>NC_037528.1:17041066-17105949 GCF_001531365.2 Cynara cardunculus var. scolymus | reverse complement strand
GGGATGGTCCAAACAAAGACGATTGTTCCAATTCTATTGAGAGATTTCATTCCAATTCCTACCAACCAAATGCATGGTCAAATTCCATTCCAATTCCTTCAAAGTCAAATTCCTTTGAAGGATTCCAATTCCATCAAATTCCATTATGTGAACCAGACGCCCCCTTAGTCTTTTTATGGTGTGTTTCTTTTCTTCATATGTTACCGAACTAATTGTGATTTGGGATGTTAGTGATTTATGCCAAAAGAGCAATTTGGGGCCATGGAATTGTGCTGTGGAGATCATTTTGGTGCTTCTGTGGTTTCATCATCTATACAAGAGGTACCTCCATCCCATGTGCTTCAATTCTGTGGCCTTTTTTAATGATCCAATAGTTCCCAAATGCAGGAACACTGTGTTGTTATTGAATCTTGATGACCCTTCTTTTCTTGTTAATAGTTTGCTGTGTATGTGCCATTGTGAGATCCCTAGTCTTATTGAGAGAGAGTTTGAATTGCATCCTGAGATCCTTTTGGTATTGTGTTCTTGGTGTTGAGTATCAGTAAAATACAAAATGATTCCACCCACACCATCACTTGCAACATTCTCGATCATTAAAATGGATTGTTGGTAAGTGTTTTGTACCTGGTAAGGCTAATTGGATAAGGGGCTGTTTGGTTAGTTTATAATTAAAGTCTGTATGGATAAAGTTAGTTGTGCATGAGAAAAATGAGTAAAAGGACTAAAATGCCCTTGAATTAACGACTTTAAAATTGAAACTACAATGATCATATTTGTAATTAATTTGTTTGGAGTATTCAATCCATAATTTTAATATAACCAGAGAGATCAAATCTATAATTTACTTTATTTATATTTTATTATAAAACATTTGACAAAAACTCTTAAAAACTAATTTTTATGCATAAAGTACTGTTTATTTATGCATATTACTTAACATTGAAGATCACAAGTAAATTATGCGTGAGTACAACTTATTAAAGCTTAATTTTTGAATTTGGGTAACTAACTATAAATAAACATAATTAAATACGAGATAAACGTTTTCATTTTGTATAAAAAAAATCTAAAATATAATTAGTATAATCATTAATTATAACAAAAATATTTAATTATTATCTTTATAAAAAAATATATTATTAAAACGATAAATAAATTGCTTCGTTATTAAATCTAAATCTAAATTATAAATAAAATATTGAATTAAAAAAATTACACAAAAAACGAAAACTTTAAATAGTAAATTTGATACTATTACCAATATATATATTTTTCCAAATTTTTATGATATTTTTAAATTTATATTTTATTCAAAAATAAAAACATTATCTTTTTTTTCTCAAAACCACTAAAAACCGTATTATATCGACGAGGATAAATAATAAAAATAAACATTAAAATTGAGATACATCTCGCTATATTATGCGAACACCCTTCTATTAAAAATAAAGATACATTTGAAACTTAAAGTAGTTGTTTTTGAATATATTAACCATCGTTGTTGTTTATAATATATGAATCATAAATGAAAATTTCCTAAAAGTAAATGCTCACATTTTTATTTTAATTTGTCATAAAATAAGTATACACTTTGAAAAGTAAATTTACATTTTCCAATTTTAACCTTAATTTTGGTATGGAGAAAATTATTCTCTCTCATTAAGAGTGGATATGTCATTTAGTTATTTAAAAAGTGTAATAATTACATATTCTTAAAATTGTCTGTCATTTTCATTGTGGACACTTATTTTCGGACGGTAAGCGGTCATTCACCAAATGTTTACAAGGTAATCACTTTGGCAAGAGTCATTACTCTCGTTTGCCTTATGGAGTAATATTCTCAGCCATCAAAATGGATTGATGGTATACGTTTATACCTGATAAGCACTTATCAGGCAAGAGTCATCACTCTAACTTACGAGATAAGACTCTCGATCTCTGTCTTCCCTCTTATCAGGTAAAATTCTTTATCCTTATACATCCACGCGGTAAAGTAATTGAACCTGTAAACACTTACCAAGGTAAGTGTTTTAAACGACTCCTAGATTGATATGGGGATTTTGAATTTTTATAGTTAAAAGCATCCTTATATATATATATATATATATATATATATATATATATAACTATGATCGTGTTCATTTATTAAAAAACCCATGCTTTAATTTCTGTCTGCTTAATATCCTCCTAAAGTACCCTGCAACGTTCTCTCTCCTTAAAACCACGATTTGTTTCCCAAAATACATCATCTCCCTCTTCATCGATATATCTGTAAGAAATAGTTGATTGCATTTGATGAATTGACGCATGCTTGATTCATGGTCGATATCAGTAGCGATGGCTAGGATAACGATGAAGACATGGATAGAATAATGCTAAAAACATGTTGGATCTCGAACAAACAGAGGGCCCCGATCATAAGAATAAACTTTGAAAAAGTTGTTGTGACTTTAAGGACAATTGATCTTCCAAAGGGTAAAAAGGTGGGGAGTGTGAAAATGTCAATAGCTGCAAACACATCACATCCTTCTGTAATTCAGATCGATGAATTCTCGGTACCCCTAAGCCGCCAACAATGACCACCTACATTCCAAACACTATTTTAAGAAACAATCACATCAACCTCTAAACCTGGATGCAACAAACTAAGGCCAGACTTTAGTTGTTTTTGCTTCGAACCACTATCGTGATGTATTATCTTTGATGCAATTTAATGTTGCTCGATACAGAAGCCAAAAGGTATATACCGAGCATTAGCGGTCAACTTTCAAGTATCATATTAAACCTAAGTACGACTAATTTTTTTACAGGTTATTTTTGTAATAAACAATACAAATAAATTGTATCAGTTGTCGAATATTTAGCATATTTTCAAAGTATAAGAAGAGTAGAAACTCAAAATTCTCAGAGATAAATGAGAAGTTTTTATCTGTGATATATATATATATATATACATAGAGAGAGAGAGAGAGAGAAAGAAACAATGCTCGAACATGTACTGCATCACTATTTTTTTGTTCATTTTTTATCTGAAATAAACGCGACGTTTGAATTAATATGTAGCTTAAGCAAACATTTGAGTATAAATCTAAAAGCTGTAATTGTAACATATGCATCTCTTCAACAACTAATAATCTTTGAACTTTGTTGGTGAGTCTTTGGACTCGTTCTTAGGAGATCATGGGTTCAAAACTCATAAAACGTGAGAAGGGTGTGTGAATTTATTTGTTCTATTTACCGTATATAAATATTATATACTTCAAAAAAAAAAAGAGTCACATTTACCCGCTACAAAGGCACTATCATTTATATATATATATATATATATATATATATATATATATATATATATATATGCATATGTATTCATTTTCATCATCGTATATATGATATCAGCTTACTTTTGGTAACAGTACAATACAATTTTTATCTTGTTTTCTGTCATGACCTATTTTATTAGTTTGTGATATTCATTTATAACATCATGTTTATTTAAACTGTAGACAATTTGAATTTTTACGAACAACTGTATACAATGTGGCAAAAATCACACAAATATAATGCTGAAACTAACAATTGAAAAAGTCGTATTGATTATATACGAGACAATCTGCCACAAAGGGTTGTTTGGCAGTTGCCGAATGGTTTGGTGCTGAATGACTAAGAGACTCTCATGATATAGTGCAAAATGAATTATAATTGTTTTGCAATTGTTTACAATGAAATTAGGGCGCTTGAATGGTTATGGATGCCCATGATACAAAATCATTCAGAGGGTTTTAGAACCATTATAAAACAATTTTTTTTTTGCCAAACAAGATTCACTTTTTAACAATTCAGAGATTGCCTCTTAATTGAACTATTAAGAAGTAAATAAACAACTCTTAAATGTTTGTTATCTTAGTTAGGTCTGTATATAAACCTAAAATCTCTGTATCATTATCTTTAATAAATATAAGAGTTTATTTTCCTGAATCTCGAGAGACAATTGTTTGAAAAGTCTGGTATTTTTTGTAACGTCTCAAGTTCAAAACAATATTCGATTCGAACATATTAATTATAATAAAAATATTAACTTGTTGGATTGGCCAAAACATAGATGGCATAACAACAATAACAATACAAGGACTGAATATGTAAATACTCGAAAGTATAGAGGTGTATTTGAAATTGCTGAAAATTCTAGCAAAGATAGAGGTAGAAGGAAACATTGGGAAAGGCTAATCTCACAGCGGAACAAATCCGACATTCCGTGCAACTACCCCTGGATCAAGACCATTACACCCTTGACTCCGGAGTAAAAAGTCGAGGATGAGAAGGGCATTAGCGTCATTTGACAACGAGGCAAAAGCGTCCAATTTCCAACAGATATAGATAGAGACACAGCTCCGTTACCAATTGTGCGTGTTTTCTCTGTGCGTCTGAACTTCAGCCTCCGTGCTGTGTGTGAGAGCCGCGATCGGATCCTCTAGTGATCCGTCAAAGCAAAAATCTTTGGAACATCAAACCCTAGCATAGCATTCTCCGTTGATTAGTTGTTGGAATTTCAATCGCGTTATCCCCCAATTTTGATCGTGTTTTTGGGTTTTGATTTTTAGATATACAATATCGTCGATCAACTTATCGACATAGAACCCTAATTTATATCAATCGTATTCGGAAGAGATTGAATTTGAGGGTTGTTTTTTTCGAATAAAACCCTATGGCTGCCATGAACGTTCAATCTGGCGACGGTGGGCTTAACAGCCCTACTACGCAGCGAGGGGTTGCATCGGCGTGGAGTCAGATTGTCCGCGGTGGCGGCGGTGAGTCAGAAGTGGTTTCTCCGGTTTTAGTGGCGACCGTTGGTTCTGCTCCGGCGGTGCCGGTTCCTGCTCCGGCATCGCCGTCGTGGTCATCGTTTCAGGAGCATGCTAGTAACTTCTCTCCCGATTGGTCTCCGAGTAAGGTGGTGCAGGAGGCGGTCAGCTCTCCGGATGATTCGGGTACAGAGGGTCAGCCTGATGGTTCTGATAACAGCGGCGGTAGTAATGCCTCTAAGAAGCCCGTTTGGAATAGACCATCAAATGGAGTTGTGGAGGTCGTCAGTCCTGTCATGGGTGCAGCTTGGCCTGCGCTCGGTGAGTCCACTAAAGCTTCCCCTAAATCCTCTTCATCGGAGTCCTTAAAAGCCCTTTCAGATGGTCCGCTGCCGCCTGCATTACAGGTAGTAGTACTTTTATCATGTTCAGCATAACATTACCGTTAAATATCTAATTGATTGTTTCATCTGTAGGAATTTGGCAAATTGAGGCTCTCTTGAATATATGGATAAGCTCAATAATGTTTATAGCTCAACATTTGAATTCAAACATGTCTGCACATGCTTTCAAATTTAGGATACTTGTGCATTATAAGTTTGTCTACATAGGAATTAGGATGTTCTCACCATCTTACATATCCATATATTGCTATTTAGAGTCCTGGTTTTTTGGTTTGGATAGTACCCTTAATAAGTGAAAGGGCCTCTGTTTATTGAAAAGATAAAACTAGCCACATGTTGAAAGCGTAAAAAAATGGTTAGATGATTAAATGTTGTGCATACACAGTATTTGATGTCATGTTGAAACACTGGGGATATTGGTATTAGTTTTCTTTTCACCTTTTTATATTGGATGTGTTTACCAGTATACACTTCATCTTGTGTGTGTATATGTTTGTTACATTGTAGGTGACTGGAAATTCGTCTCCATCACAGAAACAGGCTAGTGCTAATAACGTGAATTCTACTTCAACTCCAAACCATGTGGCACCAGCAAGGCAGAGGTCCATGAAGCGAGGAGGTGGCATTTCTAGTGCAAATGTATCAGCTAATGGAGTGGTTTCTCAGCAGCCACCAATCAACCAGGATTCAGTAGCGGAAACTCTACATAGTACATCTGGGAAACCTGGTACTGCTGCTGAGCAGCCTTCTCCAAGAGACCATACTCACAAGGATTCACAAAGAGGAGGCTTTGGGTCACAATCTCACAGTGGTAATGATCATCATCATCAACGGGGTTCTTATAGAAGGGGCAATGGCGGGCAACATCTGCGAGATGGTTCTTATCATCACAACTACGGAGGGAAACGAGATCACGATCGTGGGAATCAAGAATGGAACCAACATAGTAGGAGCTTTAATAATAGAGATACACACTTGCAGTCTCAGAGAGGTTTCTCCAGGGGTTACATACGTCCCTCTGTACATACTTCTGCCCCATTTATTCCTCCACCGATGCCTGTGCCAGTGCAGTCCTTTGGCAACAATATGATGTACCCTGGTGAGGTTCTCTATCATCAAATAGTTATGCTATAAACGTTGTTGTTTTGCATGATGTTTAAATCCTCTTGCAGATGTGGCATCTCCTGTAATTTATGTTCCAGGTCCACCTCCACCAGATTCCCTGCGAGCTATGCCTTTTGTTGCACCATTACCGCCTCCAATGTACTTTGCTGTTCCTGATCCCCAATTGCATGCTAAGATTGTGAGCCAAATTGATTACTATTTCAGGTACTTTATTTTTAAAATGTAAATTAAGCGGTGTCTTTTAAATAAGGCTAGGAAGTTTTTGTTTGTGGTGATGCTAAGATTTAATGGCTATTGTTTGATTGCAGTAATGAGAACTTGGTCAAAGATACATACCTGCGGAGGAACATGGATGAACATGGCTGGGTTCCTATTAGCTTAATAGCAGGATTCAAAAAAGTGAGTATTTTAGAATAATGCAATTCATTCATACACTTAGGACTTGATGCTTTGTTTCATATTAATAATGTCCATGTTTTTGCATTTTTCACTAAATCAGACATTTCTGCATCTTAAGAACTCAAACTTCACTGTATGGATGGACAATCATTGACATGTCTGGAGGATATTATATAGAATTCTGACTTATTCTTAAACCGAATATTTCAGCTTGAACATTTTGACTTGCGACGAAGGTAAGATTGGACAAGTTCAATACTTGAGATGAATTTTTCTTGAATCCGGTTTTGTTTCGATATCTTAGGTATTAGAGCCTATCAGTCTTCCATGTGATTTTTCAGAATTTTCTCATAAAGTTCTGTTCTCTATCAATAACTCGCGATAGTTTTCATGTATTAATTAATTCATGTAGATTATAATGCAACCTATTTTCTGTATTAACCCATACTTATGGATGTCTCATGTAACATTCATTTGAGAATCATATTCGATAATTAATGTCTTCAAACTAATGGCTACAATGGCCAAATGGGTATGTTGAATAATCTACTGATTTTCTTGTAGAAGTACAATGAACTTCGAATATATCTTGGGTCACCCTGCCTGTAAAACCATCTCCTTTTTTCTGAAGCTATTGATGCAACTTGGTCACAATACTTCTACTTTCTATGTGCTACGGCAAGCTACGTCGCTAACTCAACCGACAACACCGATTTCATCCCCCTCGTCAAAGTGGCTTAGTTGCATGCACGCTTAACATGTGACCCTTTTCATATTACTTTTTCTGTCTGAAGTTCAGATTTCTTATACAAAGAGGACGCCCATTAGCCCATGCATTTAATATGTTCTTTTACTAGTGTCCTTTTTTGCAAGTCACTCTATTGTTGTTTCGTCTTTGTTTTCCTCGTTTTATAGCCTACTTTATGCTTGTGTGCTTTAAGGGACTTCCTTTTGTTAATATTTAGCGTCTCGAATAATCTTCGTTTCCAATATGAATTTGAAAATTTGATGCTACCATATCACTCTAATCTCTTGAACAAGTTACAGTTTTGACATATATGTATGCTTAATTTGTTAATGCGTCAACTTTGTGTTGTTTTATGCACAGTAGTGTTGAAATTTCAAGTTACAAGATGATATTGTAAGTACTATGTTTTAAATGCCAGTTATATTGTCTGGTTGACCTCTACGTCATTTTTAAAGTGGTTATACTATCTTTTTGGAAATCATGAAGTTTGCTGGTTATACCATTTACTCACCTTTTTTAAAGTTTGTCTATATGAATGCCAAGGGCGTGTAATGGACAAGGAAGTCCATGATGACAGACACTGGACTGCATAGTTCCCAATTGTAATTATTAACCTGTGCTACCAATAATGAACTCGGAAGTTTGACAAGAACCTAGAGAAGGAAAACACAAAGGCATCTGAATCAAAACAACTGGAAGCATCCATATTTTATTGCTTACAGCCGAATTTTTAGCGCACTCACTTACTTTTACTTGTTCAATAGATGTCTGATCCTATTTTTCTTTTCTTTTCCCTCCCTGGGAGAGATTTCTACCATTACCCTGACATCTTGGTCTTTGATTGACAGCTTTTTGTATTTGAAAAGGTTTGCATTTATCTATTGGTCAATTTTTCAGATCATGATTTTTTTGCAGTAACAGTGTAACACCGATTAAAAAAAAAAATTTTGGGTTATTTACGAGTACCTGCAGCTGATTGCCAAAAGTAGAACATGAAGGGAAGCAAGTGACTAATGATGAAAGTAGATTTTATTCTTCCAATGTGGGGGAATTCTTCACTCTAGGCACTGTCTGAAGAGCCAGTATTATTCTGAAGCGTGTAGTTTTCTTCGTGGCTTTTAATTTAATAGAAAGTAAAGTTACCAGAAGTATGTTATTGAGTGTCATATGTCTGCTATCTTTTCACTGGATATCTGTATATTCTAGAGGGTGGCTCTAGTCTCTTAAGCCATGACATGGTATTAAAGGTATGGCCAAGTAGAGATCATGTATCTACCCATGTATGTATGTATGTGTCCATTTATAGTCATGTCCTATCTGTAACCTGATGATGGGAGATCGTTCCCATGGAAAATAATCATGTCAGAACTGGTGCATATGATAAATGTGTTTGTCTAAGGTTTTGCTCTTAGAGAGGCTTAATTCTATCTGGTACAAACAAGGTTTGAAAGCCAAAACACCTTCAAACCCGACATCATATAAATGGGACCCAGAAGATGAAAATGTTAAAGGCCCAATACAAATAGACTTTAACCTTTTGGATCCATTAGGTGGTATCATATTGCATTGACATTGTGTGGATGCTCTGCTTTCTGTACTTGAATATGCATAGTCTACTTGCGATCACAAAATACAGACTGATCATGACCTGAGTAATGGTGTTGGCCAGTATGGCAATTTGAGGGAAGTTGATAAATTTCTTTAAGGCTACAAAACATATTTATCCTCGTTAATCTATTATATTCTTCATTGAAGTATTTAGATAGGTGTGTCTTCTACCTTCTTTAGAGGCTACAAAACATATTCTTCCTCATTAATCTCTTATATCCTTCATTGAAGTATTGAGATAGGTGTGTCTTCTTTTGACAGGTTCCCTATAATATGCAATTGTCTTATTGTAGTATATGGACTTCGCTTGTAGCTTTTTGTCAAATATTCTGTAATTACTAAATAAGTCAACATTAGGTCTTGGTGCCTGATATTTTCCCTAGATAGATTGTCTTCAAATTCTCAGCCGCCACCTTCCCAACTATTGCTATCTGCAGCTGCAAGGAAATTCTGGAAGTGCTGGAAGAATTCCTCTGTAATCAAAGCAGATGATAGCAATCAATGGAACTTCATTGCAAACGAACTAAGAATCTAACACAAAATCATCAGCTGGTTTCTCAATCTCTTGTAGCATAGATGATGAGAGAGTTTTCTACTTCTTGAAGCTTTGACTGCTCAGAAAATAGCGAGTGTTTTGATCACCAGTTCAAGTCATCTTTATCTGAATTTCTTAATCAAAGGGTCCTCAAGCAGGACCCAATCAGCTAGGATATTTGCTTGAGAAACTTCCACTGAGCTACGGCATCATGCAGGCTAGGGACTTGGTTGTGGTTGGATATTCTGCAGTAATGTTGAGCCTCCTGAAATCCATCTTGGACAACTGTAATGCTCCTTATTCATCAGGATTTCCGAGTGGTGGTTTGAACTATTGACCTTTCAAACATGCTTGCACTTAAGTTTGCTTACAGGATTACAACCCATCTTTATTTAGGAATATGATTTATGCTTTTAGACCAGCAATTGAAGAACTATGGTTTAGGAGCATCTAGAGGGACCTTACAGAGTGTGTTTTGAGAATTGTAGACAAGCTAAAGCACTTGATTTAAGGTATGGAATACTCGAAGTTAAAGGCGTGGATGGTCAATGATGCAATAGTCATCTTATGTTGATCATGATTACCTTCTATGAAGAGGGAGAAGAGAAAATCTGGCCTCTCTTTAAGGATATTTTTACTTTTGAATACATATTTGAATTTGTAAAATTCTAGAAGTGATGACCATGGCAGAGGCATGCAACATAACCCCCCCCCCCCCAAAAAAAAAAAAAGAAGAAGAAGAAGATGGTATTGCTATCAATGTCAATGTGATCTTCAGTTCACTTTTAAAGAGTTTATCAATTAAATTCAGATTAGAACTTAGAAGAAGGAACTACAGATTTGCACCCACTTTATTTCCAGTAGAGAATAATGTAACATTATCTACTTACACTATTGAACTTCCTGTCTGCACTTTGTCTTGTATTCACTCCCACTTCTCTCTGCCTCTGCTGTGGAAGTGCTGCAATTTTGTGTAGGTGCAAGCATACCATTTATTCATGTGGTTGATTCATTCTGAAGGATCTTCTATGTCAAGTAAGGCGCATATAGGGAAGATGGCATTTATGAAAATCCCACACAAAAAGTGTGTGTAAGCCTTAACTCTAACACAAGCTGCTGTAGGTCCACTCGGTGGGTACTACCTGCAATGTGATAAGATCTTTCCCACTAGCATCATTACTTTCATGGTATCCCACAAATACCTCTACCTCTACCTCACATACAGATATTGATGTGTATGTGTTAATGTATATATCATGTTGATAATATCTCTGGATTCCCCTGCATTTAATAGTGGTTGGGGAAGCCTTATATGACCTTTACTCCCAGCCAGCCTTGTGTGTTTATGAGTGTAGATGCATTGTATATTTTACTTGTGCGCAATTCCTGTTGTTTAATAGTAGTTAACATAGTTAGTGACCATGTCCATATCCATAGCTTGCACGGAATTTCAGTGCATTCTTGTGTTAATAGGATTCAGCACCAATCTTTTTCACTTCACTTGTATGTTCACTCTTTCGTTGTATGTGCTCCACTCTTTCCTTTGGGAATTCTTGGATAATCCATGGAACCACCTCTGCAAAGGCGAGGACTTCTTCATCGAGCTTCATTTCATTTGCTCGTTTTGCACACCTCTAAGACCCAACATTATAGGAGTAGCCAGTAGCTGGATTGACGCATTTATTACGATTCTAAATGTCTGTTCTCAAACTCTGACCTAGAAGTTGGTTCTAGTTCTCTAATCTCTTGTACCCAAGGAAGTTCATTATGTTGATATTGCTTAAACTGTTCCTTCTTTACATAAAGATGACATGATACCTTGCCCTATTACAGGTTTTGTATTTGACAGATAACGTTCAGCTAATATTAGATGCTATGCGAACTTCAACTATTGTGGAAGTGCAGGTGCGTATCATTGCTACCATGCCATTTTTCTTTATCAACTTTTGCCATTAAGTTGCACTGCCTTTTCTCTGCATAAGTCATCATTCCTTGACCCAAATGTTGAACTTGTATTTGCATATCAATAATGGTATATACTTTTTAACTGGTAAGTAGTTTGTTCAGCGGAAGAAGGGAGTAATTTTGTTTTCTTGTTTAAACAAACCCATGCCTTGGTTGCTAACTAGTTTTCATAGAGCATCTAGCAATGGAGCTTTTTGAAGACTTCATGGGAGCTTTTTTGCCACATCAGATTCTGAAAAAAAGCACATGACAATAAGTTTCTGCTTTTTAGGGTGTGTTTGGTATGGGGACAAGATAGAACCGGACAAAACAACTGTTCAACATTTGGTAAGATATAACTGGACACCGCATAACATAATAGATAAAATGACAAATTTACCCCAAATGATTTGTTTATACATTTTATATAATTCTGATTAATTATGTAATTTATTGAATTATAATAAGATAATTATTTTATATAACAAAATGTCATTAGAAAGTTTTCGTCAAGACAATTAAAATGACACCAAAATAAAAACTTTATGTAGTTTCCAATTTTTATTTTATACCTATTCTATATTATTATTTTTATTATTAATATTTAATAAATTACATAAATTAATCAAAATATAGAAACCGTATAAAAATAATATTTGGAGGACAGTAAACTGAAAGTTTAAAGAACATAAAATACAATAAATAAAATTTAAAAAAAATAATAAAATGTAAAGAGGAAGACGTATTTGATGTCTTAGAAGAGAATTAAGTTCTGTTTTGAGGTTATATTGGTAAAACATAAGTTTGCTCTACCTTGTTCCATGGGGTGGGGTGTTCCGCGTTGTTCCTTTATGTTTCACATAAAAATCCTGCCAAATGTGGAACAGGGATCTCTGTTCTGTCCCATTGAGTGTACCACATGCACCTTTACTGAACAAGCTCTCGATAAGCTTGTGGGTTCTACTTTTTTGGAAAAAACTTCAATGAGAGCTTCCATTGTGGATGCTATTGGCCTAGCAATTGCATGCATCTCTCTTTGAATGAGACTCTTTATGTTCCACAATCATGGGTATAATCTTGGGAGTTTCTAGGGAGGATTTGAAAGTTGTAGGTATTTATTCATACATACTGTGGGTTGTAGGGTGACAAGATACGGAGGCGAAATGATTGGATGAGATGGATAATGCCTGCTGCTGTTGCTGCTGCTGCTCATGTTCAATACTCAAATCCATCAAGCCCTCAGGCTGTCGGAAGATCTCCCAATCACGAGGGGTTGGCGTCACAGCTGGAGGGTGTTGCATTGCATGAGGCTACTCGGGTTCCTGTTGAAACTAATTTTAGCAGGTCAAACTCGGAGGAATTCACTGGAGGAGAGGAGACCGCGACCATTGAGGTTAGTGGTTTTGGACATGCAGCGGCGGCTTGAAGCTGCTTGCTTATTTATGCAGCAAACTATGTTTTGAGAAGAGCGGACCTCAATGATGATGATATGGGCTATCCTTGATTCCCATGAAAATGATGTTTTGAGAGGCACATGGACAGACCCCTCCCCCCAAGAAAGAAAATTGAAAACTTTTAGAAAACCAAAAAAAAAATGAAAACGAAAAACGAGAGAGGGAAAGGCTTTAATAAAAGGAACATAGAATTACTATGACGATGGTTTTGTTGGAATTTTTTTACTTCTCTTTGGACGAAAGATGGTTTTGAAATTATGTCTGTCCGTTGGTTGTGTTTTGTTGTTTATACCCAGTGGGGGAGAATTTTGTGATTTACTTCCTTCCCCATGACCATACTCCTGCTGCTGAGCTCTGCTATGTCTTTGCAGACGTCTGGTATTTGATCAATGAATGGATGATTGTGTGCTTGTATCCTCATTATCTTATTTCCTTTTATTCATGCACTAATAGGCGTTGTGAGACCAGTCTGTTTTCGTGAAACCCTGCGATCATAAAATGACACTAAACCTTCATAGCAGAACACTATCAAGGTACAAAAACATTGTGAAAGCTCACGAAAACATGTTGGTCTTACGTTAACCCAACCCAACATCACAGTGCCCTTTGGTTGGCATTTGAAGCAAAGTGGTTGAACTTTGACAGTGGTTTCACAGTTGGTCTCACGAAAATAGGCTGATACAATAAGAACGCAACTCGGCATTGTGATGCCCTTCTATTGGCATTTGAAACAAAGTGGTGCACTAAGGGGTGTTGTTGGTATGGTCATGTTCCAGGGAGAAGGCACCTATCACCTGGTCTTTAGCATGGCTCTTTCCAAATAAAGTTGCTGAAAGGCCTTGTCCTTTTAATTGGATGTCAAAAATATGGGTTTTTATTTAAATGTTTTAAGTAAAGTTGGCATTTGTTAAAAAAATATTTGACACGTGTTTTTAAGTAAATTTATTTGTAACATTTTTGTAGGTTTTATATGTTCATGACACATGTTAGATAGCGATGTTGTTAAAGAGCACGTAAACATAGCACATAAAGGGTGTTTGGGATTGCTTACAAAAACAATCTATTGACTTATTCTGGTGTGACATCGGTAATAAACACTTTTGAGTGTTTTGATAAATAATTTATATCGGTACCAAACTGGTAATAAGAAGTTTTTGAAGAAGTTAAACCTTCTGACTTATAATAAGTTGATAAGTGTTTTTATGGAAAAACATAAGTTGTTTCAAATAAACAATTCCAAACACCCCTTATGATTATTGGTTAATCAGAAACTCGAATAATATCACATGTTTATGATATCGATAATTAATTATTATTCTAGTATGATAATTTAAGTACCTGCTAAAATGTAATTATAATTACAAGGTTTTAAATGTGAATATATTTATATATAATTTTATTAAAATAATAAAATTAAATAATTTTTGAGTAAATTTTTTTTTTTGTCCCTATAATTTGTTAAGAATTGCATTTTTCGTTTCTATGGTTTAGTACAATTTTCGTCTTTATTGATTTGTGACTCATTGCTATTTTCGTTCTTATGGTTTACAATTTATTGTTGTTTTGATCCTATCCTTGTGGTTTATCTTTATCTACTGTTTTGGTCTCTTGTACTTAAAAGGTAAAGAAATTCGCAAATTCTAAACCACATGAACGAAAATCGATATTATTAACAAACCATACGGACGAAAACAGTAATTTACTCTAAATTTTTTAGAAAAGGATTGGATCTGACGAGCCTTAAAAAAAATGGGCTTAAGAATTAAAGTAAGCACGGTACATGTTTGAGAGTTAAGATTTATCTAACGTTGGATTAACCTATAAATAAAAAAGACAATATCTAAGCCGAAGATTAATTCAATTAGGATATATATATTTCAGTTACCAAACAAGCAGAAAATAAACCTTATTCTTTTCTTTTAAATCACGTACTGGATCAGAAACCTAAGGGTTTTGAACTAGCACTCTATTGGAGCAAAGAGTGTTAGTATAAGGATCGCTCTAGAGGAAACCTACACTGGTTCTAATGCTTCATCCAAACCATCTACGAACTCTAAAAATTATGTTACAAACATCAGTATTGTGTTCTCTAGTTCTTATTTACTAAAACATGGTTATAACTGCTTGATTTTTAAGTCTTCAGAGTGTGTTACGGGTTTTTTTAGTAATCGAGCTTGGGCCTCTTGTGACATAACCTGTCTCGAGCTTTAGGACCATTTACCTACCTCTAATTTGGTTCCTTTTTTCGTTGGTTATCAACTCAAGTCCTGTTCGACTATTTCATAACTTCAAGACCTTATGAGATTAGTCAAGGTGTATGCTAGTTGATCCAAACACTCGTGATTATGGTTAACAATAAGTTTTACGTTTTTATGTTTTAATAACAAAACAAAGATCATCGTTAAGGGTAGTTTTGTCTTTCTGGTTGTTTTGATTTATCTTGTTGAATTTTGTATTTTCTTATTACACAACTTAAGTCAATAGATTATATTAATCACACATGCAAGCAGCCAAGCAACGACGGACATAGATCTGTATATGTTCGTGAAAACTATGCAAACCATTTTCGACTGATAGGAAAATTCTTTTTTTTTTCTTTAATTTTAATAAGTAAGGGTATAATGATCATTTGATTATATACTGGTTAATAATGGAAGGTAATAATTACTCTTAATTATGGAAACGTGATAATAGAAACATTAAATATATAATGTGGTAAATTAATTTTTCTTAATATAATTTTTTTACCATTAATAGTTTTTTATTATTTTATTAAATTATACTTATTAAAATATGAATTGTAAGAGCATTACAATATGAAATATGATTTCGTTTCATTGAAAAAATATATGTAGTTTGAATAATGAAACGAATGTCATCGTCAATAGTGAACATGAACGCAATTTCACTGATGGGTTTAATTTATTAATATTTCGAAAACGTTTTGTGCATGAAAAAGTTTCACTTACGAAAATAAAGTATTCAGTTTTCAAAATGTTTCATTCAATTTTCAAAAATGTTTTCATTCTTTATATGTTTCATCGTTTATTAGGATTTCCCTTGTTTTAAAATTAGTTATAAATTATCAAGAGTCAAATCCTGCTTCAATAACCGTTAATGAAATAGTTTCATATATCGTTCACTACTACATGTCAAATGATCCATCTTTCATTGTAGGTGACAATGAGTCACATGAGTTCATAACATAAACGGTGAAACAGTTTCATTTATTCATTTAATGAAACAAAATATTCCATTTAGTATTCAAAATGTTTCATTATTTTTTGTTGATTACAATATATTTATATATTTCATAATTTATTAGGATATACCTAGTTTCATTGCTCCTTACTTGGAACTATTTTTAATGTGGATGTTATTTCATCTATAATATTTAGTCATAAAATGAAGATAAATTTTATCAAACATATAATTTGTCAGATTATTCTAACATTTTTTGTTAAAATCTTTGTAATGATAAAATGATATATAAATATTTTAAAACAATGATTTTGTTTCATTAATGTTAGGATATCCACGATCTTGTTATCTCGTTTACAAAATCATATAAATTAAAATTTTGACAAGTTTTCCCTTTTTTTAATTAAAAATTAAACTTTTATTTTTATTTTCTAATATAAACACATTTAATCTTGACCATTGATCAAGAAAATTGATGGATGAGATTATTTTGTAAGGTTTTCACAAATGATGATGGTTTGCAATTTCAATTTTACCTTTCCACATCTTCAGAATATTTGAAATTGTTTTACTATTTATTTAAGTTTGAAAAATACTTTAACTTCTCTTAAAATGTGATTCTGAACATAATTCTTGGCTTAAAGGTTTTTCTCACATTCTTGTAAATCATGGGGGTTCTCGTTTGAACCTCCACCATATATATATATATATATATATATATATATATATATATATATATATATGGTTGGGTTTTACGTAAGACCGATCTGTTTTCGTGAGACAACATTTTTACACTTGAAACTTCATAACAAAATGTTGTGAAAGTAAAAAAAAAAACGAACATTCACAGTAAAAACACCGTGAATGTTACCTTCACAATGTTTTGCTGTAACGTTTCAAATATAAAAATATTTTCTCACATATCTCATGAAAATAGGCTGGTATCACGTGAACCCAACCCCATATACATTTACATTTCTTTTAGCCTGTCGTATTAACATACAAGATACATTAACATTTATTTTAGCCTGTCGTATTATCGGCATTAATTATTGCTTTTTTGCAGAAATTTATAATAATAAATAATTAAAGAGCTAAAAGACACAATTCTTGTAATAATTATGTATGGTTATTGATTGGTTGGTTCGAATCATGGTGGAATCCCAGTTCACGGCTATTTTTTAATGGATTCATTTTAGGTTGCTTTATTTTTATTTTAAAAATAAGTATTATTTTTTATGATAGTATCATAATTCTAATTTATACAGATGTTCGATCTGTTATTTCACGTTAAAACTGTTTTGTTGGTGTCACTGAATAAAGCTCGGATGTTTGCGTAACGAACGTTGACGAAAGGAAAAGAGTAAGAACAAATCAATATAAGTCACTTTTGGCTTTTCAACACACACACATATATATATATATATATATATATATATATATATTGAACCATCTGTAGACACATGTTGTACAGACACTTATGTATGCGAGCATTTAAATCCTTCTGAACACTTAATCATTTTGCACTAAATCATTCAGCAACTATCAAACAACCCCATAGAACCCTAAAGATAACAGTCATTAAATTAAGATCACAAAAACAGATGAAAATATAAATTTTCAACTTAATAAAGATTTAAGAGAAATATGTCTTAAACCCGTAAAAAAAATTAAAATATAAAAAACAAAATATAATATTTTGAAATAGTTTTAAAAATAAATTAAACGTACTATTTTAATTAAATATATTTGTAAAAAGTTGTGATTTTGGATTATATGGAACTAAAAATATTTATTATAAATCAAATAGAATATGGACAGAGTTATATGTATTATTAAAGGTATCTGTATAATATAAGATAAATTATTGTTCGATTGTTATGTTGAATAAACAGTCTGAATGTCAGAAATGATCATTTTACCCCTTAGTCTATACTTTTATTTAACCTATCTTGAATATATGGACTATGGTCATCTTTTTATTCATCCTTATTGCCATACAATTAGTAAAGGAAATCGTGGAGGATGAAGACTAGACGGATTGATGGTGGGAAAAACCTCGATTCACCCAGGATGAAACCAGTTCGAGATTGAATATTACCAGCATCAACCCTTACCAGACGAAATTCAAATGTGGCCACCTTGAATGAAATTACTAGCAGCAACAACATCTATGTATGTTACCGCCAAGAAATCGATAAAGTAAGAGAAGCAGATCGATTCCAGAGATTTATTTGATTCAAGGAGGAATTGATCCATCTCGATTTCTTTCATTGAGGGAGAGAATCGATCTGATGGGAAAAGAAAGTATGACCGACAAAAGTGCTTGGAGGATCCATGTTCAAAGTCCAAGAAGGGATAAAAATCTTCTTTGTGGCCACGGAGGTTCAAATGCGGTGACTTGGGGCAACCATTAGGTGGTCGCCCTGAGATTAGTCAGCTCTCATAGCTGGTTGAATATCCAAGTTAATCAAAAAAGAAAAGTATGACCGGCGATGGAAAAGCACTTGCGACGGGAGAAGCACGGGTGACAGGAGCACCAAATTCGTATAAAAGGGGTTGTTTGTGAGAATGATTCCGGAAGTTGGGTTTTATCTTGATAGCTTTTGTTTTAAATGCGAAAGGTGGCTTTTTAGTACAGAGGTAGATGGGAAATTATTATGGTCGAGGCCAAAGGACTAATATGTTTGAGTTGAGCGATTCAACCATGGGTTGACCGAATAAACTCATACAAACAGCTAGATATGGCTGTGGGAATAAGTCATATGACTTATACAACCCATGAAGCAGTAACCGAACAACCCATAAGCACTGTTACCAACTAGGCCATGCGCAATTTTAGTTTTTAAATATGCATCTTTTTCTATACATCATAATGTCGTAAAATGAATTAGTGGAGGCCCTGCACGACCAGCACACCTCCGGGGCCGCCATGGGTATGAGACGGACTATGATAATTGTAGTACTTTTTTATATATTATGTTAAATTCTAAAACCTTTGTTGCACAGTTATTTGGTATAATACTATTCGTTGATATTTAAATGGTCAGTATTGAGGAGTTCATATGTGAATGTACGGTTTGTGGCAATATTGTGTATGATTTAATGATAAAAATGAAGTGTAACAAAAAATCAACAGTTAAATCCAAAGTTGTTTTCCTGTTGTTTGTATTCAAAGAATTGTGATACGCCAATTATTATAGTTTGAGAGACCTTTTTTTGAGAACCTTTTAGATCGTTTGTTTACCTCTTAATAGTTCCATTAAGAGGAAACTTTTAAATCGTTAATAAGTAAATCTTGTTTGGTAAAAAAAAAATTTGTCCCTTAATGGTTCTAAAATCATCTGAATGATTTTGTCTCATAGATCTCTCTTAATCATTAAGAGCCCTAATTTCATTGTACACAATTATCAAACAATTATATTTCATTTTGCAATATATCATGAGAGGCTCTTGATCATTATGTACCAAACCATTCAGCAATTGCCGATCACCATCGATCTAAACCTCCGCTAACCACCACCAATCCGAACCACCACCGTTCTGGACCACCGTCGACCATCACCGTTTTGAAATATTGCTGACCACCACCGTTATAAAAGAAGTATTTTGGTCATTTATCGTTTATCCATCCCAATTTAAAAGCTACATTCTACCAACCAAATAGACATATTCCAAATCATTTAACAAATTACATTATTCCAACCAACGTACGGTTAAATTTCATTCCAATTCATTCAAAGTCAAATTCTTTTGACATATTCTATTCATTCAGAAAACATTATGCGAATTAAACACCCCCTTAATTTCAAACGTTTTTTTAAATGTTACATCAAATTAAGAAGTTCGACCGTAATAAAAAAAAGCGTATCTTATACAAAATAAAATACATGAAAAAGTAACGTACTGAAATTACATGACTTTGATACTTATCTCCTCATCAAATAGAGACCACCGACAATTGGTTATTTCGTATTTGGATATAATTAGAAAACAGCAGTTACGAGGACCGTAATTGTAAATTCCTTTTGACATTTATAAAACACCCATCTCAAGAAGTTTATTAAGCATTTTCGTAACGATTCATTTGTCTTCATGCTTAAATAATAATAAAAAAACAATGTATATTGTACTTTTCTCTAGTTTTTCACTTAATTAACTTATGGACGGTTTACCAAATGCTTATCCGGATAAACGCTTACCAAATCATAATATCTTTTCGGATAAATATGACAAGTACCAAGAATCTTATTCGATAAGAACGAAGGGAATGACTGAGAGTCTTACCCAGTAAGTGATGACGACGACTCTTACAACGGTTAACACTAATCGGGTAAATTGTTACATACAATGTCATTTTGATGGATTAAAATCTTACCTTAACGATAAACACTTACCGGGTAAGTGTTTCCCTTAATGATTTATCAATATTTGTTTTTGTTTCCTTAATTTTTCTAATATTGAAAATTGTTGAACTGGACAACATCTTATACGTATTTGTTAATATTTTAATGAGTTTAATGGAACTCATGATTTGTACAGTCAGTTGTACATGACTATTTGGTAGCGAATTAATGATATATAAAGTGTTTTATTTACTAAACTCATAGTCTGAGATTTATGCAGAAAGCCAATTTTTTTTTTCTTCCAAATTTGTCACTTCCAATTAAAACACACTAGCAGAGTATTCGTGCAATAAAACGAAACATATCTCGATTTTTAATGTTCTATTTTATTCTTTGTCTATGTCGATGTTATAATACTATTTTATGTGTTTTTAAGAAAACAATAATGATTTTATTTTTAAATAAAATATAAATTTGAAGATATCATAAAAATTGAAAAAAAAAACTATATCAATGTTAATAAAAATCAACTATTTAAAAGTTATTATTTTTATATGTAATTTCTTTAATTTATTTTTTCTTATTATAATTTANATTATATTTTAGATTTTTTATATTTAAAATGAGATGTTATCCTGTATTTGATTATGTTTATCTACAGTTAGTTACACGAATTCAAATACGAAGATTTAATAAGTTGTACTTACGCACAATTACTTGTAATCTTGAGTTTTAAGTAACGTGCATTAATAAACAATATTTTATGCATAAAATGTGATTTTTAAAAGTTTTTATCAAATGCTTTATAATATAGTATACATGCATTCAATTTATGAAATAAACATCTCAAACAAAAATCTTCTCAATCTATACAAACATATTAATCCACATATGCAACTAAATTCACACAAAACTTAATGAAAAACTAAACAAACAGCTTCCAACCCATCTTATTTTCTACAAGTCATAATAAAAATAAACATTTATTTAGACACGTATTTGTTAAGACATCATCGAATTAAAGTGTTGAATGTGTATACTAATTATCAATATACCGTGACTTAGAATATTTTCAACAAGTATGTTATAGTTAATGTTACTGATTTTAGTGTTTTCGATCATTTGGTGTGATTATGATTCAATAGAGATCGATTAAGACGATGACACAAACATAAATAAGTCAAGAGGTGGAGAATGAACACTCACAAATGTTGCATCTATCACTTTAGATTGTCTTAAAGCGTAGGTCAAGGGAGCCACGCCCCCTGCAGGGGCAGAGCCCCTTGGCAGTGCAACTCCCTGAGTTTTTGGAATTTAAGAAGAGTCGTACTTGTGAAAATCTCAGTAAGTCTGATTAATATGATCTCATCTTTGATTACCTTGGAAATTGCCTAAGGGGATGTGTTGGCAGGTGCTAGATGATTTGGTATAGAATGATTAAGTGGTCAGAATGATTAAGAGACTCTAATGATGTAGTGCAAAATAAAATATAATTGTTTGATAATTGTTTACAATGAAAGTAAAACACATAATGGTTAAGGAAGGGTCATGATACAAAATCATTTAGAGAGTTTTAGAACTATTAAGGGGTTGTTTGTTTACCTCTTAATAGTTTTATTAAAATGCAACATCTGAATCATTAAAAGGTGAATCTTGTTGGGCAAAAAGAAAGTCTGCATCTTAATGGTTCTAAAACCCTCTGAATGATTTTGTATCATGGGTTTCCCTTAATCATTAAAAACCCCAATTTCATTGTAAACAATTACCAAACAATTATATTTCATTTTGCACTATATCATGAGAGCCTCTTAATCATTCTGACCACTTAATCATTCTGCACAAAACCATTCAACAACTGCCAAACAACCCTAAGAGACAATTTTTTTTTTTTTGCCAAATAAGATTTACCTCTTGATGATTCAGATGCTACTTCTTAATAGAATTATTAAGAGATAAACAAAAACCCATAAATATTTAAGTCTGAATAATACGTCCAGATTTGAATCTTAAGTTTGAAACAGTGGTTCGAGAGATCTGAACTTAAGTTTGAGAACATCTTAATCATTATGCACCAAACCATTCAACAATTGCCAAACAACCCCTAAGAGATATTTTTTTTTGCCAAACAAGATTTACCTCTTAAGGATTCAGAGGCTACTTCTTAATAAAATTATTAAGAGATAAACAAACAACCCATAAATATTTAAGTCTGAATAGTATGCCCAAACTTGAATCTTAAGTTTGAAACAATGGTTCGAGAGATCTGAACTTTGAGTTTAGACTTGGAAAAAAAGACTTTAATTTTTTTCTAATTTTGTTAGAAAAAAATAATAAAAAGTTGTTAAAATATAAATTATAATTAATAATTAATTTACACCGCGATTTAAGGCCGTGAGACAGGCCCCAGTGGGACAGAATAAAGACTTTGGATTCCCCATGACTCACGTACACGTCTCCCTACTCATCCAATAGTTTTCCGCCACGTAAACATAAAGATCTACGGTTTTTTCTTTAATAATTTTATTTCCTAAAATAAAAGGCAAAATAAGATAATTTGGCGGGCATTCACAATAAATTCAAATCGCAGATTTAAAACCCTAGCAACCTCCATTTCCCCAATTTCCTCATCCTCTCTCTACAGGTTCGTCTGCCTCCTCTCCTATTTTCACTTCAATTCTATATCGTTGTTTTTGGGATGAATCGATTGCTTGATTTTTGTTTCGTTCGATGTATCCACTTTTAATTTTTCTTCATCTGTTTACGGAGTATATTTCGTGAAAATCTTACAGGTTTTGCGATATCTGTTTGACGTTATCATCTATAATTTGTGCATGTTGCCGTTTTTAATTTTAGGTCTTTTTTTGGTTGTTTATTGCTGCAGGTAACTTGGCTGACGGTGCGAGAGGATGAAAGCTAATGGCGACTTCTGATGGTAATGATTCTTTCAATACTAGGAAAAAAAAATGAAGTTCCTTCACGTTTATAGACAGTTGTCTGCGGTTCGGTTGTGTATTCGTACATCACTATTGTTCAGCTTGCGGAAACCGACTGCTGTCCATAAAACTTGACTATTGTTCTGAGGAACGAGACTGGTAGCATTTGCTGCAAGGATCTTAAGCATTAAATTGCTGTCTGTCTGTTTTCAGCAGTTATTGTCTATTTTGAAAATTAGATCTTTGCGTCTGATTTTCTAAATCTGGTTCTTGTAGAAGTCTTGATTTCTCCATTTATCTAATTCTGGGGGTTATTGTAGTTTTAAAGTGTAGATTTTTAGTTGATCTCTGATGTCATTATGCTCTTTTAGGTACCCTGGCCGTGGCTCTTGGTTTAGATATTAGTTTGGATTTGAGCAGCATTAGAGTGAAACAAAAATTCTGGCTTTTGGTGTCTGGAGGGATTAGAATCTCACCGCTGAAATCTGAGAAGAGGAAGTAGAATGGGCAAAGTGTCCCCTAAAGAAAAAATGTCCAAGACATCAAAGCAGACATCGAAGCAAAAGAGGCGCATCCATGGTTCAAACAAGTATTTGAAGCCAGGTGCTCTTGCTCAGCTTCGTAATAGCAAGGCATCAGCATCCAAGTCATGTACAGATATAGGGAAGAAGAAGGTTGATGTTATGGATGAAGAGAAGACTGATCGTGATATTCTGTTTCAGGATAAATGTGGAAATGATATTCCAATAATTTTATCACCTGAAAAGTTCAGATATAATCCTGTGGCTGGACCAGTTGATTTGCTCAAGGAGAATAATTTACAGAGAACGCCCAGGACGCCCCGCCCTGAAGGGAATGGATCAGATTATGACTCCAGGCTTGAATCTCTTCCGATGGAATTGCTGGTAACTGATATTTTCATCTCTATTTAGGTTAATTGATAAATTAGTAAACTTGATGGTATGTAGTTGATTAGCTGTGGTATTTCTTGGTGTAGTTAATTGATAAAATTAGTGGAAGACATACATAGAATATACTATTGTTTGATAAGCATTCACTGCCTTAGATTTTCAACAGTGATCTCTTAAAATCTTATGGATTATGTCTAAAAATATGCTCTTCTGCAATATACAAATAGGATGACTGCTGCTGACAATTTGTGCTGTTAGTCTGATTCCACGTATTAAGCTAGTTTTATTATGAGCACAGGCTTTAGTCTTTAGAAAAGTCTTCCTTTCCAACTTTTTGCTAATGATGATGCTCTAACTTGTTTTTGCATCATATGACTTGTCTCTTTGGTATAAAATGATATCATTAAAAAAAATTCATCTTTCCCTTTTTTTTGTGGTACACACGAATCTGAACATGCATGTGTAATTGTCTGTCAGATGTCTTATATAAATTGACATTTGTATTTAGGGTATTAATTTTATGATACCATCACCTTAAAAAGCTACATTTTGTTGCTTTCCCATTAAGACCTTAATCTCGTCCCAACTGTATATCTTTTTATAAATATGTTGTGATAAACAAAGCGGGTTTACCCTTTTGTTTGTACCATTACTTTGAACCAAAATTTTGTTAAAGAGTTGCCAACTGGAGCTGCAATTAACTGCACAAGTGTGCTCAATGATTTCTGTGGGTACATAGTTGAATTACTTGTAATCAGAAAAGTTTACGTGTGCGATTGGCAATGTCATTCCATGCTTTTCTTGAGGTTATACAATCAACCTTTTTATGACTAATAGGAGCTCAAAAGAGAGGTGATCGATTGGGAGAAAATTACTTCCTTTGAAAGCTTGGCAATGACTTGAAAAAACAAACATGAATTTAGAAACATCAGAGGAGGAAATAAAAGATGCTGTTGGCAATACATATAAAATCACTCATTTTACTTGAAGGCTGGAGCAAATAGTGACAAAAATTATAAATAGGCTCTCCTGCTCCCTTCTTATTTATATGCAGTCAAGTTATTTTGTTGCATCTTGTATGTTACATGATCTTACTTGCATCAGTGCAAACTTTCAGAAATATGTGACCTGTCTTTCTGGAACTAAACTATTTTCTTTAAATTTGCTTTTGTTTATGTCTATCACCAGAGAATCAGTAATTAAAGGGTCAGGTAATTATGACAAAAACACTTGAATCTTATGAACCTAAAGCAATTGCATGATTAACATACAATCGTTACAAAGTAAGTATTTTTTGTTAAAGAATTGCCAACAAAAAAACATTGCATTTTTCATTTTACATCCCAAATGAAATTATGCAACCAATAGAGCCTGTTGTTGGAGTAAAATGGGTTATCACTTGTCAACATATTTTTTTATTGTTTCAATCTGATTCATCCTTATCTGTGATTCAAGGTCAAAATACTTTGCCACCTTCACCATGACCAACTAAGGGCTGTTTTCCATGTCTCTGAGAGAGTCAGAAAGGCTGTAAGTTTCTCTCTTTGTTGTTTTTGTTTCTTTATACACATCAAACTAATAATTTCATATACGTAGCACCATTATTTCTATGATTACAATAAGGTAAAGTTGGATAATAAGTGCTGATTCATTTCTCAGGTTGTTATAGCTCGTCAATTCCATTTTAACTATACCACACCAGACAGATCTCGACAAGAAATATTGTGCACTTCAACGCCACTACCTACCGAACACTGGCCTTTTCTGAGGTTAGCATCTCGGTTCCCATTACTTTCTTTTTCCTTAAAACTTACAACCGTTCTCATTTACAACCTGATGGAGCTTTTTCAAAAGCGTGTTTGCCACCTAAGATTATGGAAATCCTCCTGTTTTTAGGCACTTTTTCCTTGTAACTTGCTCTCAATAAGCTTGTGGCATGTGGGTCCCACTTTTTGCTTGGCCACCTGAGCTTGTGGGTCCTACTTTTTAGGAAAAAAGCTATAATGAAAAAACTGATCATTATGGATGCTCCGATGTCATGGCTTTTTTTATCTCACAGCAAGGGAGATGGTAAGAGCAACGATTTTACGCTACCAAGCACTCCAAAAGCACCTAGGCATGGACCTCGTCCTCCTTCCCGCCTCAAATTGACGGAAATGCGCCAAATTGCAGCAGTTCTGTTCCAGGAATCATCAGCATTTCCTCCGAGGTACATTGTTCCATCTCTCTTACCAAAACCAATATGCAAGTCATTTGCTTCCAACCGAGTGTTGTTCTACGATGAAGAGCTTGAGCTTTGCCAAGCTGTTGCTCAGAATAAACTTCGTTAGTGGGCCCCTCTTTTATGATGTACAGCAGTATCCCCCGACCCCACCCCCACCCCCACCCCCAACCCCAAAATTCCTTCTTGTTTCGTAGGTTCGTATCGCTAGTAGGTAGCTAGAGTAAGTAAGATGGTGCAGTTTTGAAAAATCTAATGGGGTAGTCATCAGCTAGATGGTGGCCTAAGATTTGCTTGCATGAGTGGTAGAATACTATGGTTGATAATCAAATAATATGTTCAATTTTATGTTCTTGTACATACTGTGAGGACAATTTGCTTTTAGGATGTTGGCTTGTTTATTCTTTCTTAGAAATATATACTACAACACTATAAGAGTTTTTGTGGATCCTCTACTGGTAGATGTGAGGTCTGCATGCATCTCACCGTTTGAACCCTGTTTTTAAGTGAAATATACCGTGTTTGTTTGGTTTTTGATTATCTGTAATCTGAGTGTTTATCATAACCTTCAATTATGTTTTACACTTGAAGTTCAATCCTACTCAAAAGATTGGATGTTGGAAACCATCAACAATAGCATAATTGTTGCCAATTTTCAACATGGTGTTTTTTAGATGAGATTAGACTTGAATTGATAGAAGCAAGAGTACAACAATGCTTGCAGACTTGAATTGTTACCTTTCATGGATAGTTCATTTATGAGGCAGAATTGAAAGGTCAAACAAGAGTTTGTGGGGGAGCTTGTGTGGGTCACAACTCACAAGAGTAGTTAAATCCTTCCATCATTGAAGTGCTCATGGTCTTGTTTGTGATAGGAGCTTTACCACAAGCATTAATTGCATCAAAAGTAAGGGGGCATTTATCTTCCCCCCCAACTACCATTCTTCACTTTTTTAGATCCCTAATAAGAATTTTATTTTTTAAAATAAATATTTATAATAAAAAGGGTATATAGTTTTAAAATATCTGATTATTTTCTTTTTTTAATTAAATAAATGGTAGTCTTGTCTTTAATACTACTCTCAAGTCTCAACTTATCTCCACTCATCGTTAAGAGTAGACTCGAAAACTAAATGCTTATGGGTTGTTTGTTTAGCTCTTAATAGTTCCATTAAGAGACAACATTTGAATCGTTAAGGGGTGAATCTTGTTTGACAAAAAAAAAGTCCGTCTTTTAATGGTTTTAAAACTCTCTGAATGATTTTGTATCATGGACCTTCGTTAACCATTCAACACTCTAATTTCATTGTAAACAATTATTAAACAATTATATTTCATTTTGCATTATATCATGAGAGCTTTTTAATCATTTAGATTATTTTGCACCAAAACATTAAGCAACTGACTAATAGTCCCTTAGTAAAAATAAAAATGCTGATATTTATTTTGAACGAAGGTTTGTGGAAGCTTCTGAAATCCGATGAAATTTGAAAGACAAATTTTTTCATGTAAATTTCTTTGCTTAGTTTGCTATGTTGATTGAATGGATTAGATTTCACCATATATTTCATGGTTTATGACTTGATCATTCATTTACACAAGTCAAAAAAGAATTGAATTTCATTCTTTGACCAATGTTTAACAATTTGATAAATTGTTTTTAAAAATGACGAAACTTTTGAATCTAATTTAATACCCACAACGAGTTCACAACTTGATTTAATTTCATTATATTTCCTTTGACACATTCCATTTATTCCAAGGACATCGTACGAACCAAATACTCCCTTAAGAATAAAAACTGTAAGACACATAATAGTTGGTTTCGGAGGGTTAGATTATGATGAAAAGGGAAGTTATTGTGAGAAGTGTAAGAAGAGATCTCGACTCTTAGATCAATTCATTTCTAAAGCGCAATTCATTAGTGGACATGAGGTTAAAAGTGATTAAGGATTCAGATCTTTTCTTACATTTCTTATCATAACTTTCTTTCTTACACGATCCTTCAACTGGTATCAAAATGTTAATACTTTCATAAACAAATGAGGTTTGAGTTTGATAGCCTCATTGTGAAAATTATGCAAAACTTTAGCAATATAAGCACAATGTAACTTCCTGAAGGAGGTATTTGGAAAAAAGAAAAGTTATTACAGGCAATCCCAACCGTTGACACATAGACTCATCTTTAAAGACATCAATGTGAATGTGAGGTGATATTTGTTGCCTCTTTGAACGGCTAAGGCTAGCAGGTGTCATGATCGAACCCACGACCTATTTTGTATTTGGGCAAAATTCGTCCTGTCCTTTTGTCAACTAAGAGGTTGTTTACTTGCGGCTTAATTAAGCTTATTGGTCTATCTGGCTTATTCGCACAACTCATTTTGGGTTGTTTACTTATGACTTATTCGTATAGAACATGACTTAAACGCACAGATAGAAATGGTGTGTTGTCCCCATTCAGCTACAAAAATGACATCCTTACCCCTTATTTAAAACACCGGCCTCCTTCCCTTATGAGACACCTCATCTTCGGCCTCTTTATGATTTTTCGTTTTGATGTTCAAATAATTAATATGGGGGGGGGGGGAGGGGGGTAAATTGGTCATTTATGTTATTCAGACTGTTGGTTCAGATAAAAAAAATAAACAACATCCATTTATTGAGACAGAGAAATTTATCCATACATGACTCAATAAAAAATTTGGTAAACAGCCCCTAAGCTACACGGCGAAGGCTTTCCGAAGGAGGCATTAACTGTGTTTCAAGACCAAGAAAACCGTAACATAAATCTGCAGCAAACCAACGAAAACCAGCCGACACGAAAGGCACAAAAGCGAAGACCGAAGAGCATTGCAATACGAATTCTTGGCCAAACTACATGATTAGTACATTATGATCTTCGAGTAGTTAAAAGATCAGAAATACAAATCAACAAACATATGATGAAAAATGAACCCAAATCAACAAGATATTTTCGGTCTCTTTTAATCACAATATCGAGCACGCCTTTTGACCTTTTCCCTTCTTTTTCTTCGCCTTTGGAGGCTGCAGCACGACCTTGATTGCAGCATCGAAAACTTGTTTCACATTCTGCCAGAAAAGAAACAAACAGGATTCAACTTACGGGCCAAGATTTATGAAATCGAACCAAGATTCAACTTACGAGCTGTGTTTTTGAACTACATTCAATGTATTCAGGAGCTCCTATCGTCTGCATTAACTCCTCTCCCTGTAAAAAAGAAGCAAGATTTAATTAGGAAAAACTGAACCCTTTTTGGTCGTAAGGATATAACGGGTATGAGTTTAGTTACCTGAGCAGCAGTAATGGGAGTTGCACCAGGATGGTCTTCGAAGAACTGCTTATCATCCCGAAGATCTACACTTGTTAAAGATTCATATCGGTTTAAACTATAGATACGCTTCAAGCGCATTTCAATTGTGTTTTAAGACATGCATTTCATATGTTTGCTACATTTTATGATGGTTATATATATATATATATATATATATATAGAGAGAGAGAGAGAGAGAGAGAGAGTCAGGTTCGGGGAAACCACAAAAAAATGGAAAACTGAGGAACACCCTGATAACCATTGACTTGTCCGATATGCACATATACATAAAAGTAATTTGAAAATGTCTCCTGGTTTCTATACATGTGTGCATACTTGAAAATTTACTTTTATGCACATGTGCATACCTGACAAATGAATTGATTATTAGGGTGTTACTCAGTTTTTCATCTTTTTGTAGTTTCCCGTTGCTATGTTTGGCAAACTAGGTGATAAGCTAGCTGATAACTAGTCATAGTCTGGTAAAAACTACGTAATAAGCTAGATGACAATGTAAAAGAAACTAAAAGAACATGTTGAAAAATACCAAAGCTAGTTTACGGCTAACCAAACAAGACTTCGCTAATGTTATCAACTCGTCTGGATGGTCGATCTTTACAACTTCGCCAAACACCAAATAAGACCTTTTGATTTACGTGGTAATGAATAAGTTTAGAATAAACAAACTACACACGAAAACACATTACGAATTGTATATTTGTATTACAAGCACAAAAGGTTGAACACAAGTAATGAAGTAAGATGGAGTCATAAATACCGAAGCATCAAGATTTTACGGCTGAAGAAAGAACGCTCGTAAAACAACTCACCGAGTTTTGTCCCAACAAGCACGATCGGGACACCAGGGGCATAATGCTCTAATTCTGGAATCCACTGTGAATACAAAACCCCAACAACTTTAAGACCAAATGATTACATTCGTTTTGAAACCCGTAAAAGAACAGCGAGATGTTCACCTTCTTGGAGACGTTTTCATAGCTGGCTTTGCTGATGAGCGAGAATGCCAAAATGAAAACATCAGCCCCACGATAACTCAACGGTCTTAATCTGTTGTAATCCTCCTGTCCTGTTTCATAGCTCGCACGATCAATGCACACGTATTAAACAAAAGAAATTAAAAGAATATCGTGCAAATTAATTGATACACATTTCAAAAGGTTACCAGCAGTGTCCCATAAGCCTAGATTAACAGTGCTACCGTTGACAACCACATTGGCACTGAAATTATCAAATACGGTTGGAACGTAATCCTGTTTAAACCATAATCAAGAACATGATCTTAGCTCCAATCCCATGAATCAGATGATAGTTTTTAACCATAAAATGCGTTCTAACTTTCGAAATAATCATATCGATCGACAAAATCTAAAGAACAAATTGGATACCCGAAAAAGAATATGATCATATGCTCATACTTCTTCCTATAAATTATATAAACATCAACCAAAAGGGGATCAAATCAAAAACTTCAACCAATAACATCAAGAACAAGAGAAAATTGATCATTTTCAAGAACCAGAAAGCAAATTCGAAATCCCGAAAAAGAATGTGATCAAATGCTGATCCTTTCTTCCTGTGAATTCAACCAAAAGGGGATCAAAAACTTCAACCAATAACATCAAGAAGAAGAGGGAATTCATGATTTTCAAGAATCTCAAAGCAAATTGAATACCCCAAGAGAATGTGATCATATGCTGCTCCTTCTTCCTATATGTTGTATAGAAATCAATCAAAAGGGGATCAAAATGTTCAACAAGAACATCAAGAACTAAGAGGCAATTAGATACCCCAAAAGGATATGATCATATACCAATTCTCCTTTCTTCCTGAATTCAACAAGAACAAACCAAAAGAGCCTTTTAAATCTTGAACCATTAGAATCAAGAACGAACAAAGCAAAATTGAATCAAATCTATCATCTTTACGTCAAGAAACTAACAGACCAAATTGGGTACCCAAAAAGAATCTCATTTTCCATACATTGAAACAGTAATGATTAAACCAATAGAATTCAAGAACAAGAATAACACGAATCATATTTTATTCAAAAAATCAGAACAGAAAAATTGAGATTATGACCGTTGGAAAGGTGTTGCTTGTGTAGGAAATCAAGAGACATGTCTTTCCGACAGCCCCATCGCCAACGGTGACGCACTTTATGAACCTCGATGCACTCATTCTTGTTCAAATTGATCCTCAGATCTTCTTCTATCCTCAGAAGACCTGATCACGAACTAACCCACCAACTCAACAACTTCCGTTTTCTTCTCTTCTTTCTTTCTTTCCTTTCTCACCAATTTCACCACCCTTGTTGTCGGTTTAAAGAAATAACGAAAAATTTGCAGGTTTTTTCAGCCAAACCCCAACAAGAAACCCTAAAGAAAAAAATGCAAAAAGGGAAAATTGTAGAATAGAAGGAGTAATTTTCTTCTTTTGTTGGAACAGAAAACCCTAAAGAAAGGGACGTTTGGGATTGAAAGAAATGTGAGAACCTCTGTTTCGCCGGGAAACAATGCTGTTGAAACGTTCGGTGGGTGGTGGAGAATGGAGATGAACTCTCTCTCCCCCCCTTTTCTTCCTTCTTTCTCTCTGGATTTCTTGATTTAAAAAAGTTGAAAAAGATCCTAAATTTCGTGTTTTTGTTGTGCCAACGAAAATGGGGTTTTGAACTTTGAATGGATGGAAAGATGTTTGAAAATTGATGAATGGTTTGATGTAAAATGATTTAAGAGGCTGTCATGATATAGTGTAAAATGAAATATATTTTTTGGTAATCGTGTATAGTAAAATTAGGGTTCTTAATGGTTAAGAGAGATTCATGATACAAAATTATTCAGAGGGTTTTAAAACCATTAAGAGACAGACTTTTCTACCAAACAAGATTCACCTCTTATCGATTCAAATGTTGCCTTTTAATGGAACTATTAAGAGGTAAACAAACAACCCCGGATTTAATTTTGCACTAAACTACACATATTTGTCGCACTTTAATAGAAATCATGAATCATTACTTTAATAATTTAACCCATATTACACATTTTAGAATATGGCATCTCCCATGAATGGTATTGGAAATTGTGACATGTATTTTGTTCGATTACAGGTCAAAACGGTGCATAATTAATGAAATAGAGAGACGTATATATAACGTTATAGGGACTTATATATAGTGTTTACGAATGTGGAGAAGGCATAGGATAGCATGTCACGTAGCAGTGATATGGAGGACTCTTGGGGTTAGCTTCAAGGTATATTGGGCCGATTCAGGAATTATACTTGTGTATGAGGACATGCGTAACGACATCAGTGGGTGACACGATGTTGTCTTGGTGGAGATAGGAAACTAAGCCATTCGTTTTTGTTGTAGTCTTGGACGAGATTTCCCGAGGGATCAATGCTGGTGTTCCATTGTGTAGGTAGCAAAATCGAAGGCAGAGATGAATGGAAGGTTGGAGTAGCGAATGGTTTTACTGAAACAAAAGGTTCGAGCATCTAGGCCTCTTAGTTCAAAAGGTCAAATTCAAGCATCTAGGCCTCTTACTTCAAAAAGAGGAATATCTCAGTTGGTAGTCAACTCATAGTGAAGCTATTGGTAGCCCACAACTTGATATTTTTCTATCTATGTAAACAAGGTCTTTCTTTTACAGATACTTTTGAAGAAGTCAAGGTTTTGATGATGTCATGTCTATGTACATTTCAACTACTTAATAGTTCTATTAAGAGGTAACCTCTGAATCGTTAAGAGTGTGAATCTTGTTTGGCAAAAAAAAAAAAAAAAATCTGTCTCTTAATAATTCTAAAACCTTCTGAATGATTTTGTATCTTGTATCTCCCTTAACCGTTAAAAGCCCTAATTTCATTGTACACACTTACCAAACAATTATAGTTCATTTTGCACTATATCATGATAGCCTTTTAATTATACTGATTACTTAATCATTCAACAATCGTCAAACAACCGATAATTTAACATATTAATTATTTAATTAAATAAAAAAATGGATCCTTCCCACCAAAATGTCTTTTGAGATTCCTTTTGCTTTTGTAGTGCTGTGAACATGTCTCAAAAGAATCATATGGAATGGGAATCAAATATACGTAACGAAATACATCCTCAAAAGTCCAACACCTAAAATAAAAACACCATTTAAAGCATTAGCCTCTTTACATCCTGCACGTTTTCGGGCCTTTTTGCATGGTTGTAAACCGACTCGAACCCGTGGGTGCACACGTTTGCGAAACCCGTCACCGCTTGAAAAACATGCGGTAACCCGATCTGTAAGTTGCTCAACGTCATAGCTCTTGTTACCCCGATCGATTTCTCAAATTTTCCCCTCTCTTCTTCCGTTTTTGCCCTCAACGACTCCACCTTCCCTCGTTTCTCCCTCACCGGGTCCCGCCCGCTCGACGACCCCGAAAACGGACCGAACTTACGTTCAAGAGCCCGGAGCTCCACCATTTTTTTCTCAAGCTCCTTAAACGCTGACTCCGATCTTTTCTTCTGCTTCTGCTCCTCGGCTTGTTGGACTACTATGGCATGAATTGCGGTTAGTAACGCTTTGATGCCCTCGGAGGCGACCTTGTCAGGGGCATTATCGACCACGAGATGCCATTCTTCACAAAGGGTGTAGATCGCAGAATCTTGTTTGGTTTGGGATAACGAGGTTTTGCCGAACTGGAAGAGGCTGAGGCGGAGCCAGCCGGTCAAAGATTGGACGTAATCACGTTGACTTTTTATGAGGTTGCAGAAGGAAATGTGCCATTGTTGGACCTCGACCTCGAGCTGGAGAACCGCTTGGCGGTGGATTTCGGAGGTCGGGTCAGTCGACGGGACGAGATGGAGGTACTTGAGCTGCTGGACTATGTGCATTTGGACTTGGTGGCTTTCATATAAACTCCTCCACATGATCATTAATCTGCAAGAAATTTGACCATAAAAAAGGGTCAAAATTTGTGTTTCTGTGCATTTGTAGCAGTACAGTACAACTTGCAGCAGCGTATCTGCTTTCTTACAGTTCTTGTCCTTTGCTTTTGATTGTATGGAACAAGATAAATGTACTATAAAACATGGTATCAATAATAAAGCAACAGGGAAAAGGTACAAAGGATATGAAACAAGATTGATAAATTACTAAACTACCCATGTCAAATTAAAACCTTAAAACCTTCGGCAAATTTTTCATCTGTCTACCTCACTCTAGACCGTCTAGTCTTGTCCCCGGCCTTGTCCTATCCAAATACCTTAAGGGTGTGTTTGGTATGCAGATGGGACTGCGTCGAACTAGTTGTTTGTCCGACTAGAAAAGGACCGGACAAGTTGTATGCATTATGTTCTTAAGCTAGATAGAACATTAAAGACCCATATCAAACCGGACCACGAAAACCAAACCGAACCAGCTCAATTGGTTCCGAATCAAAACCGAACTATGCTATATATCCTAAGCATGAACCAAGCTGAACCATTTGGATTGGTTCGACAATGAAAGGATGTATGGGGATATTATATAAGAAGACTAACCCTTTAACAAGCTCAACAAGTTGCGGGTAAAGCTCTTCTTCTCGGAGTTTGACAATCTCATGTGACGTTGACTCGATCGCCTGAGAAGAAACCATCATTCTCGACTCCAACTTCTCCACTTCTTTCTTCGCTTTCTCCGTCTTCATATAATCGGCCCTCTTAACCTCCATTTTCCTCAACTGTTCCACCCTCTTTCCATGCTCAATCTTCAAACTCTCCACATTCTAAAACCCCAACCAAAAATCACAATTAATCAATCGAGGGAGAGAAAAGTAAATTCACATGAATTTCCTTACCTTAACCTCTTGACATAGCTTCTTCTCCCATGCATACAATCTCTCCACCGTAGAACAATGGCTACCACCACCACCACCACCAACCACCGGATCTCCGACCATTTCATCACAACCCAACTTCCCAAGCATGTTCATCTTTGAGGTCGAGCTCCATGAGCCAAACAATGGGCTCAAATTCTTCCCATACTCGTGAATTTTACCTAAAATCAAGATTTCTTGAAGTCAAACCTAATGCTTATATATTCAAGATTTATGTTGATTTTTTCAGTTTTTTTTATCTTCGGCAAATCATGGATTGTAGCTCATTTGTATGTGAATTCTAACATGTTACGAATTTTTCTAAAACCAAAATCAATTTTTTAAATTTTGAAGTTAAAGATCTATCTGTTTGACACTAAAAAGTCAAAAGTGGATACAATTAAGGAGTATTTAATCATGGTCATAACTCATAAAGACCATAATTTACTGTTTGACCATTGAAAAAAAGTTTGACCCAACAAGATCCTATCTTCCCAATTGAAAACCCTAAAAAAGTAAATTACACATTCAATACCCATGTGAATTTTAATAGTGTTAACATGTTATGGTATGATGATGAGGACAAAGAACACACAGACACACGTGTGCACGTGTTGAATACTCATCACATCAGTATCTTGGACACATGCTTCCCAAATTTGTTAATTTGAAATTGAAATTATTAATTGGATTTACCTGATGATCTTTGGCCGGGAAAGGTACACGCCGGAACTTCCAACAATGCAGAAAGCTTTCCGCCGGAATCCGCCGCCTGGAGGAAGTATTCATCCAGTTCTTTAATGATCTCCACCAGGTCTTTGATTTTCGTCGACACTACTAACGCCATCTCGCTTGTAGTGGCGGTGGAAGCAGAGATCTTGGAGAACCCACTAACGCCGGAAGGCGGCGGCGCCACGGTTGTGGTGGTCACGGCTGTTTCCGATGCAATGGTGGTGGACCTGTCTTCCCATTCTTCGTCGTCTACAGTCCCTGACCGTGTCGACGACGGCATAAACGGGTCCCAGAAATCCCATGTGGACGACGGCGGCGGAGGCGGTGGCGGAAGTGGGGTGGAAGCGGTGTTGGTGGTGGATGTTGTCCATGTCTCGGAGGTTGGACTCATCGGAGGTGGTGGTGGAGCGTGTGGTGTGGGAGTTTGTGGAGGAGGAGGTGAAGGAAGGGTTGGCGCCGAGTGGCGGTGTTGAGGGTGGTGGAGGGTGGTTTCAGCGGTGGCGAACTGGAGTAGGGCGGAGCCGGTGGTTCTTAAAGACCTTAAATACATGCTATGTGAAGCAGAGAAAGCATGTCTTGCTTTTACAAACTGTTTCATGTATCTTTTTCTTGCCTTACACCTTGAAACCATCTCATCTCTCTCTAATCTTGAATAACAGCACCCCATTTCTCTCTCTCTCTCTCTCTCTCTCTCTGTCTTCAATCTTTCACTCAAAATCCCTTCTGGGCTTTTGTTAATTCCACAAGAACATCAAAGAGAACCCAAAATCTTGATCATTTTTAATCAAATCCCTTCTCTCTCTATATAACTATCCAGATGGTTAAGAGTTGAGGGTAGGGTAGGGTAGGGTAGGGTAGGGGGTCCAGTTCAGGGAAGGAGAAGAGGCAAGAAGACAAGTCTTGCACATATAAACCCTCACCTTCTGGTATTTTATGTATGTATCACATTCTCTCTCTGTGTGTGTATATATATATATATATGAGCTTCTGTCTCTATAGGTTTTGGTGTGGAGAGTAGTGTAGTGTAGTGGGGGAGGAGGGGCAGAAGAAGACAAGTCTTTTGAGAAGTACAGCAGAAACAGCACAAACAGTGTTGGGCAGAGTGCAAAAGAGAGGTTTATTTTGTGTTAATGACCAGAGTACCCCTATAAGAGGTTAAGTTTTACCATATACTCTTGTTGTTTATGATTCAGATTTTTTGAGTATGATCTCTTGAGTTGAGGTTAAAAGGGGTAGATTGGGTAAAGAGGGAAATTTGAAGGGGTTTCAAACCTTTGGTCTTCTTGGTTAATTTCCACTTTCATTATCGTTGTGGATGAAGCAACGGTTTTGGGAAATTGATAACAAAATTCACTTCTTAATATATTTACAATGTAATTTTTGTTTTAGGGGATATTTGCTGAATGATTTGGTGCAAAATAATTAAAATGTGAAAATGATTAAAAGACTCTCATTATATAGTATAAAATAAAATATAATTGTTTGGTAATTATTTACAATGAAATTAGGGTGATGTATGGTCAAGGGAGGTCATAATACAAAAACATTCAGATGTTTTTAAAATTATTAAGATTTATACTTTTTTTACCAAACAAGATTCGTCTTTCAACGATTCAGATATTGTCTCTTTATTGAACTATTAAGAGATAAACAAACAACCCTTTAATTAGATTTTATACTAGAATGATACTCGTACAATGCAGTGAGATATGTCTTTGATTTTAAGGTTTGGCTTTATCGATGTTATAATACGATTTTATGTGGTTTTGAGAAAAAGAAAATGTTTTTATTTTTGAATAAAATATAATTTGAAGATATTATATAATTTTGAAAAAAATAATCGATATCAAATTAACTATTTACAAGTTCTCGTTTTTGTGTAAATTTTTTAATTCAATTTTTTATTATGATTTAATTGATGTTAAAAAACAAACTAATTTATTTTTTGGTTTAATAAAATATATTTTTAAAAATAATAATTAAATATTATGTTAGAACTTAATGATTATTTTAATTATATTTTAAATTTTTAATATTTAAAACTATGTTTATCATGTATTTGATTATGTTTATTTGTAGTTAGTTTCACGAATTCAAGCATGGAGCTTTAATAAGATGTATTCATGCACATTCTACTTGTAATCTTGAATTGTAAGTAATATGCGTCAATAAACAGTATTTTATGTATAAAAATTTGTTTTTAAGATTTTTTACCAAATACTTTATAATATAATATATATAAATATTGTATAATAATCGGGTAAACAATTTAAGTATTAAGTGACAATTATATTGATGCATCGAACTATGCAACATATTATAAGTTATAACCTAACATTATTTGCTAATATAAACTTCTCATCCTAAACTTAGTTTTAACCTTTCTAAATTTAATTACGAATTTTAAGGTACTGACAGAAAAACATTTACAAGAGCAAGAAAGGGTCATTCATGAACCCTACCTTGTGATGAAGATCAACATCGTGAGCTTGTGTTTATATTTATGAAATGTGAATGCCTCTGCAACGCCTATTTGTCATAGATGGTAAGGATCACATGATTAGATACTCGGTGTCTGTATCTTCGAATGGACACATCGTTTTCCATGAGATTAGAGAAAATTTCATTCTTGACACGATTACTAATGTTAACGTCAATCATCTCAGCACATTTCAAGAGGCTGACAACCATCATGACCGATTTGCAACAATATCGTCATGTCGTCCTATATCGTTCCTGGCAAAATGTTTGTCCATCTAAGATCACACATTGAGCGTACTAACTTTCTAACAAAGCAAACCACTGTCAGGCAATTGTACGTTAAATCCAAATTTGGGCTTGAATTTGTACAAATTATCTATTAAATGTTGTCAAGAATCACTTGGTATAAAAGTGGAAAGCAAAATAATCAAAGAAACTGAAGCTTCAAATATGCATCAATGGTTGCTGAGTCTAGGTGAGAAGACAGCGATCTCAGTTACTCCAAGTTACTTCAGCGGAAATAAATTTTGGAAGTTTTAAATTACAACCTTACTGTATAAGCTGAAATGTCAATGATTGTATCACAGATAAGGGTTCTTGAGCGACCCTTTCCCCATTGCAGCTATAAATAAACTAAATTGTACAAATTTTAATAAAAAATACATGTATTTATATATAACTAATTTCATATTAAAGAAAGCAACATCAACGAATAATGTCAAGTTAAATACCACATTATTCGTCATATCACCATGATAAATTGATTAAAGGCGGTTTAAACCGATATTTGACATGTCACATCTTTTACGCCAAAATATATTTTATTAAATCTGCTACGTCATATTAGAATCATAAGAAAAAAATAAGTTACATTTTCATTCAATCTGCCTTCGATAAAATAGGTCGGTTGCTTTTATTTTATAAATATATTAAATGTAATTTATTAGAATAATATTTAGTTTTTAATAGAAACAAGTTTAAATCTTGCAAACGATTAGATATACGTAGAATTTTTTTAGGAGTTGCTCAGTTCAGGTAGATGAATGAAAATGGGAACGAAAATGAAAATGACATGGAATGTAAACAGGAATGAATTTGCGTTGATGGTGTTGTATACTGCTTTTGGAGATTTTATAAAAGGTTGAAATACACATCTTGCTAGAAATGAGTCTAAAACCCAATACCACCTATTCAAAAAACTCAGTACTGCAATACTTTGAGTGTATTAACAAGCCACATGATGCATTTTTTATCTGATTTATGTATTGCCAATGATAAGCATATGTTGGATCTATCAACAAAGTTCAAACTTTCCCATCTGTTAGTACCTGTAATTGGCAAATTTGGTGTGGCGATGAGTTATATATCAAGGAAGTTGAAGTCAAAACCTCTTTGTTTTACAATCTTTTGCATTTGGAAGAATTTAACAGAAGAATTATTGGGACTTGTGAATAAAAACGCGTAGCTATTGGTAGCATTATGATGTTTACTTCGATTGCTTTGCTCATTTTTTTCATTTTTTCTTCTTAATTTATCTTTTTGCAGTCGGTTTCAGCGTTTGCACCCATTGTAACTCCTGTCGGTTGTCCATGGGGCCAAAAGGCTTTCACAAACCATTTGTGAGACAATAAAGCTACTTGGGACGGTATAACAAGAAACAGGTTCTCACATTAGTAGCTCATAATATGCAGGAATATGATGCCACCTGCCTGATATCGAACTTCAATGATGTTGCACCCACAATGAGAGTATTTTTATGGGTCTTAAATGTGCATTCGCTTTAATTTGGTCATTTTGGTGTATGCTTTAGGTTAACAAAAGGTGGCTGCTACCTACTGGTAGTATCATTGCATGTGACATTACAATCGAATTCCTTTGGCCTTTTTTTTAAAATTTTTTTGTGGTAACAACTAACAACAGCAGAAAAGAATGAAAAATTCCACTTGGGTGTTGCAAAAAAAAAAACACATGCATGCTATTTTTAATTAAATCGTACATTTTATTAATTTTGTTTTATTTTGTAGTATGTTAAATTAATTTGTACCCTACTCAGAGAAGTTTCTGGATCTGTCTCTATCAACCTTATAAAATTTCTAACATTTCAATCCAAGGAGAGGATGACAAGTTGTTGCACGATACACAATTATTGTCAAACAAGGTGGACGAGGCATGTAGGAACGTCAAAGCTCCTCTCCTCTAGAGCATGCAGCCTGGTTACGATCACTCTTACTATTTCATAGACGATCACATCCGTCACCATGCTCAAGCTCATAATCCGTAAGGTTTTAAAGCATGCCCCTTGATCTTGTTATGAACATGATAACTTAGAACTAGGGATGGCAAAAAAAAAACGAAAACGATGGTGAAAACCGAAACTTTCGGACCGGGTTCGAGGACATTTTATTGGGGACGGGGCGGGGATCGGGGACAAATTCAGGGATTTTAACGGGACTCCGTCCTCGCCCGACCCGATGTGTGTATATATATTACTTTAATTTATACACATACATATATAATATCATTAAAAAAAATAGTAACATTAAAATTTAAAAGACTTTTATCTACTTTACCTCAATAACCCAAATAAGGCTCACAAAAAAAAATAGCGTATTTGTCTAATTGTGAAATCGTGATTTTAATTGTATGATGTTTGAAATCTTTGTTTAGTTTTATATTGTAATCTAATACATTGTTTGTAATTAGTTCGATTATGTTTAAGACATTTAAACTTACATCTTTAAAAAAATTGTAAACTACTTTTAGTTGTGAAAATTAACATATAGTAAAAAAAAATTTGATCGGTTTCGGGTTCGGTTATAATCAACGGTTAATGGGAAAAAAAGAATCTTTACCCTTAACGGGTTTCTCAACGGGGATCTGGGAAACCGCGGGGACCCGATAGGTCCCTGACGGTAGGGGTGCTCAAAAACCCAACCAACCTGATCAACCCAACCCAATGCGAAATAACCCAAACCGAAGCAATCTGATGTCTAATCGAGTTGTAAAATTATCAAACCATTGGTATTGGGTTGATATTGAGTTACTATTATTTGAACCCAACCCAACCCGATGAACCCGATATTCTTTTATTTTTTGGATTTTAATATAATTGTTGAATTTCTATTAATATATATATATATATATATATATATTAGACAATTACACTATCATGTATGCTTTTCATATACACATATTTTTAATCTATTCATATTTCTATATAACTCATTCATATATATATGTTCAGTAACTGTGAACATATATATGTAAATTGAGAAAATTAATTGAATGTGATATACATAAGAAAAATGGATAAGTTGTATCAAATGGTTGATGATGAAAAAGAAACTATGAGTAGAGAAATAACATATTCAAGGTCAGAATAATATTTTTAATATGCCAAAGTATCAACCGGTACGGATTGGGTTGGGTTAAGATTTTTCCAAACCGCAAGCATTGGGTTGGGTTGTTCAAATGTCTTCAACCCGATCAACCCAACCCATGAGCACCCCTACCTGACGGGGATCGAGGCGGTTACAGGACGGTTTTAGTTACCGGTTTCAAGGACGGGGATACCAATAACCGGCCCATTGCCATTCCTACTTAGAACTCGAGAGATGGGTTCGGCTTCTTTTGTCTGAATCTGATGAAAATGTATGGTTTTAGTATATTATGCATAAATCAGAAAAGATTGCACCTGGGCCATGTTTACTTAATGGTTGTAAGTGTTGTGAACTTGTCTATTGTTTCTTAGAAATGTTGTTGGTTTATTATCTTGATAGGTCAAGGCTTCTGAAATGTTATTCTATGGTTCAGTAAATTGGTACTTCTTCTGTGTCCACATGTTTATTTAACTTTGTCCCAAAAGGGTCGTTTACCGAAAGCTTATCTTACAAGATTATTTGATTTATGTGACTTTAGATTTTGCTTTTCATATTAAGAGTGACCCTCTATTTTTTTTTTATCAACTACATGCATCTTAGGTTAACTGTTAACATTACTATAATATGATAATATATTTTTTGCGGTGATGCTAGAAAACAGCTTAAACATCCACAAATTGGATTTCAAACCACAAATTAAAGGACTATTGTATTTTTTTTTACATCTCTCTGTATTGCATGGGTATACAACTAGTATAGATATAAATATAATTTTGTTGTGAAATATTATTTCATATATTAATATTGACATAAAATATTGATTGCGATGGGTGTTAAACCAAAGGCCTATTAGCTCAGTTGGTTAGAGCGTCGTGCTAATAACGCGAAGGTCGCAGGTTCGAGACCTGCATGGGCCACTTATATTTTTCTACTCTATTTACATAAGAATTTCATAAAAGACCCTGAAATAAGTTAAATTGTCATTTCCAACCCTTTGAGAAAACGTCATGAAAAGTAAAACTTACAGTCCAAAGCAAACGGCCTATTAGCTCAGCTGGTTAGAGCGTCGTGCTAATAACGCGAAGGTCGCAGGTTCGAGACCTGCATGGGCCAGATTTATTGTTTTTGTTTATTTTCCTGTAAATTGCATAAAAGTCCCTGGAGTAAGTGAAATTTGCAAATTAAAAACCCTGTTTCAGATCAAACCCAAAAGTTTGACAAAATTACAGTATTAACCCTTTTATGTCATTTTCATGCTTCTCTTTTATCAACTTGTAATCGTAACCAATTAATCGTATGATTTCTTTGGAAACCATAAGCTAGATTGAGACACCAATTCAGTTCGCATATTGCAATTGTTTGTTTATTTACGTTTTTCAGAACAATATAATCGTAAAAGATTTGGACCAGGGACAAATCCAGAACGAGAGACATTTTCGTCCTTTTATCGATTTTTTGGTCTTTTACTTAAGAGTAAACTACAATTTTGGTTCCTATGGTTTACACGAATCTCTGAAAAGTGGTCCGTAGCTTTCAATAACTACAATTATCATCCCCATTGTTTACAATTTGTTTTGAAAATCGTCCATCGATTTAACTTTGTTAAACTTTACGTTAAGTTTAGGGGTATTTTTGTCTTTTTTTACTTTTAAAGGGATAAGTTGTACAATTTTGTTTAAACAAGAAGGACCAAACTCTAATTTACTTATGTGTGTGTCAGTATATGAAGGCGGGTGGCGTGTAGGGATGGAAACAGGACGGGGTATTGGGCGAGCAATGCATCCCGTCCCGACTCCCGTTTAGCCCCGACCCCGACTCGTCTAATCTCCAACGGTTATGGGGGAAGGAATCCCCGATGGGTTTCGAGAATACATTGGATACCCGTTTAGTAATAAATGACGTATTTTAAAATTAAAATTTTAAAAAAATTATTACTATATTGATTAACAATATTGAAAAACAAATATATTTGTCATTTAATAATAAATATATATATTTATACACACACTATATACATTTATTAAATAATTAAAAAATAATCGAGTAAGATTAGAGGCGGATAATGAGATCCCCGACCTTGCCCTGACCCCCGTTTCCGGTATGAAATTAGATCCACGTCCCTGCCCTGTTACCCGTCAAACCGGGGAATCCCCGTCCCGTTAGGGTCGATAGCCTTGGGTACCCGCCCCAACAGGTAAAACTTCCATCTCTAGTGGTATGTAGTCCAAGGATGGACCCATGAACTTTTTTCAAACGACGACACCATTTGACTATAAGAAACAAATACGAGGAAAAAATTTCAAACAACGACATCACTTGATTAAGAAAATGACATTACAAGATTCGAACTCGGGTCTGGGGTGAAAGAAAAGCCTTGCAAACCAACTTTACAAAAAAAAAAAAAATTGCTATCATTTTAGTTTCATAATATAAGGCGACACCCAACAAATTAATACGGTTGCACATTTCACGAAAGTAGATTTTTTACCTTTCGATGAAGGAATAAATACAGTAACACCACTGTAGGTCCGTGTCTGGTGAAGTCGATCGCCAAAGTGATGAGGGTGGGCAACCTGGAACCTTGGTGGAGGAAGAACAAAGAAAGAGAGGGAACGATGGTTACAGATATGGTAACTTGGAATCTTGAAGCACCAGCTACCATGGTTATAGATTTGGTAACCTGTAACCTCTAATATGGTAAAGGGAAGAATGGTGTGGGAGAGCGAGAAGAGGTGGAGAGTCGGGGACGAAGTTGGCCCTGGGAAGGGGGTTACCGAAGATGAGTTGTCGACAGTGTGGGAGGCTGTCGATGGGTGAAGAAAGAAACCGTTCGAAGGAACGATTTTCAAAGTAAAAATGTAAATAGTAGGGATGATAATTGAAGTTTAGGGACCATTTTCATAGATTCATGTAAGCCACAGGGATCGAAATTGTAGTTTATTCTTTACTTAATTAAAAACCACAAGGTGCAAAATCATAAAGTAGATTTTGATTGGATAAAAAGATTAAAAAATCTGATAAGAAATATAGGGACCAAATTTTCAGTTTACTCTTTATTTTATCTTCATTTGAATAAATGGAGCCAACTTCCTTTCTGGGTGAAAATGGGTCAACAGAGGAGGGGAAAAATTGCAAGAAGAAGAAAGCATAGGTGACGGAGATGCGATGGAGGCTTCAAGAAAAGAAACCCAGCGTTTTCGTCGTGATTCATTCTGGAGATTGAGCTTAAAGCAGGTCCTATAATGGTTGTCAGTTTATGCAAACCTTATATGTTCTTATTTACTCCATGTAATACATAGAATGTTGTGAATTGTTCATTTTTTACACTATATACTTGAAGAATCCCACCTAGTACATGTTTAGAAGATGGGGAAAAAAGCATCAGGAAAGAGCTTAAGAGGTTCTTGACTGGATCATAAATAGCGCACCAGTTGTTTGTAACATTGTCAATATGGGGATTTGCTAACACACCCTGAAAAAGGGAGACCAGACGTTTGCAATATTGCAAGTATGGAAAGTTGCTAACCCCCACCCCCTATTTGACAAACTTTGATTGGAATTTTTCTTGAACTTCAAGTATGCAAATCCCAGAGGTGGGAGAACTAAGACTGTCAAAGTGCAAAAAGATGCCACACTTTTTTTTTTCTTTTTCCCGATTTGTAGGTTTAATTTCACAGATTACTAGAAAATCATGTTGTCATTGTATATGTTTATAGAGACTACCATTTATATAAGAATTGGGAAAAAGAATTGTTGGATCTGCATAGGTCCCCTTCTGAGTCCCAAAACCAACAATAGTGGGTTTATTTTTTGCATCCCAAACACATGATTCTGTTATTCAGATCTTTTACTTGTATAGATTGATAACAGCATGATGTCAATCATCGGTTTAGCATAAGATTTCAWAGTATTAGTAACCTCTGAGTACTTGGCCACCAGAAACAAAAGAACTATGCATTTATGATATTGGTTATGTCAAAACTCTGCTCCTGTATGCTACTGTTTCTGCTATACCTTGATACAATACAACTGTTATTGCTTTTAAGTTGTCAAGTAGTAGATTGTTTTCTGCTGCTTATTATGTGAGAATTAGGTTGTAACTTAGTTAACGACAAAATGGTGGAAGCCATAAGCTTGCAGTCTATCGGTTTTGTTAGATATGCATCCATGCCCACCTCTAAGCATTTGGCTTCATCTGATGACATGGCATGGGCTGTCAATGCAACAATGGGAATATGCAACTCCGTTCCCATTTCTGCTCTTCGAATTGCTTTAGTCGCTTCATAACCATCCATCTTTGGCATCTGGTATTTCAATTAGATGGAACAAGTCAGAAGCTACCACATAAATTTAAATACTTCTTACTATGCAGTTTTCTAATTAATTTACTTTCTTATGTCATAAATCCAATTCACAATCAGTTTGGTTTTTGACATCATGCTGCACGTTCTGGTAGCTCTTTATGTGTAAGCATGGATCACACACGTGGGGTGTTAAAGCTTTTGATGGGTGGCAAAAGGTTGATTTCGGAGTTCCAAAGCTTGGTTTTGACGCTGACACTTGAAAAGATTGTGTTTAGTCTATGTGTTGACATGGAGAGCATTTTAATGTTAAGAAGTAGTTAAGTGTATCTGTGGACATAGGGTTCAAGAATGTCAGTGTCCAAGATGCTCCACATATATTAAGGAAGAGTAGCAGGGGTTTAATTGTTACCATGCATTGCAGCTTTTTTCTCAAACTATGACAATGTTAATGAGACTTCTACTTCAACATCTTGACGTGTATTTTGGATTTCAGCGGTTCAAATGTTGAAGGAAATGATGCACAGTTCTAGTGGTTATGGGTGGATGAGGCTTTTGGTGTTATGGGCCATCTGTAACTGTTTTGAAAGCTCATAAGATACTTACTGAAGGAGGATGTTAACTATGGTTGAAAGGGTCTAGTTCTTACTTTATTGGTGTTAATTGCTCTCTTGTCATCTTATAGCACATGCCTTGGTTGAAATATTTGGTTGTTCTACCACTGGAATATCTGTACGTGTGTTTTGATTTTGAACTACTAAAAATGAGGGGAGTTATTTTGTGGAGAATCCTTTAAAATAAAGAGAGGACAGGAAGGAAAAGGATTGGAAGCATAGGAAAACTTGTAATTACCTGACAGTCCATGAGTATCAAGTCATACGGTGGAGGGTCACGTATTTTTGTTTGAGTTGTCGTGCCACCTTCCAAAGGTGATTCCTTACATTTATCTGCCTCATGCAGAACCTGTAGAGCTCCAACTGCCTGCAGCCCATCTCCTACAACCACAACTGTAGCGCCCATCTTTTCGAGCATTATAGTTGCCACTCTCTGGAGTATTGGTGTATCTTCTGCCAGCAAAATGCGTACGCCTTCAAGAGACTTCTGTCCATTCATGGCCTTCGCTGCATATTGAAAACCTTTCTCTTGAGAACCACCACCATTCATCAGTTCCACAGAATTTGAGTTATGGCTTGAAGAGACAGCCACTGGAAATGTCTCGTTCATGTCCAACTTCTTCCGCTCTGAACAGACTTCAGTTAGCTCAAGAAAGCAGTCGTTTACAGTTCCATATCGTGAAGAAGAAAGTACGCGTTGTGTTCCTTCAACCTGAAAATTGCCTGATGAATTGATTTCTGACTTTTCAGAGCCGTTTGAACTCTCCAAATCTGAATGTATAGGATCAATTTCAAGACATTCATGTGCTTCTCCTCCAACAATAGCATGTCTCAGAGAAATCATTTTCCTCTGCTGCTCAAGACAACTTTCTTTTATGGCAGCTTCCATTATCTGAATCATTTTTGCCCTGTATAATGGTTCATTTACCATCAACAGATGTCCTCGGTTATGAAGCTCCATTTTGATGGTATTAGAGGTATCATGGTTTAGAACCCATGCAAACTTTGCTCTCCTATTAAATTTATCTAGGAAATTGAGCTGTTCCTTCCATATATCCGTGCTTATATTGAGTAGTCCAATATCAATGACTACGATGAAAACCGAGGCCTCCATCTCTTGCTTGCTAATTGATTCAACCTTTAAACATTCATACGTCAAGTTTTGGGCATAACGTGTAGGTATAAAGAGCTCCTGAAGTATGTGTGTCAGTTCATTCCATTCGGATGCGTCCCATGTGGGCACTCCAATTTTAAATAGCCACCGGGACAAAATCACTCTACCCATACTTCCATTTAGTGCAAGAACTACCTGCAATTACGTTTGAATACCCTCATAAGAATTTAGTTATAGTGAACCAATAATCTTTCCTGAAACCAATACTCCTACAAACTTACAGTTCAGCCAAGTTCACTTTTATATTCACCCCAGGTCTATATGTGCTTATGCATGTTTAATGTTAAAATGAGGAGAAGAATCAATGGATCAAGAGTGAGAGACCTGCACCGTTCTCTTGGAAATATGCAGTGGGGGAACACAAACATGCTTTTACTGGAAAACTATTACAGGGGTACTTATTCATAAATTGCGTGCTTCCAATTATCTATGTTTCAATATGGTGGCTACTGCCCCTGTGAAGTGGCAAGTACAAGAAGAAAAACTTTGCTCACCTTCAAGTTATGATCTGCATACTTTAACTTGTAGTTGTCTTGTGGTATATCTACAGGTGTACCGAGTAGCAGATAAAGTTGCATTAGAGTCCCTGGTCCATTCTTCTTGACAACTCTTATTTGCCCACCCATCTTGTTAACCTGTCAATACATGAGATAATATTTTTCAGACCTACAATAAGGTGGGTTGTATCTGAGAAACTGAAAATCACTTTCTTTACATCAAGGTATCTTGTATGTTTCATGTGGTTCATTAGTTGCAATGAGACTGAGATAACTATGGAGTTAAGCGTCATTACAGGGCCCAAAACACATGCATTGAGGCACATCTAGGTTGCTGCAAAAACTAACTTATGAGAAAGACTACCCTTTTGTACTACTTAGAGTTACCAACTCCGGTAAATATGTCCTACATGAAAAATGACATTTTATCATTTTCTTGTTCTTCATCAATGCTGTGTTGATGTAGATCTTTTGATGTGGTAATGTAATTACTGCTCAGAATGACCTTTTATCTCACCAGGGTTCTAACGATGCATAGTCCAAGACCAGTTCCACCATGCCTGAGATGGTTAAAAAAATCAAGAAAGGTATACAAACTGTCGACTAGAAAATATGGATCGTTACAAATTTGATGTCATAAAGAAGATAAGGTGTGTATTGTTGCTTACAGTCTAGTTGTTGATGGGTCAGCTTGTTCAAAGCTTTCGAATACTGATTCCCATTTGCTTGGATCGATGCCTATACAACGGAAAAAGATAAAAGATAATGAAAATAGCATTGTCCTGTGGTTGATGAAAAGAAATAAAAAAAGCAAATATAATGTTCATTCATTGATAAAAGATTAGGCGCTACAATGAGAGTCAAGGTCCATACCACAGCCAGTATCATCAACTTCAAACCAAAGAATCACTTTGTTGTCCTTGCAGGATCTTTTCTCTTGGCTTCCCTGTCTTATCAGTTTATTCTTGGGTGCAGACCATGGAGCTTTCCGATCGAGGGGAAAATTCTCATCATCAATAAAAGAACGTGGATCTTCACACCATCCCCGCAGAATAATGTATCCTGCTGTAAGTGAATTGATAATGTTAAACTCTGCAAGCTAACTTTGAAGCTTCAAGCCCAGCCGGGTTTACCCAAAATTATTGGAATATCCTCAAACTAACCTAGAGGCCCTCAGTTGAAATTCCACTTCGGGGTATTGCCCACAGAATTAACCCGGGTGTCAAATGGGTGGACTGCATGAACTTCACCCTATCGAGTGTCGTTTCATGGGCCTTTCTACAAACGAGCTTTTAGTTTCAAATTATAGTTATCATTTCACTCTTCTTTGCAATTCTATCCATATCCAATAAGGAAGTAAAGCAACATATAACCCTTATGTGTTCATGATACTGCATCCACCTACTATATTTTGGTCTGGAACCCTATTGCTGCATACCTAAAGGTGATGTATGATATTCTGAAAGGCTATACTAGCAAGTGACCTTGTACTTATTGGCTCTTCTAAGGTACACCTTTCAAAGTTTATGGTAGGAAAAATGAAATGAAGCTGGGGATGTGGGTGGGGGGTTCACAACTAGTGTACACACTATTTTAGCTTTTGTAAGTGAAGTGACTTTTTGGATTTCCTCTCTACCCAAGTAAAGACTGTTTTGACACCCCATTCGATAGATATGAAGCTTGACGAAGTTATCTTGGGAAAATTGCACTTACATGTCGTAAATTTGATAGAATTGCTGATTAGATTAGCAAAAATCTGAACAACTCTAGCGGAGTCCCCTTGAACTACTTTCGGCATGTCATCTGATCATAAAGGACAAAAAAACAGATTATTAACCGTTAAGTTGACACATCATTTGATAGGCTGGGTCCCAGGCTTAACTACTTAGCATGAAATTCTTATGCTGATATGGTAATACCAGAGAGATCTATGACTGTTTCGACATTGTGGTTTTTGCACTGGACAGAGAACATATCGACTAGTCCTTCAAGTTCTCGCCCCATGTCAAACTCTGCTTCTTCCAGCACCAGTTTTCCTGATTCAACCTGCATGTAATAATTGTGTAAATATAGCTTAAATATGATGAGCATCATTAATGAACTCCTAAACAAATTTATTTTTGGAAGAACATGTGTCATTAGCATAGTTGGTCCATTAACAGTTATGTGGGTTGATTGTTTGACCTTTGCTATAAGCTATAACTTCTAAGATAATTGATTGTTCATCTTGGAGAAATATCATAGTTTAGCATAGGCTGTTTTACGAGAGTTCAATTGGTTAATTATAGATTGGGTGAAGGACGAGCTAAAAATATAATTGCTTGGCGATGTCACCTTGCTAATATCCAAAATATTGTTGAGAAGCCGAAGGAGAGCTGTTGAGCATCTACGAATTTGGCTGATTGTTGCATATTGCTCATTGGTGAGACATTCGTCAGACATAAGAATGTCCAGCAATCCTATGACTGCCGCCATTGGTGTTCTCAGTTCATGACTGTTGAACGGAAACATGAAAACCATGAATTGCAAATCTAGAACTATGCATGCTCAACATATCATCTATATTACTCTCCCGTATTTTGACTAGAACAGAGAGGCCATGATTTTGGATTTTGTAGTATTCCGTGTACTTTCGATTTGTCTGTATATTTCATAAAGGGAAATATTCATAGGGATCATTTTCTTGGAGTAATACTGCATGAGCTAAACTTTATACTCTATTTCATGAAAATTGCGTCGAATTGGCCTTAAATTTAAGTAAATGTCATATATTCAAGAAAGGAAAAGTTGCAATTTTCAGGGACATTCCAAGAAGGAACGTGTTGCACTTTCTATGGATGAAGGGAGTGTTATTTAGGATGCATCCTCTATAGGAACATCTTTGATCTCTATATTTGAGTAGCATATGTGTTATAAGTTCTTGAAAAGTAAACATCTTTACACTTGATTCATGACCCAAGGACTCATAGTGGGCTATTTTTCTTCTAACAAACACTTCAGGGAACCCTGGAAGTAATTTTTCCTTCAGATGATAAAGAAAGGATGAACATTTTTTTGGTGCTTTATTGATCCAACTCTAGTTTGGTGTGAATTTCTAGAAAATGTGTAAAAGGAGAAAAAAAGAAAAAGATCATGAATATTCACCTCATGTTTGCTAAAAATTGGCTCTTGTAGTTGCTGGATGCCTCTGCCTTCCTTCGTGCATCCAAATGGCTAATTAGTTCCGCCCGTAGCTTCATTTCCTTTGACACTCCATTTGTTAACACGAAAATGCAAACACATCCTATAACTAGTATACATACAGATGCAGATATCAGTATCATCAACGTCTTAAAGGCTCTCTCATCCACCTTCCCCATTATGTATTTCCTTGGAATAATGAGAACTCCCACCTGGAAAATTTACTGCTTTGTGAGTATCTTGTGACCAATGGTGTACATAAATAATACATATATAAACACATACATAACTGGAAGAAAAGGTAACGTTGAACACCCAAATCTTGCATTTCTAGGATTCATGAAGAATAATACAGATTAACATCTATTAATAGTTATATCATAGTGAAACATACCATAGGAAGCCTTTTTAGGTTCAGGAAAAACGAATCAATGTAATAGAGCTGGTTGCCTAGCTTCGCATTCTCTATGTGAACCTCATGGTTTGGGGGGGTTTTGTTCCCATACGCTTTGAGCAGCCACTTAGCTCCAGTTTGTATGACCTGATCTTGAGAGTCTACAGCCATCATGAGCTTTGGCCCTGTTGATGAATTCCTCAACAATGGAGTAGTTGAAGAAGTGGCTAGCAACCAACCCTCTTGGGAAGTCAAGTAAATATGTCCACTGTGAAACCCAACGAGTTCCTTCATAAGCTGGCCTACACTATAAAGGGCGGTGGTCACGCCCACAACCGCCACTATACTTCCTTGAGATACATCCCGAACTGGCATCGCTGCAGAAAGCAAAGGCGAATGTGTAAACTTGCTCACAGCTACATGCCATGAAGCTGCACCGTATGGTACCTGAGAAATCCCTGCTATATTGATTAATTCATCCGGAGGAATTGCCTTTTGTTTTCCAATCTTTTCACCGGTGTCGGGATTCAGTGGCTCTCGATACCAGATTGCTGATATGTTACTATGAATCGTTTGATCATTCCATCCTTGATGAGATGATGATGATAAGTTGACATCATAAGGTCCAGTCATTGTGTAATTGGTAAGATCAGAGTATATGTAATATGTACTATTATCTCTAGGATCTCTATGGAAGGCCTGAACAAAGCCGTTCTTATACTTTATTGTTATCGAATTGAGAGCTTTGTGACTTGCGAATAGCGCCCATGTGACATCCCTCATAACTTCATATAGCTGATAAAAAGAGTTTCAAAATTTTCATTAGCTTACTATACATTTGAGACAAATATAAAAATAGGATTGACATAAACCTCAACTTGCTGTGCTTGGTTTTCAGGTTTGCTGTATTTTCTGATCACATACTCAGAGAGCTTAACTTGAGCTGTTGTTATTTCAACAGTCGAATTCAAGATGCCCCACATGCGTAATACTGGACGCTGCAAGAGTTCATACCGAAGGCCATACGCTAAAGCATTTAACGATGTTCTCGTGTACACTTTAGTGAAATGCCAGGTGAGAAGTGTTAGCAGACCTATAAGAATTGCCAACATTACCTGCACAAATAGAAACCATCATAAAGATTAGTCTTTTCTTTGCCTTTTACAAATGAAATTCTCATTTTTACTTTGTGAGGGATATATTGAAATAAGCTAAGTACATGTATTCGATTTTATATTGATCATTCTATGAAATCAGAGTCGAACCATGATGGCAAGCCGAGCTACAAAGACGCTATAGTATGAAGACAGACAATTGGTGTATGTGCACTGGAGTTCTTCTTGTTCAACATCCCTGTGTTGACCTTTCCGCCTGCAAGGTGAGTGATTCTTTTCCCATGAACTTACAGCAGCATGAATTCTGTCGAAAACCCGTCTTCTGAAAGATGTCATTGATGTGTCTGGAAGTGGTGATGATCCAGAAATCACATACCTTCTTTTGTTTTCTTTATGTGCTATTTTGTTCTCCTCAAACTATAAACTAAGAAAGAACCCACCATGAAACTTTAGCTAGAAGTTGAACCAAGTAAAAGAGGTTAGTTCCTGAAGTGGGGTGTTGTCTACTACATATGGTGCCACTTCCACTATTTGGAAGGCCACCATTTTAGATTTACTTTAAGTAAAGAGTGGGGACATGTAGTTTTTCGGTCACTTATTCCTCATCCACATTTCAACTTTCCTTTTTTAAATTGCTTCTCCCATATCTAGAGGTCGATCGACTATAATATACTGTTCGAAGTTGATTCTCGCGTCTACCAAAACAAAACCGGATTCGATATCTTAACCTTAGCAGTAGGGATCAAGTGGTAGTTGATCAATATCTTTCGGTTATTCGACATAGGGGGAAGGTAAAAGGATCTGAAATGGTGCAAATGGAAGTTACAGTTGAGGGGAATACAAGATGCCTTTCCCATAACTATTGTACTTGAAACTACTGAATAGAGAACCTGCAAACCCTAAACACAAACCCATTGATCTTTGAGTTTTGACAGTTTTTTAGTGAATAATCTGCATTTACCAGCGACCACAGACACAAAGCCAGCACCTTCTGGGACCCTTTGATTGGGGTTCCCATTGATAAATAATAATGGGGTCATTTGGAATTTTCTTTTATGTTGACAGAGAATCAAATTATTGGTCTAAGATGCAAGAATCAGGAACCCATGCAGAGCTGTCTAACTTTCCATAGATGGGACACCTTCCCAATTTCCCCATTGGATCAACTTCACAAATAAGGATGCATTCTTGTAGCTATTAGTGCCTTTGGCATCTTTAGTTGTAGTTTGAGAATTATTGCCATTAACCGTAGTACCACCAATTATGCGATCTGGTTAATTTACGAAAACACGCATATGTCCATGGATTGGTTACAGTACAAATGGGTCAATCAGCCAGGCTTCAAATTCCTATTTTAGTATGAATAATGCTTAAAAAAGGCCATCCCAAGACACTGCATTTAGAAGTAGAACCTTATTGGGTGGACCTACACCTCTGCTTTCTCTTTTTTGGTTCCTTTTTGCTCTCCATCAAGAGTTAATCAAAATGTCATTGATCCAACAGTATCCGGATCACCGGTAAAAACCCATCAATGGTTTATAGGTGGTGTGACTATTTATTGTATATGGATATTATATACTTGAGAAAAAGTTAACCGTCCTGATGCTTGGAAGTTGGAACTATTACTGTGTGAAATGGTATCTAACAGACTAACACCACTTTGTAACCATTTTCTTGAAATACCTTTTTTATATGTAACTGAAGCTTAATTTGTATTGGATTTACTGGCTTCGTTTGATATTTACTGATGGATGGATGTCATGTCAGTTTGTGGAATTTGCATGAGAAAGGGTGATGGAGATGATGTGGTCAAAAGGAATGAATACTCATAGAAGGAGACAAAGCATGGAGGTGTAGATCTTTGATTCCCAATCTACAACCACCCACTTTTCCTTTAGATCTGAATTGTTCTTTTGAAGCTCTAAATGCCTATGATCTGCTCATTTTGTTTTTCTGAAAGATGGAATAAACTTTATTAAATCCTTTATTTTTTTAATAAATAAGAAACTTTTTCATTTTAAATGATTAAAATTTTAATTTTTTTAATAAATAAATTATATAATTTTTAGAAATTGATTTGACACATAATTTTATCCGAAATACACACATATATATAGGGGGTAAATTAAATGAGAACCATAAAAATGTTTCAAACCTGTGGGAATCGATTTTAAAATGACTTTTTACATGAGTTTTCTCATCAAATGCTAGGATTTAAGATATTGTTTCAAATATATTTGTTTCATAATGTGATAGTTTCATATGTATTTGTTTCACTATGAGAATATTTTTTATGTAAATTTTTTAAAAAAAGAGTTTCACATGTAATTTTTCATAAGGTGAACACAAACATACGTGAAACAATATCTTAATTCATAGTTTTGATAAAAAAATTCATATAAAAAACATTTTTATGGCAATTCTCATGAGTTTATAATATTTTTGTAGTTCTCAGTTGATTATCACCCTCTTATATATATATGTATGTATATATATATATATAGACACACATTTTCAGTATTATATAAATATATTTATTTATCTAGTATCTTTTGAAAATCTTAAATCCAAGTCGTTCGTACTATTTTCTAAATTTACCATCAATCCTCTCAGTCAGTTGAATATATATTATTTGCTTTATAACTATATATGAACTCGAAGCAATATTGAATCTGAAACCCCAAATTCGGGGTTTTGTTTCTATCTCTGAAATCTGATCGGATTTTTGGTTTGTCCATCAAAACTTGTCCGATACACATCCTAATGATACTTAGGCATTTTTTAGCAAAAATAAGCTAACCTATTTTCTAGGTACATGTTTGGATGCACGTAACCTAGTTTATAAGCTAGCTTATTCTACTTGGAGTAGCGTTTCGATAGCTTATTGTCATTTTTTTCAATTATAACCCTCATTAATATTATTATTTATAATTATTAATTATAAATAAATATAATAAATATTACTAATATAAATATATATTAATTATTAATAAAGATTAATTAATTTTAAGTATATATATTATACATTAATATCATTTACTAATTATTAATCATATCAATTGGTTTTAATGATTATTCAATATATTAGTCATAAAAACACAAATATAAAATTTTAATAATGTTTATGTAACAAACTTATACTTATTTTGTTTCATAGATTTTTCTAAAATTTGTTTTAACAACTTCAAATATTAAAACATATATAATAATCAATTTGAAATCTCTTTAATCAAATATATTATATATTTTTATTTTTCACTATCATGTCTGTATTAGTTAATATATTATATATTAGAGATTTGTTTCAATTATATTTGAAATATTATAATTGATTAATTTTTTAAAATGTCATTTTTGGTCATTTTACATTCTTATCAACTAGTTTTATCAAACACGATTTATTCATCAACCAGCTTATCGGCTACCAGCTAACTTATCAGCCATCAGTTGTCATCTAGTTTATCAGTTAGTTTGCCGAATATAACCTTGTATTATCTATAGCTTGTAATTATTTTTTTGTCTTGCACTTATTTAGGTTGGAATTAATATTACTCTAAGAAGATTGAACAAAGGAGATGTTATATACATCTCTATTTATGTCAGAATCAAGTTAAATCATGTATTGAAAATGTAAAAAAATAAGTCTTGAAATTGATGTTTAAAAAATGTGGAGTAAGGGTTTTATTTTAGATTTTTAAATTATTAAAAAAAGAAAGTAAAAAAGATGAACATGTGAAAAAAAGGGAGTTATCGAGTACGGGTATGTTCTCATCTTGATAGATGCCACTTACAACTACTCAAAATTATTTTTCAATGGTTTGTTTCGGAGATTTAAAACTTGATGCTACACGCAAAAACTTTATTCTATTTTTTAATAATATATATTTATATAAAAATACGTATATTATTTTTGTTTGATTAATTTGGAATATATGAACGAGGGTGAAAACAACTTAGGGGCTGTTTACCAAATGTTTATCGGTAAGCGGTTATCGATAATAGTCATCGCCCATATTTATTTGCCTTATCAGATAACAATCTCAACCATCAAAATATATTACAAGGTAAGATTTTTGGTCCTTGTAATGCTTCTTACCGAGTAAGGTTCTCGATCCTTATCATACTTACCCGGTAAGGTAAGTGACACCTATAAGTGTTTCGTGATCAACCCACTTACCCTGGTAAGCACGGTAAGAGACGATAAACATACTGTAAACAACCCTTTAGTCAGACATAAATTATTTATTTAATTATTTATGTTAGATAATTTAGTTTAAGCTAGATAAAAATGATGTAATTAATGTTATTTTTCTTTTTCTTTTAAAATAAAGTATTAAAAGTTAAATTTTTAAAAAAAAATTACATCCAACTCCGACTCCAATAACTACTTTATTTTTAGAACTCAGTAATTATTTTAGATTTTTTATATATAAAATGATATGTTTATTTTGTATTTAATTATGTTTATCTATAGTTAGTTACAAACATAGAGCTTTAATAAGTCGTATTTACGCACAATCTACTTGTAATCTTAAACTTTAAGTAATTACATCAATAAACAATATTTTATGCATAAAAATGATTTTTAAGAGTTTTTGTCAAATGTTTTACAATATACCATAGATAATTGATAAATTTTAAACAAATCATGTTAATTAGATTTAAAAAACAATTTTTTTTTTGTGTGTGGAGGGGATCATACCTGTTGGTAGCTGCTTCAAAAACAGCTTAACAACATTGTCCTGGAACTCAAAAAAATCTATGAGAGTGTAAATACAAGTTATTTTGTTCTTGCATTTTCAGATGATTAGCCACACTGCGATTGAGACTCAACCTAAACGCTCGTCGGGGCAGTAGTAGGGAAAATATTTAATTTAAATTTATTTTATCCGTGAGGACCTGGATGACAAGAAACTCTTATGTCCGGTTTCAAACTGGAGATGACAAGAAACTCCAGAAATTAATAACTTTGTCTAAGACAACCTTCGGTTTTTTGGCTTGTGCTTGCCTGGCTTAGCCAGTAAAGAACAATTCCATCTCATTAACAGTGAGCGTTTTTACTCATACTGTCATACACATATCAGAGAAATACTGATATGCGTATACAACATGAACTTGCAAAATTAAAATGATTTAATATTATACATAAAGATGTATAATATTTTATATAAAGTTATGTACAACCTAAGAATTGCTATTTATTAACTTTTTTAAATACAACTCACTCAAAAAGTACTTGGTACTATCAATTAAATAATTAGTGAGTGGCACATATTTTTTGTTAAAAAAAATTCGATTTTAGCTCATTTTTTAAACTATACTAAATACTAGTATTATATTTTTTAAGTTATATATATATATATATATATATATATATATATATATATATATATATCTATACTATATTATAAAACATTTGACAAAAACTTTTAAAAACCATTTTTATGCATAAAGTACTGTATATTGATGCATATTATCTCAAATTCAAGATTATAAGTAAATTATGCATAAGTATAACTTATTAAAGCTCCATGTTTAAATTCGTATAACTAACTACAGATAAACATAATCAAATAAAGGATAAACATCTCATTTAAAAATATAAAAAATCTAAAATATAATTAAGATAATTATTGAGTTCTAACATAATAAATAATTATTATCTTTATAAGAAAATTATATTATTAAACCAAATATAAATTACTTCATTACTGAACCTAAATTAAATTATAATAAAAAAATTGAACTAAAAAATGCACAAAAAGTAGGAATTTTAAATGGTTAATTTGATACTAATATTGATATATTTTAGTCAATTTTTTGTGATATTTTCAAATTTATATTTTATTCAAAAATAAAAACATTATCGCTTTTCCAAAATCATATAAGACCATATTATAACATCGACTGAGATAAAGAATAAAATGAAATATTAAAATCAAAATGCATCTCGATGCGTTGTATGAGTACCCTTCTAGTATATATTAAATATGGGTAATGAGATGAATTTAAGAAAGAACACTAATAATAAAACTGAAAGAATATTTATCAGTCATTAGATGTAGAGAATAAATAAATCAGATTGGAATATAACTTCTCATACGGGTCTTGATTTAGTTTTGTTACGACATTTTTAGATGGTTCCTTGTTCGCCTTTTTTCAGTGTTTTCCATAGAATCCATCGTTACTGGTAATTATATAAGTGAAATAGGGAATATATGATATTTTGACTTATATAAAAGGACATATTTAATGAAGTATGGTCGAACTATGTCCAATTAAAAAATCGCACATTGATTGTTACGTGTCATGCAAAAGAAACGATCATTAATTAAGTTTTTTCCGATATGATTCAATTTAATTTTTCATCATATCCAATTTTCGTAAAAACACCGTTAGATTGAAACTTTATATAATCTATAAAAAAAAATTACATCGAATTTTCAGGACCGTTCTTTAGCATGTTAAATATGTGATCTTGTTTAAGGTCATTTATCAACGAATGTAAAAACTATATCACACCCTCAGTGCCACTTTAATTTCTATTAGAAAACAAAACTAATACACCATATCCCGTTATCTTGCCTCTGTGATTTGTATGTATGTATTTTTATTATCTCGTATTGCAGTGTAATCGAAAGTTTTAGGTGTAACTAGGTCCCCCAAAAAAGTTGGAACGTCCCTGTGAACTTTAACAACTTTTCATTTTAGAGATTACAAAATTAATTAATTTTTAAAATTATTTCATATATTTAATAAAATATTATTTCTCCCTCATAAACATTTAGTTTCAATGTGTCTTGTTGGTGTGACTATAAATAACTGGTAATCATTTTTGGAAGGTTCTCTGGATCTGAAAATTTTACTCTCTTTCCTACTTTTTTTTTCATTTTAGAAATTAAAAAAAATCTTTGGAATAAAAAATCTATACAAAATCTCCGAAAAGACGTTTGGTTTGATAAAATGGTTTTCAGAAATTTGGATTTTGTAGACAGATTTGGAATCAGAGAGATTTGAATTTGAAAGGATTTGAAATTTTTGATGTGTTTGGTTTATAGGATCTAAAATGAAAATTGAATTTCATATTCTTTATGAATTATTTGTAACAACGAATAATAAATAATTATAAAAATAATAAAATTACCTTTTTTTATCAATTGATTTTTAGAAAACAAATGTTTTTAACATATTTTTAAACATTATTATATACTAGAAGGGTACTCGCGCAATACTGCGAGATATATCTTGATTTTAATATTTCATTTTATTCTTTATTTCAGTCGATGCTATAATATGGTCTTATGTGATTTTGAAAAAGCGATAATGTTTTTATTTTTGAATAAAATATAAATTTGAAGATATCATAAAAATTTGACAAAAATATATCGATATTAGTATCAAATTAATCATTTAAAATTCATATTTTTTGTGTAATTTTTTTATTATAATTTAATTTAGGTTCAATAACGAAGTAAAACTTACATTTGGTTTAATAATATAATTTTCTTATAAAGATAGCAATTAATTATTTTGTTAGAACTCGATAATTATCCTAATTATATTTTAGATTTTTTATATTTTAAAATGAAATATTTATCCTCTATTTGATTATGTTTATCCGCAGTTAATTACACGAATTCAAACATACAACTTTAATAAGTTGTTCTTATGCATAATTTACTTGTAATATTAAATTTTAAGTAATATGTATCAATATACAATACTTTATACATAAAAACTGATTTTTAAGAGTTTTTGTCAAATTTTTTATAATATAATATAGATAAATTCTAGAAATCTCGTGAAATCCCAACCACCTTCATTGGATTTCAAAAATAAATCCTAGCAACCCTACAAACCAAACATACGATTAAAACGAATTTAAACTGTAAATCATCCAAAAAATTTATTCGTATAAATCGAAAAAAGACTATAAAATCTCTATTTTTGAGAATCTGCTACGCGATATTATTAATGAAAATGCAAGGGGCGGCTATTAATTATGTGAGAAAAACAAAAGCAAAGAGCAATTGTGAATGCACCATTGAAACCCACCCATTTTTTGCCGATTAAATTTTGAAGCTTTTGAATCTCATTTGTCCATTTAAATGCTATTTATCATCAACTACAATAACAAAGCTTATCATCTCTATCTTTTCTTTCATCCCTCAATTGTTAGGGTTTATGAAATATATGGTGGGACCGTTCAATAATCATATGTGAATAGTTAAGTTTCTGTTAGGTTTTCGTATGTATATGAACGTAGTGATCCGTATCCTAAGATAAGATGACATTGATAAAGTAAGATCAGGTTTTCAGTGTAACGTTGCTTAGTAAAGATCAACCAGTAGATCTGTTTAGACATGAATTTTTGTGTTGTAATAAAATAAATTTAAGAATAAACGTAACTAATGTATGCATATATGGGGGATGAAAGTCGGTGTCATGAAATTGAAAATTTAAGGCGGAAGACGAGCCTTTATGAAAACTTGAACGTTTTTCATAGTCAGATGTTTTTTTTTTTTTGGTAGTTAACCTGATATCTTATATGCAAATGCTTCATAAACTATGGTTTTTTTAAGTATATAATATTTATATACAACAAATGAAACAAATAAACTCACGTCCTCCTCATCTTTGGTGAGGTTTGAATATCTGATCTTCTAGTAGGTCAAAGGTTACGATGCCGCTAGGTCAAAGACCTTTTAGTTCAGAAACTATGGTTCATTTTCTTTTTAGTTTACAAATATATATTAAAGACATAACTGTATTTTCCCTTTTGTTTTTCTTTCTAATAATTATATATTTAGAGAAAAATATTTTATTCATAATGCTTTTGTAATTTCTTATTTATTCAAATTATAAAATATAATTTATCAATAATGATCTTTGTTAATTTGTTATTTTCTCTGTTCTTTCTCAATTAATTGTTTATATTAGTTCGTTTAATTAAATTTATACAAAAATAATATAATTAATACGATTTAGAAAACGTAAGTATATCCTGTATATAATCAAGAAATCTTTTTTTTTTAAGATATGCACGAAGCTATAATCGTTCATCAAGTTGCCATATTAAAAAAACAATTGGTTAACGGATGTAACAATCAAACGATTGAACTATTTACAAAAGTTATACTTAAACGAAACATATATTTTATATTATCAAGAAAAAAGATTACACGGAAAAGAAATGATAATTGCATACGCAGAATGAAAGACAAAACAAGTAAATCAAATCAAACCAAATATATCACATGTAAAGGTAGGGTTCATGAATAGAAATATTGCTTTCAAAAAGACCCACAAAACATGTTCAAACAAACGATGTATACAGTGGACAAAATGCTACAAAGACAAAAGAAAAAATGGAAAACGTTAAAATAAACCATAAATCACAAAGCATACATCCCACAAGGGTGGTACCCAGTTGGTTTGAGCTTGAACTCCAAAGATCAAAAGTATATGGAGGTCTCAAATTCAAATCCAATGAGGAATAAAAATCCCCTTGTAGTCACGAAAGTTCAAATGTGGTGACTTCGGGATACACGTGAAGCGGGTGGTCCCCCTAAGATTAGTCGTCTCGCATAACTGGTTAGATATCCAGTTTAGATAGAAAAAAACAAAAGTTTCACCAACAAGACTAGGATATGTACAATATTTTGTCTAATTCATCGAATAACAATATCTTAAACGTTACAAATTTAAGATAAAAATTTCAAATCATTTAAATTCAGGAATAAGAATGTTTATGAAAAAGGAATGTTACAAACCAAATAAAGCAAAGAAACCCTTTGGCCTACCATTTTTATTTGGCAATTTGGAATATAAGAATGAAGAATCAAAGTATGAACCTTTTGGGAAAAGATTTAATAAGAATTTTTGGGTTATATAAATAAATGAAAAAAACATGGTACAAAGTGACTGAATTTATAAAAAAAAAAGTAAAAAATAGATTTTTTTTTAAAATGTAATGATATTTATATACGGTAAATAGAACAAATAAACTTACACATCCTTCTTATTTTTGATGAGGTTTAAATCCCTGATCTCTAGAAGGCCAAAAACTCATATACCATTTTAATATAAAAAAAAAAAAGTTGAAGTTGATGGTTTAGAAGAGGCAAAAAGTAAGAGCCCATATGATGTTAGTGGGAGTACTTATCACCACATGATTTTACAAAAAAAAAAACCCCAAAAAGAAATTGGATTAGTTGAATCTTATGTAACATCTTTTGGTATTTTTAATGCAATGGACTTGTCACTTGCCACTCTTTCATTTGTTCCAAGTGTTTCATGACACATCATCAAACAACCATACCACCACACACAAAAATCTATGCACTCTCATGGTCTAACCCTTTTTTATTTAAAAAAAATTGTGAATTATATAAGGGTACAGATGAAAGGTAAAATGAAGGAAAAGATGTGAAGGATTTGTTATAATTTTACATATGTGGATTTTTAGGAAGCTGAATATGTACATGATTTGTGAATTTGTGTTACTTAAGTCATGTAATTATATGAGCAAAAAGTTTATAGCTACTTATGTAAGCAACCATTTTGTGTATATTGTACACCTGGGACCAATATGTATATTTGTATTTCATGAAATATACGTGTTTTATGCAAACGGGAGTTGGGGTGTTACAAAAGACATGTACCAAATAAAATATGTACACATTAAGCAAAAGTAACATAGTTTTTCCATTAATGATCAATTGTGATTTCTATCTTAAAGGATATACTAGAAGGGTACTCGTGCAATGCAGCGAGATATATTTCGATTTTAATATTTCATTTTGTTTATTCTCTAAATACGTTATAATATGGTTTTTATATGGTTTTGAGAAAGGGATAATGTTTTTATTTCTGAATTATTATTCTTAATTATTATTCTTATATGTTATACTATTTAAAAGTTATTGTTTTTTGTGTAATTTTTTTAATTCAATTTTTTAATTATAATTTAATTTAGATTTAATAACAAAGTAATTTGTTTATCTATACTATATTATAAAGCATTTGACTAAAACTCTTAAAAACTCTTAAACTCTTAAAAACTCTTAAACCTGTTCATCCCTATCCGATTTCATCCCATATCTGAATTCGTGTAACTAACTGCAGATAAACACAATCAAATACATGATAAACACCTCATTTTAAATATAAAAAATCTAAAATATAATTAGTATAATCATT
>NC_037528.1:17025532-17040966 GCF_001531365.2 Cynara cardunculus var. scolymus | reverse complement strand
ATGAAATCGGATAGGGATGAAATTGTTTAGGGATGAACGGGTTTAAGAGTTTTAAGAGTTTTTAAGAGTTTTTAAAAGTTTTAACCAAATGCTTTATAATATAGTATAGATATAGATGTATATATGAGGCCTTCTTTTAAGAACTTGTGATTTCATTAAATTCAATTTAAACCATAAAAATTAGTTAAAAAAATATATAATATTAATTAAAAACCTCTAACTCTCTCCTCTCTCCAAAATTTTTCGCTCATCTCTTCTATTTTCACTCTTATCTCTCAATCTCCATAACATACACGTACACACATATAATTAAATAATGACCCCAAGGTGGAATCTTCTCTTACAAGTAATATTATAATTTTTTAACACATTGTGATAACACTCTAAATATACGAGATCTAGTTTAACTTGTGAACGCAAACTAAACCTAAGCATAGCCTAGTGAATTTTTTTGTAAAAGTTTTAATTATCTTAAATTAGAGGCTTAAGATACATCTCATGAATCTCACATATTTTGGAGTTCTCATATATATATATATATATATATATAGAGAGAGAGAGAGAGAGAGAGAGAGAGAAGTTTGTTCATTTGCAAACCGATTATAGGTTGTGAACCAAACCAGGGAACAAAGGAGAGCACGACACGTATCCCTGAATGTCCATATTCATCATGAATAATGGAAGATAGACATTCATGATAAATGATACACAATTCATAATTAATAATATAACATTCATGATCTATGATATATTAATTCACTATTCACTATTCACTATAAATAACACACATTCAAGATGAATAACCCGTGAATACTGGGACATGTGACGTACACCCCTTAATTTGTCCCCTAATTTACAACCTAAAACTAGTTTACAACCAAATCCACCCTTATCTATAATTATATTGATGTGTTTTAATTAAATATGTTGTTGTGTTGTAAATTCTTAAACTTGAAATTTTTCAAAAGTTAATTAATACATTAAAATTAAACTTATTAATACTTAAAAGTTAATTTACTTCTAATTTAATAAAATTGTTATTTGATGAAAATTTGATATTGCTATTCATAACATAAAAGTAACACATAAATAGTGTGCCCATTGATAATAATTTGGTAAAAATAAGTATAATGCAAGATTTGGTTAATTAGAGATGATATAACATATAGATTGCATTTTATATTTCAGTTTCTTTTACCTTTGAATAAAATAGATTGAATCAGTCCTTGAAGCCAACATAATTAAAGGATTATCTAATTAAAACCTAACCAAATTGGGAGTCGCTATCAATTTTTTAGATGGAAGATTTGTGTAACAACGACCAGTTTTTTACCTTGAGGTTGTTTTGTATCTACTTCTATTTGTATTTTGTTTTTGTTACTTTCTTTTTCTGCACAATTTTCACAAGTTGGGGGTCTTCAGAAAACAAATGTTTTACTCTTTAAGATAGATGTTATATCTGTATACATAAACCCACATCCGGATGAGATAGATATCAAATTCATTTGATGTAATTAGATTTCTTGGTCAAAAATCAGATACCATGATTAACAATAAGGGTTGGGTTCCGGTGAGAAGAGAAGTTATGGTGAAAAGCGTAACAAGAGTTCGCCACCATTGAATCAATCCTAATTGAATGTCAATACTAATGAGATGCACCGAATCCATTCCCTTCTAGAGTGCAATTCATGGGTGGACATAAGATTAAAAGTGATCAACGGTTCAATCTATTTCTACATTTCTCGCCATAACTTTCTTTCTAACACGATTATTCTAAACAATAATAACCTTAGTCCTTGTTGTGACAGTTGTATGCCAGTGGTACAATATTGTTGTGCATTATCTTTTAGTTCAAAAACTAAAATAAGAACCAAACTTATAGTTTTATATTAAAGTTTAACATTGAATAAAAAATTTAAATAAAGATGAATGGGTTTATGATGCACCTAACTCCTAAATGATTTACGATTAAAGTTTATTATATAAAAAAAAATATATATATATATATATTCACCTAAGTTTGACTTAAAACTCAAAGTTAGGTAATGGAAAGATATGTGCACCTCCAAGATTTGCACTCATCCTTCGTATATACCATCACCACTCACTCGGACTTTTTGCTCTTATTCCCTGCATCTGTTTAACCAGTCTTCATCTTTTCACCTGCATATATATATATATATATATATATATATATATATAAAATGCATATGCATAATTGCATACCATATTAGTGAATGATAATCAAGTTGCTCTATTACCTTCGTCCGAATCAACTTAGCATATATCGACTTGGTAACTAAGAATTATGAGCGTTTTTGTTGGTCGTAAGGGCGGGAAGAAAACTCAAAAATGATCAAAGAAGTCCAAGAAGATATAGAGAAAATGGCCGAGTATAAACATTGACATGTTAAGGTTTCGAATTCGCAATTGCTTGTAAACATGTGAAATCACACAAAATGCTTCATAAGAGGCTCAGAGAATGATGATAAAGTACAGTGTTTGTGAGAATATGTGAAACTCCATTTAGGTTACTCTGTAAAAGAGTCATTGATATGAGAGAAGAGGTTCCAACATATACAGAGGACAAATGGTCCAAGTCTAGCCATTGTGGACCCCAACATGCCTCCTCCAATGTAGGCTAGACGCATACATATTGTCTAAGAGTGTGTACAGATTGCCCCTATAGTAGACTTTGGCTCTGATACCATGTGAGAATATGTGAAACCTCGATAGATTACTCCCCAAAAAGTCATTGAGGAGATTGGAGAGGTACCAAAAGGATAAATGGTCCAAGTCTAGTAAACGTAGGACTCCAAAAATATTGAATCACCAGGTCTGATAGATGAGGCAATTTCATGAAATGCCACTGTTCGTATCATTTCTCTTCATTCTTCATTTTGTGGACTTCTCTTTGGTTTCTAATATATCTCACAGAGAGACAGAGAGATAAAGACATCCAAAGTAGCAAGTGCCAAATCTTGAGCCAAAAGACTAAAAGGAACTGCTTGCTCTATTGCCCATTTTTGACTTGGCCAATTAATTTGTGGTATATAGTAACCTTCACAGCCATAAAAAGGGTTTGTTTGTTAGTAGCTTAATAATCTCTATGGGACTCGGTTTATTCGTATGACTGTTTGGTAGTGGCTTCAAGATATAGAAGGTGACTTAGGGCTCGTTTGTTAGTAGCTTAATGAGACTCGTAGCTCCGTCAGCTATACATGACTGTTTGGTAGTGGCTTCAAGATATAGAAGGTGACTTAGGGCTCGTTTGTTAGTAGCTTAATGAGACTCGTAGCTCCGTCAGCTATACATGACTGTTTGGTAGTGGCTTCAAGATATAGAAGGTGACTTAGGGCTCGTTTGTTAGTAGCTTAATGAGACTCGTAGCTCCGTCAGCTATACATGACTCTTTGTTAGTGGCTTACAAATATAGAAAGTGACATATTCAATAAGCTTTTAGGAGGGAGTTTTACGAAGAAAGCAAAGTTTTTTTAAGCCTGCCCCTCCCAACTAAAAAAAAGCTCATTCCATTTATTTAAAAACCCTTTCAAAACAAAAACCTTCACAATCTATATAGATAGATTAATTCACACAGACAACTTTATCCATATAAAGTACTTGGAGGAAAACCAACCAAACAGCCCCTTAGTCAGGAAGCTTCTACGAGGGAGCTTATGCAGAAAGCCAAGTTTTTTCCAATCTTGACTCCCCTAATTAAAAAACACTGCTCCTTCCATCCATGAAAAGACCCTCCCAATCTATACAGACAGATTAATCAATACGGACAACTTTATTCATACAGAACTTGAAGGAAACCAACCAAACAGCCCCAAGATGTGCGTTAATATTCTCTCTGCACTACATTTTGCCATGCCTGAAATCTTTGAGACCAGGGTTATGAATGCTACTGGATATGAATTTGGGTCTGGAGACTATGATTTGATATGCACTATCTAGCTTAAGCAAGAAAAGACGCCAAAAGGAAACACACTCTGCTTTTCTAAAAGTTCCATTAATAACAGTAACCCTTATGTGTTTGTGTGTGAATGAACAAGACACTAAGCAAAAGAATCATCAAAATTTCTTTGACCAACAAAGCAACTAAAACATGAACACTGATCAATCAGCTAAAACAGTGACAAAAACCTAATTTATCAAACCTTTTGATTCTTCAAGGTTTCAGGGGTAATGTCTATGTCAGAATAGGTCTCATTTTTTCTTCAAAACTTCTTTGCCCCACTTCAATCTATCCATGGTAACATCTCCACACCAGAAAATCCCCTTACATCAATCAGCTTCTTCTGGTGCCAACATTGTCCAATAAGACCTAGAAGTTTGCTTCATCAGTCCATCTCTTCCTTAGTATTCTCAGGCATCAAATCTACGGGGCACCGTATGTTTCTCCAATTACGTCTTCCCTACTAGCGGTTGTGGTAAACCGGTAGTGGTTGATCAGTGACGATGGTTGGTTACTGGTTAGAGTTTGATGATGAGGTGGTTGGAGGTGCAGGAGGGTTTACATTATCATCAATTCGGAAAGTGCACTAGGGTTCTTCCATGGAACTACTAGGGTTTCCGATTGCAAAAAATTGATGGTTCAGAAAAATTAGGGTTTCGCATATGTTGTAACGGTCTTCAACGTTCCCGCCAAATTATTTATGATAAAAGAATTGTTTTCTGTTTTTGTGTTTATATTAAAAAAAAAAACATATATATTATATAGAAAATCACGTGGCATTTTATTTTAATTTTGTTTTAAAGACAAAAAACAGTTTTATTAAAACACTGAAAACTTACAAAGAATTCTTAAAAGGACAAGAAAAGAAACGAGTCTAAGCATCTTGAGCCCATCTAGAAACACGACTAAAAGAAACATCACAAAAAATAAAACGATGTACTCTAAAACCAAATTTAGAAAGTGTTTGGAGACCTTAGATTTAAATCCAAAGAGGAAAAAAATCCCCTTGTGGTCACGGAGGTTTAAATGCGGTGATTCCAGGCTACTTGCAAAGCAAGTGGTTGCTCCAAGATTAGTCTGCTCGCATAGCGGGTTAGATATCTAGGTTAATAAAAAAAAATCTAGTCGAGACCGGAAGATCAAAGAAGAGTACTAGTCAATTGTCAAAAGATTGCCCCTCACACTAATCCGACCAAGAGAGTCCAAAACCTTTTGCACGCTTGCAGACCCAATTGAATGAGAGAATAGTTGAAATAAACGATCAATATGTTAATTGTCGACCACTTTAAAAGTCCGATTGTTTTGTTGAACCCAAATCGAGTAATAAGTACACCAAACCACCGCTTTCCAATATATCGTAATTGGATTTCGAATTACAATAGAGTCCATATATTCAATAAGATCATCTATAAGTTAGTTGATTTTAATATTTTTATGGTCGATAAATATAAATTAGTTGTAAACATGGACGGACCTATTATAGGGCATACGGTGGCACGTGCCACCGTATTATTCCTCCGTCTAAGGGTAAAAAAAATTAGGTTCGTAAAAGGTGCAACTGTATCAATTTGTTGAGTGTTACTATATGTATTTTGAAACTATAATGATAACAAGTTTTATCTGGTTGATTTGGTTTGCAAGACTTTTATTCCACTTCAGACTCAAGTTCGAATCCTGTTGGTGTCATTTTCTTAGTCAATGGTGTCACCATTTTAAAAAAAATCCGTATATTTGTTTCTTATAGTCAAACGGTGTCACTAATTAAAAAAAATTTCTCCATATTTTTTTTCTTATAATCAAATGGCGCCATCGTTTGAAAAAAATTCTAGATCCGTCTCTAGTTGTAAAGAATAAGGACCAACTTCATTTTTATTTAATCAGGGAATTATTAAAAAAAACATGTCACATGTACTGAACATTTATCATGATTGTTACAAAAAATTATATCCTAACATGTGTGATTAATTTGTACACGTGACGTGTTATAGGTATTCACAATGAACATGTGGTTTTTAACAGAACGTTACTCATAGCCCATATTAAATGTTGTTTGCTCTGTGCTGGTTCTCATGTAAGAGACCATCAGCCTATGGGATTTTGCTAAATTGGATCGTTTATTAAATGCTTACTCGATAAGCACTCACCAGTCACCGGTGAATACCACCTTTTTCAAATCTAATCTCAATGATCAAATTTAATATATTCATGAATTAATAATCATATTTGATCATTTTATCATCCAATCCAATCCAATGGTTAAGAATTTGAGATAGGAGTTACATTAGAGGCCCAATTTGGGTGGCACCACAGGCAGCCCATTCTCTACCCATGCAAGATATCCACCTCCCATGTTGTATACATGCTTGAATCCCTACATATATTTTAAGCAATTCCATTTTAATACAATAATATGTATGAATTAAATAAAAAAATCAAATGAAAATTTAATAGACTTACTGCATTGAGAAGATCAGTTGTTGCATATACAGAACGAACTCCAGATTGACAACCCTTCACGGATAAAATTCCAATAATCAGGATGAAGAAAATATTCAAATTTATTTTGTAAATACAATAAAATTCAATACAGAAACATATATATATATATATATATATATATATTCTTGATTTGTTATGTCACATAGTTTGTAAAAAAAAAACTATGATGCATTTTAGGTGGAGTGCGAAGACCTCTTATGAGGTGTCTAGTTTTATCTTCAACCACTTTGAAAACTAGTTTGACGTCAATCCTTTGAGCAAGATGCGACTAGATAAAGGAAAATTCATAGATTGTCCGAAGGGACTGGATGGTGTTATGTTCTACCAATCAACAATTATGAATTGGTTTGAAAAAGAACTGATTAGAACCAGACTGCTAAGGGTAGGTCGAAACCTAATATTTGGGATATCTGGACCTCTGGACTTGCTTATATACAAAATACATTGTAATTTAAAAAAAAAAACAGACCTAGTAAAGATCCAGTTAAGATCATCGAACCCTGATCAAGTTCGTTTTTAATATAATATCTAGAGGGAGTTTTTCTAACCGTTAAATTGACCCAACCATTACAAATGAATTAATGATGATTTTAATTAACAATATTTATTTATTTGTCAATAAAAGGTTAGTTTTGATTTTCAGTAAATAATATCCTTAAACGTAGGGGTGTAAATGGTACGAGACAGCTCGCGGGCTACTCAAGATCGATTCGGTTAATGCTCGACTCGAACTCGAGCTCGACATATTAATGAGTCGAGTCGAGCGACCCAATATCCGACTCGAAAAGCTCGCGAGATATTCAATTTTCTTTATATATATATATATATATATATATATATATATATATATAATTTAAAGAGAACCTTTTTATAATTTTTACAAGAAAACTCTAAAACTTCATAAATTTCAATAGGTGAGAATAATTCAAGCTTTATTTGAGTTCGAGTTAAAAAATTGCAATCGAGTTCGAATAAAGTTTAGTTTTTAACCATTCATGAATTTTTTTCGGATCGAGTTTAGTTTTTAACTACTTATGAGCTTTCGAATCGAGTTCAAACTTGAAATATTACTATCAAGTTCAAGTCAAATATATCGATACTCAAACTCGACTCATACTATTTACAACCCTCCTTTAAACCATGCATCAAAATCACATATTTTTAGTGGGTTGTCAGAAAAAGGAAATTGACCCGCAAAACAGGTGAGCGCCTTGAGATTAGTCGGCTTGCATTGCGGATTGGATATCCAGGTTAATAAAAAGAATTGGAAATTAATAATATTTTATTTATTTAAAGTAAACTATTAATTTAGATGACGTACGACGATTAGATGATCATCCTTGGTGCATACAGGTAACACTTGTTCCATGAAGTTGGGATTCTTCACCCTACCTAAAACCACATATAATTAAATTAAATAATAAATTAAATGTTAATATAATTATGACATATTTATATAAGTAAAGTTAATTAATTAATTAATTGATTACCTTGAGATGTATTAAACATGTAAGGAATGTTGAGAGCATCATCAAAATCCACATGCCCTTTCTTGAATTCTTCCTCAGTCCTATATATATACACATAATATGTATGTATATATCACAAAATAACCATAAACCCATATATATATATATATATATATATATATATGTATGTGTGTGTGTGTGTGTTTATGATTCATCAAATTAATGAAGGACCTATTAATTTTGATTAAAAATTAAATTAGAAATCGTAAGCACCTGACGTCAAGGTAACGGTAGCCACCATTACGAAGAAGGTCGTTAGCTTTTACAACATCGATAGTGATGATCTGTGACTCCGAGCTACAAGATATATATCGAATTAGAAGACAGATGATTAAAATAATAAATGATGTGTGTATATATATATATATATATATGTTTTTGTGTATATATATATATTGAAAGATGTTTATCCTACCTTGATTGGATGTTCATGATGGAGAAGAAGAAGATGAAGAAGAAGGTTGAGGGAATTTGTGGGGTGTTGGTTGTGGAGAGATAAGAGTTTAGGTACAAAAAATGGTGCATGATGAAAGAAGATAAAAGAGTGTGATTGGTTAACTCATGGGTCCACACATTTGTGTCTTCATTTTAACTTTTCTCACAAACTATTCACTAGTGAATTACATTGGGGCCTATGTGGTCGGTTTAAATTTCAGTTTTGATCCTTAAAATAAATTATATATATTAATAGTCCTTAACTTTTTAATTTCATAATATTTAAAGTCTTTATTGTTAACACTGTCACTTAATAATTTTTAAGAAGGACAAATTAATCTTTAGACAAACTAGAGGGACCAAATATGTAATTCACTCTAGAATTAATTGTGCTTCACATATTATTATTTTTTAGTTTTTGAAAATATTTTAAGAACGGTTTAAAAAAAAGAATATTTTGGTTATTAATTATATCAATTTAATTGTTGTATTTTATTCACAATTATTTGATAATTCAATTTAATAGCGTCTCGTAGTATTTTAAATTTTAAAACATAATCATTTTTCATAGCAAATTTTTTTTAAATCTTTTCTAATGACCAAATTTTAATTATATAACTGTCTTATGTTAACTGTATTAAAATATTTTAAAGAATTTAAGAAAATGTGAGTTACAATTAATTTTATAGTGAATTATGCTTTTGGTCCACGTCGTTTGTCAAAAGATTGATTTGTCTCTTATGATGGTTTCTAACTAACAGGGACCACCAGTGTAGTTCAATATTTATGTATAATGTATATCACTTTCAAGCATAGTCATGTTAGCATATTCATAAATTTTGATAAGTAAAGGAAGAATTTGAATTTTTAAATTTTTGGCAATATAAAGAGAAATATATTTATATAAAGTAAAATTTATGATATAAAAAATGAAGTTTTTGAAAATTTATGGTGGGGATCAATTTATATGTGCAAATCAGGTAATTCCTAATTATTAGTCAGTCATACTTAGCCGATTAAGCCGGTTCTCGATCTCATATATAACTGGTTATGGCCTAGAAATACGAAGATTTGTAACTGATGTAACTGGTCCAATAATCACTTGGGCTGATCAGTTACGAAGGCCAGTTGTTTAAAGAAGATAAACGATTTAGGTTTTCTCGGAGAAGATGAAAATGAGGGGTCTACTTCTAGATTCATGAGGATCTTATGAAGACGAATGAGAAAGATACGTTTGGGAGAAGGGGGTAAGGAAGGATCTATTTCTCGAGCGTAGAGAATGGTCGAAAATGGAGCTTGCAATTTGGGGAAGGAGGAATTTCTCTGACAGGGGGAGGAGTTCAAGTCGCTTGATTTGCATCTGTATATAATGGGTGTATGAGTTGGTTTCCAGTAAAAATAATAGTTATCATGTGAAGAGTAAGAAGTGATCAATCAATTCTAATTGAAGAACAATTTTAAATACCCTTCTAGGCTAATTCATGGGTTATTTTAGGACTTAATCTGAACCATAAGATCAACACTAATTAAAAACGATCAAGGGTTCAAAGTCCTTGATGAATCAGATAATTTGAAACTGATAAATAATGTTCCCTAATGTGGAGATGTTAAAATTGAATACAAACATACAAGTGTACATAAGCCAATCAATAAAGATCCAAATGAAGGGATTAGAGCTCCACTTTGGGTGTCTTATTAGCCACAGGTAGCCCTTTTTCTACCCATGCAAGATACCCTCCTCCCATGTTGTATACATGCTTCAATCCCTGTAAATAAATTCACAAAATATTACTTTTAATTTTTATATTGTTTTAAAAAAGTTTGAATTATTTTTGATATAGTAATGGTCAAAATGAAATCTAGGTTTAAAGATAGAAAAAAAGAATGAACATACTGCATCGAGAAGAATGGTTGTTGCATACGCAGAACGAATCCCAGATTGACAACCCTTCATATATAAAAACTTTAATAATTAGAACAAAACCGTAACATTTTTAAACTCGAAATTCATGTGATGAAAAACAATCCATATCAACAATAAGTTATGAAAATAACAAATCTTATTCGTTTTCTCAAATGAGGGGTAGTTTTGGTATTTTCTTTTACTACTTATATATAGTTTTATATAACGAAAAATATAATATGTTTTTCTTGTTTATTGTTATAGCTACAAATAGATTAATCAGGTCGACCATATTTTTCTATTTGTAGTATAACTTTGAATTTTTAACAAATAATCAAATACCTATTTCGATTCTATATAAAGTCAAATGTTTGATGCCTTTTACGATAACCATGAAGACTCACGGTTATTATAGAAGATCTAGAGAAGTCTTTCCATGGAAGAGTACATGTAAAATATTATTGTACATAATATTTACTTATAACTCTAGAGATTAGATCTCAACCGTTGACATGTTGTAAATAGATCCTAGCCAGCCGTCTATTCAATCAAAAGCCGATATAAATAGGTGGTGAACTCATTTGGTACAACATGCCTCAAATTTCTCTTGTTTGCTCTATTGCAAAAGTTCTCTCAAAATAATCTCAACCGTTGACCTGTTGTGAATAGATCATCCTAGCTAGCCATCTATTTAATAAGCAACAACATCGTCAAATAACTTTGAATCCAACTTAAACCATGGTGGAAGTTGTTACAAATAGCCCATAATCTTCCTTTTTGTAATCGGCGACATGGGATTTTCACGTAAGATGTAACAAACACCCCACCCCCCCAAGGCTTGCCCCCACTATCCCGTTAGTACAAAGATCAACTCTGGTACCATTTGTAAAACTCCAGAGCCCAAAGCAAAAGACCGCCCCAGTAATTTCGAATCCAACTTAAAACCATGGTGGAAATTATTGATAACCCACAATTTAAAGCTTATAAGAAACTTATAAATCTCATTTTTTATTTATCTGGGACGAACTATTACATGTTAGGTATCTGTTTAAAAGTATTTTGAAACATATAATTTAATATAAAGTTTGAGAAGTAGTTGTATGTTAAGTGCTTTCCAACACCATAAAATAGAAAATAATAGTGACAGGAATTAATTTCATCAATAACTTATAATTATTTATTAAAATATAAAATAAATTAAAATGATTACCACAACAAGATGATCATCCTTGCTACATAATAGGAGTACTTGTTCCATGAAGTTGGTATTCTTCACCCTACCTGAAACCACACATGTTTGCATCATACTAGAGATGCGTACCAAACAATATAATGGGATTGAAAAATTTTACATTAATTTATTAAACTTATAATAATATCCTTATATTTATTAACTTTACAATTTATACCCATATTTGTTTATTTAGATCAACAACTTAATATATTTTTATTAGTTATGAATTAAATTATTGTAATACATAAAACAAAACTTTTTATTAAATAGAAAAAGTTACATTAAAACAAATACGAAAAGAGAATACATATATATTTAATTATTATTGTTACTATATTTTTTCCATAAATGATCAATTAACGTATTCCATAGCTTGAAGTGTGTTACTTTCATTTTGGTGGTATTATGTATATGTTTTCATCTTTTGATATTAGCTTATTTTTATCCAATATTTTATCATGTTGTATGTCATTTACTTAATTAAAATATATATAAGAAATTGATATAAAAATAATTTAGTATATATAGCAAATAAAACTTCAAAAAACAAAAATAATAAATCTCTAAATTGAGGAACAAAGAACCAAAATTGTAATTGAAAAAGTGATGTAAAAGTAATGTAAATATTATTCATTGCATTAAATTTAGTGTGGAAAATAGAGACCCCATTGGAGATGTGAATAATATCATTTATACAAAATTTAGTGTTTAATGTAAGATTTAATTAGTGACCCATTAAAAATGATCTTATGGTTACAGTTACACGATAAACACATACATCATACGAACTTTGCACCATGTGTGATTGTACGCATTCTTATGTCAGTTTCAACAAACATGTATAAAGTGTTTATTTAGAAAGAGGAAATTATATGATAAAGTAACGTATTTTAGTTTGATTCTTATTTTGTGTCTTGTACTTTCAAGACTTCTATTTTGGTACCTATGTAAAGTTTTAAACATTCAAATACCCAAGTAACCGATTGAAAACTAATTTTAGATTAAAAAAACTAATTTTAAATTTAAAAAATTCATATCACTATCCATGTCAATATTAAAATCACAAGTTATTTTGATTTATACCAAATCATCATACTCTTGAAGGAAAATAAAAGATAAAATTACCTTTAGAGGTATCCAACATATAAGGAATATTAAGAGCGTCATCAAAATCGGTATGCCCTTTCTCGAATTCTTCCACAGTCCTATCAGTCAAAAAACAATTGCTGAATATTCTATATACAAAATCATGAAATTGTCATAAATAAAATCTAGTTTGAATAAAATAAACGATTAAATAAGCACACAGAATGACCTAACGTCAAGGTAACGGTAGTCGCCATTACGGAGAAGATCGTTTGCTTTGTGAACATCAATGGTGATGATCTGTGATTCTGATCTAGAGTATGAAATCAGAAGAAGAAGAAGAAGACAGATGATATGAATCCACGAATGCTTAATCTCGATGCGAGTGTTGAGAATCTCTGATCCTGAACTATAAGCATCGAAGCAAGAGGAGAGGAACACAGAGGATTAGAGGCCGTACTCCGAATCAGAATGATTGATAGATCTGTATGTGAGAATAAAGTGAAAGTGAAATCATATATGCATACCTTGTTCGAGTGTTCATGGCGACGTGGGATTGAGAATTGGAGATTGAAAGGATTTTATTGAAGAATGAATTTGCAGAGGGTGTTAAATAGCAGAAAAGTGATTCATGAAGAAGAAGATGGTTGGTTTCTTTGTGCGCCCACAAAGCTGTTGAATTGGATTTGACTTTTACCCGCCCACAAAATAAGTTTTAATTTCTATGACCAAAATCCCTTATCTTAATTCTTTAAAATAAGAAATAATAATTAATCTTGTTGGAAACTTTTACATAGTGGTATGATGGTTTCACATATTCTCACATGGTAAACCAATGATTCATTTGGTTTGCAAGGTCGTTTTTGAGGGATTCGGATTTCATGAAGGAATTTGGGTTTTGAATGGATTTGAAATCAAATATCATTTTTCTTGTATAAGTAATTTGGGGTTCCACCAGGGACGGACCCAAGTGGTGCATATGATGCCACAGGCTACTGCTTCATTAATTTGTCGTAATGTAAAAAAATTATAGGGTCATTAAAGGTGTCATTGTATCAATTTGTTGCATATCATCGTATATATTTTGAAACTATAATTAGAACATAAGTTTCCCTCGGTAGAGTTGGTTTGCAAGACATTTCTTCCAACTCAGACCCGAGTTCCAATCCCAACCCAACCAATGATTATTTCATGAAAATATTTATATATTTATTCTTATAATCAAATGATGTATCCGCTTAAAAAAATTATAGGTATATCTCTTGAATATACATAGTCTCACAATTTTTTTTATCCCTAATAATGATTAATATTTGATTCTTTAGTTTTGACATTTTTTTTTGTTATATGAAATATGTTGGATATCGATGTTAAAATTCTGATATTTTTTATTTATTTATTTTATCTTATAATAATCAAAATTTTTTTGAATGTCACCTTACATTACAATATAAAATTTAGTAAATCATAATGCAAATGTTTTTATCACTACAAGAAAAAGTGAAATTAGAATATTAATTATTGAACATGCTTGCTTTTATTTAAATATAGGAAAACTAAAAGACTGCTAATTCTTACTGTTCATATAGTATGATATGAATATACCACATCAATTATTTTCAAATTTACATGATGTAGATGTAGGGTTATAGAATAGTCGGATTAAAAAACATTTGAACAATTAATTTCAGTATTAATAATTTAAAAAAATTCAACTCAATTCAAGCTAGACAAAAATATAACTCAAACTGTATGAGTTGGACGGGTTAAAGATTGATATATCAATTTATAATCTAACTAAACAATTCTATTTAAACAAAGTAAAATCATACAAATAAAGCTAACAATTACATAAGAGATATTTGCCATATGCTTTTGATTTTAAGAAAAATCCTATGTTTTTAAAATTAGACAAAGAATCTTATAAGAATATGAGTTAAAGTAAAAAATGTAAGACGAGATCTGAATTTTTATCTCTTTTAATCTTACCTGCCCTATGAATTGTGCTTTTATGAAAATTGATCTAGTGCATCTCGATACATTGTATTAATATCAACCTTTAGTTAAGATTTATCCAAAGATAAAAGATTTTTTCTTACCATTCTTATGCTTTTTATCTAGAGATAAGATCTCTCCTTGCTCTTTTTATATGACTTTCATTGTCACATAAACTCAATCATATATATATATATATATATATAGAGAGAGAGAGAGAGAGAGAGAGAGAGATTTGAGATCATGTGATACTAATGGTTTTTCGTGAAACCCATAAGACCAATTATCAATCTTTGGATTATATCTACAATCTGAACATTTATAATCACAAAATTGTCACGAGACTTCTCAATAATCACAAAATGGTCACTGTGCAAATTTGGACCATTAGATCATTAACTAATTATCTAATGGTCCAAAGTTGCATGGTGACAATTTTATAATTATTGAGAAGTCTCGTGGCAATTTTGTAATTATGAATATTTAGATTGTAGATTTAATCAAAGGGTTGAAAATTGGTCTTACGAGTCTCACAAAAAACCATTGGTCAAACATGATCACAAGTGTGTGTGTATATGTGTGTGTGTGTGTGTGTGTATATATATATATATATATATATATATAGGGTTGGGTTCACGTAAGACCAGACTATTTTCGTGAGACCCGTGAGACCACATTTTTACACTTGAAACTTCACAGCAAAAACTCTGTGAAGGTTTAAAAAAGTTGAACATTTACAGCAAAAACACTGTGAAGGTTACCTTCACAGCATTTTGCTGTGAAGTTTCAAGT
>NC_037528.1:17003346-17025237 GCF_001531365.2 Cynara cardunculus var. scolymus | reverse complement strand
TTGGTCTCACGTGAACCCAACCCTATATATATATATATATATATATATTTTTTTTTTTTTATTTTATTTGGCAGGAATAGAATTAGACGAAGGTGGAAAGAAAAAGAAAAGAGAAAAGAAATAGTCGTGGTTTAAGACAACAGAATTAGTGAAAACAAAGAACCAAAAGGATACAGGGTACATGGAGAACAGTAGAAAGGCATCATCATTAAGGTGGAGGATCCTTCGTCAAGCCCTAATTCCTTCTACTCCTTCCACTAATTCAGGTAATCCAACACTTTCATAATCAATTTGGCCTACACCTTGACTATTTCTGATTGTAGATTACGAATTTGACCTAGTAATTTATGGATGATCTGATTGCTGATTGTTGAATCCTTTTCTGATTCAGTTTAGCTTCATTTCAGTATTTCTGTCGGGATAAATAATGGAATTGCCCACTTTCAAGCATTTGAAAATCTCAAAACACTGATGATTGTTTACGCTGATGGAATGTTGAAAATTGAGATGTGATTTGGGATTTTGGTGATAGTCATTGTGTAAACAGTAACATGGAAAAGAAAATTCATGATCATGATCTGTTATAAAACGTTGTGCAGATGAGCAATCTGAAACGGGTATCAAGAGTATTTCTAGAAAGGCAAATCAAGGGTTCAGTTTGATACCCTTCCATTTAGTGGATAACGGTCAGCCTGAACTTGAACAAGTGAAGCCTACTTCGTTACTGAAGCCAAGAGAAGCTTGTGTGTGCTATACATTGCCCAATCACAATGCTACCCCGCTCTTTTTGTAGTAAGATTTGTTTGACTCATTCTACTAATGTTGTTAGTTTATTGTGTAATCGGAAATAAGCTGTTTCTAGACAAGCTTTGTATTACCCTATTATTTGCATGATAACCTCCATTTATCAATGTAAGTTTCAAATTATTGTATAGGCATCATAATCTGAGCCTTCCTTCTTGTACATTTACTGGTAAAGCATGGCTAAAAAGAGGTTAAATCGTTGGATTCTTTGTAATTTGATTTCCAAATTATTGCTAACTTATGTAATTTGATGCAGTCAGAGAGTGGACACTTGTGCAAACCTTGATGATTTTAAGATCTGTAACACATATGACATTGACAACACGGGCCTTGTTTGTAAGTTTTCTTTATACTCAAAAGATCAATTCCCATAAGAGGTATATACTAACAAATACTAGGGTATTCACACCCTAAACAATATTAATACAAAAATAATACATGTAGACCAAAAACCCAAGGTCCCCAACTTAACAGAAGGATAAGGATAAAAACTGATCAAAGATATTTTTTCTTATCGTTTTGTGTGCTAATTGGTATTTCTTTGCACTTACCGCACATATTTGATTCACTCATCAAAGTTATTGCACATAACAACCAAAAATTCACGTAACAACCAAAAATCCAAGGTCCCCAACTTAACATCCATTGCACTTATTGCACATTTCGAAATTCATGTTATAATTTTGCACAGTTGGTTGGTGTGGGGACCAAATGACGGATTAAAGTACAATAACATGATTTCAATCCTAAACCAATTATAAGATGGTGCAACCCAAAACTAAGCATAAAGAGGTGATCTGCCTTGTGTCACATGCTTACTTTTTCCAATCTCTATTTGGCCTTATTGACAACGATTATGCCTGATTTTGCTTAGAAAGCGTTAAAGGGAACACTAATATGGCGAACACACAAAGGGATGGAAGAAACTCTTTATTAGTACATTCCAATACTTATGGTTTCTTGGATGATTACAAAGTCAGGGGCTTCCCCCTTCTATCTCGAGCTCCACAGTCCACCCCTCCAAGGAAGAATCTAGATCATGGGATTCTTCTATATCGTCCTACATTTCTCCTTGCTTCTACATGCATCTTGAACCTTTTACATGATATAAGATTGAGCTAGCAGAATGTAGATTTCTCTATATTATTCTGGAGTATTCCTTAGTGGAGGCTTGTGTGGCCTTCCCAGCCTCAAGAGCTATGGAGAATGACTTTCTCCCACACTAATTCACTATGCCTTTGTTTTTACGGCCAGCTTATCCTGCACATTGTGTCATTCATTTGTGTTTCATTACATTCTGGCTTGGCTTCTTATAGTGCTCAGTCGTTGTCCCCAACTATTGTATTATACTCGTGTGACATCTCTTCTTGTTCCCTTTTCTCTTCTGTGTGGAACCACTCCACCATCTCATGGAAGCTGTGTTTCTTGGGGCATTGCAATACACAGTATGGCATCTATCTAAAAAAATCAGTTGCTTCAAATCCATGTTATTTGTTGATTTCCTTTTTCTTTTTCTTCAAGCATTCAGTTCATTTCTTCCTTTCTTCAAGTTATGTATTGTTTTTATCTTTACTTTCTGTGTTCCATAACGTTTTTGTACCTTCCTCATTGAATAGGTTCTTGGCCATCAGAGGAAGTCCTTGCATATTATTGTTTATCGCAGCTAGACTTGTTCAGGTTACTAAGTTTTGTCTCTACTGTGAAGTTAATTCCTTCTTACTATTACTATGCTTTGCGGAAAAACTAATAAAAGCGCATCCTAATCCTGTAATGTAGCTTTTCTACTAATTCAGGTCTAAAAGAGTCATTGAACTTGGATCAGGATACGGCTTAGCGGGCTTGCTTATTGCAGCTGTCACGGAGGCATCAGAAGTTGTTATATCAGATGGAAATCCTCAAGTAGTTGATTGTATCCTCTTTGTTCCATCATTGTCAGAGCTTCAATGCTATTTGTAGGAAAGTTTTTTATTTACAAAAACAGCCTTAACTGTGTCTAATACTACATGTGGCAGGAGTTGGTTTTGCAAGTAGCTTACAAGTTGTAGCTAGAAAAGTGCTTAGGTGGTGACGTACTGTTAACCTTGTTGCTTAACATATACAGTTCTATCAAAAAACATTGAGAAACACAACTAAACTTCAAACTTTACAGAAGTGAAACATGGATTCACAAACACAGAGAACTCTTATGGCCTTCCAAGAAGTGATCCTTTTTATGGTTATCCCTTTCATAAACATGTTTTCACATTTTAGCAATGCCTTCCTTATTTTTTTGAGTTCTTCGTATGTTCTTTCTCAGCAAATTTTTTGAGCAAGTATTCTCCTTTCTTTTCGCACACTTAGCACAAGCCGGGGATCTTCACAGAAACAACCGCTCTACTCTTTGAGGTAGAGGTCAGATAGAGTACATCCCATCCCCCCCTGGGCGGGGGAGGGCGGCCCTATCTTTGGGTGGAATATACTGGGTTTGTTTCGTTTGGTTTGACATGACAAGTCTTCAATTTTGTAGCTCATGCAAAAATATGGGGTGTTGTTACAGGTAGGTGCATGTGTAAGCAGGGTAATTGTGGTTCTAGATATTTGAAACACATCTCATGGTATGGCTTCAAGTGGATCTTCATTGTTCTTTGAAAATTTAGCATTGTGCACTCTTCAAATTCATGTTAGAAGTATTCAAAGGAGAAGCTTTAGTGGTTTTGTGTCTTCCTGTTTGTAATATTCTGCTTGACCAAATGCACTTAAGACCTTTCGTTTTGCTTCGAATTGGAGATGCTTAACATTTAGATATTCAGCGTAACATAAATGTAAACTCCAGTGTTTTTGGTGGTACAAAAGTGACGAGCATGATGCTGCATTGGAATCAGGAAGCCTTGGATATCTCCAACCGCTTCGATATCATTGTTGCAAGTGACTGGTAAACTTTACAAATTTGACTTTTTTTTTCCCTCCGTTGTGTTTTCATTTCAAGTGTCTTCTGGATGTTCTAATCATGTCATAATTACAGAAGTCATTCTTATGCTCGTAAATGGTTCTTTCTATAACCCCACCTAAAAAATTCAACCTTTCCATCTATGTTAGTGATAATTACAGTTTTGCCCTCCTCCTTGTTTTCCATCATTGACTTGATGAGGCGTTTGTACCAAAGTTTGTTATGCACTTGATCTTCAATGAGCTGGAGATCTCTAGATGTCAAAGAACTTGTAAATAACTTTTGTAACAAATGGAAACACTCGTCACCATGCTTTTCACAACTTTTTTCTCTATTGTGATCTGAGACTTGCTAATATAATCTCAACCCTTTTTTGAAGTATATAATACTTATATACGGCAAATACTCACACACACTTGTTTAAACATTAAACCCTTGACCTCAAAGGCAGCTAGGCTCTACTGGTAACCTGCCATTGGGCCAATGACCCTTTTGTAATATAATTTTTAATTTTTTTTGAAGTATATAATATTTTTATACGGCAAATGCAACAAATAAACTCACACATCCTCCTCACCTTTGGTGAGGTTTGAACCTGATCTCCTAGGAGGCCGAAGGCTCTAATACCGCTGGGTCAAAGGGCTTTTGGTATAATCTTTAACTTTGTGGTCATTTTGCAGCACTTTCTTCAAAGAATTCCACAAAGGTCTTGTTCAGACCATAAAATGCTTGTTGAAGAAGGAAGGTCCTTCGGAAGCCATACTTTTCGGCCCTAAAAGAGGCAAGTCATTGGACGAGTTCCTAACGGAGGTCAAAGAGAGTGGCCTGCAGTTCACAATAGATGAGGTTTACGACACAGAGGTTTGGAGGCGTCATGAGAGGTTTATCAACAGCGATGCCTCGTGGCCTAACTATGAGAAGGATCACTGCTATCCGTTATTGGTGAGAATTACACTTTAAAACATCATATGCTCTATATTTATTTTTACTTTCATCTATAATACTTTTGAGTGTACCAGTAGTCACTTCTAGTTATTCTTGCTGCTGCATTTTATAATTTATTCATCAATAATAGACACAGGCTGCTGTCCATTGCTTCGTAATGCATTTGTTTGGGTTCGTAAATTCTTCGGTTTACTTCTGTTACAACTCGGATTATTCATGATGAATATACTTCAATATTCATGAATATCATCTGTTATGAATTTTATCACGATATCTATGAATAATTCATAAATAGCTGGTTTCCATAGTTTTCTTCATAAAGGTTGGAACGAATGTATCATATGTTGTTTCACACGTTGGGTGTGTATGCATTTGTGTATAAATTGTTATTAGAACATACATATTGTAAATGTATGCTATATAAATCTTGTATAATAATTCGTTATATGCCCACTAAAAACTATTTTAAAGGTGAGATAGGATGACATTACGGGTTTTTTGTTTATTCGATTTCAAATTTGGGGAATTTTATCATAGCTTTTCTACTTTATCTTTTTAGAATTTGTGAGACCCAAAAGTTAGCTCAAAATCTCTATTTTTTCTTTTTTGGAGAATTTGTTGAAAATGTTGTAAGAACATATGATAATCTTAGAGATAACAAAGATAAATCTTGTTGTTGTTGACAGTTTGTATCAAAACAACCATCGTATCAATAAAAATCCCACAAGAGCACATTTTACCAGATTACTATCTTAGCATAGTTAATATCAGTTCTTTGAGGTTTATAATTACATAAACAAAAACACTGAAGAAAGATCGATCTTTTGAAAACCCTAAAACTAGTTTCATCATCCGATCTGTCTTCATGTATGCATTGGTTTATTCATCTCTTCTATCAGTGATTCGCTTAATGGTCTTAATTGGCCAAGTTTATCCTTCAGATTATCTTATGAGATAGTTACAATAAACTTCGTTTTTTCTATAAGTGATATCGGTAACTGCTATACTTCGTTATACCGTTTCAAAATACCGACAAGATTCAAACAACAAATATTCAATATCCATTATTTTATAATTAGAGATGATTATTTTAAAGTGTTGTGATGTTAAGCTCCATGTGAGTTATGAAAACAAGGATGCAAAAAGCCCAACAATATCCACATGAATGATGTCTTATTGTTGCCTTACACTTGAAATTAATGGTGGTTGTTGTGTTGCCTTTTTCAATTATATACTTCAAATCTTATATGGTTAAATTATATGTCACCAAATAATATCCAAATAGGTTAGGACCATGTTGGATAAAGTCCTAACCCTTACTTTTTTATTTGCATATTTAGGTTAAAAGTATACGTAATCCCCCTTTTATCCGTTTTTTAAAGTATTTTGTTTACGAACTTTTAGAAGTTTCTTGGGCATGTTCTTCATTTTCTTGCCATGGTGACACATTCTCTGTGTATGCAAGATGGAAAGTTGTTGAAAAGCTGATTTTGGTTTAAATTTATGTGTTTATTTATTTATAACGATTTGAATAAGATATTTATGATCGTAATCATTTAACGAGTAAATTACAACAATCGTCTGTGTCGTTTACGGATGCTTTGGTTTTCGTCGCTCGACTTTTGGATACTGTTAAGATTTTCGTCTCTTGTCGTAATGGGCGTTGTTTCGTAAATTAAGTGACTCATGTGTTAGTCACGTGAAGGCGTTTTAGTCATTTTGGCATTAGGTTTTGTTCACGGGCATTGGATTTCTTTTGTTAAGTGCCCCACATGCTATTACATTAGGTGTTAATCGTGCAATAATGCATCCATGTTAAATAATAAAGCATAGAATTATCAAAGATAAAAGTCATGAAAATGACATTATATTTGTCAAATCCTGTTTCTTTGACATTATATTTCCCCTCTTCTCCAATACTAAAAAATGGAAAGGTAAAATAATGATATTGAATCGGTATGATATAATCAACGTTGGATTTGGACAGAACTCGTCATTTCAAAAAAAAAATGTAACATTTATTCCCGAATGCCATCCCATTAAAAGTATATAATCTTATCATTAATTTCAGATATCAGTATCAAAAGAATTAATTGTTTTTAACCAAATTAGTTTCATTCATATGATCAACTTTGACGTGTTCTATAAATAATTAAACGTAAAGAAAGAAATGTATACCAAGATCAACTCAGCATGAATCATGATTCATGATACACTACTTAGGGGCCGTTTACCGAACATTTACCTGGATAAGCATTTACCAAGTCACATTACCTCACCGGATGAATATGGTAAGAACTAAGAATCTTACCCGATAAGAGCGAGACAAGGACCATGAGTCTTACTCGGTAAGTGAGGGCGACGATTTTTACCACGGTAAGCGCTTACCAGGTGAATTATTGCATACAATGTCGTTTTGATGGACTAAAATCTTACCCAGTAAGTAAATAATAATGTTAAATTTTACTGGTAAGCACTTACCGGATAAGTGTTTGGTAAACGGCCCCTTAATCATGATGTATTATAATATTTTGTACCATTAAAATTATAATATTTCATAATTGATGTTACAAGACAAATTCAAAGTTGTTTACTTTTAATCATAAATCCAAATGAGTTGGTTTCAAACATTATGTTTCATACAAATAAATATATATATATATATATATATTTTTTTTTTTTTGAAAACTCGTACAATAAAAGATAACCTTTAGTATTAATGCATAATATGTTATTTCATATGATTTTTTTTCATCTAAGATTACAATTTAGAATATTGATTAATATATGTTTGTTTCATATGTATCTGTTTTACAATGTGAATGTTTTTGGTCTGTTTTGGAAACAAACATTACACATGAAAAAAATATACATTATGAATCGAATACATATAAAACAAATATATGTTAACCAATATATTAAATTTTAGTCTTAAATGAAAAAACATCATGTAAAGCAATATCTTAAAATAAAAAATTCTTACAATTATCATAGTATATAATATAACCTGTTTTTAACCAATAAATCATGATTTATAAATTGTCAAAAAAACCATGTGAAAATAAAACTAACATTCATAAAAAACAACATATCCATAATTCTAACCAAACTCTAAAATTTACAATTGGTTACAAACATTCGAAAAATAGGCAAATTTTAAGAGCTCTAGTCGGCTTAGGCGAAATGAAGCCGGCTATAAAAAATAAAAAAAACAGGGGTATATCAGTAAAAACGTCCCCGCTAATACTATAACCGCCAAGCCGGCGTCAATATGAAAGCAGCAACAATAACGGAAGAAATGCTGAAAGCTTTAGCCAATGAAATGCCGCCGCTATTGGCTTCCGATTGGCCGGCTCCAGTCGTTTTTCGGCTGCACGCAATTTAATAAATTCAGAATATCGAAACTCGAAAAAATATGAAAATAATAAATAAATAATTGGAAACCACAACATGGTTGCGTGGGCGGCATTATGTTTCTATTTTATTTTATTTTATTTTATTTTAATATTACTCAATTTCGATTTTTCAGTCGGCAGTCACACCGACTGTCGACTTGCACATGCATCCATATATTTAATATTTTAATGTTCAAATATTATTAAGAATACAAAATTATAAAAAACAAATAAATACAGAAAATACAAGTTTAAATTTTGGATGTAAAATTTTAAACATTTAAATACCCGAATAACTAGTTAAAGCATTAACCGTATACCATGCTAATGTGACGAGTGATATTCAATTTAGTATTATTTACTGAAACATTAATCGGATACCACATCACTCGCCACATCAACATGGTAACCGGTTAATGCTTCAACCAGTTATCCAAATACTTAAATGTTTAAAACTTTATATCTTAAATACCAAAATGAAAGTTTGAAAAGTACATTATCCAAAATATGAATCAATTTAAAATACGTTACTTTCTCATTTAATTTGTCTTAAACTTAAAAGAGTAATCTAGAAATTTGGTTAACCATGTGGTTTGTAGAGACTGTCTATATGTAATCTCCATTATTAATAATTATCATAAATTTCGTTAAATTAGGGGTAATTTTGTCATTTTATCAAATTTAAATTACAATTTTGTATATTTCAAAACTATCGGGATGTAAAATGTTATATTGACAAACAAAAAGGAACCAAATCTATAGTTTTTTTCAAAATAGGTATTTCTTAAACATACAAGGGAGTTAAGTTAATTTAGTATAATTACAGGGGAGTAAAAAGTCAATTTTACATAAAACAGGGGTTAAAGGAAATAATTTAAATTAAAAGCCTGGCGAAATGAGAACCCGATCGCATCGTAGTTTGTATGACAGAAAAAGACATGAAACTGACAAAAATGACCATTTTGTGCTAAATGATAAAAATAAAATAAAAGAAAAGGGTAAAACAGTAAAATCTACCTGTTCGCCGGAGTAGGGCAGAAAGTGATGACGTAGTTGGCGGAGGAACAAGTAAACGTGCTGGTTCCGTCGTCGTAAGCATAACTGTACGCCGTCGGGCACGCGTTTTTGAAATACTCCGAATACGACGTCGGAGAACAGCTTTGTGGAGTCGAGTACGCGCCACTACAGCAGTACATCGGATCTCCGAATGCTTCACATGCGCTTCTACAGGCGACAGATTCATCACCATCGCCGCCGGCGCCCGTCAGCCGGAGTGCCGATGGACAGTCCTTGTTCAAATCGGCAAAACATCCGGTGACATTACAGTTTCCGCCTGCTCCGCCTTGTGGTACCACCATCATGGGAAGGTTGTATCCGTCAACAAGGCTGACGTCGTAGAAATCCATCCCGTTTGCTCCGTTAAGTGTGAATTCCGCCAAGGTGGCAGGAGGTGCGGCGCCACCGCCGTTGCATTCGATGGTTCCGGATCCACAGTCGCCGGTGACGCAGGAGAATTTGCCGGTAGAATCGGTGGAGCAAAGGGTGCGACCCCACATGCGGCCGGACCAGCTGGTAGGGACGGAAATGGAATTTGATTGGCTGGGTTGGAGAGGGAAGCCGGTGGTGGGTAGTGGAGGAGTGCCGGCACCGGAGAGAAGACCGGCCCAAACTGGATAGTTGCACTGATTAGTGAGTGTGAATGTTGATGATTGATTGGGATTAAATAACGATATGAGAAACGTAGTGAAAAGAGCGAGAGAGAATCGAAGTTTCGCCATGGTTGTGGAATGAAATGGTGACGTTAATGGTGGTTGTAGCGGTGGCCGGTGGTGGGATTGAATTAGGATTTAAGATTTTCCGGTGATGGTGGTAATACAGAGGATCGTTCTCATAACCGTTTTGGCTCACATGAAGATCGAAGAGTTTTATATAGGGGAAATTATCACTTAGACCCCAATACTTTGGAAAAATATCAAATCTTAGTCATATAAATAAAAGTTTTATATTTTGTTTTGTCGTCAATTACTATTGTAATAACATGCTAAGAGATGAACAGATATAAATTACGATAGCATTTGACCTTCTTTTTCGTATATATAACTTTTTATAAACAACTTTTGTCTTTTGTCACCATCTGTATTTCACATAGACTGTGACTGTGACATCTTATTAAATATTAATTCAACGATCACTGAATAACGCTATACATCTCAATAATTGTAAAACAGTTTGGAACTTAAAATAATGTCAAAATAGCTAGGACAATTCCTAAGTCTAAATTAGCGTACTTGTCATCGTTGTATTTGCCAAATTCAAATGCGTGAAATCGAATTTAAATAATTAGTTGTATCATGAGATCTTGTTAACTGTCTAGTATAATGTGTGACGTCTAATTTATTGATCTGGTACAGTACAAAAGGTACCTTGTAACATGTATTCATCCTTAACAAACTCGGTTTGTCCACTTTCTGATTTACATGCATGATGCATCCCAACTTATATATGCTCCAACAAACCTATAAAAATAGGTTCTCTTCATAAGAAACTTTCACGTGACATCAAAATACATTTGACATGTTAAACAGTTAAAAAACATGTAGCACAGAGCATGCAATGCATCTTGTAAATGTTTTGAAATCATATATAGGATTGGGTTCCGGTGAAAAAGAAAGGTAAAGTGAGAAACGTAAGAAATGATCTCAACTCTTGGATGCAGATTATGATGATGTACCCAGATGCTCTGAATCAATCCCATATTAATTAAGCGCGATTCAGGAGTGGGTTTGAAATTAAAGGTGATCAAATGCTCAGATCTCTTCTTACACTTAGAATTGAGCAATTACTGGTTGATCAAACACGACAATTATAACAAGCATTAGTACTACAAAGACCACAATTCTCAATTAATGACTAATTTACCCTTGAACTTCTCGGTTTCATATTTAACGTAATTGGTCACTGTTTTAGAATATTTTGCTTCATTTGTCTTAAAAATTCAACATGTTACTCCCTTGAATATTAAGACTTCTTGTAACCTTTGGTGTTTCAAGTTCATTTTCCAAATAATTAATGGATTATTTGATTCTTTTGATTTAATAACTTGTAACTTATTCGATTCGCTAGTTCTTGCTATTTATTATTAAATCTAAATAATTAAAACACAATATTCCATCGAACTAATATGAAAAAACATATGCAATAATCAAATGTAAACTAAGGCATGGGCGGACCTAGTGTGTCGCCATGGGTGGCACGTGCCACCGTATTATTTCGTCTCCGAAGGGTAAAATTTTTAGTTTTGTTAACAGTGCTACCGTATCGTTTCGGAAGGTGCTACCGTATAATTTCCCAAATTCTATGAGTGCAACTAAAGCCCAAATAAAACAGTGCTACCGTATCGTTTCGGAAGGTGCTACCGTATTTTTCCCCAAATTCTAAGAGTGCAAGTAAAGCCCAAATAAAATGCAAAAATAAGCCCAAATAAAATCTAATDGTCCATTAACTAAAGCTCTAAATCTAATGGTCCATTAACTAAAGCCCCAAATCTAATGGTCCATTAACTAAACTACTAAAGCCCTAAATCTAATGGTCCATTAAGGCATTAACTAAAGCGGTAAACTGGTAAAGCCCCAAATCTGTGACCTTATTTGATTTAGGTTTAAGTTATACAAATTGATCATTCTTTTCTGTTTACTGTTTAGTTGATTATTTACTATTTACTTGATTAATTGTTTAGGTTATACAAATGTTACTTGATTAATTGTTTAGGTTATACAAATTGATCATTCTTTTTTGTTTACTGTTTACGATGTTTAGGTTTCATATGTTGATAAGTTGATTAGATTTACTTATTTATATTACTCATTACTGATTACTGATTAATGATTACTTGTTCAGAGACCAATGTGGGAATCATGAGATACATGCATTTGTGGCAACAACAAAGCATCTTTCTCATCATTTAGTCTATCGGTTATTGAAACTAACACTGGTTTTGTTTGTTGCAACTGCTACGGTTGAAAGATGCTTTTCGGCGAGGCTTTTATTCCACCCCACACCCAAGTCCGAATCATATTAGTGTCATTTTCTTAGTCAAACGGTGCCACCGTTTGAAAAAAATTTCCGTATATTTGTTTCTTATAGTCAAACGGTGTCATCGTTTGAAAAAAAAAATTCATATATTTTTTTTCTTATGGTCAAATGGTGCCACCGTATAAAAAAAATTCTGGGTCCGTCCCTGAACTAAGGGGTCGTTTACCTAAATGTTTACCCGGTAATTGCTCACAGTAAAAGTCAACACTATAATTATTTTATCAAATAAGATTGTATTACATCAAAACGTATCATATGCAACAATTTACCTGGTTAGCGTTTACCCTAGTAAGAATCGTCACCATCACCTACCGAGTAAAACTCTCCATCCTTATCATCGTTCTTACTGGGTAAAATTCTTGACTCTTACAATGTTTATCCAGTGAGAAAAATTACCCAGTAAATATTTACTGGGTAAATATTTAGTAAACGACCCCTAATTTTAACCACTACTCATCAAATTTCGAAATAGAAGTTTTGTATTTAAAAAAGTATAAAATAAACTATATAAAAATGATTAAATAATTAATGGGGTTTTGGGGCTATCGTTGGGTCGGGGTTGGGGCTTACCCGAAAGGTCGGGTCGATGTCATCTCCCCACGATTTTTTTTAATTGGACGATGCCGTTTTGGGATTTTGAAAAGGTAAAAACCTCACTCGTTCTTCTAACTTATTTTACACCGACACCATTCCATCGTTTTCATCCTCTCATTTTTCAATCTTTATTTATTAGTTGTTAAATGATAAATTATTTATTTATTAATAAATTGGTTAAGTTTAATAAAAAATTAAAGGACAAATTGTATAAAAAATAACGTACCTTAATTTGATTTATATTTTGGTTAAGGTACTCTTAAAACTTACATTTAGGTACCTAAGATGTAAAATTTTAAATATGTAGGCACCTAGGTAATCGGTTGAAAACTAATTTTAGATTAAAAAAAATTCATGTCACCAACCACGTCAACAAACAAACCGCGTTGGATACTACATCACTCGCTACATCAGCATTATAACCGGTTAATGCTTCAACCGGTTACTCGGACACTTAAATGTTTAAAACTTTACATCTTAGGTACCAAAATGAAAGTTTACTCAAAATAAGAATCAAGTTAAAGTACGTTACTTTTTCATGTAATTTGTCCAAAAATTAAATGATAACTGATCAGAAAATACTGTAGTTTTTCAAAAAAACTAATTTATGACTTTAAATAGAGCTTTTTAACAATCTCAAAGAATAAACCAATTTAGCAGAGTTTATTTGTTCATCTAAATGTCTGTAAGTTTGACAAAACGAGTTAATTTTTGTTATGTTTTACTGATAATATGTTATACAGATAAATTGCATAAATTGGTTAAAAACAAAATCGTTAAAATTACATTGAAACCATATCCGTTTAACCGAAATGACCGCTTACACATAAACCCAAGACCGATCCAGAGCATTGATAATTTTGCAGATCGTAGCGTATATATCGTACCATTCATAATAACATCATGCAATCAAACGTTTAGCAATTCGTACAACTATACATACACCGTCTTGTATCTAATTTGCCTCTTACATGATACTCTTAGGACATGACAGTGTCAACTCAAGGATTACCGGTTACAAACCCTTTTTACACAAACTGTACAAACATTTTCCAACCCGTAACAAGTTAAACGGAAAAAAACATTAATCCAAGTCTCACGCTATTAGAAACTGGTAAGAACAGATACTATACATGATCTCAACCAAAAACATTAGTGGTTGAAACAACCGAAAGAAAACTATACGAGCATAAAAAGATCGTGCACAAAAAGCGTGAAAAACCCGAACTCGTTGACTTTTATTGACCACCCTTTTACGGCATTGTTTGCAGTGAAATTGTCTACGTGATCATCCGTGAACCCATGCTTGCAGTTCTTAAGAGCCTACGGAACTCCGCCAAGCTGATCTTACCATCTTTGTCGATATCGGCTTCTTCCAGAAGTGGATCAATTGAACCCTTCAATCCAGTATGCTGCAAAAACCCAATTAAAAAGGGTGTTTTCAAGTCCAAATCTCGAGTTTTTTGGGACTTATAAAACCGAAAAGCGATGGCTTACCATTCTGAGTTCTTCTGGAGTTATGAACCCGTCCTTATCGACGTCAAATTTCTCAAATGCATCCTGTGATAAATGTTGCCATTTTTCGGTATCGTGTTCCTCCATCTGTTGAACGTGGAGAGTGGCTGCAACGAACTCCGTGAAATCAACAAGCCCATCCGTGTTACTATCGATCTGCGTCACAGAGATATAGGACTCATCAAGATCACGACCAAGGGTTTAAGAGAAGTCGGCCAAGTTTGTCAACTTAAGCTAGCTTATTTTTTGAGCTTATTAAAAAAGCCCGTTTGAGCTTATTGAATAAGCTCAAGAGGTTCTTCTTCCCACTTTTTCCAATTATGCCCCTTGTATCTTTCGAATTAATTTGTCTAACATTTCCTTTTCAGTCAACGTTAGGTTTTACTAAATATGACTAGTTTATTAGTTAGTTTGTCAAACATAGCTGTCGTAGGCATAAAAAGTTTTAACTTTTGGGGTCAAACGAACGAAACTCCGACACTATCATATCCAAAAAGCACAAGCTTACAGCTTCTAAAATCTCCGAAACACGCGATTCTTTCATCTTCCACGGAAGGTCTTTAGCAAGGGCCTGCCACAAAACGAAGCTATTTTTCAGAACCACGAACCTGTATACTTGAAACATAACCGAGGAGCCATGGTGCACCAGGGTCAAACGGGATAAATCCTTTAAACCAAAGATATCGATACACGAAGTAAACATACCTCTCTCATTTCCTCGAGACTAATAGCACCACTTTTATCTACATCAATCGCGTGAAATTGATCTTTTAGATCCGAGAGCTCTTCTTCATCAAGCGTGCTAGCCAACGCCTACACAAGAATATCGAGCCTCAGAAGAAAACATTTGGGATCACTTCTACATTACAAAATAAATACTTACCCGTAGAGCAAATTGCTTTAGGCGACTGTATTTCACAAATTGCCGCATGTTGGATAGAACAGAAATGTCGAGAGGAATTTCAGAAGCATTTCCACCTTCTCGAACCCACGGGTGTGCTATAAAATTCGAACATATACTCATACATCAGCTTATAACATGTATATGACAACAAAGTTCAATTATAAAAATTGACATTAAAGAAGAAAATTTACAAACAAGATCAAAAAAAAGACGGTCTCGGTGCGCCAAGGGTGCGTTTGGTACGTGGAGGGGACTGAACGAGCAAGGGTGGCAGGTGAAAGAATTGTGGAAAGTTTTAGCGATTTAATTTGACATGGGTAGTTTAGTAATTTACCAATCTTGTCCCATCTTCAAAAATTTTGTTCCGCCCACGTACCAAAAGCATTACGACTTAAACCAACCATTTCTTGGTCATAGATAAACAAGAACAAGAAGAGAAAGCATACATAGGGCTTGAGCGGCGGTAAATCTTGTACGAGGATCTTTCACGAGCAATTTCTTTACAAAATCTTTGGCGCTAGCACTAATCGTTGGCCATGGTTTGCGTCGGAAATCAGGTTTGTTTCTCAAGACCTATCAATTCATAAAGATCTCGTACATCACAAATTGTACATACATTCTATAAAATACAACATAAATGTCGACAATGGAAAAAAGGCGATTTTGGAAATGCGTATTTATTACATTTTTTAATGGCAAATGACAATTGTACCCGTAATAATAGAGTGAGTATAAACTTCTCTGTTTCATAATTAAGGGTAAAATTGGATAGTATGCATTTACTTTTGAAAGTGGACACTTATTTTGGGATGAACTAAAGTAGAAACATGGACGCTTATTTTTGGGAGGGAGGGAGTACCTCTTTAAAAATGCCATCTTCCGTTTTATCCCAAAAGGGACGACGACCACAGAGTAGAATATATGTGATAACGCCTATGCTCCAAACATCTGATTCGGGCCCTGATTTACGCTTCAATACTTCCGGAGCAACATAATACGCGCTGCCAACAATATCGGTGAACTTCTTTCCTATAACGATGTCCAAAAAGTCAAAAACATAAGATCTCCATAGATAAAACAATACATCTTGTAAGAATAAGTAAATAAACCAAACCAAATGATCCCCGTATTTCCCGCTCGAGAGCAGGGTTAGGCAGTGAGATGTATGCAGACCTGTCCAGCTGTCCTCTACCCCAATGTTTGGGATATTGCAGCATCTTGCAAGAATGAGTGGTTTTCAATCAATTGCGGAAATGTAAATGCAAGATTAACAATATATCATGCTCGAGAGCAAGGTCAGGTGGTGAGATATATGCAGACTTGTCCTCTACCCCAAAGGATAACATTATCTGGTTGGTTTTTCATCAAGTCCTGTATGGATAAAGATATCTGTGTGGATTAATTTGTCTATATAGGTTGGGATGGTTTTTTCATAGATGGAGGGAGCGTGTTCTTTAATTGGAGGGGGCAGGTTTCAAAAAAAAAAACTTGACTTTCTGCATAAAGTTTCCCTCTAAAAGCATATTGAATAAGTCACTTTCTATATCATTAAGTCACTACCAAAAAAGCCGACTGAATAAGCTGTGAGTCTCATTAAGCTGCTAACAAAAACGGGTGGTTTTCAATAGCTTGTGGGAATGTAATGCAAAATCAACCATTCTACTTGGAACTTTGTCCAAAATCGCTCATTCTTGAAAAGTTCAGTGTCAATGTTAATCCTCATTTGTAAGTAACAAAAAAGCATGTATGACGGATCGAAAAGCTAAAAACTTTATTTGAAGTCGCGACAAGATATTACACTTACCCGGCCTTATAAAGTCAGATAGACCAAAATCCGTAGCCTTTAAGTGTGAATCGCCTTTTTTCGACTTGAAAAGAAAGTTCTATACAAATACAAAATTGGGAACTGGTTAGCATCACCATTGGATCGGATGATCGACTGTATGTTTTCATACCTCTGGTTTCATGTCACGATGTACCAAACCGTGTAAATGGCATTCTGCGGCAACTTTAAGCATTTGCCTAACAACGATTGCTGCATCTTTCTCTGAGTAACGACTATCTTTCCTGGATACGAGAAACCGATGGTAAGTTGTAGAACCATACTTACAAACCGAAGCGTGGTTTGACTTTTCTGGTCAAAAGGGATAGTATGCAGCTAGAAGATTAACAAAAGGGCCTAGATTTTCTAAGCAAATTTGGATAACTACTTAAATCTTACAAGAATTACTACTAATAGAAACATATAGGTATCGAATTCATTGCAATATCTCAATTTTTATACTGAATTTAGAAACTAATAGGTTTGACCACAAAAGTCAACATCTATCTATGAGATGGGAGTTCTTACTTTCCCAAAATCCGGTCCAACAACTCACCGCCCTCACATAACCTGAAAAGGGTACACGTTAAGTCAAGTTTCCGGCAAATTGGCACAGTTTGAAGAACCAAGTTGCAAAACTGAAGTTGGAATTCTCAAGAGTATCGATCTTTCTTGATTTTCTAAATCAAAGTACTTAAAAGATGTTATCGAACGTACTCCATAACTATGTACACATAGGATGCATCTTCATATGCATTATGAAACTGAACCACATTTTCGTGACCGCTTAAGGCTTGCAATATCTTGACTTCTCTTTTAACATCTTCCACAGCAATCGGAAGAATCATCTGTTGAAAAAGGCAAAAAAACGTCTCAAAATGGTTGATTCCATACTAACCAACTACATCAATCTGTTGGTGACATCAAATAGTATCTTAGTAACAATACAGCAAACCGAAAAACAGAACATATGCCTGCTAGAAATACAAAAGAGATTGAATCTTGAACAGCCTGTAGCCATGATTACCGCGATATCTTTGTAATTATTGGGCAAAAATTAGATATCAAACTTGGATACCAAGAAAAGTATGAGTCAACCAATTGGTCAACTGCTGTATCTTGCAGAAGTCATGAACAACAATAGAATTATTAAGGTGAAGATATACAATTTGGATCATGAAAACATAACCTTATGCATCCTTAATCACATGATCTAAAAGGGTAACCATTAGTAATGAACTATAAAAGAAATCAAGAACTCAGAAAAGGGTCAACAGATTAATGATAAACCCTAAAATGGAATTCAATCAGATCATAATCTTTGGATCATACCCATGAATGATTTAGAATAAACAGCAGCTTACATTATGGTTAGAAATATAATCAAACGAAAATTAGGTCAACTGAAGTCACCTCAAGAAAGAAGACAAGATATTCTTGAAAATCTAAAGCAAAAAAAAAGGAAGATTACCTTATTTTTGTCAATTTTCTTGACAGCAACACGATCGCCATTAACCTTATCTACAGCAACATATGTATACCCAAACTGACCATGACCCAACAATTTTCCAGTCGAATAGCAAGTATCGAAGTCCTTAAGATAACCAAAATCTGTTCTTTTCCCACAAGGAATCACACCATTTCTTGAAGTATGTTTATCTTTCCTTTTTTGCTGTTGGGTGCTCTGTTTTTGTTGGATCTCTTTGGTTTGATGGGAAGTGACATTGGACCCACCTTCCACTTGCTTGCCGGTGGCTGTTGGTGGCCGGCGGTGGTGGGTCTGTTTTCCGGCGGTGGTGGAGTGGGTGTTGCTGTTGGAACCACTGATCTTGGTGGTTGACAAACAGGCACCCATATTTTGTAAGTCAACAAAACTGAATATTTGAAAGGGTTTTAGTAGGAATCAATGTTGGATTAATTCAAGAGGTTGGTTATTTAAATACACATGAAAGGGAAAAAATCAAGAAAATGTGAAGTAAATGGGAAGAAGATGGTGGTGGTCAAAAGAAACCTTTTTTACCAGGATGATGAGAGAGATTAAGGACCCCATCACGATCTGGAACATAATTATTGTTATAGTTAATTCAATGCTTCACCCGGTGACTCCGAGTTATACGTAGAGCAGGTGATCATTTTGAAATTAGTCGATTTGCATAGCAGATTGAATATTTAGATTAATAAAAAAAAAACTTTTATGGGTAAAATGATGTTTTTTTCTTCTGAAAATTGTATTTTTAAGGGTTTTAATGAATTCATTTTAATAAAGAAATCAATAATCTAAGTATTTATATATCTATAATCATATTAGTTTTATACAGAGACAGTCAGGTTCATACGAGAATAATGACCATATAAGAAAACAGTCGAATTACATGTGATTTTACATTGTGATTCAAGGACTTCATCCGCACACCTTGACATTGACCGTTAGTGTGAATTGTCCGTTTCTGTGTTCTCTTATTTGGTTATTGTTCTCGTTTGAACATCCCTTTATATAAATAACCTGACATATATTGCCAACAGTTGTCAAATTGTTTTTCAACCCGTCCTTTAGTTCCATATTACTAATTTGTATTAGTTATTTTGATTAGAAATAATTGTATACTAGAGTGATACATAGTGATGCATAACAATTTTGAATACAAAAACTTGCAACCCTCAATCAATACAGTGAAATATAATGTCGATGATCAATAAAAGTGATGGGTATGAACTTTACCATACTCAGTGAAGGTGAAGTGATTATCATTTATATCTAAATTTATTCCTCATAATGATTGTACAATAGATCTACTGTTATTTCCGTTGCAATTGATTCAACTCAGAACGATACTGAAATACCAAAAACGTAATGGAAGACATGTGCCTAATTTACACCTGCATCCAAGCATTTATTATGTGTATGTTTACTTCTTTTAAGCTTCATATCAATTTTCGTTTTCTTTTCACCAACCGAGTATCACACATGTTTAAAACATGAAATAACGTTGTGTTTGTTTATGAGAACAAAATACGCACTGTTTTGTTTGGCCTCTTGTTCTTAACTTGGATAAGAAACATTAGCACCTGCTTCTCTTAATCTAAAGAGGACAACGAGTCTTCAATCTATTTGGGTGCTTAATATATGTATAACTATCAATTGAACGTTTGCTACCAGCATTTAACGTCAGGAACCAAAAACCACAAAAGCAAAACTCATTTTGATATTATAACAAATAGTTAAGATGAAACAATATTTACTCACTTTGACATTGTATCACACAGCTCATAAGTCACATAAGTAAAGCAAAGTCAAATTGCTCGGTTTTATCTGGTTGCAATGTATATCACACGTTCTACGCTTATAATTTGTTAAGTTATTTGTTAGATTTAATTTGATTTTGTTAGGTAACGCTTTTAATGAGAGAAGAGAGAAAAAATTTAAAATACCCACAAGACCTTTTATTTAAATTCTGTATTATAAAATACCAAAAATGAATAATTTCCTAATTTACCGTTAATATAATATGATTTATGGTTTATATTGGATCTCACGGATCTCACAAATTATATAGATCTGAAAAGAAACCCTGTGTGTGTTTGTTTTTTAGGTATATTACGAACAAGTGACGTGTTATATGGTTATGTCTCTATATTTTTCACGTTGATGTAGGAGTAGGAATTCTAGTTCGTGGTTATTAACACCAAAAATTTGGGTTTCTATCGGACTCTTGGTTCTTCTGTTGGGAGCGTAATGAGTTGGACGTCCTCTTGGATATCTATCAATGCTATGGTACTTGAATGGTCTGTCGACTTGTTTTTTAGCATTTAACTCATTCTCCTTGGACAAATCCTATCGACCTCTCTTAGAAAAGAGGATGTTAAGGGTCCTACTTTTTTGTATCAATTTTGCACATCAAGAAAACAGAAAACTTCAGTAAACAACCTTAAATAATCATATATCTAAAATTCTGATACGAATAAACCATTGTTTTTATTAAAACAGCAGGCTAACAATCACTGTATCTGTTTTTTATAAAAAAAAATCCAATTAAAATTCATTTATTAACAATCTTCCAAGATATTTACAAATACGATGAGCTTCATCCACAGATTTTGTCCCGGCAAGCATAGTGACTTAATGTTTACATCATTCTTACATCATTATTTTATGCTTATTTTAAATACTTGCACGCATTATTATCATCATACGTGGGACAAGAGGGGCATCGATGGATGAACATCGTCCAAAGAGAAACAAGGAATGGAACAGAAGGGTGGGTAACTGCGTATATGTAATATATACACATATTTTGATATATTACATGAATAAATTTATAATATCCTAAATTATTATTAATTTAAAATGGAAATTCCATAACATTTATAATAGGGTAAAAGTCTGAAAAACCCAATGGACTTTAGTGTTTGAAACGATTAAGTTCTTGTACAATTTTTTGGAACAAATAAATCTTTGAAACATTCCAAAACATGTTAAATAACTCCTTGGAGTTTATAAAACATGTTATATGCATTCTTATGATCTATAACTGGTTAATATGATAAACTAATGAAAAAAGTCTGAAAAAAACCTAATGAACATTCATATGTTAAACGATTAAGTCTCTAAACATTTTTTGAACCAAAAAGTATTTAGTTCTATAAAATAAAACAAAAAAGTACTTACATTTACAAAAAAAAAATACTTACATTTAAAAAAGATTTTTGATAAAATTTATTTTAATTAAAATTAAAATATATTCTGTCAATGATTTTTCAAACTAAAAAAATTTAAAAACAATTACGGATCAAATTTATTTTAATTAAAAATAAAATATATCACGTATGTGATTTTCAAATTAAAAAAAATTAAAAAGATTACTGATGTAATTTATTTTAATTAAAAATAAAATTC
>NC_037528.1:16942110-17003208 GCF_001531365.2 Cynara cardunculus var. scolymus | reverse complement strand
TTTTTTAAATATAAGTAGTTTTTTATTATATTGATTTTATTTTATATAATGTAAGTACATTTTTTTGTTATATTTGTTTTATTTTATATAATATAAGTACTTTTTTGTTTCAGAAAATGTCTAGGGACTTTATCGCTCAAAATATGAATGTTCATTAGTTTTTTTTTCATGTTTTTTTTCATTATTTTACTGCGTTAATTAGTTTTATAGGTCATAAGGATGCATCTAACAGGTTTTATAAAGTTCAAGGAGTTGTTTAACATGTTTTGAAATGTCCAATAACTTATTTATAGACTTAATCATTCCAAACATTAAAGTCCATTGAATTTTTTTAGATTTTTCCCTAATAATAAATACTAAAATGCCCCTAGCTTAACCAATTTTGTGAACGGTTACTAAGAGGGATGAAAACCGAAACATTAAAAAATTATAAGGATGAAAACTGTAATTTAAAAACTATAAAAATAAAAATAGAAATTTTCAATAAACTACAAAGACTCTAATAATGATTTTGATGACGTGCATAAAACCAAATGAGAAGGCTCCACGTTTGTTGGTCTGAGATCTAACCTTTATTCTCTAAATAGTTTTTATAATCAAAAATACATATTTAAACACCTTAATTCTTAATTATGACAAGTCTTTTTATTTTATTTTTTAACAAATTAAAAAATAATTGCAATAATTACACAAACACACACGCTCTTAGCTACTTATGGAATGGGACCCCACCATATTAAGAAAATTTATCAGACAATTTAATGGTCCTTGGCTTAACAGATACGTTAGTCAGAGGGACCATGGTCAAGACAAGTTGAATACCACATGGACCAAATCCACAATAAACATACCATACGGAACCTAGTCAAGAAAAAATATCAGAACACGGACCAAATCCACGATTCACTCTATTTAAAAATAACCAAACACTAATTATCTGACAGTATGAAGGGTTCACAAACACTTATTATATATATGGCATGAAACAACCCATAGCATGGGCATAGGGTATTAGCAGCCGTTTCCGGTTGTTGTTTCCCTCCCAAGGGCAGGTTCTTACGCGTTACTCACCTGTCCGTGGAACCTGTTTGTTGGTAAGGTTAAGGGGGTCGGTTCAGTCCCTGGTGCTATTTTTGAGCCATTCCAGGTAGGGGATGCTACCACCCATTATAGGCATTGCAATCACTTCAGGAACACTGCCATCCAAAGTCGATTAGAAAAAAGTGTTTCATTTCATCATGGAACAATTATTTACAATCATTCGACTTACTCATATTCATGATTTGCCTTGACATGCTCTGTTAGAGCATTCAAAAGGGATTCTCTGGTTTTAATTATTAGAAGTTCCTCCGAATCGTTTTGTATCTGCACAGAAATTGCTATTGTTAAAACAAAGTCAAAATAGAAAGACATATTCCCAGTACAATCATATTATCGTATGGTAAAGTACCTCTCCTTGCCACAAGTACACAGACTCAACACCTGCATTCAACAAGTCCACAACCATAATTCATGTTCAAACTTTTTTATCATCAACCGCAGATAAATAGAGTGCCAAGCAAAATATTTTCTATCTTATACAGAGTATGTGCTCTAAATCCAACGAAGGGAGAGTGAAAGAAGGAATACAAGAAGCCAAACTTGGTGGTAGAAATACATGAAGAAACCAGACATGTGAATTTCAATAATCAATTCAGCATAGCTAATTAATATTTGACTTATTGGACCTTCACAACAATTGCACTTGCAAAAATGCCAAATTAAAAAAAAAAAAAGTTTGCAAAAAAGCAAATATTAATGCAAAAGGAAACCGTCAGCCTGACACTTTTTGTTCAAAATTGTTCATTCTTGCAAGGTGTAGTAGTGTTTTCTTTCTTTTACATTTTCATGCGGAAGAAGAGTTGTTTGCAATGAAAAGCCAAATACAATGGTTTGAAAAATTCCCTCAGGGTTTTCATGTTTGTTAACTTCAGGGTCCCACGGGATAAACAAACTAGCCGAGAACCCAAAGATATGAAACCAAAAGTCAATCCCTCGTGAAATCCACATCATTCCTCGTTAAGACTTCAACTTGTAATATTTGGCCTTTAATGTTTGCTACTGAAAGTGTCTTAGCCTACAACAAAAATTGAAGTGAAGCACATTACATTTTAATGCAATCTACTTTCACGCATAACTCTTTTGGATTGAGCTGAAGAATTCACAAACGTTTTCCAAATGTGCTAGTAAGCATTTACATAATAAAGAGATAAACCTTTTGCATAAATCTAGTAACTCCTTCAATGTAATCAAAGATACCATCATGCAATGAGAAGAACGTCAATTGAAAATACCTGGTACTCTGTTAACACAAGCTGCAAGTTTTTCTTTCACAATGCTGGCTGCCAATTTCTTACCTGAACAAAAAGGGAAAAAGATCAAGCATTAACCGAATCAGGATCGCAAATGACATCTAAAACGGAAATTATGGCATGTTAATTTTTTTAAGAAAAGTAGAGCAACCTACTAGAACCAAAGATGGTCTACCCATGGACTAAAATCACTGACTAAGAATGATGCTATTCTACCAAAAGTTAGTCACATAATACTATATAAAGAAACTTTGTTACCCACACAGTCACACCATCCAACCAGGAATAGAATGTTATTAAACAATGAGTTGCACTTGGGATTAGCAACTCAATGGACTTCTCCTTACATGACTTGAGTTACTTCTCCTGTTCAAGATCGACACTCCGCTGCTCTAATAGATTTTGCAATGTGTGACTGAGTAAATCCCATGTAATAATTACAATGGGCTAGTAACTCATTTTAGCTAGAAATTTAGAGAAACTAGAAAAGCTTGTAAAGAGTACATCCCATATACAGAATAGATAGTATGAAGGAATTCTCATGTCAACAATCAATAATAGTTTATTAAATAACCCCAAAAATAGGCCATAAGCTTTCTATCAGGTTCTTAGCTGAGTAGCATGATAGGGTTATCAAGGATGGATGAAAGCTTTTTTATGGGTAACCGTGGGTTTCCAGGCCAGCTTACACACACCAACTAATCTCCCGGGCGACCACGAATGGCCTGGAGTCCTTGCTGGTGAACCTCCATGGCCACAAGGGCTTTGGCAGCGCCTAGATTTGAACCGAACCCGGGGTAGATGAGATTTTCCATTACATCCCCCTAAGGCTTAACCAGTGCGCCACAACCCAAGTGGTTGATGGATGAAAGCTTTGGTTCCGGTATAGAATGTTTTTGGCGATAAAAATGGCATCTTATACCATTTAGGGTTGTTTGTTCAGTTGATACAATTAAGTTCGACAAAATCTTGATTCATTATCCTCAAGTGTTGAGCCAATCCTAAGAATGTTGAAACCACAAGCATAGCAAACGAACAAAAACCAGAAACCTGCAAAGAAAATTAGTACAGCCTTACAGGACGAAGAAGCATGACGGAAATCATGAACACGTGGCAAGAGGTACTTCTATCCTTAAAAAGGTTCAATCCTTAAACCATTCGTTCAAGATTTGATGCAGTCAAACATGTAAGTTCAATTGGTCAAAAACCAATCACACTGATGCAACATGTTAATACATCAAGTTCAAATGCTACTTTCACTTGTATATCAGGCAGTAAAAACTACAATCTTCTCAAACTTTCCCATTCTAGATTTCGTTCGTTAGCACATCAAGAAGTTCAAATGTAGCCAACAACCTTCTTTCCCTACACATTATCTCAATAAGATAACTCCACACTCTTGGTTCAGGGTTGAACCTCATCTGCACCAACCCCATCAACACCATGTCTGCATCGGCGGCCATTCCAGCTTCACAAAGACTAACCAGTAACTCGTTTGAGGTGGCAAAATGAGGGACAAATCCTCTACTCAACATGACACCTAGCAACTCTGTTGTCTTCTGCAGGTCGCCTAATTTGCATAGAGAATTCAACACAATCCTGTAACTTGACTTGTCCAAATAAACACCTTCATAAGGCAGCCTCTCTAGCATTTCAAGAGCTTCGTAAGTCCTATCCTCTTTGCATAGTCCCACAAGTATGATATTAAAAGTAATGGTGTCACCTTTACAATTTTGTTTTTCCATTTCTTTTAAGAACTCCATAGCTTCATCAACTTTGCCAGCTCTACACAAGCAATTGATCAAAGTGGTAAAACCGACCTTATCAGGATGTAACCCAGCACCTATCATCTCGTTAAACACCCTCTTGGCCTCTTGTACATTTCCTTCTTTGCAGAACCCATTCATTAAGGTTGAGTAGTTGAATATATTTGGGTTGCACCCGTTTTTCCTCATGAAGTCCATTATCTTCACAGCCCTGTCGACTTTCCCACCACAACAAAACCCATTGATCAGGATATTATATGTCAGGGCATCGGGCAATATTTTATCTTTTGAAACCATTTCTTCAAAGAGATTAACTGCATCTTCAAGTCTTCCTTTTTTGCAGAGACCTTCCATCAGAGTTGAGTATGTGATCAAGTTAGGATAAGAAACTTCCGACAGTTTCATCTCCTTCACTACCTCAAAAGCAGATTCAACATTTCCATGCTTGCAGTGATGTTTAACCAAAATATTGAAGATGCAGGTATTAGGATACAAGTCAAGAGTCTTTTTCGTATGTAAGAGGAAAGTTCTCGCCAAATCAGCTTGATTCGACTCAACCAAGAGATTAAGACATGTACTGATAGCTTTCAGGGAGGGCTTTTCACGAACAATAGGTTGTATTGCATTGAACATCTCTACAACCCTTTTATGAAGTGAAGATTTTGAAAAATGTGTCATCAGATCAAGGAATATACTTTCATGGAATTTGCATGTTTCGTAGACCATTTGATGAAGAACAGAATCAACATCCTCGAATTTCCTATAGCGAGCGAGCTTTTGGAGGGTAACAGCATAAGTAGAGTGGTTATGATTAAAACCCCTTTGATTACCTACCATGTTAAATAACCTAAGGACGCGATGTGGATCTTTTTCGCGTTTGATCAATTTGATAGCCGATTCATGGGAAATGTATTTGGGTTTCTTTGGGACTTCTGTCATAATGCCTGACGGTTCTGTTGGAGGGTCTGGTCTTGGGGATTTGGCTCTTACATAGGGGGAGACCCATGGAACCACAGAAGGTATTTTAGAAGAAGAAGTGAAGAACCGATGGCTCTTACTAGTAGAAAGTTTAAGTGAATGCATTGGAAGTGGTTAGATTGATTTAGAAAACCATGGTCAACAAATGGCGAGGATGAGAATTCTTAGCCACCACCTGTTTGTAGTCCAACTAGTTTTAGAGTCCTGCCAGATTACAAAAGAAGGGGTAAAATAGATGATATTAATTTTACGGCAAGAAGAGCATGAATATTCATGCTCAAACAAATAAAGTGGGCTGAGAGGTCGAGAGGACGTTGCAAGCTTATAGACTCATCCAAGGAAGCAATAAGAAAAGCTTACATGGACAAAGCTCGTAATGCATAATGTTATGCATTACGAGCGCATAAAAGGCGTTGCCATAGAGTGCAGCTATTACCATCCACTACAGTAATTTATTAGCAATTTCTTACAGATTTCTTAAGTGAGGTAGGATTTTTTAATAAGAAATTATGTTGGTTGTGAGTATGATTTTTTAATAGGAAAATGGTTTTTGGTAGTTGCTAATGTCACATCGGTACTTTTTGTTGATGTGGCAGTGAATAGTAAAAGAAATTGTAGGGTATAATTTCTTGATATGATAAGAAATTGTTTTATGTCACATCATGCTTTTTTATGTTTTATAAAGTATGTTCATAAAATAGCATGAACAATTTGTTAAATGAGATTTTGGTTATAAAAGAAATACAAATAGTCTCATAATTTATAATGGCAATTGTTTTACCCAGGCCAACTAGTTGTTGTATGTGGTCTTCACCCTGATAAAACGAGCAATGGCTTTTATACATACATCGCGGACAACACATTATGAAATATCAAATTTGCTGTGAGATGTATTTCGGACCAAAAATCCACATCCCTCGTCCCTCAAAAACTAACATACACTCAATTTTAGGATCTGAAGCATGATCTAGACTTTACACCCTGGAGAACTACTTCGCATACAGCATATCTAACTAAGAACCAGAAATTGGTCATTCTTGACAATCAGCGAAGCAGTTTGTTTCTCGTATTCTTTTCACATCGAACTTTCACTATATATGGTTCCGAGTGGCGGATCCAGAAATGACTAGTGGTGGGGGCACAATTAGCGTGTTGATCAAGCCAAGCCGGACAAAAACGTCTGCCCTTACCCTTACATATTTTCTTGGAAAGTCATTTGTTGGCAAGGTCCTCTAATCAAATTTTCTCCTTATTTCACCTTTAGGATGATACTCCTAAGTTTCTTTTTCCTATAGGATAAGGAAGTTCATTCAAATCAGTTTCACTAGGCATCAAAGGACCACAGCTAGATGCTGGTGTTGTAATGTTTCTTTTAAAGAATTTTTCCATTTCTTCTAGCAATATAAAAATCAATATATCAATGGTTTACCAGTTACCAAGATATATTATCGTTTACCAATTAATACAATTTACCAATAGCAACAAGCCAACAAAATAAAAAATCAACAAAAACCAATTAAATAAAAAAATCACTTGATCAGATTCATTCATAAATTAAAATCCAAATTAGAAAGGAAAGCACTAATTGTTTTTGTGTTTTACCCAAAGCTAAGAAGTGAGATGGAGGAGAAGAAGTCGATTTCAAAATGTGAGGTCGCCGGCCGAAGAAATTAAACTGAGGCGGTGGGCTGCTGGGTTACTGTTTGTCGTTGGCTGTTTGATGGTCGATAGAGATCCGAGAGTGAGGTGCTAGGTCGGTCGATTGAGAGTGAAGAGAGTGAGATTCCACTGATTAAAATTAATTATCATAGTTGGGGGTCCTAACATTTTGGTGTTGGAGGCCAATAGAAAACCTTAAGTAATAAAAAATTCGTAACGGTAAAGATAAATTGATCAGTTTCATCCCAAACGTCAACTTGGCAACGAACAACAATTCAAATTTTATGCTCCTACGTATAACAAGAGAGTTGAATCATTCGCGACAAACCTGCCTCTTTGTTTGGTACAGTCACGTAAACAACAATGCTTGGCACGGTCTTCTGATTTGATGCTTCCATTCTTATACTACTACTATGAAATCCGTGCGTTTTGCTACCGAAACTCAGCCTAAAACAAATAAAAGTTCAATAAACTTCAAACTACAGATATTAAAGCAAATTAAGGCTGACAAGAACCCTAGAAATTAAGGGAACACAGACAAGTGTACCGAGTTAGGGGATTGAAGGAGAGAGAAGCTGAAGAGTGAAGATTGTGGAACCCTAAACTTAGTATACAAAAAGCACCAACTATCGGCAATCGGCGACGAACGGCCGACGACGAGACGATCGAAGTGAGAGTAGAAATCGCCATTTTTGAACCTTTATTTTGACGCTAATGCCATCGTGTCAATGCGATTCACACTTTCTGATTCTATTGGGCTTTAAGGCCCAATAAGCATTCATACGTTGGGCTAACAAGGTGTTTCATGGGCCCACCCGTTAGCCCAAATCATTCCAAATTTAATTTTTTTTACACACTAAAACCAAAGAAAAAATAAACGCACATAATTTTCATGCATCTTGAAATGGATTTCCTTGTTTATATCTATACTATATTACAAAAATTCTTAAAAACTATTTTTTATGTATGAAATACTGTTTATTGATGCATATTACTTAAAATTCAAAATTACAAATAAATTATGCATAAGTACAACTTATTAAACCTCCATATTTGAATTCGTGTAACTAATTGCAAATAAATATAAACAAATAGTGATAAGAATCTCATTTTAAATATAAAAAATCTAAAATATAATTAGGATAATCATTGAGTTCTAATAAAATATTTAATTATTATCTTTATAAAAAGTTATATTATTAAACCAAAAATAAAAATAAATTAAAGAAATACAGAAGAAGAAAAAAAGAGAAATTTTAAGTAGTTAGTTCTTACTAATATCAATATATTTTTTTCATTTTTTATGATATTTTCATATTTATATTTTATTCAAAACTTAAAAAAAATGAAACATTAAAATCGAAATATATCTCGTTGCATTGTGCGAGTACCCTTCTAGTATCTATCTACATATTTGTCATATTTGTTTGTATAAATATGGATATAATCATATTGTACATAAACACCTATATAAAATGATGTTTTCAATATTGAAATCATGAACTTTTTATACTGTTTTTAGATATCTGTAGATAATTTTTTTGGCTATGCCTCAGTCTTTATCCTACCAGATAAGAAAGTGAATCATCTTGCAGTATGTAAGAGTTATATGGTCCACCTATAGGCACCACACACATGTTCAAAGGATATGTGATTTACCTTTTTATGATGAGTGTGAGACTGGTATAGTGAAGGCGTTTCAGAAGGTGGCGTCATACCCTTTTACATAATGTTTTTGACCATGAATACAAATGCATATTGCTAATTTATGCGTAAGTCTTGAAATCTCTTAATTACAATTGTCTATAAATAATGTATAAGTTATTAACGCTAACCATTTCATTTGAGAGAGTTTATATTCCCAAGAATTTGATCATCGCCCCCTTTCCTTCAAATGTATCCGTCTTTGTCTGCTTCCTTGCTAAGGCGACGATTCAATATCTCTTCCTCTTCTTATTTGTTCCCAAGAATGGCATCCCGGTTCCTGATCGACTTTATTTAATTTTGTTTTAATTAAATTATTACGATTTGAGTAAATAAAAGTGAATTGTTTTAAAGCAAATAATTATAATATAAGATATAGTTAAGCTTAAAAGTTCAAATTGATAATAAGCAAAAAAGCATAAATAAAATAGAATTATAAGAGTAAGATATATCAAAAATTATCTTAAATAGAACAACTTGGGACCTTTCTGAACCAAGACCAGCACTTAGGTTCCAAAAACCTACCAAATTGACTTATTAAAATAATACTCAGTTTCAACCCGTCTTAAAACTAATATCCATATTTTTATTTATGTTTGTTCTAAAATAAGTATCTAAGTTTTATATATATAACTAAAATCTTAAATCTGCCTTTAATAAATGTACAAATATTTTGAAATATATGAAGACAGAGAAGGGTAAAGTTGTCAATTGGTTAACTTAAATTATACTCCCTCTATCCTAAAATTAATTGTCTACGATGAAAATGACACAATTTTAAGAATGTATACTTATTATACTTTTTAGTTCAAGACAATTTTACCTTTAATAATAAAGAAAGAAATCATCTTCATCTTATAATTAAGGGCAGAATAAGAAAAATATTCACTTTTAAAAGTAGACACTTAAAAGACAAAGTAAAATAGAAATAATATACGACAAATAAAACAAATAAACTCACACACTCTTCTTATCTTTGGTGAGGTTTTAAGCCCTTGACCTCCTAGGAGGCCAATGACTCACATACCGCTAGGCCAAAAACCTTTTGGTCTTGCACTGGGTATCGTTAAATCCAAATGACTAATACATTGTTACTTTAGCAAACTTGTTATATCAAGTATAAAACCAAATCTTGTAAATTATAAAAATAAATAGATGATGATGATGATGAGAAAGGAAAATGGAAAAGGCAAATGTGAAGCATACATTAAGGGGAAGGGAAATGGTATCATCAATTCATAACTGTTTTATGTTCACTTTCCACTTAACCATCATCCACCATCCATCATCCATCATCTAATCTTACTTCCTTCCCTCTAACATCATCATATGCACAACTCACTCCAACCTCCAAACTTCTTCTACCTTTTTATCTATACATCACATACCACCTATCTTTATCTATCTATCCATCTATGGTCTTCTCTAATTCAAAACCATGGATGCCATGTTGGGTCCATCATGCATAAGTTTCTTGGAGTTAGAGCAGCTTCGACAAGTTCCGTTACACCTCGTTGCACCGACTGCGGTGGATCCACCGAATTCTCCTCCTATATTTTCAATAATACCATCATCAATATTCAAACTCATATTCAAAATCTTTCATATATTACTAGTACTAGTACATACCTCTTCTGATACGAACTGGGGGGCGATTCCATTGATCCGCCCAATCACTTGTTCTACGTTCGTTGTGATCTTTTGTCTGAACTCAACAGGGTTCAAGCTCCCCCCACCAACCACCGGCGCCAATGGCATTCCAAGCGGCCGCCTCCATGACCAGGATAACAGTTCATCCCGGAAAAACATAGCTAAATGATGCCACAGATGTTGACTTTGCTGAAATCCACAAAATGTTTGACCATCAGTGAAATGTCTAAAATGCCCTTAATGATAAACGAAGTCAAGGGGGAGGGGTACAACTCACCTTGGGGGAAACAACAGCTTGTGCTGCTGCACACATGGCAGACACAATGAGGCCTTCGACACCAAAATGAGAGAAAAACGCCTGCAAGTTTCTTGTCAACCGGAAAGGCACTGGTTCGTTGAACTCGATCATACCATTGGCATCGTATGCTGGATGGAAATCTGTTTGAAATATCTTCCCGGTGTTCTTGGCAAACAGTATTTTGTTAGGGGACCGGCCCCCTATTTGTAGCATGAAAGATGTGAAACTTGAGAGGGCCAACTGGATGGCAAACTGCTTCTTGAAAGCCCACATATGGTTTCCACTCAGCAATGTTTTGTACATGTACTGAGAGAATATATTGTCAAACACGTAATCTTTTGTAATGTAGTTGTAAGCTTGGAGACGAAGATCTACTACAGCTTCTGGTGATATTTGGCCCGAGATTGCTTGGTTCAGTTGCTCCTTAAAATAGGCAATCGGTTGGTCAGCCTCTTTATTGTTTCTTGAACAATGGTTCTCGTATACCTCCAGAAAGGTACTGTATGTTAAGTCATCTTCTACCATCCGCACCTGGAGAGTGGCCATATGTATCAGTTTACAGTTTGAGATCTCATAAAAACAGCTTCTGATGTACATATAGCAAATAGAAACTATATCTATATCTAGATATATATATATATATATACGTGCATGTGTATGTATATGTATATACGTATGTATAGGAAACAGATGCATAAAAGAGGATCAGGATCAGCACTAAAAGAAGCAATATATCTTTTATACATCTCATACCTGAGACCAAACAGGGATGATAATTGGTGTATGAATGTTTATGTGGCGGCGTCTTGATTCCTTGTGCTTATCAAACATCCGGTTCATCACACGGAAAAGTTGTAATATTCGTTCATCGCTCCTGGCATTTGGGGTCAAAGATGTCTGAACAATAAAATGGCGTTGGGAACCATCGGAGCCTATGAGAGTCAAACGACGGAAACTGCTTCCATGCCTACGCACAATTGGAATATCAGCCCCTACCCTGTCTAGCTTCACGGTATGATCAGGTGCAACTTCCTGTAGAAATAAATTGTTAATAATGGTCAAGTAAGAATACAAGTGCAGGTAATGTCAATATATAAGTCTCAATCTGATCAAGTTTGTAGCATCGACCAATTTCACATACTCCCAAACTAACTCAAAAGCAGAGCAATTAATATTTCTATGCTTTTAGAGCTGCTTGGTTAGCTACAGGACCCGGGCAATGTAGATGAGAGTTGGAGTGGTCGAGGGGGTAGGATTCATGAGCCACCAGTTGGGGTACTAGATCCCCAAGTTGGACTAGGGGTATGTGGTTTTTCCTACCTTTCCGGTTTTTTGTAACTACTATGTTGATTGCTCCTAACTCACTTTTCTTGTCTCTCTGTTTTTTTCCCACACACTTGTCCATGAAGGTAAGATCGTGTGAATCCTTCCTCATTCAAGGATGAATACACGGTTATTTTGTAGCAGGAAGTTTAGATCTAGAAGATTATCTCTACATCTGTCATAGTTCCATTATATTCTAGTAACCAACAGATTCAGGGTCTAAACATGGCCTTCTGAAATCATTAAGCCGAACATAATGGAGAATGGATGTCGAAGTCAAATTTTAACTTACTTGATCAGTGAAGTATTGTCCTGGAACCTCCACCTCGACGACATGGAAGTCACGCAATACCCTGCTTTCTTCCTCAAGTTTCAATACAGCTGGGAACCGATCCTCCACATTGCTCTGAAGAATGTTTTTCCAGTGCTTCAGTCTTTCAGTCAGATCAGATAGGGTGGCTGGGAAAGTAGAAGTGCTCTCTGGATCAAGATCACGTTCAAAATCCTGCTTGTACTCTCTGACAAATTCAACATGCTTGTTAACAGCATCTGCTGAAAAACAGGCCCTGCAAACACCGGAAAGCTCCTTCTTAAGAGACTGGGGAACCTCTGCAGTTGTGGCAGTAGGATACTTGTAACATCGGTGGAGCAGCGCATTAACCACAGCCAATAGTCGCTCTTCTGGTAGGGTCACAAACCTTGAACCTATCTCCGTGAGCAAACTCTGGCAAAATGGGGAACTCCTTTAATATCGGGTTAAAACAGATCGAAAAGACTGCCTTTATTCAACCTTGTATAGCTTTAAAGAAGGATAGCAAATTCAAATAAAAAGATTTCTTCTCTTTTACTGGGAAAGAATAAACATGATTTACCAAAAGTTAATTAACTGTTTAATGAGAAAAAGCAAGGCAACTTATGAGCAGTATACAATGTGAACCGAGCAATGCTCAAACTAGTTACCTCGAGTTCACTAGCCAAGTTTGTGTGTTTGCTTCTAAGTGCCTCCATTATATCTTTGGCAGCATCGAAAGCACTAGCAGCAGAAGCAACCAAACCCATAGCATAGTTACGCCTTATAGCATTCTGACCACCATCACTAACGGAAGAAGGATTCTGTTGCAACTGTTGTTCATTCCCCCCAAGCACACTGCCTTCAGCAACTGTGGACCTTTCAGGCTCTTGACCCTGAGAGCTGCCTCCACCATGGGATCCAACAGCACCCACTGACTGACTTCCTTGATGGATCTGATTGTCCGAGGCTGAAGAACCTCCACCCTGCCTGGTATTCCCATCAGCCAGGCCAGCAGAACCAGAGCCTCCAGCCATGTTTTGCTGCATCCTTTGCTGAGCCATTGCCATTCTACCGAATTCAGATTTATTAGCGACATCACGCCGCTCGAGCAGATATGTGCGCAGCCAGTAATACAATGCCTAAAAGTTAAAAACTAGTTTAATCCATCCGATACCAAATGAAAGGCTAGACAAAACAATATTGAGTTCCAGAAGAAGAGATATAATATTTCACCTGTGGATATACAGTTGCAACTTTCAGCAGAACAAGTTTGCAATGTGGGGCTTCAGACCTTTGCAAAGAGAGTAAGAGTTGGGGAATCCAAGAAAGCCAGACCCAATGAGGTATTTGATCAACATACTTGTCAAATGCTCTTCCAACAGGCTCATTGGGAGTGTCAAAGCTGAGAAGGTATAGAACACGAGCTAGATGGCTTCTAGAATTGGGAATGCCAAATTTGATGCCTTGAAGAAAACAGCTCACAGCATACTCTAACCAAATCTCGTCATGTGTCTCTTTGAAAGCCTGTTGCAATGAGATATTACAACAGTTGATGTATGAATTATAAAGATAGGCAGTACCGCATGAAATCAATAAATAAAATTAATAGAAATAGCCATTTTCAGGGGTCAAATTCGCCCCTTGGCCATTTTTCTTTGGAATGTTCAAAACTATCACTACCTCCACAAGTGGCACCTCGGCAACTCGCAGAGGAGCTAAAAGACAAAAAAGAACATTCATTTTCACCCACTTGCGGAGGTGTCACTCGCGGACCTGGGTAAAAAGTATTTTTTTTTGTCTTTTAGCTCCTGCCACTTGCGAAGGTAGTGATATTTTGTAAATTTCCGGTGAGAAATGGCTAAGAGATGAATTTGGTCCCTGAAAATGGCTATTTCCTTCAATTTCCCAATAAATAAATGCATACCATGTCACAGTAATTTCCCCAGCTTATCCACCCTTTAGGCAGGTTCTTAAAAAGGCTGATGGCATTTGAATACGAAAGATTGGCTCCTTCACAATCATGTAGCTTCAACAAGAAATCCCCTTTAATACGACAAATTTCTGCTTTGTGTTTGACAGGAAAGTATTCCAGATTAGTACTATTAATCAAATTGAGACCACTTGTAAGCTCTCCCTTCATTTCTAGATATGCCTTTGCTTGCTCCCTTATCTTAACAAAGGCCTCCTGCAAAGATACACAAAGAAAGCATGTGAGTTAAATGTGTTGGTGTAACAAGAAACAAAAACTAAGAGAATAAATTATAAGTCATTATACCTGCACCTCCATCGTAGAGTGTCCATACATTTTTTCCAGAACAGATACACAAACATCATGAAGACCCTGCTTGCGGGCAATGTGGGCAAGTTTGTTGACATTCCATGCTTTGTCACGGTAACCAAGGTGATGAAGTTGAGAATTTGTGTTCGCAAAATCTTTAAAGGCATCAATCACTGCATTATACATTTCATTCCTCCACTGAAGCAAGTCGTACCAAACAGACAAATTATCCCATTCATTTGGAGTTCTGAGTCTCCAGGTTTCAAGGATGTCTTTTAGATCAGCATATAGACCACCATGTACACCGACAGAAGCATTTCCAGATAGTTTGTTTCCATTGGCAATATCTACTATAACTCGGGCTGATTCTTGAACCTCAACTAGTTGCTGGAATTGTTGCAAAAGAGGGATTCTGGCATGAATAGACATCTCGGGCAACTGCCACCACTGCTCCAAAGCAAGGTCAACACCCTTGCCTACAATATTTTCAGCATCGCCAACACCATTGGTATTTTTCTCATGTAAAGAAAAATATGCTTGGATTATACGAAGCTTTGGAGTTTCTTCAACTTGAGCCTTTGGAATTACATGATCTTTCAAAAATGCCCAATCTGGTTGTTTCCAGAGACTATCAAGTAAAATTTCATAATTATCAACAAGTTTACCAAATTCTGCCAACACGTCCCATTGACTGAGTTGACTGGCACAATACAGCCATTGTTCCTCCCAAAGACACATCTCGGCCTTCGGTACAGTGTTATTGTAAGTGCCTTGGGTTGCCTTAACCATGGCTTGGTAAAAAAGACTTTGAGCCCTCTGCCAGTAACCATGCTGAACAAGTGATAGCCCAACCCTTGTTTCAGCGGTAATTGATCGTTTCTTCCACAAGCCATACCTCATGTCTTCCTCATTCAGCAAACGGTAAAGTTCAGCAAGAGACTCGGAGCACTTTGTTTCATTCAAAAACAGCATCACATGACTTTCCAGAAGATTTAGTGCAATGTGCCATGCATTGTAAGTCTTACCGATATATTTGATGAGTTCACTAGGCATTCGAGGTTGAGGGTGGCTTAACTGGAGTCCTTCTAAAAGAGCTTGCACCACATTTGGTCTGTTACCCTGCTGCTTCTTGTGGTAATCTTTTGACAAGAGCGAGATTATTGGCTTAGCAAGTTTTACTTGCTCATCCTTGCATAAGGTCACCCAGACAATGGGAAATACCAACACCCACAAATGATATGCAACATTTGCATCTGTATGAGCTAGCTCTCTCAGTGGAATCACCAGATCACCAACCTGCAACAGAGTAAAAGAAGCTAAACACAATGCAAAAATAACACACACATACATACATATATATATATATAAACGAATGACAGGTCAAAATATTGCTAATTGTGAGGACCCGATACCTGAAGCCGGCTCATCTCACTCATAAACTTGGCATGCTTTGAAACAAGGGCATCAACAGTTAATGGAGTATCTTCTGACGCCTCAGATGCATCAGTAATCATAGGTTGCGCTCCAGAAAGTTCAGGAAGAGAACCTGCAGCCAGAAGAGAAGTAACCTTGGCAGAATTTGGAGGTAGTGTGATAGGTTTATTCTCGACTAAGATGGCAAGAAGAAGATCAAGGCCTTGTTTCAGCCAGAAGACATCACTCAAAGCCTCCCAGTCCTGAACTTGAATAATGTATTGCAACCTTGTGAACAGTGTTTTCTGAAGAGATTCGTGATAAAGGGAGAAAAATTTCATCCTCATTTCAGGATCCTTTGCTCTTAAACCTAGTAAATATTGCCTCTCTACCTTCTGAAACACTTCTTGGCGCAAGGACAACGGATACCTGTGAGTCAATGAAGATGTAAACTTAGATGGCTTTACCATGATTTCATATATAATTAAACCTTTCATACTTACTTATTTGCATCCGCACAAAGCCCATAGAGTAGCTCAAGATATTTCCTATCCCACTCCTCAAGAGAACTTGGGGAAAAGTTCTGCTTATCCACTTGAGAAAGCTTCTGAAGGAAAGATACCACTTCTTTTGGGGTAAGAAAAGATACAGAAGTGGTAGTCATTCCAGGCATACCAAAATCTTTGTCAATCCATCCCTTTATTACATCAAGGATGCAGAGAAGCACAGAATGATCAGTTCCTTTCTCAGAGAGCAAGGAATTTAGAATCTGCGTTATGGTCTTTTTGAAGTCAGGCACAAGCATGACCCTCTCGCCGATGAGTTTCAAGACTGATTTAAGATTGGCAATGACCACTCCAACATCAGCACCTTGACGAGAAGAGCTAACTGCAGAATCTGGGTCTGTTCTTTGGCCCTATATTGATCACGTAATAAAATGCTTGAGAACTAGGCAAATTTTTCAGAAAAACGACAGGGAAAAAGAGTAAATGAAAGCACAAAACACATGACAGGTATCTGTGACTAAAGTTTGAAAAATGATCTGCATCGAGGTGAAACAGCCTTCAAAATAGTGAATGATGTGCATGACAGAATCCATACAGCACCTTCTGAAACAAGAAAACTAAGTTTAAACATAGTGTCGAATGCTTGGCTCCTATGTGGGAACATATCTACAACTTGAAGTGCAGGTTGTTAGCCTAAGTAATTGAATGAACCAGATTCCATTTACCATCGGAATCAAGAACAATGTAAATATATAATTCATCATATAGGCAGCCACAAACTTGGACAGAATACAGATGGTTGATGCTGAGTTTCCCCATATCCATACTTCTAAGAGAAGAAAGATAAAACCATACAAGTAAACCTGAGAAAAGATTAAATCTGAGACATATACCATCAACAAGACTGGTTCTAATCATAATAGCAATATTAAGCAACATTTTGGCACATTTCAAGCTTTAATATGCATGTACTAAAAATTTGGCATGTTAAAGTTCTGAATCATACACAAAGTAGAAATATCCCATGGCAATGATAAGAGTAAAGTACAGTATAGGAAACCAAAGCCATACTTGTCTCGCATAAGACCCAGGTGCAGATGCCAAATCACGTGCTAGACGTTGAAGAACTCGAACCAAATTGAAAGGATCAATAGCATTCTTTTGCACTTCTGCTAGGGTTTGTATGATATACAGTACAAAACTAATCATAGAAGCAGAGTTATCTTCGCCAGCTGCCTGAGGAGCTGCAACAGAAGCAAGGTGCTTCTGTATAAGCTCCTCAACTTTTTGGTACAACGCCTTCACATCCTGTGGGGTACTAGTAGCTTCTGAAGGGAAAGCAACAAAAACCATCTTCAACAAAGAACACAATGACTTTCCAGCATCTAACATTTTATACTTGAAACAGGGCTCAAGGATCTGCATAGTATTATTAATTAATACAATTAGACTTTTTTAAACACAAATCTAGTGGACGGCAAAAAGCTTGTATGAAGATACATACTTGAGAAATATGAATGATATTATTACGGATGAATAAATGTGGTTGTTTCTCCAACACTTTATTCATCACATCCAAACCCTGCGCCAGAGCTGTGGATGGGTCCTTCGACTGTGTAGGCGGAATGCTGCTTAGAAGCTTCTCTAAATAATTGAATTTAACATTAGCACTTGGCCACACCTCCAAAGCTTGCGATAGGAGCTCTAGAGCTTGCTTATACATGAGACTTGCTTCCTTGTCCTTTGGCTCTATCACCAACGCTACCTGTTAATAAAAAGAGCACCCGGGTTTAATTATTTAAAAACAGATCTGTTTACACTCTCCCGAAAGGAAGGGAACGCGGCCATCAGAGAAGACGAGGGACTTGGAAAGGGGCTATTGAATATTATAAGGGAATAGGCTTGTGCAAAACAATGGTATTATTTCTGAAACCTCTTACTACTGGTAAGGGGAAAGAAGAAAATGAAATCCCATTAATAAGTAAAAATAAATGACATACAGTAAAGTAAGGAAGCATTGGAAAAATGCTACTGTGCAGATAATATAAAGATTATGGTCATATAAACCAGTGAAAACTGGAAGTGTGCATTGATTTCTAGCTATGCATAGCCTTACCTAATGGCATATCCGAATCAACTGCCACATAATCCTGGAATGCATTTTCTCGAAGTTTATATTATATAAAATAAACACTTACTCTTATCAAAAAATTGATTATCATTTCCTCCATTGCAGCATTGGGCTTAAACTCCTCATCTGGTTGCCCGGTAGATCCTGGTGTTTCTATATTTGGAATTGAAGAGGCACCACCAGGTGACATGACACCAAGAGGTTGAAGACCAGGTTCAACCTTTAATCGCTTTGTTGGATCTTCAGAAAATGTAGGTCCATCCGTTGAACGTTTACTGTCCACACCTGTGGAGCCATGATTTGATCCATCATTATTCTGACTAGCGCCTTCACCATCATTGACTGTTTTCATCTCATTTTGTCTTTGTCTCTCCCAGTTGACAACCAACCCAGCAAGTTCAATTGCGAGACGCCGGTTCTCTGAAGTAGTATTATACGGTAAGCCAAGGCGACTGAGAGAATTAACCATCTGAGGTACAAACTGGGCCCTACAACTGTAGAAAAGATCTGAATGACGAACAATGAGCTGAAAAATGTGAATGAGATTGGGAATTGAATGTCCTTCCTCAACAAGAATCTTTTTCGTGTAGCGTATCCAAATTGGCATACGGGAATTGTCACCAAGTGGTAATCTTCGGGGAAGTGCAGGCATTAATATGTCAAGGGCTTGCTTGACCAACATTTTGTTCTCTGGCTGGCAAGTCCGGAGAAGGGCAACGAACACCTGCAAAATTTGCTTTTGTATCAGTAAGTTGCCAATGTGATGTAGGTCAAAAAAGCCACTATATCCATGAAAAGCAACTTCTGAATTAAACAGTAATACAACAAGCCATACTGAAGAATACATCAAGTGCAACTTCAGCATAGTAGTAGAGAAGTTGAAGATTGTAAGCATGTGCTAGACAACAGGCAGATGAGGATATCTTTGGTTATTGTGGAGGTCAAATACAATGGATCAGCATAAGAATATGTCTTAACTTGATTAAAGTTGAAGGCCAATCCAAAGGATCTCTCGTACTTACCATCTGTTCACAAAGATCCTCGCCTAATATATTACCTTTATCACAATAGGGGATAGTGTTATCCTAAAGACAATTCAATAGATCACCAATAAAGAATAATATGCAGCAATTCATGAATATTTAATTGTTCATATATGTAACATACGCATCCAAAATCTACCAATCCGTTATTCAAGAAACTTAATTACAAATCAGCCTTGCTTCGATTCATGTTATAAGATACCAACCACTAGCTTAAGGAATATTCGAGGTGATAGAAAAGTAGACAAAATACTCGGCAATTCCAACCAACATGGTTTCACTTACTTGAGATGTGGTTTCATATGGTGATAGAAAAGTAGACAAAATAATCGGCAATTCCAACCAACATGGTTTCAGTTGCTTGAGATGTGGTTTCATATGGTGCAACATCTTGCCAATGATAGAAAAAAAAATCTTCTTACACCATAAAAAAGGAGTTGCTTTGTCAACCTCCATGAAAATTCAAACAATATAAAAATTTGAAAACATATCTCGTTAGTTCCTAAATAGTTGTAACCCACATTGTATTGGATGTCTTAACATGATTGTCCTACTTCAAGAATTAAATACTGTTAGTTTTACTTGTAACATATACCAATAATTAAAAGGTGAGACTTGTAGAAAAACAAAAGTCTCTTTTCCACACTATTTCTGGGTGCACTAGAAAACTATTTGATTTCAGCTCCTTCAGAATTTTTATTCATCTTCTGGTTACATATCATGAACATAAATTTTAATATTTAAGTGACAAGTCAAATTATTCACTCCTACGAAGAGTATAAATGCAATACTAGGATCAGTCCTGTTACAGAAATCGAATGATTTATTTACAGCAAGAACTGATTAAAAATGAGAATACTTAATTTTATCCAACATGTGTTTGCCTATTCATAATGTACCTGCAGTATGATCTTTTCTGGAGCTTGATAGGCCTCCAAGAAGTGGCATACATTGACAAAGGCCCACTGCTTACTAGCACTGTCTTCACGTTTGAGGTGATTCCACCCAAATTTTATTAGTTCCTTTCTATGATGAACAAGGTCAGTCTGGAGATACTTGAGAAGTAGAGTAGCAAGTTGTAATAGCTCTATCCTCAGCGGCTCATCATAATCAGCAGAGACCTATGCAAGATAAAAGAATAAGCATGAAGACCTTATCAATTTCAGGTATCCATTATTCGTATCAGAAATTTAAGAACATAGACAAAACTTATCAGGGGTAATGCACAAAAGAAAAATAGGTGCCCAAAATTAACCTCTTCAGGAGGGTCCAGAAGCTTGTCAACAATTGTTTTTATGATAGCAGTATCTATAACCTCCCACGTTTGCTCATTCTGAAATGCATGAGCCAGCATTGGAAGAATCAGCATTTGCATGATGACCACCAAGTGATCATGACCCATTTGTTTTGATTGGAAGATGTTTAAAAAGTGCAAAAGGAGGGTTTTCTTCATATTGGGTGGATAGCCCTCAGCCACCTAAATGAGAAGGACACAATTAGACTCAACAAGTTACAAACATAAACCTTTGTTTTTTGTTGGAACTTGGAAGCCATACTGAAGTTGCATATGCAAGCATCCTCTTCCAAGACAAGCATACCTCAATTATGTAAAACTCCTTCAGAAAGGTAAAATCAATGCGCGTATGATATAAGAAGATAGAGAGGATTTCAAACAGCACATTGACTTCAGATTTATCATGGCGTAAATAGTTCAGGAAGCATTTAACCAGCCATTTGCTTTCTTTCACCTGCATTTGTGATGATGGAGAAATCAGAATCTCACATCATATGACAAATAGAAAACAAGGTAGAAGTTTGTTTTCAGTAAGTAGCAAATGTAAAAAGTCACTAAACGCTTTATAACCAATAGATTTTCTTTCTATAGTGTGTGTGTTTGTAGGGGGGTGGCGATAGAAAAGTTTAGGGTTCAGAAGGAAATGCCACACACTGGTTGTGAATGTAAAAGCTCCACCAAGAGAGGATCTTCAGATTGCATCTTACATTCTTTTCATTTCATAAATAATTATTCAACATAGTTCATGAGCTGATGTACAAGAAAGCTAATTTCCTGAAACTTAGGGGCTGTTTCCTAAACACTTACTCGGTAGGTGCTTACCGGGCAATTTTCCTCACCGGACGAACATGGCAAGGCCCAAGAATCTTACCTGGTAAGAGTGATGATAAGTATAGAGAGTCTTACCCGGTAAGTGAGGCTGACGACTCTTACCCGGGTAAGCGCTTACCAGATATATTGTTGCATACGATACCATTTTGATATACTACAATCTTAACCAAAAAATAAATTATAGTGTTGGCTTCTAATGGTAAGCACTTACCGGGTAAGCATTTAGGTAAACAGCCCCTAATTAACACAATGACCCATCTTCCATGAAGAAGGTAATAAAGCATTTTAATCAAATTACTGCAAGAAGATGCACATGCTCAACCTTAGCAGTCATGTGGTAAAAGCATTTTCGCTTATGATGTAGATTTAACGTCAAATCGACAAATGAGCTGATACACAATAAAGCTAATTTCCTGAAACTCAATCAACACAACAGCCCATCTTCCATGAAGAAGCTAATAAAGCATTTTAATCAAATTACTGCAAGAAAATGCATATGCTCAACCTTAGCAGTGATGTGGTAAAAGCATGTTCGCTTATCATGTAGATTTAACAACAAGTCGTCAAATGAAGTTCAAATAAACAAAATAGTTGATTCCATGTCAGTAAGAACTATATCTGTATTTCCAAGATGCCTATCATACTTACTTGCACCAGACTCTGTTCCTGTTTATTCTGCAGACGAGATATCCTTGCAGGGGACTTCCACAAAAGAACCAATGAATCAAAAACAGTGCGGTTAGACTGCAACCATACAGGCATGAGTTTGACCAACGTTTTTATAAGTGCGAGACCCTGGAAATAAGCATCTGGCAACACACTTGGGGCAGGGGGGTTAGATTGAGGTAGAGTGTTGTCATCACCCCCTAATGAAGGAGTTTCTAAAGACCCCTGGGCCGTTGATGTTTCAGCTTTTGGAATGAACTCGGGGAAGGCACTCGAGAGTATCTTCTCTGGTGACTTTGCAAGCTCTTCTCTCAAGGGTTGACCAGCATCTGAGCGTATGATGTACATTAACCTGGATCACGCTCAAAAGATCATGTTAGATGATAATTTACAGAATGGAGTTCCAGTTCAACGATAAACAAGTAATTCTATAGGAATCATACCGCCGAAAATATTTTGGTTCACATAATCTAGCAAGAAAATAATCGACAGCAGCTTGTGGATAACGATTTAAGAACTTTGTCAGTGGGAGACGATAAGGACTGTTGATCTCACTATAAAACTGCCCAGGTGGAAGGGCTGCTTCCAAATCAATAGTCAAGGTTACAAGTTCATCAAGGAACTTCCCTGCCGCATTGGGTAGCAAGTGAAAAAGCTCGATGATCGCTGCATTAAAGTTGATAGAACCGTAATTAAATATTAATAGTAATTTTTCTTTTTATTTAAAAGGAGAGCATCTTCAGGATCAAAAACATAACCCACCAGCTGCTATTTTTGGTTCTTCACCACTTTTCCAAGATTTTTGAATCTGTTGAAGCTTCTCAGGTTCAAGCCATCTCTTTAGATGCTCCAACAGTTTGCCTCCCAACGCCACATTAAACCAATTGGATAGAAGTTCAAGCAGGCGAGCCAGACCTTGTAGCAGAGGCATACTGAGATTCTTGGTATGTGCCAAATTAACTAGTATAGGCCTCAGGCTGCTCTGCAGAAGTTCTTTGGGCATTCGTTGCTGCAAAATAACCTAAATGACAACACCACCAACAAAAAGCGAGAGTGAATTCCTTAATAGTATATATATAGACCACATAGAACACGATTTTGAAATGTAGAACAATTAACAAGAAAATAACTTTACTGAATTAAATCAACTCAGGATCACAACTAGACATCTATACTATATTACAAAGCATTTGGCAAAAAAACTCTTAAAAAACATTGTTTATGCACCAAATACTGTTTATTGATGTATATTACTTAAAATTCAAGATACAAGTTAAAATTGTGCATAAGTACAACTTATTAAAGTTCCATGTTTGAATTAGCGTAACTAACTACAAATAAACATTATCAAGTATAGGATAAACATCTCATCTTAAATATAAAAACTCTAAAATATAATTAGGATAATCATTGAGTTCTAACATAATACTTTTATTATCTTTATAAAATTATATTATTAAACCAAAAATAAAGTACTTCGTTATTAAACCTAAATGAATTATAATAAAAAATTGAATTAAAGAAATTACACAAAAAACGAGAACTCGCAAATGGTTAATTTGGTAATAATATCGATATCTTTTTTTCAAATTTTTATGAGATCTTCAAATTTATATTTTATTCAAATATAAAAACATTATTGCTTTCTCAAAACCACATAGACCGTATTATAACATGGACAGAGACAAAGAATAAAACAAATATTAAAATCGAGATGTATCGAGCTGCATTGTGCGAGTACCCTTCTAGTGACCACTAATGACCTAGAAATACTATTAATATGCACAAAATCTAACTTTATGCAGGAACAACCACCCTATTGATCTGCAAATTTCAGTACATTGTGTGGGTGCAGTTCTAAAATCAAAGGTTTTATTTGTCTTTTTCTTTTAATTAAGATGCTAATTTCTTTTAATTAAGATGCTAATTTCTTTTAATTAAGATATTAAGTCAAAGAAATGAACCTGTCGCAATCCCTCCTTAGCAACGGCTACTATCTCCGGCGTCCTGCTTGTCAAAGACTTGAAAAACATGGAAATGATCTTTGCACGTAGTTCAGAATGATTTTGAGTCTTAAAATCTGCCCACGCCATTGCTGTACATAGCAGTTCAATGCAAGCTGTACGGAGTTTGGTTAACGACATGGCCACTTTTGGGTTCATAAACTTGGCGACCCACACAGTCTCATCAGCCTCAGCAATCTGTAATGCCTCTTGAAGAAAATTGACTAACTCTGGAGTCAAYTTAAGAAGAGGGGGCCTCAAAGCAAGGCAAAAATTCAAGGCTGTCACAGTCCCAACCTATAAATACACACGAGAGTTAGCAAACACAATTGAACAGAAGGCATGTTTAATTACAGGCAACACGGTCTTCACCTGTTGATCGACATTTTTTGACCTTAGAGGGCGCATGAGAAGAGACTGAAGCAAAGTCTGGTATAATGGTTCAAGCAACTCCGATACTTCACTGCCAGTTCTACTAGCCAAAAGTGCCAAACAGGACTGCACAATTTTACTGACTTTTACTGTTGCATTGGTATTCAATAACTCTGAAGCAAGAAATTCAACTACCCCTTGGAAACTCTGCCTGCGGGCTTCACTGTTTGCTTCATCAACATTATTCACTACTCGGAGCACCTGAGTGAGCACCTGACTTGTCTCTTCCTGCTCCTTTGCAGCATATACAGGGAGTCTTTTAAGAACAAATACAAGTCCTCGTACAACACGTACTTGAAAAACACATAAAGTTTCAACAGTGACCTTTCCCACCAACGCACCAAGACCAATAACTCCACCCATTTGAGCCTGCCAAGTACTTCCATAACAGCAGTGCAATAGACGAGGTAGTAGCTGATCAAAGATGGGGACTCGAACACTAGGAGGCGGTGAATAGACAGGACTCATTGATGGACTAGAGACGATCATAGGAGTACCAGGAGCCCCTCTTGACATGAGCACATCAGCATGCTTGGATCGAGCTAGTAATAGAAGAGTTTCAGAAAACACATTTAAGGCATTGAGAGCCGCTTTCGCATGAAGCCTGTTTTCATCTGCAAGCACTTCCACCAGGGCATCCAAAAAAATCAGAGGGTCCAACTCTTTCAAATTAGAACTGCTACCATTCCTTGGCTTCAAACTGTTACTTGTATTTGAGGACAGCAAAGGACCACCGAGAGGAATGGCTGAAACAGGAGCATTAGCAGAAGAATTTTCCAAGTGAAATATGATTGCAAAATGGCGGCAAACATTCGCAATATATTCATCCTTGGGGTCAACTAAATCAGGTTCTGCACTAGCAGCAATAATGGTCATCAGAAGAATCTTGAATACAGATTTCTCAGCCATTAGTTGTGTTTTGGTCTTGACCCCCAAGTCAGTCTGCAAGAGAAATTTATAAGCATCGAAATGGAAGGGCTGGCAATGCAAAAAATGTGCCAGCAAAAAAATCATAATGATAAGATTAATCAAGAAAGCACATCACTTAATTTTTCCAGAGACGAAAACAGATAAGATAGAAGTATAGGTTAGGAAAAAAGATATTCCCTGGTCTAGGAAACAAGTAATCATAAAAGCAAATGCACACAAAATGTGGAAATTACAAACTATAGACCTGTTTAAAAAAATGTAATAACATGTAAAAATCCCTGTACCTTTACATGAAAATTTAGAAATAGATTTAGGTGGTGCCCATCATACAGCATCTTGCCATCATTTAAAAAGTCATCCAATGCAGTATTAAGCTGAATACGATTTAGATAGTACTTTTACAATAACACACAGTTTGCATAAGCAAATTATTGGCAGGATTTGATGAAACATGGAATTATATCAAACAGAATGCAATTGCATCAACCAGTGAGTCCTCATTATCCAATAGCTGATTCAGGAACTGAGTAGTTATATGCATGAGAAATATTAAAGCAGGAAAGAAGAGAGTAGAGGGTCATTAGACATCCAAGCAACATACTGTATAGCCAGCAGGGAAGTTATATAACATATACAGCATAGATAGCAGCGATTATTCACATACGGATATAGCAGGGATTATTCAGATATGGTTAACATTGCAAGTCAAAATGTAAAATGATCGAAGAAGACAGAAGGCAAGAATAAATTGGCAAGACAGGAAAAAAGTTTCTTACACAACTTTATATAGACCAACACTTCCAGAAGAAATTTTCCACAAACAAAGAGTACTGTCAAAAATTAGTAAAATTTTATGCATATATGAATATAGAACTTGTAATAAAACCAACCTTTACATCGGATGCATCAGATCTTCTCCACGATGGATCTGATGAGACCAAAATGGTTGATAAGTGTCTAGATATTAACCCATCATCAGTTACACGACCTGGTAAATCAAGCTGCGATGATAAGCATACCCGAAGAAACTTCAAAGCTTGTTTCCGATAAAAAGCATCCATGCCATTGTTCTTGTTCATAACAGCTGTTATAGCAAGATTAATACATCGATCCAGAGGTACTAGAAACGGGGTTTCAGGCTCAAACGTAAGAATCAGACGGAGTCCATGCTCTGGGTTTTCCTTGCACTCAAGTGCAAGAGGCTCTTTGAGGAAGCGCCTATTACGTCCACCCAACTTCCCAAGGAGTTGTAATGATTTACCACCCCATGGGTAGGGTGCAGGCCTTAAGTGAGACCACAATGCTAAAATCACTTCAGACATCACATTGGCCATACTTGGTTCCAGAAAATCAGGATTCAAGCTATCAATCCAAAATTCAAGTGTTCGCAATCCTAAGCTCACTAATTCATCGGTCCCATTAAGACACATCACAAGTGGCTTCATCAATCGAGGAAGGTGAGGTAACAATGAACTTAACCGTGCTGGGAGTGTTAAACAAAGCTCTAGCAGAAGATCTCTCATTTCTTCAGCCGTTGGACCCTCAAGCATGGCCAACAACATATTCAAGCAGGGTTGCAGTGTGGGAATCAAGTCTCTCAATAGAAGCTCAAATTTACCCCCTCCCAAGGCGCGGAACATTGTTCGAAGAAGTTGCAGATAACCTAGTGGTCTCTCAACTTCACTGGCATTTTTCATGCAAGCTTCCACAATAACAGGCACGTGAGGCTGCAAAATACGTTCACAATCTGCTGGAGCTTTGGCAACAGCACCGAATAAAAACCGGAAAAGATGTAAAACAAGTTTCGCTGCAGGCGAGTCTGGATGCTTCAGAACGTCAAGTTTGCTGCTTACAAGAAAATTAACCAAGACATCTGCAAACGGCCTGAAAACCTTAGGGGCTTGAAGAAGAGTAGAAAATATGTGCACAAGCTGTGTGTTGGATATCATGCACTCAAAAAGCTCTGGCATGCACAACGAGAACATATCCATAAGATCTCGAGGTTCCATGATAGCCAATATCTGGGAGAAGAGATGGATCATTTCTCTCTCCTCATCTTTCTCCCTAAAGAGAGCCAAGCAACGCACACCACTCTTCAAGACACCAGAAGCTCTCCATACCTAGTCAAATCCATTTTCCAGTTAGTCCAATTATGTCATTCAGTAAAAGCATTTTTAAGTAAGAAGAACGATACCTCTTCTTCTCTCAACCCTTTAAATGGCTGGCCTATTGATGAATTAGGTGGGGTTGCAGGAAGCATCTGTGGAGGTGTCCCATGAGTGGAAGGTGAAACCTACACAGTGGGAAAACGTAAGATCATAGAATGTGACAGCACCTACAACAGAGGTAGAGTTAAGAGAGTTACAAACCTGTGATCGGGGTAGATGTGCATGCGTGATGCTCCATATTATTGTTTTCATTCCTGGCAATTAAACAAGACAAATATTAAGCACTGGAGGGTTCTCGTTTTACAGCTAACCTTTACAATTTACTGGATATGACATCAATTGAGGAAATTATTCAAGACATTACTTAATCTGAGAAAGAAAAGAATGGTAGAAAAATAATTACCCATAACCAAGGTCTTGATCAGATGCTTACAATCACTGACTTCTTTGGAATGTTCCACAGGAACCTGAATGTTTAAAACAGCCTGCCAAAAGAATTGTTAATACTCTCGTGATAGTGTGCATTTTCATTACTCTGCTCTCAGTGTGTCACATGCTATCACAAATATGAGTGCACATGCATCAATAAATCCCATATTTATATAACTTGATACACCTAAAAAATATAAAGATTGGCTGCCACATCATTCTATTTCATTTGAAGATTTAAGCATGGTCTTCTAGTTGCATTGCCAAAATGCATCAAATGAGTTGGCGGCCCAGCAGTAGAACTGAAAAGGCAGGAGTTGGGTTTTGGAAGACATGATCAAAAGCACAATTGCAGCATCGGAATAAAGATCGTCTGTTCCTATCTCTTAGAAGAGTTTGATTTTGAATATTTTCACCATTTTCATACTCGACATACCATGAAGACATAATATGGATGGGGGGAATCAATAAACAAAGAGGGGAAATAGAACTGTACCAATTATTAAGATGTCTAAATAATTAAGTCTCCCTTATGTATCTTGAACATTGTATTTATAAAACAGCATTAATAAAATAATCTTTGTCTTCTCCATCCTTGCGCCTTTTTCTCTTCGTATGTCTCTCATTCCATTTTCAATGTCCATGATTATATGCTATCCAAGCATCAGAATCCTATTTGATTTGCTGATTCCTTTTTCATGTACCCATTTTCTTTTTCTTTTTTTTTTCAATTGTCAAACTATAATCGGTAAACAGGGAAACTTAAGCTGACAAGAAATGGGTGTTGGCAACCTTGTACTGTGTTGGAAGACTAGTGTTAACCAAGTGATAGTTCATAATCAACCCTAGGCAGACCCTTAATAATATGTAATGGCTGTAGGTGATCACATTTGTAAAAGGAAGAGAGATATGACTGTCTTGAGAGGCTTCCTTAACAACCCTAGGCAGACCCTTAACAATATGTAATGGCTGTAGAGTATCACATTTGCAAAAGGAAGAGATATGACCGTCTTGAGAGGCTTCCTCACGCAATGATTCAAGCTTTGGAACTCTGTATTGGTGTTCTTAAGCGTCTGTGTTAAGATTCTGAATCAGTATGAATGGATGATATTGGTTGCAAATGAGGTAGAGCATTTGTTGGTGGTCAGTCTTATTATATAAACTGGAGCTGCCATCAGTTTTGTTACTGAAGTTGCAAGGTTACTTCTTATAAATGCTATTTTGGTGATTTTTCAAATCACAGGTCTGGTTTTTAGCAAGTTAATTATGAATGATATCTGAAATATAAACTATATGCAGTAGTAGGCATGGATTGATGTATTTAATCTAATATTAAGGATGGCCATAAAAGAAAATACAGTTATCAAACGGATCGGGGTAGTAGAGAAGATGGGAGATAAAGCAAAAATTAAACAATGAGATGTTAGAACATTCATTGATTTCTATCATGTTCAAGACATGGGTCATTTACAGCATATGGTGGCCATGTACCTCATCTCGCCCTTGGAACACTAATCTAATAGATAGTTCAATCTTGAAAAATCTATAGAATAGAAGGCAATTTTATATGTACTGACAAGTGCATATGTGTAATACCAAACTTCACAAAAAAAACCTTCCTCTGCAGCTACTTTCATCCGGAGAGGTAACCTCATGCATGTCCTTACCCAAGTTCTTTACCTTAGCTAATGGGCCCAGATACATTGTATCAATGGCAGAAATGACTGGCTGATCTTCTCCATTAAAGGCTTCATCAAGCACATTAAGTACCACTTAGCAAAGGATTTATCGATCCTATGAAGTGAAGGTGATGGCAAGATTGACCATGCCACTGTTGTGTGTGTGATAAGTTATTTTATCAGATTATCCTTTCAATACATTCGTACATCGATAAACTGACACAAGATCTTGCTTGTGGAGTTGTGGTAAATTATTGGGTCAATAAATGCCTTGCTGCACGTGACTTGAAGAAAATTGAACAGACAAAATAAGATTCAATGTTTTTAATATTTTAACTACTTAGAGTGACAGCTACTTGCCTCTTTTACCTTGCCAGAGGCACTTAATCTAGTGGTGACTTGAAGTATTTGTGGTAAGAGCAGGCTAGAATTATCAAACAATCTCCAAGTGTCTTGTATCAATGCATGTCTCATATTAGAAGAAAAACTTAGTGATTCTTAGAAAGAAAGCTAGGTTGATTGAGATAACCTGCACTGGCAGCTCAAGCTTTGACTTTAAGGTAGAGCGATCCTTTCCTTCCTCTCCATCCTCCAGAAGCTGTCATAGAAAATGAACACAATCGGTGGAAAGATGCAAGAGTTATTAATGGGGAAGAAGCATAATTGTAGTGTTGGACTCTTGACAGCATCGGATGTGAGCTAAAGAAGAGAGCATATACATAATTAACAAACAAATAGAGGTTCCAAGGGGTGTATCTGTGAGCTTATGAATGACATGAGAGAGAGAGAAGAGAAGAGAGAGATGATATGCTAAGCAGAAAGGGGGATTCGCTGCATTGAGGAACCTCAGCACTATATAGAAACAAACTACTAAGTGGTACAAAAAATTAGACAATATACATCAAGTATTTCAACACCCAACAGAAACAGAGCAAGAGACTTCTGAGAATACAATAAAACATGGCCACTTCCATCTTGTATTTATCCACCTACAAAGCAGGTGAAAGATCCTCATCTTTTAACCCAAAAGTAAAAGACATTCAGCACCCTGGGGAAGTGTGAAAAGAAATGTGAAATAACCAAAGTTCAAACTGTTTATTTGACAGTACATACTTTGCAAGATATGTAATAAGCTGCATCTATTTGCCTTTTTAGTAAATAAATAAAACCAAAATCAAAAATGAACTCCAAAAATAACATGGAAAATTCCAAATTTTTCCCATTCAACTATGTCCTAGGTGGGTTAAATACCTTGGAGGTCATGAGTTCAAATCCCCCTGCTTTCTCTCTTAAGAAAACTTATGGAGACTTTATAAAATACACAATTTAGAAGTAAAAATGGTTAAATTTTGCTGAGATTTTTGTTCCCTGATATTTGACTTTAAGCACTAAAGGCAAACACATGCCTAAAAGCCAATGGTGGCACCACAGTCCTCTCCCAACATCAAGAAAAGAGAACGAACACAGCACCAGCCTCCTTGGTAAGCAATACAATGTCACCCCCATCCATTTCTCATCTTCATGAACCTCCTATTTTCTCAGACACACACACATGACATGGCATCTATTGTGTTTTCATTTTCATTTATTTTAGGTTAAGTAGCCTGTCATGCATAACGGGTTAGGCATGATACTTCTGCTCCACTTCATCCGTAGACCCAACTGAACTGAAATCAAAACTCAAGCTCCTGTGTCCAATTCCCCTCTATAAATATCTTTGTTCTTACAAGATTATTTTTTGCTTCTTTTTAAATTATTTCTTCTACTTCCCACCTTTTTTACTGGAGCAGCAAATTAAGGGGGGGAAATCCCACCATATAAAACCTCCATTAATTATCAAAATAGGCACGACCTTTTTCCATTTTTTCCAATTTTCCAGTTTTAGTTTTAAAATTCTCTTCCCATCCGGTGAACTGCTCAATTTGTCCATTCTAATGTTTTCTCGAGTATCTGCACATTTTGTCCACAGGTTATCTTTATTTGATTGGGAAGACATTCAATCATCATTTGCTTGCACGATGATTGTGTGGCGACCTTTGAACTTTCACTCTTTTTTCCTAACATTATTTGTCTACGAGCCACCCTTATTTGGTTGGATTCATTGGGATGGCATTCCTATATTATTTACGTGTATTGTGATTGTATGGGTGGAAGTGTTTGAACTTTCAACAAATTTTATCTTGTTTCTCACCAAGACTCGATAAGCTGGAAATAGTAACAACAAACTATTAGTCGGATTGGAATTTTGCTGGAAGTGGGGAGAAATAGCAACACAAACAAGAGGATTAAGCATGTATATTACAGCTTGTACCAGCCTTTTTAAAGCAGTAATGGTTTTCCAAAGGAGATAGGACAAATTGATTGCAGTGCTGGACCAGTGGTGGCATTGGACCGATTGGAGGAGGTGGAGCAACACAGAAGTAGTGGTTGGTGGCTTGGTGCTTTGAGTTTTTGGAGAAGGATATATGAAACCATAAATGGCATATGGAAAAAGTTAATTATTATATCCTCACCCCTCCACTTGTGAAAGCAACATACTGAACTGTTATTCAGCCTACAGCATCTTCTTGTTAATTCAAAATACAAGGAGCTGCCACATCAAAAATTCAGCTACACGTATCCCTCCCTGACATGCCAGCAATGAAACATTGGATATTCCGGATTCTCCATTCCTACGGTAAGAGCCTAAAAGTAAAGTTGTTCAATTGATGTAATATTTCCTTTGTTGGGAATCTTAGTTGATGGCGGTCAAACTGGTCAATTGTCAATGAGATCAAAACCAAATGTACAGCATCAAACAACCTTATATCTCGTCCAAAACATTTCAAGAGAGAGCAGATAAATTCTGATCATTCACTGTAAATGCTATCAGATTTGAGTAATTATTAATGGACTTTTTAGTTTATTTTACTAATAATCGAAGGAAGCTAATTACAAATCAAGTAAGGTCCCCCATAGTAACACAAACGAGATATTTTAAAGAAAGGTAGTTCAGTATTTCCACTCTTATCGAAGTTTCAAGTTAAAGTACTAAGATGCTTGAGTCAGTCCTTGCCTTAATACTCGTAACCTGGTATATCGCTAAAACAACAAATAGAAATTAAATGTAGCGATCTGAAGCATACCTGAGGAATACTGCGCTTAAAGGTGCTAAATTTTCCAACGAAAGCATCCAATATGCGCCCCTACACATGAAATAATAATTAGCCATCACTATTTTTAAATAAAAAAACAACTACCTTGAAATTGCCAATTGTGGGAAATTGCAACTCCAGAAAGAAAAAAAAAAGATGAAGTAAAGAAGCCATACAAAATCTTACCAATAAAATCCTTGCTTCATCCATGGATGGCAGATCAACGCCTTTCTCAAAAATTGGCTCCACCTAATGACATGTTAATGAAGTAAACTTATGATTAATAACCAACGGAAATCAAACAAGATCTCTGGCACCTAAAATGAGTGCACAACAAAGTAAGGGGATGAAACATCGTTGACACGTTAAACTGAGAGTGGTACCAGATTCAACATTAACCGTGCACATGTGGTGTGGATGCTGAGAGATAACGAAGCGTCGTGCATATTACTCGAGAACAGGTAGATAATCCGTGACAACTGCAACAAAATGGTAAAACATGTCAGTTGAAAATATAATCTAGGAAGACAGCATCTAATAGCCCATCTGATCATAAATGAATCTATATTGATTGGTACGATTATGTTTGATGAAAACATGAAGCAACAAATAAAATTAGAATGAGAATGAGAATAAGAATAAGAATAAGAAATAGAACTTGTTACACAATAAACAAATGAAAAGAAAACAGTCTCTTGGAAAGAAGTACATATATGTCAAAGATGCAAAATGTGTTTCAATCAACGGTTAATATAAGTTCTGCCATATATCAGAGTTTATCAATAGTAATACATCACCAGAGAATCATGTATACGTTGCTAAATTTAGATTCCCATGGGATAACATAAGGTGCAGTATATTTGAGACATTTTATAACTATTTGTGATAGACATGAAGCCATCCCACCCACAGAAGGGGTCACACCTCTGATCGATCATTTAGACACCTTTGAGGGGGAATGAAGCACCAAAATGCTAGTAGTAATTCCATGATTATTATTTGTATCTCCAGGTTTCCTTCCTCTTTTAAAGGTTCCGAAAGCATAGCTACTTAGAGAAAAAAAATAGAACCCATCCTCATGATTAAGCAAGGTGAATTATATAGCTAACTTACCAACTATTAGGGTTAGGGTGCTCATAGCATGAAGTACATATTTTTCACCACTTTACCATCACTGACCGTTGACTAGTTGTGGCCCTCTAACATAGTTGGAATTGAACATCAAAGTTCATCAAAAATTACAGGCATTTGCTGGTAAGAATATAGAACCTCCCTTTTCTCAGAATCTTCCCTCACCCATTATGGGAGTCTAAAATGTTGTTTACTTATCCTCCACAAGGCCAAACTCCATCCAAGTTGCTACAAATACGGTAAATAGATCCATCTAGTTCATTAAGGGTGAGTTTGGTAGCCAAACAGGACAGATGTTCAGCGTTTGGTAAGACGGGACGGGACGGGACAGGACTAATAAAATGGCCAATTTACCCTAATGAATTGTTAATATATTTTCTATATTTTGACTAATTTATGTAATTTATTGAACTATAATAAAATAGATATTTTTATAACAAAATATATCTTTAAAAGTTTTCTTCAAGACGATTAAAAGACACCAAAATATTGAAGTTTATGTAATTTCCAATTTTTTTTTATACCTTTTTATATTATCTTTTATTATTAATATTTAATAAAGTAACCAAAACATAGAAAACGTATAAAAATAATATTTTAAGGACAGTAAAGTGAAAGATAAAACAGGATAAAATACAATAGATAAAATGTAAAGTGGAGGCGTATTTGATGTTTTAAAAGAGAATTAGGTTTTATTTTGAGGATATATTTGGTAAAATACAGGCTTGTTCCACCTTGTTCCATGCCTGTTCCACTTTGTTTCACTCTGTTCCACATAAAAGTCATGCCAAAGGTGAAATAGTGATCCTTGTTCTGTTCTGTGCACTGTACCAAACGCACCCTAAAAATGTTCTTTCCATTGCTGTGATTAATATTTAAGGTCTGAGTTTGCTGATATAGTAAAAGTTAATCTATGACATTTGCATGAGAACGCTTACCATAGCCAAAATCATTTGCTAATCCTAGTAAAAAAAATAATTAAGTATGGCATGAAATTTTCAGAAAGCTCCAAACCTGTGACAATGAGAGATCTCCCCGAACATGATGAACAATTTCTGCCAAGAGACTATATGCCAATGGCCTCAGTGTTTCAAAACAAGCCCGGCCAATTCCAACGAGAACCCTAAAATAGTTCACAAAATTCTCAAATGATGCTTCAGACGTTATATTGAATGCAAAACACTATCAAAATAAAATCAGAAGTAACTGCCTTATTTAAAACAGCATATCCTTTTACATCTGTCCTGATCATGGACAGAGCCAGGATTCCGGATGTATGGTTTCACCTTTTATGGGAACTTTTCATATTAAAATTACACCCTCCATCTCAATATATCATGAAAGTTGCAATACTTCCTTTCTGGGTGTCCTAAAAAATTGCAACATTCTTTTCATGAAAATGTTCCATCTTAAATGACCTATTTATCCATTATCATCATTACGATGCGTTCGTGGTATTGATTTTGGTATTTTGATTAGTTATGAAAGTCAAATTTTACTACAACTATGTGTCAAGTAAAAAATTGCAATCTTATCGAGACAGATGGAGTACATAGTTGCTCATTAGCATTACTATGTGTCAAGAAATTATTTCTCCTATCATTAAAGATCTCAACCTTTGATAAACAGAGAGACTAGAATAGATGCTCCAGATAGCTCACTTCAATCTTAAGAATCATGATTAATAACTCAATTTATCTGTCTAGGTCAGTTCTAATCCAGTAGCTTCATTAGGTGCGGAACTATATCCAAAGAATGGAGCAAGAATGCAAGTTATCAAGAGAAAAATACAAGTTATCAAGTCCATCAATATTTTTCTATAAGCGACAGGCAGAATGCAATTCAATATGAACAATGTCAATGTTGAATATCAATGGCAAAGATAAATTAGCTAAAGAAGTTATCAAGCTAACCATGTGAATATTAATAATAATGTTACCTCTCTTCCAAGAGTGTATCAATCAGAGGAAATAAGCCCCTCTTAAAATCCGTGCCAAGGACATGTTTTAATGCTATCAACAATTCCTGCAAATATCAAGCAAATTATATATACAAGTTCACATACATGGGCGGAAAAATTACCAAGGATATACAGATATAGGGTCATACTATCACCTTTCTAATCGAAACGGAGTCTGAACAAGTAACAAGCAGGTTCACAATGCTTTTACATATGCTTTCTTCATGTGGCCTAATATAATCGGCAAAGCTCTTCAAAAGGTAAGTCAGAAAAGAGACAGTCTGCAACAACAGGACAAGAATCCAGATAAGTATTTAAGATATTATGAGAGCTCATTGGTTCAGGATTTTAGCTTCGTTAGTAAATTTAATCATCTAGGCTATATGCCTGTATCCCATGCATTCATGATTGTTTGTATTTCTGAATATCCAATTCCAATATACCAAAACAAGCTTATGGAAGTACAGCTGTGTATACCCATAGCACCACTAGCACCAAAAAGATGTGGCACATCGAGTATCCTCAGTATTTCCACAAAACACTTACTAGCATATGAGAGGAATGCTTTAAAGATGATTTAGAAAAATGATCCCAAAAAATTACCTTAACTTGAGCCCCTTTTAGCTCAGTGAAATGGGTCTTCAAATGTGGTGGAACCTTATCAGGGCCTGGGACTGAGATAGCCGCAACCATCAATGGCAACAACTGAGGAATATTAGTCTGGACAAGCCGGTTATACAACTGAAAAAGAAACATAACTACCAAGGGACTCTCCGTGACAATCTTGAACGACCTAGTACTTGGATTGAGTTGCCCAGCCCCAGTGCTCGTCGTTGCAGAAGACCCAACTTGATCTGAAATCTCCATGGGCTTAACATCTTCACTGCCAAGGGAAGGTAATGCGGACATTGATGATGGCGGTGGCATTGCTGGAGCCACAAGTGCCCCACTTTCAAAAAAATGGCTAACTGTGAGTCTGAAATTCTGGTAAATTTTACACACAAAGTCAAGGAAAGGCTGCACTTCAGTTTCTTGGGTTGGTCTGAAGTTCCTCAAAAGATCAAATATGATGCGAATGCAAATCAAGCCATTCTCCTCGTTGTCAGTGGTAAGGACATGCATAGCAACTTTTAATAGCTCTTGAACAAAAGGCCTTAGCACTTCACTGTGAGGAAGGCGATTGAGGATCTCAATAATAATGTTTCGCAGCTTATGCTCAGGGTTGTCGGTAAACTGTGGCTTTGTTATATGATAGAGAATCCCAGAAAATGGGCGGAAGTAACACTTCAGGAAATTCAAGTACTCCCCTGTGTGTGTTATCTCTAAACTATCCCGTACCTCCATCGCCATTTGAAGCCTATTTTGAATAGCTGTACCAACAAGAAAAGCAATAATCATTGACCAGACAACACAAAGCTTCAAATTTCAGCCCACCAACAGCCACACTCCAACTTAAGAAAATAAATTTCTTTTTAATCCTTACGAGAGCAGATATACATATATACACACACATGTGTGTGAACATTTGGTCAGTGAAATGAAAAAATTAGTTAATCATGCAATACATTCCTTCTCACCACCGCCGTAAATGGTTCACTGTCTTTCAGTATCCTATTTTATTGCATATAAGCCTACAAGGAGGACCTATGGGAGGAATAAATAATTTAAACTTTGTAACAAGTTCTACAAATAAAAGCTGGTGATAATAAACCATAACGCAGTCCACATTACTTTTAAATTAAAAGGTACTATACACTAGAGCAAAATTCACAAGTGTGGCTCACTGGGGATGAAGGAATAAGTATAAATTTGTAGAGTTTCTATTTGATAACAAATAAAGTTCTCAAAACCACCAATAGAATTTATTGCTTATTGTCCTAAAGAGCAAATCTACCTCTTAGTAAGACTAGGGCTAGGAAAAGTCAGTTTAGTCAAGCTTCTTACTGCTAAGATATTAAACCTCAAAAATCATCAATAAAACCTGACATCTCAAAATTTTCATTTTGGGGGGAAACCCTGCTTCATTTGATCACGGAAAAACACCACACACATACACAACTAATGTTTCAAAATAAAGGGTTCACAAAGAGTTCAAGAATTTCAACAACTATAATATGAGTTCATGTGTGTGTAGAGAGAGAGAGAGAGAGAATGAATACGGAGGTCAGGTTCCATAAGATGGCGAGAATGCTGCTCGAAATTCTGTATAGGACTCATGATTGGATAAAACCCTAGCTTCGCTCTGATCAAATTTTCAAGCAAACGCCAAGCAACCTTTCTACTTCAACTTGCTGATTTCTAGGGCTAAAATCCTGCGAACTTTTGCTTCTCTACTTGCTAGTAAGATAGAACTGTACAAAATTAGGTATGCGGGATGAATTTCAACAATTAGAAGCTTGATTCTACTGATCTGAAGAGGTGGAGGTCTGAAACTTAAGCTTGATTTACGTGATCGTTTAAGCAGGTCTCGCCTCCTCGCACGCACTTCATTGCACTCGCCAAATGTATATAGAACGAACCAAGTTTCGGTTTCGACGGGGTTGTAATTATAATGAAGAATAAACTACATTTTTCGTCCCTGTGATGTATTCAAAATTGTCATTTTCGTCCTCGTGGTTTTTATATTACGATTTTAGTCCCTATAGTTTGTAATTTCTTTCTATTTTTATCTCTAGGATAAACCGATTATTTAATTTTCTACTAAAGACTACTCTTAACTAATAATATTATATGTATATATATAATAACCAACAAAATAGATCAAAATGAGGGAGGTCGATGGCATTGGCAATGGGGCGACGGGTCATAGGCAGTGATAGATAACGGAAAACGATGGGGCGCAAGCGGTGGCAGAGGGAAGCAACGTGGTTGGGTGTGAGGAGTTTGAATGGTATAGGCCTATAGGGTTTGAGATGGTAAAATTGATTTAGGTTTTTTACTTTAAAATATTCCTAACTGGTTGTTAAAAAAATAAAGAAAATGTTATGTGCCCAAATTCTAAAAGTTTCATGATTTATTTTATTTTTTTTAAAGTTCAGTTACTTGATCATTCAAAATAAAAGTTCAATGGTTTATTTATTCGAAATAATCATTCAAAATGAGAAAATTCTTTGGATTTTTTCTTGATGTTTCCCTTAAATAAGATATAAAAAGATCAAAATATATTGACTTGGCGGTTGAAAACGAACGGAGGTTGTCCCGATAACGAAAACAAAAGAAAATTGCAAACGATGAGGACGGAAAATCGTAATTTCAAAACCACAAAGACAGAAAATGTGGTTTACTCTTATAATCCAATTTCTAGAGAATTTTGAATGAAAAAGTTCATTTTATTTTCAAGACTTTTGTAAATATTGGTTCTTGAGCATTTTCTTCATTTTGGCATTTTTCATCGAGCCACGAACAAACTGCCTTATACCCGAACCCCGACACCAGTCATGAGCATGATACAAGGTCCAATTAGGTTTGATCGTTCCAAAACAATCTTATCATTTCAGTGTAAGCCTCGATTATAACCAAACTGGTTGTGGCCCAAATAAGATGAAAGATCATTTATGCCCGGTTATGATTCAAAATAATGATTGATCTCATTGGTCATTTTATGATAAAACTCAGTTTTTAACGCCCATCATGACTCTTGTTTTTTTTCTTGTTCGTGTATGTATCAAATAACTATTTTGTTCTTTATGATAGCTATATATGATTACTTTTTGCTAGTAAAGGGGAAAACTAACAAGTCTAATTTAAGGGGTGTTTGGGATTGCTTATTTAAATGGATTATTAACTTATTTCGATGTAGTATTAGTAATAAGAAGTTTTTAGTGTTTGGATATAAATAAAATGTTTATACTAGTTTGGCACCGGTAATAAGCTATGTTCGATAAGTTACTTCCTTCTAACTTATTTGAAACAACTTATCAACTTTTAAAACCAAATTACCTTTTTACCCATAAATATAACTTAAATTAGATTTCTTATCGTTTTGTTGAATCGTCAAATTCAATCACCAAAATATCAAAATCCTCTGTACTAGGGTTTACGTCAATCCAATTTCACACATGAACACACTCTAAATGCATGTATCTCAAGTCTATGGTGGCGTTTGTTTTTTAAGAGGTGCTGAAGTCTGAAGTCTGAATTCACTTCTGAATTTTAAGAGGTGTTGCTGAAGTCTGAAATCTGAATCAGTCAGACTGTTTGTTTTTACGTCTGAAATCTGAATCAGTAAGACTGTTTGTTTTTGTAAACTGAGACAAGTGACGTAAGGAGGCGATAGAAATAAGAGGTTTTAAGTGCTAGGGTTACCACTTAAAAATTTAGAGGAAAATAAACGAATTCAACTCTTAATTTGAAAAAAAAAAAACAAACGATATGAAAGTTCTTATGTCTGACCGATTAAGACATAAGAAGAGATTAAGTGAAAATTAAAAAACAAACAACCCCTATGTGAAGGTATACTCTACTTGCATGATTATTAAGGGAGGAAGGCAATGGCGGAGGTGTCGATGGTGCCGCATCATCGTTGTCTTCAACATTATCAAGTTGTTGTGGACGACAAAGATTTGAGGTGGAGCTCAGGCCTGGAGAGACAACAATTGTGTATTGGAAGAAGCTTATCAAGGACGAAAAATAAGGCGGCCAATAATAAGAACGATAACAAAGTGCCTCATGTATCTGCTTCTCCGATTCGTCTTCCCGTTGCTGCTAATCATTCCCTTAATTATCGCATCGCTCCTGTTTCTGTAATGTTTACGTGACTTTGTAAAATTTTACGATTAAATTGTTGCTTAACACCGTTGGTATAACTTTTTGTTATTTAAGTCAATATTTTTTGGTTATAAATTATTAATCTTTAGATTTTTGTGAAAGATAACTTTAAACGACGAAAAATAAACTATTATATGACAAAGAAAAAACAAATAAGTCAATAATATAAAAAAATGTTATTTTTTTGTCATTTTACATATGTAAGCAAAAATTGTCAACACTGAAAAACAACTTATCAGTTTATTACGTCTTGGTATCGCCATAAGCTAATATCAACTATGCAAACCCTCTTATGTTATGTTTTTTACACGGTTGTGCAAAAATCTAACATGTATGGCAAACCGAGTCAACCCAGTCATAAACCACTTGATGCTCAATCAAAACGCATGCAATTGGTTGTAATTGGGCTACACTAAGGATGGTGATGTGTCTCAACCCGATGGGGAACCCGGTTTACCCAACCCGAACAAGGACTCCCCGCTAAAACGGGTTGGACTGTTCGGGTTTTAAACGAACATCCGACAAGTTCACACATATCTGTATTTGCCAATTGTCATATAATTAATTTACTTATAGAAGACTACTATAAAAAATTAACATGGTTTCGACAAGTCTTGTAAGTGTCAAAAAGAAAAAAAAAATGATATGCGGATTATATAAAATTCAACACTAAAAATCGATTCAACATCTAATTCGACAAAAAAATGATATATGAATCTTATATTGAAAAACCGGCACTTGATATCGGTATTTACAGTTGTTACGATCAGATGCTTTTTTGACATTCTAAAATTTTATACAGTTTCGTAATTTGTCCATTGTGGGGCAAGGATGTTCACGGTCTGGTATGGCAGCCTAACATTTCCGTTAACAAACTAAGATGCAAGATGCATTTGAGAATTTTTCAAACCGTACAATTTGACCAACTAAACCGATAAAAATACACAATATTCTAACTAGTCTACATAGTTTGGGCCAATTGTCTACATGGCCTGGGCCAAATATGGGCTTTAGAGTTTAGACCAGGGATTAACATAATTATTGAATTAAATATAACTCTTATGATCGTTTACCAAATGCTTACTCGGGTAAATGAACATCAAGTTATTTTATCTTACCGGATGAATATGGTAAAGATAAAAAATCTTACCCGGTAAAGGCGAGACAAGAACCAAAAGTCTTATCCGGTAAGTGAGGACGACGATTCTTACCACGGTAAGGGCGTACCAAGTAAATTTTTCATACGATGCCGTTTTGGTGGACTAAAATATTATCCGGTAAATAAATTATAGTGTTAAATTTATCGGTAAATACTTACCGGATAAGTGTTTGTTAAACGACCCCTTACTTTTTATATATTGCATATAAAATCTTTCAGTATTTATAATTTTCCCATTTTTCCCATTTTAAAAGTTTAAAGGTGTTTAGTAACTCGTTACATTTTCCATGTTATATTAAATTTATCTCATCCTTATAAAAAAACTAAATTATCATAAAAATAATCAAACTTTTAGACAAACACGTTATATAAAAAAATTATTATTTTTTATTTAATATTTGTAATAGATTTCATTTGTTTTCAAAACTGATAATCAACCTAAAAGTCTTTCGTTCTCTCGTAACTACACAAACCATAAAATAAATTTTGAGTGACAACGAATAAAATGAACCATGAATTATATAGGATCGTCGGTTCGAGTTTTCAACTTCATAATCGAGATGTATTTCGCTGCATTTCACGGATATACTTCTAACGACTTTTAAAATACATATACAACACAATCAGTCATATGCCACGAAAATAAATTAATAGTTTCATACTCCATATATCATAATAATAGTTACCTACTTCAAAATAATTCCTTACTTCGTACATCTTCCATAACAGAAGCCTAATCGTGCCAGGGTCGTCCCGTCAAGCCCTAACGTGAACAGTAGACCAAGACAAACGATGTAATGGGATGATATTAAAAACGTTGATATGCCCATCAATGCTACTAGAGAGAGAGACACACACACTTTTATGTGAACGATAAGATCAAAAGCTATCAAATTATAACAAATTAAGATCCACTCGATTTCAGCTTCTCCTCGCCAAACTTACAGGATCCATATCATCACAATCTCTTATATTGTATAAATAAAGCTCTTAAATAAAAATGTCAAATAATGAAAAACAAATTAAATCCGAATCAATGAGTTCGGTTCACTTTTACGTTGCAAAATTTGGCCCCATTTTCAAAAAAAAAAAAAAAACAAACAAACAAACCGGATTTTGATCGGTATTGCTCTTAAATTCAAAAGCGTTGGCCGAATTATGCTTAAAAAATGTATAGGTCTAATGCTGTCTTTTTTAGAAAGATGTTGCAATCTTCAATCATCGTTCATCGAGCGCTTTCTCTCATCTGCATTTTATGTATGCCTTTGTGGTCGTTAACGAGAACAATCGGCAGATCTAGTCTCTTTTAAAATCCTGAATATGCCAATAATTATACTAATTCCGAACAAACTTAAACCAAACATCCAGACGTTACATTAATCAAATAAAAGTAATACAAGCATTCCAAAAATCAAAGTATCTTTGCAATCATTAGAATTGCTACATTATAAAAAAACAATGATTATAATTAAAAAAATATATAAAATGTAAACAATTTTGACGATGATGACGTGTTTTAACTTAAAAAAACATAGTTCTTACAAAATAAAACCTTTTTAAAAAATATTTAGGCAATAATTAGGGGTGTAAATGATGAAAGTCGAGCTTGAATATCAATATAATCGACTCGAACACGATAGCTATTTATTGAGCTCGAACTCGACTCGAAAACTCGCGAGTAGTTGAAAACTAAACTCGACTGCAATTTGTTAAACTCGAACTCGTGCTTGAACTCTTTTGAAGCTCAAACTCCTATTCGAATCAATCTCGAACTTGAATCAAGCTCACGCGTCGATTTTATGAAATTTTAAGATCTTATCTTATAAATTATAAAACTTAAAAGTGGACTCTCAAATTTTAAAAAACTAAAGGGATGCACCTCAAACTTCGTCATAAAAAAGACAAAGTTACAAACTTTATTCACCCTCTCTCTTTTTATAACACATCTTCATCATTCTCTTACTATCTCTCTTTCGATCCGGAACAACTTCACCAACACTTCTATAGTCTTTTTGTCTTTTTTTTAATTACGATTTTAATAAAAAAAATTATTAATTAGTTTTTATAGTTAAAAATGCAAACACTGTTCAAATATTTAAAAACATAAGCCATTTTCATTACATTATATCATACATGATATATTATAAAACTGATCATCTTTTTTAATACAAAACCGAGTATCTCACTAGCTTTTTGAGTCGAGTATTGGGTAGCTCGACTCGAGTTCCAGTTTGAGCCGAGCCTATTCGATTCGAGTGTTGACCAAATCGATTTCAAGTAGCTCGCGAGTTGTCTCATATCATTTCCACCATTAACAACATTTATATTTTCAATCACAATAAATATTTCAATATACAATATAAAAATAAATAATAATTATAAAAGGAAATATTAGTTATGGGCCCAAATGGGCCCCTATGTAGGTGGGACATAAGAAGGTGGACTCAAATCATGCTTTCAATGAATTAAAATTAGTTATTGCCAAATACATTATGAAAAATGATTAAAATGAATAAGATGGTGCAACCACCAAACACATAAAACATCACCTTCAATTAACAGAATTCTAGTGAAGTGGAAGCCAAGATTTCTACATATAATTCTATCATATTTTTTTTCTATCTTATAAATGTTTCCCATTTCCATTAATTTCATCAAGTGTTTTAGGGTTTTGAGCGTTTTGTAGACACCAAACGAGACGGAGATCGAGATGGAGGAGGGTTTGGTGGTGAGAGGACGAGTGGAAATCGATAGTCGACAGCCGTTCAAGTCTGTAAAAGAAGCTGTTACTTTGTTTGGAGAAAAGGTTTTAGTTGGCGAGGTTTATTCCTGTCACAAGCTCAAAGAGGTTATTTCGCTCTCTAAATAAAATACGTGTTTTTGTTATATATATATATATATATATATATATATATATATCACTTTAACTGTGTTAATTAACATTTGATTAGCTATCAAACAACAAGTTTTACATGCAAAATAGAAGGTACGTTACTCTCGATAAATATACAAAAAGGTTTCATGAAACGTAAAGTTAAACGACTGAAAATACGTGTGTTTCTTATACATATTATTGAATAAAACAGTTATTTGTTATTCTATATTTATGTACGCTAATTTATCTTGCCATTACACTTTACGTTCTAAATGTTTTTTGCTCACTAGGGTTACTATACAACGACAATTTGACATTTTAAGACATGTTTCTTTTTAAGTAAGAAGAAGACGGTATTTTTTTTTAGTAAAATGGTAACTCGTTTTATTGTCTGAAATAAGACGAATGAATGAAAACAAATCGAAATTGTATTACATTTTTATAACGCAAAACATACTTTTTAATCCATTGTACATCGACGAGAATGTACGGTTTTTTCCTTGGAATTTGTTATTTATTGCTGGTTGAAGTTGGCTTATTTACCTTGATAGATGGGAAGTGTAGAAACGGGAAAGAGTCGGTGTGAAATAAAATTTGGAGCCGGGGAAGCGAAACAAACCTTAAAAAATGTGAAAAACGATGGAAACTCCATGGCTTGTTATCTCACGGCGCTTAAACAACAGCTCGAAGAGACCAAGTCGGAACTCCACCAGTTGAAGTTGGCAACAGAACCTTGTTCGTATTCAAGCCACTGTGCACTCCTTGATACAGAGCTAGAAGAGATCAAATTCATCGAAAACCCAAAACCAGCTAAAACGAATCCACCAGTAAAAGACCAATACAATCTAGATGCCGATGACGACGACTTCTTGTTCGAACTAAAACATGAAAATTCAGTCAAGTCTGATGATGACCCACTGACGAAGGTGATTGTCGAAGTACCAAAAATGCAAGAGAGAAACCCGTCCTCCTTCAAGATCAGGAAAGCTAAAAAGAAAACCCTGATTCCATTACTTGGTGGGATTTTCTCGAAAAGCAAAGGGCAATCAAGAACCTAATTATTATTCGAGACATGATCAATTTCCGACAATTTTTGTTGAAATTACAAGTGTGGTCATACGAGTCACTTACGGTTGTCATGTGTTTTGGTGTTTTTATTTCAACATGTATAACTGGTTAGTTTATAATTAAAATGAAAATAAAATGGTTAAAAAACGTATGCATCTTTTCCTATGTTGTTTGTTGTAAAATGAAAGTTAAGACATTTATTGTTGAAAAGTCGAATACAACCAAAATGTATTATACAGTTTATTTTTAGACATGGTTAGGTGAAGTCAAGAGTAATATATCAGTTTAATGCGTTTTAAATACCAAGCCAAAATGGAGTTTATGGTATTAAAAGAGTTTAAACTTATTAATATTGTATCTATACAATTATGTTAATGCAAAAATTATGGACCAAAATAAAAAGAAATGTCTGTGTTTTTTGGAAGTGTATTGGTTTACTGATATCTTTTAATTTATCTGAGCATATTTCCGCTATAAAAGTGAATTATGGATGTGATCCATGTGTTTTAATTTCTTTTACGATTAACATCTTCGTATGTTTATTATAGATTTGGTCCATACAATATTTATTTCGTCACGATTATGATTTAATATTTAAATTAGCTGCAATGCAGCAAAATGTAAAATTTAAGCGTAAACCGAGAACTAAATTTATAAATTTACGCCGTATGATTTTTTGTTTTTTGTGGAAAACCGATCAATTGTGAGATAAGGTTTTCAATTCATAATTTTTTGTTAAATGTGGGTGTCCGAGTTAGTTTGTGTGCACTTCAACTAATCTCAGAATTCTAGAGAATAACTAGGAAAATCCTTATTGACCTTGAAGGAATCGAACCGGTGGCTGGATCACCAAACATCAAGTCTTATTACTAGTAATTTGTATATACACTCTTGCACTTAAACGATTTTATTGAAAAAAAACAAACTCACAAAAAACTAAAACTACAATGACTAAAGATATAAAAAAATTAATTGTATAGAAACATTTAATTATTTTAGTGTCAAAAAATAATAAAATAATATAATTGTTTTATGTATTAATTATTTTTGAAGTAAATGCCAAAAAATAAACCAAAAAAGAAAAGAAAATAAAAAGACTAAAATATCCCTAAATTAAAGAATTTTAACATATCTAGTCTCAAAAACGAAAACAACAATAGATTGTAAACCATGGGGATGAAATCACAATCTTTCTCTAAACCATAGGGACAAAAACCGTAGTTTACTCTAGACATGGCAACAAATCGGTAACATTAACATGCTAGAACAATACAGTAACATGCCGAACCGGTCCCCGTTCCGTTGAAAACATTGAGACCCGGTTAAGGATAAATGTAACCGGTTAACAAAACCGGTCCCGAACGGGGCCCAAACCATGTCCCATATTATTTTTTTGATAAATCTTTAACAATACTTTAATGTAATTATACACTTTAATATATGTATTTGAGTCACTCAAATACACTTAAAAACACGTTTATAGCGAGAGTTGTGAACTTTTTTTACGTTTTGTAAGTTGGTATGTTACCTCGTACATCATAACACTTGTATATATGTTTAAGGGGCCAAAACAAAAAAAAAGGGTAACATTTTGCAAAACACAGTTACATAACAGCTGGAAAAAGGACTAGCTTTTTAAAAATTCCGGACCTGTCCCTCAAAACAGCCTAAACCATAACCGGTCCCGGACCGAGCCTATGCCGGCACCGGTTCTGGTCCTTCGGTGTTCCCGGGCTAGGCCCAATCCGTCATGTGTAGTTTACTCCAAAGTCTGAACTCTGAACCATAAGTTATCGGGCCGGTTCCAAGACAAACTTGGGCCAGAAAGCCATAAATATCTGAATCGCGACGGGAAGCTGTTGACCCATCTGCATTCTGAACACGGAGGAGACGACGGCGGACAGTGGAATCCGGCGAACAAATCCCTTTCCCTCCATAAAAGTTCACCCTTATTTTCGAAAATCGAAAGCGTCGTTATATATATATATGTACAAATAGAGGTGTAGAGGAGAAATATATTCGATTGCTATTTCGTAAGAAGCTTGTCCATGGCAGGTGAGAAATTCAATCGGTTGAGTTCGTAACATGTTCTTATTCTTTTTCTTATGCTGGAATGGGTTGAATGTTCGTCTTCGTATTCTGTGTAGGTGGACAAACGGATGGAGAAGACAAGGTATCATTGGAGCTCACAGAAGAAATCATTCAGAGCATGGAAGTCGGAATGGCGTTCCGTGATTATGTAAACCTCTCTCTTTACTTTGAATTTCATTTCTAAATGGAAAGGCTATGGTTTAATTTCCGAATTTCGTTTTTTTCCGCCTAAATGTCATGCTCTTCTGTATCATTAGGATTTTGCTGATGAATGAAGTTTATAGCGCTTATATTTCACAAGTAACACCATAAATGAAAGATATGTAGCTAAATGCCTGGTTAACATTTAGTTGAAGATCATACTTAATGTGGGGGTCCAAATTTTGGTTTATAATACCATTCATGACCCCCTCAAATGAAGACTACAGGGTGACCCTAGTCCATCAAGGCTTCTAGGGTTTGCAAGGGTTGGGGAAAGAAGTCTTTAAATGCGGTTTTTGGTTGGATTTTGTGAAGAGGTTGTTTCAGGTGACTTGAAAGTTGAACCCATGACAAAAAGAAAAATCTTTTATCATTGCTTTGTTTCCTGCTGAAAATGGGCTTTACTTCTGTTTAGCACACCAATCAGCGATGGATAAAGAAAGTGGATATCAAATGAGTGACTCAAATATGCAGGAGAATTGGAGGTGCTTTTTGTGAACTAAGTAAAATTATTATCTAGTAAGTCAATTTTCTTGTAGGTTATATTTCCTTGAAAATGCAGATAACATTATTAGTAGAATTTTCTATCTTAGGTAAACAAAGCCTTAACTCATAATTTAAAGGCTTAGTCCATGATACTCATCGGCATTTACGCATTCGCTTATGGTGTTTTACCACCTCAAAACTTGATATTTTCAAGATCTCCCACGCAACCAAACATATCTTTTGGTGTCATCATGTATCAGCAACTGTGTTTAACAGCTAACTTCAACATTGTAACTTCATCTCTTATTGTAAACCAGAAACAGTCTGACCCATAACTACACCACTTACTAAGAGTKKWTTCATTCTAATGGTAATYKGATKYWGGGAAAACGTAACTAACCCGAATGCTTTTGAGGTTCTTAATGCTATTTCATTTTCCTGATCGTGATTTGTATATGTATCTTCTTTTTCCCTGGCAATTTCTGGAGATATAAGTTGATTAATGATCATCAGCTGCACTTCAATTTTGTGTGCATGGTTACTACACACCAATTATTAGGGTATTGATTCTAATGGTAATTCTGCAAGTAGGGATTAGGGAAGGCCTAACTACTATGAATTCATTTGGTTTAATGGTGAATATCGTGATAATACTTTGGTTGTTTTCAGTTCTGGATTATGAGTGTTGATCACAATTCGGCACATGTAGCCAGTAGCTATGCTCATTTATGTTTCCAACTAGAATTTGTTTCTAGCGTTGAAGGGTCCATGTAGACTCTCATCATATGCTGTGTTCATCTCTTATTAGTGCATTACATGGTGCTGTTAACATCTCCAATGAATGCATTTTCAACCACATGATAGGTTTATATGCATGGTTTTCCATATTCTATTATCATTGCCATATTGAGAGTCAAGTGGAAATCGGTTATTGCTTTTGAGATGCTTAATGTCATTTTTGTTTTGCTGATCATGGTCAGTGTATGTACCTTTTGCTTTCCTTGGCAGTTTCTGGAGATATTTCTTGGTTTATAGTCATAAAGTTGCACTACAATTTTGTCTATCAAGTTAATCAAAACATTGAAACAAAATTTTCTTTTATTGCAGAATGGTAGGATAAGTTCAATGGATTTTCACAGAACGTCAAATTATTTGGTGACCGCTAGTGATGACGAATCCATTCGGCTCTATGATGTGGCTAATGCAACGTATGTCTCGTGTTTGACATCTATAATTTTCTGGAAAATGGAACAAGCTTCTAGCAAGGCAGTAAATGAATATTATATTTACTTCTGGCTTTCCTTTTAGGATATTAATTATTCGGTGTTGTGTTAATGCAGTTTTGAATTATTTTTTAGGTTGGAAAAAACGAAAATTTCAATGTGGTACTTCATGGAGTGGTCTAATCACATGATTTGTCACAGAGAAGAAGCAAAAAAGAATGCATTTTTATTTTATTTTTCTTGAGATTTAGGGGGTGGGGGTGGTAAGATGTTTGTTGCAAAGTAAACAATCATGGGAAAGGAAGTGTGTTCTGGAATATTTGGTGCAAGTAAGTATTTTTTGTGAATGATCCCAAGGTTGGAGATAAAAACTCATGGTCTAGAGCGAAATGGATTACTGAACAGATTTGTGTTGTTTTGTTATGTTAATCACTTAAGTAGACATATAGAATTATAACAATGCTGACCTGCTCTAGATGCGTAGTGTTAACTTTTTGACATATACTAATATAATAAAGCGAAAAGGAACACAGTGGATCGCTTCGTCAATTATTGCTGCTGTTGTACCATAGACTTAACGACCTCATATGTATTAAATATACTTGGTCTCAGTGTGCAGTCATTACAGTTTACTGGTTTTTCTTTTATTTTATTGCACCGAGTAATTTCTTACTTGCAGATGCTTGAAGACGATTAATAGCAAAAAGTATGGGGTTGACTTGGTTTCCTTCACTTCACACCCCACAACTGTTATATACTCCTCTAAGAATGGATGGGACGGTTGGTATATCATAATGGTTTTTGCAGGCCTGCAATCTATTAGCGTTTATACTCATTTGGCTTTTGGTCATGCAGAATCTCTCCGGCTTCTCTCGTTGCATGACAATAAGTACTTGCGCTACTTTAAAGGTCATCATGATAGGCAGGGTTTCACATCATAAGCCATTTTACTTGCATGTAATTTTAGTACCAGATTGTACTGCTCAACATTTTGTAAAATTGATTCTTTCAGGGTTGTCTCCCTTAGTTTATGTGCTCGGTCAGAATACTTTATCTCTGGTTCTCTTGATAGAACTGTTCTGCTCTGGGATCAAAGAGCTGATAAATGTCAGGTTATATTCTAGTCCACTTGATGCGGTTTCTGATGTGTGTATACACATACATGCATATATATATGTATGTATATATGTGTGTGTATATAATATATATATATATATATATATGTATGTATATGGTCAGGTTCAGGAGTAAACTGCAAAAAAATGAAAAACCGAGGAATACCTTGGTGACCGTTCATCTGCACGGCATGCATATGTGCATACAAGTAATTGAAGTTGTTTCTTGTTTTTATGCACGTGTGCATGTTATGCACATAGACAAATTGCTTACAAATTACTTATATGCACATGTGCATACCATTCATATGAATTGTCGGAAAGATATGTGGCCATGAAAGGCGAAGGAAGGCTGGAAGCCAACAGGCGTCTAATATTACCTGGGTGTTCCTCAATTTTTCATTTTTTTGGGGGGTTTTTCCCCTGAACCTCCCTCTATATGTATGTAGGCAGTCAAGTATGCATGTTCCCATGAAGCTATCGCTGCTGATTAAATTTCTGGATTTAGGGCCTTTTACGTGTACAAGGAAGACCAGCTACAGCTTATGACGATCAAGGGCTTGTCTTTGCAGTTGCTTTTGGAGGGTCCATAAGGATGTTTGATTCTCGCAATTATGAAAAGGTTATTAGTTTAAACCCATCAAATACTGGAGGTCAACGATTGCAAGTTGTATTTCATTTATGAAATTTAAAGTTTAATCAAATATTAATTTTCCGAAGTTTGATTTCTTGAAGGGTCCTTTTGAAATATTCTCTGTTGGTGGAGATCTGTCTGATGCGAATGTTGTCAAATTTAGTAATGATGGTAGACTTATGCTTTTGACAACTAGGGATGGCCGTATTCATGTACTTGATTCATTCCGTGGCACACTTGTGAGTATTTTCTCTGCATGAAATCGTTAAGGATGACTTCACTTGATACATAGAATTATTCATATCTTTCTAAGGAGCTTTTATACTTTTGTGCAGTTATGCACATATAATGTAAAGCCAGTCCTAACTGATTCCACTTTGGAGGCCTCTTTTAGTCCTGAGGGAATGTTCGTTATATCAGGTAATACCAAAGCTCTACAGTCTCTTTCTGGACAAGATTTCTTTTTATCTCGAACACTGTTCGTAAGCCAGGGGTCTTCATGGAACATCCACCCTACTTCTAATGCTAGAGGCCAGCTCTGTGTACATCTGGTGGCGGACCCAGGAATTTCTTTGAGCAGGTGCACCTTAAGGTGGATCAAAGGTCTGGAAAATTGCGGTTTGACCTGGGAAGAAAGTGGGTTTGACCTACGGAAGAGTCAATTGTGTCGATTTGAGGAATAAGATACATTTTTTCAAATGGAATCGATCTTGATCCTTAAATTAAATATATATTGGCTTGAAAATGAGATAAAAAGCAACAAATTTTCAGATGAGTTGACTTGGGGAAGGAAAATAAATGATGAAAAAAATAATAAAATCAAAATGGGAGAAAAGTTAACAAAAAGTTGCTTTGGCATAGTGGTAGGTAAATTATAATTGTATTTGAGGTTGTAGTTCAATCCTTCTAACTATATCTTTGATGTTAATATTTTCAGAAATAGCATTGTAGGGCCTAAGTAAATGCTCTGGGCCAGCCCTGAAGCCAAAAATTGAAAGATAAAAAAGTAAACTTTCACCTAAAAGATTCGAACCCATGACCTCTTGTATATAAAGTGGTAATCCAACCGTTCCACCCGTGTTTAATTTCTATCATAGATTTGGTCTCAAAGTATTTAAGGGCACCTATCAAACGGCTAGCTTTTTTTCTCTTGCAATAATCTAGTGAGTGGGTGCACGGGATCCCGCTCAGCTCCTAATAGGTCCACCCTGTGTGCATCCTACCCTCCAAACCCACACTCGGGTGGGATATGATGGGATGGTTTGGTTTTATATTATCAGACAGTTGTCTATATATATTGCTAGTTTGTACTAGCTATTCTACATCATAAATTAATAGAGTCAAGACATGATAGGAACAAAGAAGTGTCATAATTTTTCAAGCTCATGAGCACTAATCAGCTGTCACTTGCAGGTTCAGGTGATGGTAGTGTCTATGCTTGGAGCATTCGAAGTGGCAAAGAGGTACGATTTACCAATTCTTTGAAACTTCACTTCCCCTCCCCACACCCCAGAAAATAAAAAAAAAATGGCGATGAGAAAGGAAAAGTATCTTTCAGACTTCATCTGCTGCTCTCTAGAACTATATGTAATCAACACTCTGTTTAAATGGTTTTATGGCTGTCATCTGTAACTTGACGCAAAACCATCTCCTATAATCTTATAAGATTGAGAATTAATAGAACAAGATAGATGGTTCTTGCATTTTAGGCCTTTATCATCATTATTAAACTGAGTAAAAAAGATTAGCTTTTAGAAAACCATTTTAGCTTGTAGAGTAGAAACCCAAACTCTACCTGGAAAAAATTTGGGTAAAATATTTCAAATTTCCAAATATAGTGTTATTTTTGGGGGAATATTTGCAAGTAGAATGGTTATTTAAAATCTAAAAAACCAAGCATGTTGGTTACAATTGTTTTTCGCTCTTGTTAACATGGTGTATTTTCACGCTTCTATGTGCTTAAATTTCAGAGAAAATGGTTGTTCTAACTTCATATTTTAGAATCAAACAGCAACTAATGAATACCCATTTGTTTCATTCACTACCAAATTGATTTGTGGTCTGCAATTGTTTTTGTTTCATTCACTACCAAATTGACTTATGAGTTGGGCATGACACTTGAATTTTTTCGGGCTTTTCAGGTGGCTAGTTGGTTGAGCACTGAAAACGAACCCCCTGTCATAAGATGGGCACCTGGCAGTCTAATGTTTGTTACTGGTTCGTCTGAATTGTCTTTTTGGATCCCAGACTTGTCGAAACTGGCAGCATATGTTGGAAGGAAGTAGCAAAACGATGAAATGAAGTGATCCCAGATCATGTGGATGGCGTTTCTCAAAGGATGTTTTGTGCCCTACCTGTTTTGGGTAAGTGGAGACATTCTACTCAATCGTCTTCAGAAGGAGGCGACGCTTATTGCAGGTACGATAATCGTATAGCTTGAAAATTCTGGCTTTATATATTTATGTTGTACAAAACCGTGACTTAAAATCTTGAATGAATCTAGTAATGACCTTGCATTTAGCTTTTAGGTAATGTGAATATGTGATCCATTTAATCATGGACTCGCTGCTATTCCACGCATTCTGTTTTTATGAACGATTACCTTGGGTATATTGGCTGTTTGCGATTATATCGTTATGATTGACTACGTTTTAGTTGGGACACGGGCCTTCTAACGTGTGTCTAGGTTACATGATCAAACCTTTTTAGGGGTCTGTTTGTTAGCAGCTTAATAGGCTTAGGGGATGTTTACTTACGACTTAATGGGCTTAATTGGGCTTCCAGCTTATTCGCACAGTCAAAATAGGGCGTTTACTTGGAGCTTATATGCACAGTCCATTACTTATTTGCACAGATGGATATGGGTGGTTGTCCACATTTAGCCAAAAAAAAGACACACTTGCCCCTGAGTTTTCATGAACACGCCTCTTCAATACACGCCTCCTTTCACCTAGCCTCCTTCAATACACACCTCCTTTCCATCGATTTTTTCTTCCTTTCTGGCGGCCGGTGATTTCTCCTTCCATCAAGCCTTCTTTGGTTTTCATCAACATATCGATTTCTACACCGGCAAGATCGATTTCTTCTTCGGTTTTCATCAACAGATCAATTTCTTCTTCGGTATTCATACGAGATCAATTTCTCCTGTATGCAGCGGCAAGATTTTTCTTTTTGAAGTATATAACATTTATATACGGCAAATGCAACAAATAAACTCACACACCCTCGGTGAGGTTTGAACCCCTCTAAGAGGTCAAAGGCTACGATACTGCTAGGCCAAAGACCCTTTGGTGAGTTTGTTTCTTCTTTGGTTTTCATACAAGATCGATTTCTCCTGTCTGCACTGGCAAGATCGATTTCTTCAATTTTCATAAAGATTGTTTTCTAGACATTCTCAACAAGTTTCTTATTCGATTTCTTGCTTTTTCTCCAATTCTAGGGTACAATCTTTAGGGTATCCAATCTTGATTTGGGGTTCTTTAATTCTAGATCTCTTGTTTTTTTTTTTTTTTTTGATTATTTTAGTTTTTTTAGGAACCAAGGTGAAATCCAATCTAATCCTGCAAATCAAACGGGACCTAAGTTTTTTTCGATCACTATATCTCTTCGTATAGAGATAATGTCCACATATATTTTCTCAAGACCCTACTTTCGAATGAGATATACCAGGAGCAGACCCAAAACCAGAGTTTGGGAGTGAGCTATATAGGGGGGGGGGAATTAAACTAGAATATGGTCAAAATAATAGAACAAGAAATGGTTAAATTACATGTGATTTTACAAACGACTACGTAACACTATCAATGCAAGGGTGAGCAGCCAGGTAGGTGACTTGGCTTGCATGAATCACATGTGATTTTGTAATACACGTTGATTTTGTTGGATGTCATTAGCTGATATTTATGTGATTTAAATAGGGATGATGATGATGATGATGCCATTGACATCATAGTTATAAAGAAAAAAAGAAAAAGGAAAAAGAAAATAGAAGTGAGAAAAAAAAAGAGAGAGACAGAGGATGATGTGTATTTTTAACGTTACGTAAGGGTAGACAAAATGAAGGAAGAAGTTGTACTGCTACATGTACTTTTAGTTTATATCAAAATGGCACTACTTAGCATTTAAAACTATGTCCCTTTAACTACTTGTACTTCTACTTCGCTCAAACCAAACATATCTCATTTTACATGGACCTCACTCTTCAAAACATCCATTAAACAGATGTTTATAACAAGGAGAAATTGTCAAAGTTTAGCTGATAAATATTGATTGTTAAAGGGGGGCTAAATGAGTACATACTGACTCACGGTATCGAGTCCATAGAACGATAGAAATTAACTCTGATACCATTTGATTTTATATGGAACCTCCAACTTATTCTCAAAGAGGGTCTTTTAAATAGAGAATGGAAGTTTCAACATATATAGATGAGAATTAGTTCAAGTCCAGTCTATATAGGATTATGACAATATCAACTTAATTTGAATTATTGGATAACATATTCAATAATCATTAAGACATATGGTTTTCGAACCTTTGTAGACATAAACAATCGTAATCTATAGCAGGTGTCATAAATTTCTTAAGGGTTATATTATTTTGTGGTGAGCCGTTTACATAGGAAGATTCTCGGTTAGGATAAGTTCAATCTTGATTTTATTGGGGATTACTGGAATTTCTTGAAGTTTTTTTTTTTGGAAGAGTGTCCCAAGCTACGCCTGGACTAATCCTGACAAACTGTGAAAGAAGTAACTTTTTAAAGTTTATGTAACAACTCTGTCTAGTTTCTTTAAGCTTGTCATGATGAAATAAATCTTGTGAATATTGCATCCATAGATTTATCATAAGTTTCATAATCTTGAACATATATATTTGCCTTACTACTTTTTACTCGAAGTTCCTCAATGCTGTATATAGGTTTTCCCATTTTCGTGTGCAGTTTATCATATTATATAAAAATCTTATGCTTCATCATTTAAAGCAAAGAGTTAATAGAAGTGATGCAAACATGTCATGTAGAATGATTCACCAAATGGTAGTCCATTTTGAAGAGTATATGCAGTTATAACAAGTTATATGTTAGAATAATTTACCATTAAAAGTGTTTTAGAATACCAAATGATATTTGGCTTAGCAGTATTATAGTCTCTGGTCTCCTAAAAGATCAAAAAGGTTCAAACCTTACAAAATATGAGAAATGTGTATAAGTTTATTTGTTGCATTTGCTATATATAAATATTATATGCTTAAAAGAAAATGTTTCAAAATACGAAATATGCCATACAAACAAATGCACCTTGAAAACCTTGCCATAATCATATATCAGTGCACACATCATGTTCACGTTTCCAAGTGTAGGTACAAATCGCATTGAGGGTATACCACCCGATTTCAAATGCTAACATGTTCAAATACTTCGTATATGAAAAAAGCAACAAAACTAAAAAAAGACAGAGCGATTAAATTGAAACCAACATGTCTAAAAGGAGCCAGACGAAAATGAACATATGCAAACCAGATATACCCAAGTAATAAAGCTAGTAAGAGATCAAAATGATCGAATATGAATAAAAGCATATCGAAGAGACAATTACATACCATATGAATATAAAAAGTTTAAATTAAAAACATAGAATCAAATTTCGTACCCAACTCATGCACATACACATATCTAGTTACATATCATGTTATACAAACATATACAACAATTGTTAAACATATAATACTACACAAGCATATATATATATATATATAGGGGCACGTTCAAATGAAAATCGTGCATTTCTAAGAAACCGTGTAAACCAATTTCGACCAATAAGAAAATTTCATTTTTTTCTAATTAAATTTAATCAATAAGGGTACTTCGGTCATTTACAATATTTTATATTAAATATGAAAGTTATTAATAAATCTTAGTTAAAGAAACGTAATAAAGGAAATTGTATAAATGGTAATATTTAAATATTTAATTATATTATAATATTAAAAATTTGAATTTGATATATTGTTATGAGATTGAATATGCAACTGATCTTGAAGATTGAATTGCATTATAAAATGAAATCGTAAATTATGGTTCAAATTAAAAAAATAATGTTAATGAAACAGATTTCATGAAGGTGAAACTGGTTCATGTTGTAATTGATTCATGAGTAATATGAAATCGTTTCATGGTGAATCATGTTTCAGTGATTGTGTAGTTGATTCGTTTAGTAGAAAAAATGGAACATAAAACGAGTGCATAATTTATTTGGTTCGTCATGAAATAATTGCATGATGAAACGGGTACATGATGAATCTGCTTCGAGATCTTGAAGATTGTAATCTGCTCTAGAATCTTGAAGATTGTAATCTGCTCCAGAATCTTGAAGATTGTAAGGAGTAAAAGAAAGAATACATCAAATCATGAGTAAAATAAAATAATTAATTTACATGAAACAAGTTTCATGAAGGAGAAACTGGTTCATGGCGTAATTGAACAATTAGTGGTGAATTGTTTTCATGGTGAAACCCGTTTCAGTGATGGTATATTTGATCCATTCAGTAAATGAAATGAAAAATGAAACGGATGCATAATGTAGGCGGTTCATCATGAAATAATTGCAAGATGAAAAATAAATTAGTTTCATTAATAATAATAAATGTTAACGTAAAAATAATAAATTATTTTACAAAAAATAGATTAGTTTCATTAATAATATGATATACATGATATGGTTTCCTTGAATAAATGAATATTTGGTTTTACCCTTTTGTCCTTATCGGTATTATAAAATGTATTTTCAATTTTTTTATTTTTAATTTCCTTAAATAACCTTGATTAATCTTAACCATTGATCAAGAAAATGGATGAGTGAGATTGGTTTACACGGTTTACACAAATGGAAGCGGTTTTTATTAGATCGCTCATATATATATATACACATACATATATATATTGATTAACTTAAATATCTAATTTGCTATGTGAGCCGATTAATTACAGAATGACTATCATTTTACGGATAATCCGAAGTTGTCACATTTGAACTTTCGTGACCACAAGAAGATTTTTATTTCTACTCAAATTCAAACCTGGCAACTAAAAAAAATGATATAAATTTCATCGTTAAATTATACTTCAAAAAAATCATTAAGTGTATTTCATATAAATTTTTTTTATTTAATAAAGTTTATTATAAAAATATTTGATCCACATAAAATAAAATATAGAAAAACGGCCGTAAAAAAAAACATTCCATGGAATCATGATTTTAGGTGACAGGTTGTGTAAGGCGTCGCATTGCAATTTTCAAGATAATTCGGAATCATTATCTTCCGTTGCCATATCTTTTCAATACCTGTGGGTCCCACCTGCCCTATCCATATGTTCTTCCGAGGTTGCGAAAATAAGTAAAATATTCTTTCTTTTTTTTATTAAATTTATATTTTTTTTTATATTTCAAGCGATCAAGGATTCATCTTCTAATTTATATATATATATATATATATATATATATATATATATATATATATATATAGGAGTGATCATATGAAAAAACCGCCTTCATTTGTGTAAACCGTGCAAACAACCTTCATCTGTCGATTTCATTGTTTAATCTTATGAAATTTTTTCATGAAATTGTTTAATATATCTTTGTTTCTATGTAAAAATTAAACTGTTTCATGTATTTTTCATCATGATGAAATTTGTTTACTAAAAACAATGGAATGAAGATGATAATGTTTATAATTAATGCACTCCACAATGAAAATGATTAATCAACACTCATAATTAAAAAAATATTATGATTAGTTGAATGAGGTTTTCAACGTTTGTACTAATGGTTCGATTTGCATTTTATCCCTCCTCTATATATATATATATACACCAAATAGACCATGAATTTAATAAAATTCAGAGTAAGACCATACTTGTTAGCAGTTTAATGATTTTAATAAGACCAACAACTTATTCGATCAACTATACATGACTGTTTGATAGTGACTTAATAATATAAAAAGTGATTATTTAGATATATATATATATATATATATATAGACTTGGGATCATGTGAGACCAATGGTTTTTCGTGAGACCCGTAAGACCAATTTTCAACCCTTGGATTAGATTTACAATTGTCAGATCTGAACATTTATAAACGCCATGAGACTTCTCACTAATTACGAAATTGCCACCTTGCAACTTTGCAACCATTAGATCATTAATTCATAAATTTGATCAATGAACATAAATTGGTCTTACGGGTTTCACGAAAAACCCTTGGTCTCACGTGAACCCAACCCTATATATATATATATATATATATATATATATATATAAGGAACGTTCAAATAAAAACCACTCAATTTATAAAAATCGTTAAAACCTCATTCAATCAATTATAATTTTTCATTTTGTTCATTTTTTTGTAATTATGAGAGGTTGATTAACCATTTTTATTGTGTAAGATGTTAATCAATATTATCATCTTCATTATTTTAATTTTAGAAAAATACATGAAACAATTTCATTGAAATTTCATTAAATATTATATGAAACAATTTCATAACCATATATGAAACAAATTCATCAAAAAAACTCTTATGTGAAACAATTTCACAAGATTAAACAATTTTATAATTTTTTTTCATAAGATTAAACAATGAAATCGACATATGAGGGTGGTTTGTACGGTTTTTACAAATGAGAATGATTTTCATTTGATCGCTTCTCTCTCTCTCTCTCTCTCTCTATATATATATATATATGGGCCTAATTAAATGAGAACTGATTAGTTTGTGTTAATTGTGAGATCCAATCTCAACCACAAATCAACGGATAAATTAGAAAATTAATAATTATGTTAGTTTGAGTTAAAATTATAATTAGATGACATATTAGGTATTTTTAAAAAACTTCTCTCTTCTCTCTCCTACCTCCAATCTCTGGTCTTTGGTGAAATCGATATCACAGTATATCACAATGGGTATCACATTGTGTATATTTGTTTTTAAGGTTTGAGTTGGTATCATAGTTGGTATCACAGTATATCATAATGAGTTTCACATTGTGTATCTTTGTGATTACTTGGTACCTGCCGGATTAATGTTCACCGCAAGCCGAAGATTGGAGGTCGGAGAGATGAGAGAGGAGAGAGGAGTTTTTTATAAATACCTAAAAAGCCCTCTAATTATAATTTTAACTCAAACTACCATAATTATTAATTTCCTAATTTATCCGTTGATTTGTGGTTGAGATTGGATCTCACAGTTACCACAAACTAATCAGTTATCCCTTGAATGAGCCCATATATATATATATATATATATATATATATATAGACTTGGGATCATGTGAGACCAATGGTTTTTCGTGAGACCCGTAAGACCAATTTTCAACCCTTGGATTAGATTTACAATTGTCAGATCTGAACATTTATAAACGCCA
>NC_037528.1:16932142-16940570 GCF_001531365.2 Cynara cardunculus var. scolymus | reverse complement strand
TTAATTTTATTTTTTATCACAATATGTGGTTACTGAGTTGTTCTCGCGTTTTCGTAAATCACAGGGGTTCTCGTTTGAACCCTTCCCTATATATATATATATATAGAGAGAGAGAGAGAGAGAGAGAGAGAGAGAGAGAGAGACTTGGGATCATGTGAGAACACAGTTTTTCGTGAGACCCGTAAGACTAATTCTCAACCATTGAATTAGATCTACAATCTGAACATTCATAATCACAAAATTGCCACGAGACCTCTCAATAATCACAAAATTGTCACCATGCAACTTTAGACCATTAAATCATTAGCTTATAAAGTTGATCAATGAACATAAATTGGTTTTAGGGGTCTCATGAAAAACCCTTTGTATCATGTGAACCCAACCCTATGTATATATACATATCAAAACGTTTGATTGTATAATATCAGTAAAGATTTTGTTAAAAAATGATATGTTCTAAACTCTTAATTATACATCTTATATTAACCGAGTAGGTTGAATCTTTATACACGAAACACATGATGAGCCTTGTGGCTAAGAAGCATGTGTACGTGTATATAGCAGATAAATACAGAGTTATTTTGTTAAAAAAGAAGTGTCCTGAAAAACTTAGATGAAATTAAAGATATATGTATACCATGAGACTAAAGTATGAATAAGCAATGTAAGAGGTGAAACTAAAAGTAAGATTTGATATCTAAAGGGTAAATTGCATGAAAAAAGCAACGTACTTTAACTTGATTTCTATTTAGGGTAACGTACTTTAATTTGATTTTTATTTAGGGTAATGTACTTTCAAACTTTTCATTTTGGTACCTAAAATATAAAGTTTCAAACATTTAAGTACTCGGGTAACCGATTGAAGCATTAACCAGTTATTATGTTGATGTGGTATCCAACTCAGTATTATTTGCTCACGTGGCATGACATAGATTTTTTTAAATCTAAAATTAGTCATCAACCGGTTACCCGAGTATTTAAATGTTTAAAACTTTACATCTTATGTACCAAAATGAAAGTTTTAAAAGTACATTACTTAAAAGAGGAATCAAGTTAAAGTACGTTACTTTTTCATGTAATTTGCTCATATCTAATTAAATTATTAAATATGATTTTCAAGAGTGCCGTTACGTTTTATTAAGACATGAATGTTGGATCAAAAAATTATATGGCCTTGTTTGTAAAATGAACTTTGACATAGTTTAACAAAAATAAGCTAGCTTATTTTCTAGGCATATGTTTATGCTACTTGAAGTAGCGTTAACTTACACTACCAGACTGGTCACCTTTTTCCAATAATAACCCTAATTAATATTAATATTAATTATAAATAAATATTAATAAAATTTAAATGTTATTAATATTAATAAAAAATTAATTATTAATTAAACATTAATATTATTTATTATCTATCAGTTATTTACAATAATAATTAATTCTATATCAATTTTATTATAATATAAAAATGGCAATTTATGTAAAAACAGAAATTGACATTTATACTAACATGATGAATAAGAAGAAATGTTGCATTATGCTACAAAGCCCAAAAAATAGCAAAATGTTAAATGAGATGATGTGAAATGGTTCTTTTCCTTTTATTAATAACAAGTTTTTTAAAATATTTTTAAAATACAATATTATATTACATAATTTATAGAATATTTTTGAGAATTGTTAAACACATATTTTTATAGGAATTTTCATTTTATAAAAGATAATTTTTCAAAAATAATGTCATATAAAAGACTATTAAGACATTTAATTTCAAAAGCGTCCTAAAAACTTGTTAAGATATCCAAAAACGTCTTAATAATAACCAAAGGGCCTTTAGCCTAGCGGTATCGTAGCTCTTGGCCTTCTAGGAGGTTAGGGGTTCAAACCTCACCATAGGTGAGGAGGGTGTGTGAGTTTATTTATTGTATTTGCCGTATATAAATATTATATATTTCAAAAAAAAAACATCTTAATAATAAACTTATTTCAACATAATACATAATTGTTTGATTCTATAAAGTAGTTTATTAAGATGTTTAGATATTTATGACGTTTTATAAACACATTTTTACACTTGAAATTTCATAGCAAAATACTGTGAAGATAAAAAAATCCAAACCATCACAACATAACACTGAAGGTTACTTTCATAGTTTTTTACTGTAAAGTTTCAAGTGCAAAAAAGTCGTCTCACGGGTCTGACGAAAACAAATTGGTCTCACATGATCCCAAGTATATATATATATATATATATATATATATATATATATATACGGGAGAGATAAAATGTAAACCAGGCTATTAGTAGAAACCATGAAAATCATTGATTTCATTCTTTAATTTAGTAAATTTTTTTCATGAAATTGTTTAATATATCTTTGTTTCTATGTAAAAATTAAACTGTTTCATGTATTTTTCATCATGATGAAATTTGTTTACTAAAAACAATGGAATGAAGATGATAATGTTTATAATTAATGCACTCCACAATGAAAATGATTAATCAACACTCATAATTAAAAAAATATTATGATTAGTTGAATGAGGTTTTCAACGTTTGTACTAATGGTTCGATTTGCATTTTATCCCTCCTCTATATATATATATATACACCAAATAGACCATGAATTTAATAAAATTCAGAGTAAGACCATACTTGTTAGCAGTTTAATGATTTTAATAAGACCAACAACTTATTCGATCAACTATACATGACTGTTTGATAGTGACTTAATAATATAAAAAGTGATTATTTAGTGAGCTTCTTGAGAGGAGTTTTATGCAGAAGGCCAAGTTTATTCCAAACTTGTGTCTCCCCATTAAAAAACACGTTCTTTCGATTTATGAAAAAACCCTCTCAAACAAATTTTTTCTCCAACTATATATACACACAAATTAATCCTCATATATAACTTTAACCATACAGAACTTAATAAAAAATCAATCAAACATCTCTAAGAGTTTTTGTTGAGTACTTCTTATGTGTTCGACTATTCGTTTTTGACACCGAACAAATAATAAAAATATTTTCAAATACATAACGTCAGTTGATATTTGATTTATGTTTTGGTATAGAAATTTTACTTTGAAAATTTATTTACAAGTCGTTTACTAAATGTTTACAAAGTCATTTATCTTACCATGCATGTCAACATAACAAAGATTAATAATCTTACTTGATAAGATACATAATAACAACCGCGGTTCTTACGCTATAAGTGAGTGAGAATACTCTTACAAGCAATCCATTTTTATGACCTTGAATATTACCCGACAAAGTCATATAAGGTGGTGCCTTTTGTCAGTAAACGCGTATCCGATAATCATTTAGGGAACGACCCTTTAATCTAAAAGAATTATTGAAAACATGCATCATTCATATATATATATATAGGGATGTTATTCTACACCCTTTGCCATTCCTACACCCTATACAACTCTCATCTCAACCATTCAATTTTTAATCAATTAATTGTTTTCTAATATAAAGTATTAATCATAATTAATAAACTATATTCATATTTCATAAATATTCAAATCATAATAAATGAACTCCAATCATTTCTATAAATATCTCAATTAATTGGGTTGCAAAGGTTGTACAAATGCACAAAGTTGTAAAAGAAATATACCTTATATATATATATATATATATATATTCACATTTCTTGATTAAGGATGCAAACCAACTCTACGAAGAAAAATACTTATCAAATATAATCTTGATACATCAAAGTTGATAAAAGAGGTGCTGCATTTTTGAATTTAATGGCCTACAAATTATCAGGAAATCAATGAAGAAAGTGATAAAATATTCCAAAGAGATTTGTCGGGTCTTAAAATGGCAAACAAAGCTTTTGTTTCAACAAATTAGTGTTAAAATACTCAACTTATTGCCTCATAATTACATGTACCATTATAATTATGTTTCTCAAATTTCACACAACGATGGTTTTTTGGAGCTATGAATAATATTTTCTTTACTTTAATTGGTTTCTCAGGACAATAATTAATCAATTAAGCACACATTTAGAAATATTAATTATTTTTGGAATATATATATAAAGAAAGAGAGAGAGAGAGATAAATTCAGATGAAAACAATAACCAAATAAGAGAATAAGAAAACAGATAAATCACATGTGATTAACACATGTCGCGGCCATGTTGTCTACATACCCTTTCGTTAACCGTTAATGTAAAAACACATATGATTTTATACATGATTTAGCTGTTTTCACATTTTTTATTTAGTTAATATTCTCGTGTGTGTGTGTATATATGTATATATATAATAATAATAATAATAACAACATTTTGGGAGTCCATCCATTTAAATTTACACCAAAATAGCATCAAAGTTTGCACACAAGTCTTGGTCTATGTAGTTTGCCAGTTTCTGTATATGTATGTGATAAAGAGGGGGATATTGAAAGTGGGAGCTAAAAATGCCAATACTTCATTAATTCTTGGAATGATATTTAACAAATCAATTTCATTATATTAATTCTAAATTATTGAAGATATTTTGTTGGGTAACTGTGGATTTTCGGATCAGTTTATACGCGCCAACTAATTCTCCAACGGTGACGAATCGTTTGGAGTTATCGTAGATGAACCTCCATGGTCATAAGGGTTTTGAGACCGTATAGATTCTAAGGATAACTATCAGACTGTTATGTTGTACGGATCGAAATGTTGAACGACTAGAAATGCCATTGAGATAAAGTTGAAGTCGTAACAATGAGGATACTTAGATGGATGTATAGTCATACCATGCTTGACAAGATATAAGAATAATTTAAACACTGATATTGACACAAAATCATAAACAAACAATTTACGAAGTTTAAATGATAAATCAAATAACAAAATTAGAAAATTGTTATGGAAGTTGGGTAAATCATTCAACTGGTCATCTCCAAGCCAACAAATAAATGGTTGAATTGTCCCGTTATCGATTTTAAACAGGTATCTCACAGTTGAATTTGTGGGACTGTTTAATTAATTTATCAAATGTTTATTGGATGTCAGTTATCCTAACAGGTGGATATAATTATAATGACCATAATGACCCGATTTATTTATACAAAAATAATAATAATTATTAGAAAAAAATCCCCTTAAAACCCCAATTCTCCAATAATCTTTCACTCTTTCGATACGTTGTTTTGATAATAAAATGTAATTAAGTTTTTTGTGTTTGGTTTTTAAGAAAATTAAAAAATTATCGTAACTTTAGTTTATTAGTTTAATTTAGGGGTTATTTAGCAAAACGTTTACCGGGTAAACATTTACCAACCACTTACCTTACCGGATTAATATGACAATGACTAATAATCTTATCCGGTAAGGAGCAAGACAAAGAACGAGATTTTTATCCGATAAATGAAGGTGAGAGGCTCTTGTCAGTAAGTGTTTACTGGGTAAGATTGTGCATACGATGCCGTATTGATGATGACGAATCTTACCTGGTAAGGTTAGTAAAAGTGGTGGCTATTACCGATAAGTGTTTGATAAACGATCTCTTAAACCTGTTAAAAACCCGATGCAGTGGAGGGTCAACCCGATTAGCCAGTTGAATTGGATTAAGTCTTTAAATGTGCGAAAGATATAGCTGTTCTTTGCTTGTAACTAGGGTTGCAAAACGTAAACTGAACGAACACGAACGGAGGTTTGTTCATATTTGTTCGTTTAACTTGACCGAACAAATAAATGGACACGAGCAATGAAATAACAAAAAAATTTGTATACATGTTCGTTAGTTCAGAAAATGTGTTTGTTCGTTAAGAAAATATGTTTATTGTGTTCATGTTTGTTCATTCAAATACTAAACGAACATATATAAAGGAATGAACTTAAATTGACATAAAGGAACGAACACAAATGAAAAAAGCATTTGCACCATTAATTACTCATCATTTTATATCTTTAAGATAACATAACAAAATATGTAAAACCAAAGCAAACTTAGGAGGGACAAAAAGATTCCAAAAATCTTTAAATTATTGGATTTACATGTTAATGTCATGATATATAAATATAACGTAAACGCACAAATATAAATAAACTTAAACGAACATAAATGAATGAATATTAACAAACATAAATGAACGAATGTTTAGTGAACCGTTCGTGAATTATTCGACGTGAAGTTCGTTTATTTAACTAAACAAACAAAAACATGTGTTCATGTTCATTAAGTAAACGAACTTTCCGTCAAACGATAAACAATTTGTTAAACGGTTTGATTTGTTTTCAATCCTACTTATAACAAGTAAACTTGCTTTATTTGGACAACATTATTAAAGGCTATTTAATTAAGACAAATTAATTAATACTAAGTTTATTAATTATTTTCCTTAAATCACATGCTAAGTCATATTTATTTCAAACATATTGATCTATATATATAAATATATTTTATGGGTGGGGTTTGGGAGAGAGAGAAAGAGAGAGAGACTAGTGAGAGAGAGAGAGAGAGAGAGAGAGAGAGAGAGAGAGAGAGAGGAGTAAAGATGAAATCTTGATGATATTGAGTGAAGAGATACGGGAAGTGAAAACTACACATCAAGGAGATGATTACCCTTAAGAAAAGGGTGGCATACATCAGCACCACTATACCCTACAGTACACTGCCGCTACTTAATTAGGGTTTATCTCCGACCGTCGGATCGGTTTCTTTGATCACAGCGGTTAGATGTGTCCTTGACAGATGAAAAGGTCCTCCCATCCAACGGCCATGCAAAAAACCCTAATGATGTAAGCATTTTAGGGTTAGAGACAGTACAGATATTCTTGATCCACGCTGCCAAAATCTCCACTCCTTTCCAAGTCCAATTTCATCAATACTCAAAAGACTTGACTGACATTCATCTACACCCAAATTCTTCAACATTGCCCATGTCATGTATTTGTTTATATCTGCCCTCCTTGTCCTAGATAGAGTGCATGATACATACATACATATACATATACATACATATATATATATATATATAGGGGGAGAGAGAGAGAGAAAAGGGGATTTGAATGCAAACAAATGCATGATAATGAAAGGGAAACCACTCATGATGGTAGTATCAATATCAAAGAAATAACCCCAAATCTCAAAAGCTGGAAGTTGAGAGAGAATTGTTGAAAAATGGGGAATGAGACTGCAACAGGAAGCATTCAAGTGATGAAACTAATATTTCCATTTTCTTGTATAAAATTTGTGTACATCAAGAGATGATATTAATATATACAATTCCAAACTGAAAGTATGGTAATGAAATTTCTATATATATATATATTATATATATATTATATGTCATCTTCCACTCCCCCATTTTGGATCCTCAAATTTAACATTCAACCATTCATAATTACCCTTGTTGCAATTCCTGTCTAATTTCAGTCTCAATTCCATGCTCCATCTTCTTCAATTGAATTACTAAAAATGCACCCAGACTCCAACCATGTTTTCATTATTAATTTCCCAACCATTTTTTTTATATAATTTTGGATTTTTTTACAGGAATATATAAATAATATCCTTACATTTTTCTATGACCAACTTCTTTTGTTAAATTAATTTGGGAAATTTTAAAAAATGTGTATAATTTTAGAATGAAATTTATTTTGTTTCAATTCTTATTTTAAAGAATGTGATGGTTCAATCCTTCAATTTTGAAAGATTAAGGTCTTGTTTGGTTTTTTTATTTATAAAAAAGCTCTTATTAGGCTCTTTTGTCTGATTTGTTAAGAGATAAGGTCGCTCAGATTGTTGGTTTTTTCAAATTTTCAGAGGCATTTATATCTTATTTTCTTTTTATTTGGTAAGAGGTAAACCAACATTTTATTTGCCTTTTATTGTTCTTCAAACCCTTAACATCGACGTTTCTCAATCGATTAACCTTAATCGATCATTTTTGTCAATATGGATCCTTACGAAATCAATCATCATCTCTCTCAATTGATGTATTTTAATAGGATTTAAATATGTTAAATATCGTTAATGACATATTTTCGTTTAAATAAATGCTAATTATATGATTTAGATGTAAATTTTATAATGATGATGAATAAATATATGAAATTGTATAAATTTATATATAAATTCAATACTACAATTTTTTAATGGGTAAAATAGACAATTAAACAAATTTATACGTTTATCAGTTTACAAAAACAAACAGTCTTGTTGATTCAGATTTCAGACTTCAGCACCACCCTCTTATAAATCAGAAACAAAATAAGATTTAGACTTTAGCACCTTTTAAAAAACAAACGTCACAGTTAATTATCTATATATTTTTCTTTATCTCCAAAATAATTAATGTTTATTTGATTTATTTTTGTTGTTTCTATACATTAATATACTGTCTTTGATTATATACATCACTATAAATAAGCTATTTAGTCAAATAGTAATGATTTGATTAAACCTT
>NC_037528.1:16928005-16932051 GCF_001531365.2 Cynara cardunculus var. scolymus | reverse complement strand
AAATTCTTATCAAAAGATAAAAATTTAAATTTTTATTTAAACATAAATAACTAAATATGTTAAAAAATTTAAACTAGTTTTGGAAATATTGACCTTCAGAGAAATTATATATACTACGTGAAAAAATTACCACAATTCTAACGGACTAATCTTTTAATCCATCATCATCATCATCATCTGCATTCATAATCTTCAAAGATTTAACTTATATTTCTATGTTATATAATAAAAAAATAATCAAATGCTTAAAGTTTATTTGATTGAGATGTTTTAAAATTAAAGTTTTGGAATTTTTTTGATTAATCTGGATATCCAACCCGCCATACAAACCGACTAATCTCAGGACAATCATCTGTTTTGCGGGTAGCTCGAAGTCACTTCATTTAAACCGTTATGGTCAAAAGATGGTTTTTATTTCTTTTTGAATTTAAACCTAATACCTCCTGACACTGTTGACCTTTGAATGTCAAACTCAAACCAATCAAATATCACCCTTATGGTTAACTCTTTTTACGAATTCAACTTCATTGCCAGACGAGGCTTCAAACAAAAATCTAAAAAAATAAAAATTCTTAAGCCTTAATTAGTCATTTTTATTGGATATTTAATAATAAATATTATACTTTTGAAATGTAATAGTTACGTCATAAAACATAAGGTAAGAGATGATTACAAGCAGGTAATAAATTAAGCCATCAAATGGTTAAGCTTTTTCAATCAGATAATTTACAAATATCGTGCATTTGTAAAAATGATATTTAATAGAAATAAACATAATTAATAATTACCAGTAATACCCCTATGGAATTACTACTATATGAGAGCATAGTAGCCAATTAATGGGTGCTTGGAATATTTATATTTAGGGCCGCCTTGCTGTCTATAAAAAGGACTACGGATATTTATATTTTAAATTTATAAATAGTAAAAATACATCCCCACCTCACCCATCCCCCACCTAAACCCCTACTTCTAGATTAAAAAACACACACCCACACCCACATATAATATATATATATATATATATATATATATATATATATAAACGAGAACACCTCTATTTTACGAGAATGTGTAAACACCCTTATTATATGTGATAATACGCGTGAGAGGACTCTGTGATGTGCGGGTGACGTAATCCACGACTTAGTCCGCGCCAAAGGTTGTCTGTGTCTACGATTTAGTATCACATGTGATGGTCTTGATAGATTATAGTATCATATCAACAACACCCTTATCACATGTAATAATACATGTGAGGGGGTTTAGTAGTGAAAGAGTGACTTGGCCCGCAACCAAGATTGCAACGAAAACTGTCCGCGTCCCTTATTTAGTATCACATGTGTATCATATGTGATGGAATAATAGTATCACATGTGATTGTCTATAGTAAAAAGGTGTTCTCGTAAAATGAAAGTGTTCTCGTTTGAACTCTTTCCTATATATACACATACACACACACACACACACTTACTTATAAATCAGCTTTTATGTATAATTCACATATAAAACCCATACATATGAAAAAAGTTCAATGTTTATATAATGTTATTTCGTATATGAAATGTTCAAAACTGTTTTGTTTGTAAAAGAACAATTATAAACGTTTCACATATGAAATAACCTTGAATAAACACTGCATTTTCACATGTTTATGAAAACATGTTTATAAGTTTATACAGATCATTGAGTTTGTAAAAGAAGGGGACTCCCCCTTCTCTCTCTCTCTCTCTACATATATATACACGTTGAGTCTTTGACGGATATATAACATATATATAACCTTCCCGCGACCCTTCTTCGTGTTTGCCAAGTCGCTTCCTTCCTTCTTGGACGTGTTAGATTAAGGTGACGTTTGTTTTTTAAGAGGTGCTGAAGTCTGAAGTCTGAAGTCTGAATTTACTTCTTATTTTTAAGAGATAGTGCTGAAGTCTGAAATCTGAATCAATCAGATTGTTTGTTTTTTGTGTCTGAAATTTGAAGTTTGAAGATGAGAGATCGAGAGTTGATATGAATCGACAGTTGACAGAGTTGAGGGATGAGAGATCGAGACAGAAGAGTTGATCCAGAGAAATCGAGCGTAAAGAGATCAGAATAGGTAGGCGACGATTTGAAATAAGAGGTAATAAGAGGTTTCTCAATCGCTTAAATTTTCAGACTTAATAAGAGTTTTTAAGCTCTTAATTAAAAAAAAAAAACAAACACACTGAATCCTCTTATGTCTGACCGATTCAGATTTAAGAGGACATTAAGAGTTTTTTTATTAAAAACAAACAGCCCCTAAGTGTTCAATTGCATATAACCATATATGATCTTGGAACTTCTCGTATTTTTGCAAATTGATCAACTTCTCACATGATTATGTGAGAAGGATCAAAATCACATGTGATACAACACGTTCAAAAGGACATAGATGACTTCGTCAACATGACCAAAGTCGCGAGAAAGGTCGCTTGCACAATGGTTGGTCAAATCGACGTGTTTTTATACATGTGACATGATCCTTCTCGCAAATTGACTATGTTCTCCTTTGAGAACACACACACATACACATTCTTTTATTAACCGCCTAATTACTACAAACAATGCTAACTGAGGTATTTTCGTCTTTTCATATATTGATATCACGTTTCTTAATTATCACATTCACTTATTTAAGGGATAACTGAAATTAAAACTTTTAAAGGATAAATAAAAGAATTTAATTCAAAAAACAGTCGAATTTACCTTCCAAAAATACCCAAATTTATCTTCCAAACATAAATAACAATTCGTTCCAATATTGCTTTCTTGATTTCATGTAATTCATTTTCTTTTTCATTAATTGTTCAATTTAACCATAACCATTGATAAAAAATGAATAACTTAGATGAGTTTGTAAAGTCGATAGTAATTAATTGGTTAATAAATGATTATGTCTATACACACACACACACAGAGTTGAAATTTTATGAGAATAAGAGTTATGATGAGAACATCAGAACAAAACATTCAACTATCTTAATTGACCTATTTCTATCTTCATGACCGAAACTTTAACAAATTCATGTATGTAAAAGTGATTTAATGTATGTAAAAGTTCGTGAAAATGAAGATTAAGGTTGAAAGTCCTTGTTTTTGATAAGCAATGAAAAAAACGAAGGCCCGCGATTTTTTTAGAAAATCAACTCATCCAACGATTTAGAAGCATTCTCATAATAACTATATCACTGAAACCTAACATACACATATGACTGTATCATGTATATCTGGTGGCTAAGTTAAAAAGTTTATTGTTCGAATGTATACAATATATCTGGTTCAGCTTAAAGATACATGATGAAATATTCAGATACCTTACATGATTAAGAGCATCTATAGTGGTCGAACCTCTAAAAACCTCATTTACCATATTTTTTTTCGGCTACATCAATCCCACCTGAATAAGGTAAGAACCTCAATAAAAACTCCACAATAGAGATTCTTACAAAAATCTCATATTCTATTTTTTAATTTATAAAATATAATTTAATTTATAGATTATTATATAAATTTAATATATATATATATATATATATATATATCATAGAATTATAAAAAAAATACAAATATAATTTATTAATTTTCATTTTTCTATATTGATTTTAATTTAATAATTTATTTATTTTGTTGACGTATTTAAAAAACAATTTGAACAGAAACCTGTTTTTATATTACAATTAAGAAAAGTACAAATTGACACAAATGTTAATCTTTATACAAAGTAAAATCACTTGTAATCTCGATTCGATCAAATATGTTCAATCAAATCGGAGCAAAGTTGATGATAAACTTCGTTTGAACGCATCTCAGCATTTTGTTGAAGGTATTATTGTAATTTATATATGCATAGAACCTTAAGATATTTGGGTTAGATTATCTAACTCTTCATCGATATCCAGTTGTTAAACATGTTACATTTCTTCTTCAACACAATCATATTATGCAAAATTATGTATAATATAAAAAAAATGAAAATATATTTTACCAATTATTAATTTACGATTTATAAATTAATTATATATATA
>NC_037528.1:16906848-16926243 GCF_001531365.2 Cynara cardunculus var. scolymus | reverse complement strand
TCTTTAATTTATTTTTTTATTATAATTTAATTTAAGTTTAATAATAAAATAATTTATTTTTAGTTTAATAATATAAATTTTATTAATAATTAAATATTCTGTTAGAACTCGATGATTATCCTAATTATATTTTAGATTTTTTATATTTAAAATGAGATGTTTATCCTGTATTTGATTATGTTTATCTGTAGTTAGTTACACAAATTGAAATATGGAGCTTTAATAAGTTGTATTTACGTACAATCTACTTGCAATCTTGAGTTTTAAGTAATATGCATTAATAAAGAGTACTTTACGTATAAAAAATAATTTTTAAGAGTTTTGTCAAATGCTTTATAATATAGTATAGAAATATGAAAAATAATCTAAACATTATAATATACTGAGATAATTCAAATTTAAACTTATTAATATAAAAATTTACAAGAAACAAAAAATAAGATAAAATTAAAAAAAAATATTAATTTATATTTTTTATATCATTTTTATCTTATATGTTTTATAGATTGTTTAAAAGAAAATAAAATGGTTAAGAAATAATAAGAACAATAACAAAAAAAAAATGTATATAAGAATCTGGGTTCTTGTTCAAACTGCACCTACGTTCTAATTAAAACATGTGACTAGACAAAAATCTCTATCCCATAATAAAAGTTCTCATAAAAAACCCAAAAGAAATCTCAACAGAAACCTTTATCGTAGATGCTCTACAAGATATGTTTTCGTGAGATCTAGACATTTACCATTTATATGTTTTTTTTGAAGTATATAATATTTATATACGGCAAATAGAACAAATAAACTCATACCCTCATCCTCACCTTTGGTGAGGTTTGAACCCTTGACCTTCTAAAAGGCCAATGACTCACATACCGCTAGACCAAAGGCCATTTGGTTACCATTTATATGTTATTGACTAATTTTTTTAAAAAAAACTATAATTATATATGTGTCGTTTTAATTTAGGAATATATAGTTCAGTTTTTTAATAATGAAAATAATAAAGCGTTTGATACCGTTTTTATTTTGGTTTTTTAAGGTTTGTTTCAAACACAATAAAAAAACAATTTCTATGATCCAATTTTCATTTTTTTTTTATAAAAAAATTGCAGTAAATGTAACACTTTTTATTTTCTTTAGTACGCGTAAAATATATTTAGTTCCACTTTTTGTTTAGTATTTGAAATACTGTAACAATATTTTTCTTTAACTGTAGGTTTTTAGGTCAATTAAGTACAACAAAATTGAGTCTATAGGACACCTTCAATCTCTAAGCGTCCCAATAGACCGCTTTATAGAACTTAATTTATAGGAACAAAATATAAAACGTCATATCTAAAGGTGTTGTAATAAGTTTATATGACGCTTTTGAGCATCTTAATAAGTTTTTAGTATATTTTTAATACAAAGTGTCGCATTAGCAACATTATAGGACACTTTTGAGAAATTGTCCTATAAACTCAATTTTTTATAGAACATTTGTTTTTATAGAACAATTTTTTAAATAGTGTCATACAAAATTACTAATGTGACGCTTTATATTAAAAGTGTCATAAAAAACTTATTACGACATTAAAAAACGTCATATAAACTTATTACAACGCCTTTAGATAGGACATTTTATTTTTTTGGTCCTATAAACTAAGTCTTATAAAGAGATATATTAGGATGCTTAGAAATTAGGAGTGTCCTATAAACCGGATTTTGTTGTAGCGATTTTGATGTGTCGATTAATTCTTTTGAATGATTATGAATGGTTTAGAGTCATTGCAGATGCAGATGCAAACGCAAATACAATTATTAATTATAACTGTTATAATTTTATATTAGATAAAAATAAAAATAGAAATAAAAAATAGAAATTTATTTAAAGAAAGGATGAATTAAATAAGAGGAGGGTGTTTTGAGTTGTGACCAATCAAAGACCTTCATCCATCCATCCATCTATACATGTATATTGTGGACCATTGAATCACTGCTTTCTGATTCGCCCTTTACCATAGCTAACGTAATCCCATATTCCCTCAATTTACAACATTGCCATTACTCCACTGTTATATTTTTAAGGTATAGTTTGACATCATTTGAAGTCATATATAAATTGACTATCAAAGTAACACTCTATGTAAATCAATATAAATCAATTGTGTTTCTATCTCATCTCATGTTAATGTTTTTTTATCACCGTTTTAAACTTTTAGGGTTAAATCAAATTTTTTCAAAACCATCGATCTTAGGGGTTGTTTACCTGAACACTTACCCGGTAAGCGCTTAACGGTAAAATTCAACTCTATGTCTTATTGATCGGGCAAGATTTTAGTCTACCAAACGACATCGTATGTAACAATTTACCCGGTAAGCGCTGACCGTGGTAAGAGTTGTCGTCATCACTTACCGGATAAGACTCTCGGTTCGTGTCTTCGCTCTTACCAGGTAAGATTCTTGATCCTTGTCATATTCATCCGGTAAGAAAATGTGATTTGATAAGCGCTTACCCGAGTAAGCATTTGGTAAACAGCTCCTTAGAGTAAGCCCATGTTGGTTATAGCTTGTGATTTATGCGTGTTATAAAGATAGGAGAATACTTAAGATTCAATTCACACAATATTAAGTAATGTATGAATAAACAATATTATAATTTTTCTTAGTTAATAACAAAAAAAATCTATTATATAATATAAAAATAGAATTTATGTGGATGGGATAATCAAAAAACTCGTGAGGGATGCACGATAGAGAATATATATTAAGGTTTTCTAGACAAATAGTTTTAGACTTTGATATTAGATAAACGACCAATTAACATGTTACACATTTTCTTGCAAAAAAAAAAAAAAAAAAACTAATTCTACCAAAAAAATCAATTATTTTATAATTATAATTTTAAAATATATACGGTTACGTAGAACGGAACAATACGACACTTTTCACGAACCGATATTTTTTAGCCTACGACTACGACTACGACGGTATAACGAAGCAGTGGACAACGAAAGTAAATCAAAAGAAGACATTTGTTTTAAAATTTAATTTCCATAAAAAATGGTACAAATAATATAGCCACGTATGATTTTGTAGCATTCATTCCACTCATTCAGCATCTCTCTTTAAGGCTGCAAATATAATTTCAAATCTTACAATCTTGAATACTTTCGAAAATCCAAAAGAATTGTGTAAGAAGGCCAACCAACAACCGAATAAAGCTTCCATTGTAGAAAATGTGTTTTTGATGCTATATATATATATATATATATATATATATATATATATACTTGGGATCATGTGAGACCAAAGATTTTTCGTGAGACCCGTAAGACCAATTCTCAACTCTTGGATTAGATCTACAAGCTGAACATTCATAATCACAAAATTGCCACGAAACTTCTCAATAATCACAAAATTGCCACCGTACAACTTTAGACCATAGATCATTAGCTTAATTATAAAGTTGATCAATGAACATAAATTGATCTTATGGGTCTCACGAAAAACCTTTGGTCTCACGTGAACCCAGCCCTCTATATATATATATATTAAATGAAATACTTTTACCTACGGATTTTTTATCCGTCGTTAGAAGGGGTAAAATGTCATAAAACCGTCATAAAAGTTGTTGGGTGAATTGTTATTGGGAAGTTCAAATCAGTAACAGATTATCCAAGTATTTTATGAGATGATCCGTTGATATTTTCTTTAAAAACATCATATTCTACCGGAACATTAGTATTTTCTGGATGATCCGTCGTCGGTAATGATTCTACCGGAACATTAGTATTTTTTGGATAATTATACATCATCGAGAAAGGATGCAAAGATGAGTAGTATTGTATTGATAGATGATGTATAATTTCTGTGGTATATGTCATGTGAAATGAGATACTAAAAAGGGTAATTTCTTTATTCAAAGTAGGATTCTTAATGTTTGGATAATGATGCAAAGAGGAGTAGTACATGATGCATGAGAAGGTGTACATTATGTTAATATGGATTTGAGATAATGAGCTCAAGGGATAGAGCCCTATATAAAGTAATGAAATAAGTGACTGCTCACAAATGGCTTTTCACCCAAGCAAAGCCCTTGTGTATATCAACCTTTTTCCTAGTCCCTCTTTTGTCCCTTACCCCTTTTCTTAACATCACTCTGTCAACTTCAATCCTTCTCTTCCAGATATCATCTCTCTCTCTCTCTCTCACACACACACACTGTGTTTGTGTGGTGTGTCTTCCATGTGCATCCTCCATCTTTCTTAATTACTGCTTATATAAGCAGCTGCAGTTCCACCATCTTCTTCATGCAAACTAGAACTAAAGATCAATCTGTGTACTTCTGGGTGTTTTGTGATTAGGGTTTTGTTTCAATCTGTTTTCTTTTGATGTTGTTGTTTTGATTCATGAAGAACACCATGGAAACTCAACAACAACAACAACAACAAACAGACATTCAAGATTTAGGGAACAAAAACAGTAGCAGTTATGTATGCAGGCAAAGCAGTACGAGGTGGACGCCCACAAGTGATCAGATCAGAATTCTGAAAGAACTTTACTACAACAATGGGATCAGATCACCAACGGCTGATCAGATCCAGAGAATCGCTGCTCAACTCAGACAGTACGGCAAGATTGAAGGCAAGAATGTGTTTTATTGGTTTCAGAACCATAAAGCTCGTGAAAGGCAAAAGAAACGGTTCACTCCTGCTCCACCACCACCGTCCTCCACCACCACCCTCCTCCCATCTCCCTTCTCTGATCATACTCACCAGCATATCAACCACCATCTACCCACCGCTGCTGCTATGCAAATTCAATCTCACCACCCCCACTATCACCATCAAGAACCACCACACGTCTATAGCCACCAACACAAGCTCTACACCACACATCACATTGGTACGTATACTGATCAAAATTTCACCATCTAGCTAGCTTTATATGTGTGTGTTCTTACTTTATGCATATAAACTTAATTTGCAGGGGTTGGTTCTTCTTCTTCTTCTTCGCAAGGAGTGATGGCTGTTGGGTGTGGCTATGGATCTGTTGCCATGGAGAAGAGCTTCAGGGTATATAAAAACACCACACACACGCATACACATACACATACACACACTTCATTTGATATTTATATACTTAAATAATTCCAAAATTCTCCCAGAAAAGATGTTCATCAGAATTTCATGGGGGATGTGAACACTATTTTGAGTGATAATTAGGGTTTGAATGCTTCTATTTGTTATTTTTTTAAAATAATCAAACAAAGTGTATTGTATAAATGAACAAAAAATTCGAATATACCGAAATAAGTAATAACAAATCCCATCATTGACACACACAAAAAATCGCTTGCATTTTTATCAAAATTGGTATTTAAACCGAGTCTATATATATATACACATACACATATAAGTAGTAATTTTATATGTTTTTTTTATTATTGTACGTAGGAGTGTTCAATATCACCGCCGGAAGAGAGTATGGCCACCGGAGGAGTTGGCCGGAATTTCGGATCAAGATCACGGGTTGGTGTCGATTCATGTTCTTTCTTTGACACAATCAAGCCAACAACATACGACATCTTAGAGAACCATAATCAAGACGAAGAACAAGAAGAAGGAGAGACTTCAACACAGATTGAAACACTTCCTTTGTTTCCAATTCATGGCGGTACCCACCATGATTTCTTCAGCATGAAGTCGGCAGATTTGTCATCGGATGGAGGTTACTATACCGGAGGAAACTGGTACCGCTCCGATGGCCGGGCTTCCCTTGAGCTCAGTCTTAACTCATATGGATATTATAACTGATTATATATTACATATATTATCAATATCAATTAATTAGGTAATTATGTAATTAAGTAGTAGCAAATATCATGTCCTACTTATGACTGATTTCCGATTAATTTCTATATGGATGTTAACCCTTTAATTATATTGCATATGTTTCGTCTTTAACACCGTCCATATCAATTCACCATTTGATTTGATATATACCTTTAACAACTTACATGTGACTTGAGATCACCTAAGACCGACCTGTTTTCGTGAGACACCTGAGAGTACTTTTCTACACTTGAAACTTCACAGCAAAACACTGTGAAGATAACTTTCACAGTGTTTTTGCTGTGAAGTTTCAAGTATAAAAAATGGTCTCACGAAACCAACCCAACCGACCTACATGATGATTAATCAAAGATATTGAGTAACAAACTTTTATCCTACCGGTTCTTTATAAAAATAAGTTGAAGATGTAATTGTCAAAGAAAACCTTATGAACATATATAATGTTTATGCGATTAATTAAGATGTCCATAATATATATAATTGAAGACATGATACACCACATCGAACCAATATATTGTGCTACTGATGTGAGATCATTCGGATGGAGAACGCGGTTGATGGGATTGTGATTCGAGAGGTGAAGATCTTCAAAATCTCGAACGATCTACAATCTGTTGTATCTGCGTACCTCTTCAAAGATTTATGCGAACATTGTAATGGGGGTAGCTTGAAAATCAATGATATATAATCCAACTGATCAAAAGAACTTTCTAGTTCATTACAAAAAGGATGAAAATGTGATTTTTGAGCTCTTATAAATTCTAATTTTGGGCCTTCCATATAATATGCTAAGTTGATTTGTACACAATGGAAGTCATTGGATTAACATGTTGCTTTAGGGTTGGAACGTTACAAGTAGTATCAGGGTTTTTACGTATACGTATATATACCGTGTAACATTTTAGATGAATCATAGATTGTCGATAAACAAAGGATGTTTGATAGGTATGACGAGAATGTCTGGAATTTAAGTAGAGTGGGAGTTACCGTCACAAATGAATATTATGAGATTTGTGAGGTTATAAGGCCCAAATTATGAGTTACTAATTATAACATTTATCATGATTTTAAGTTTAATTAATTGGAGATGGTCAACTTGAAGGGCAAAATTATAACGTATTGAACTAATTACCCTTGTTTATTTTGGAATTAAAAGGGTAAACGATACACCAATCAACGTCTTATTAGTTAAAGACGTTTTATACAAATTAATTACGTACCGTATACCTTACTTGTCAATTTCTTCGCAACGACTAAATTGATATTATAAAACGTCTAAAATATAAAAGCGTCTTAAAAAAACATTTTATAGTTATAAAAACCAAAAAGTGTCATTTATAAAAGTGTTACAATAGGTTTGTAGGAGACTTTTAGGCGTATTATTAAGAAGTTTTTAGGATGTTTTGAAAATAAATGTCGTATTAACTATTTTATACAACACTATTTAAAAAAAGTGTCATATAAACACAAATGCCTTGTAAAAGATGAGTTTATTTTTAGAACTTTTCTTAAAATTGTCCTATAAAATAGCTAATATTATGTTTTATAGTTTGATCCTATAAACTTAAGTTCAATAAAATATTCTATTACAACGTTTAGACAATTTAAACGTCCTATAACACCAAATTTATTGTAGAGCAATTATTAACAAACTTTGTTTTACATTCTATTAACACTAGGTGTGAGAATAAAAAGACTTTCCCATATACGCAATATGTTAAATAAACCCCACACACACACGCATGCACGTACGCATGTCAAACTTCTCTTGCAGAGAGTTTGTTTAACAACCAACACTTACGATAAGATGATAAATGATATATGAGCCTTTGTCTCATAGGAAGTCAGATGTTCAAATTTCACCAATGGTGAGGAGGGTGCGTAAGTTTATTTTGTTGCATTTGTCGTATATAAAACATATTATATACTTTTAAAAAAAGATGGTAAATAGTAATATAATACCCAAAAAATGGGTAATATGTGGCAATCAATTGGAGGGACTATATGTAGTAACATATGAAAATTTGAGTTATAGCACCTAAGCGCCATTAATTGGAAGATGTGGAGGACTCGGCTCAAAAATAATTCAAACCCGTTGGATAAAGATGTCACCGTAGGAAATAGGGGTTTAGCAACAACGTATGTCGTCACTAAAAGTCAATCTATCATCAGAAACGATAATAGCTTCTTGCTGAAACATGTCGTCGCTAAATCACATCATCATTGCATTTCGTCAGGAAATCAAAAGGCTAAAATTTTCTGTATTGCTTTGCAAAGAAACCAAAAGCAAGACAACCATTTATTGGAGTTCTTGGTGAGATTCTGAGTGAGTTCTTGAAGTAAAAGACAACACAAGGACAAGTTAGGAAGTACAAATAGTATGGTTAATTAAGGTAAGATTTAAAGCATGGCCTGTGATACAAAGGATTAATATGTTACAGAGTAGGATCTGAGGTCGAAATACTGTTTATTTAGTAATAATGATGATATTACATTATTTTTGGAAAATAGAGAAGAAATCAGAAGTCATATGTTTTTATCAATATCGTTTTGTGTGCTTAAATGCATATATAAGTTAGATGTAAGTGTAATATTTGAGTGATTTGGAGTTTTGATGGTGACCATTTGAAAACCGAAACCTGGAATCATAATTTTGCAAGGTCGTGTAGGGTGTGCTTTAGTTTTAACATGGTCGTGCAGAGTTTAAAAGGGAATTGACTCAGCCATAACGATTTTGACACAATCTTGTGAAATTTATGAAACATTTGGCACGACCGTGCAAGACTATCATGACATTGTAGGAATGACACAACCATATTGAAGTTGGTTAAGCAAAAGTGGATCAATTCTTGGTGTCGTTGATGTTGATGTCGATGTCATGTGTAATGGTTAGCCGTTTACTTTAGTACATGTAGTGTGATGTGTGTAGGTATTAATGCATGATCAGATGCCAGACTAATATTAAGAGACGAGTTTTCATGAGACTTGTAACTTTTAACAATGGAGATATATATGTATGCTATGTATTTTATATGTTTTAAATCATATTAGCATCTTGAACAAGGATCATATGTTTCAGTCTTTCAATACTATGCACGTAAACATATTTTTGTACGTGTACAGATTCTAACATGGATGCTAGCTAGCAATATTATACTATGTATTTTACATGTTTTAATACGTCCATGAAACCATGAAATTGATTGTCTCAAAATCCCAAGTGAAACATGATCATAAGGATTATGAGGTTGATATGATCTTTACGGTCAAAACGAGAAGTTACAAATTTACGGGGTGTTTGTTTTTTACTTAATATCCCGTCCCCGGTCAAACCCTGCCAAACCCCATGAAAAATATTCGTTAGTTTGAGTCTACCGAAGATCCCCGGTCCCTGTTTAAGTAACATCTCTCGGCCCTAGCCCGGCCGCAGTTTGAGTCTATCGGAATCCCCGGTCCTGGCCCCGGAACCCGTTTTAATGGGGAATCCCCGTTCGGGTCGGGCGAGCCGGGTTCCCCACAGAATCGGGGCAAATCACCATCATTAATCACAAACTGCAACTCTATGCTTGTTATTAATAATACTATATATTTTATTAATACTATTTTATAAGACTGAAATTAAATAATACTAATTTATCCACTTCCACTCGTAAGCGAATCATTTATAAGATTTTTTTTATTAATCTAGATATCTAACTTGTTATGTGAGTCGATTAATCCCAAGATAACCACCTATTTTACGGATAGTTTGGAATCATCGCATTTGAACCTCCAAGGCTACAAAAGGATTTTTATTCTTCTTTGGATTTAAACCTAGGACCTCCTAACACTTTTAATCTTTGAAGCCAAACTTAAACCTATCAGACACCACCCTTGTAAACATTAATACATCGAGATTGAATTTAAATAAATTATTGTATGAGTAAATAGTCTGAATAACAAAAATTACTATTTTAACTTTTTATTTAGATAAGTGTTGAATTAAAAAAATTGTTTGATAAATCTTTTAATACAAATTATTTAAAATAACATACAGAATATAAATTTATCATATAATACTTAATAGATTAAATATGTTTAAAAAATTTACACATAATTGCTAATTTGTACATTTGTTAGTAGAATATTTAATTTTCGATGAAACATGAGACTAGAAAATTCTAGCTTAATGCATTAAGATAAAATGGATTGTTTTATCACATTAAACTCATTTTTTATATTAAAAGAGTATTCATGTAATGCAGTGAGATATCTTAATTTTAAAGTTTTTATTTTATTCATTTTCTTTGTTGATATAATATGGTTTTATGTGGTTTTTAGAAAACGATAATATTTTTATTTTTAAATGAAATATAAATTTAAAAAAGAAAAAGTATTGATATTAGTATTAAATTAATTATTTAAAAGTTTTCGTTTTTCATTTAATTTCTTTAATTCAAAATTTTATTTTAAATTAATTTAGATTTAATAACAAAATTATTTATTTATTATTTAATAATATAATTTTTATAAGGATGATAACAAAATATTATGTAAAAACTCAATAACTATTCTAATTATATTTTAAAATGAGATGTTTATCATGTACTTGATTATATTTATTTGCAGTTAGTTACACGAATTCAAAAAAATAGAGGTTTAATAAGTTGTATTTACGCATAATTTACTTGTAGTATTAAATTTTAAATAATATGCATCAATAAACAGTAGTTCATGCATAAATATCTTGATTATTTTCTAATATAATGCTTTCGAACCATAATAATCTTTCATAAATATCATCAAAAGAAACAAACTCTCATCATCATTATTAAATATCTTAATTAATTGGTTTGTAATAATATTGGTTAGACTTAGGAGAGGTGATCATTTTCGGTGTGGGCTAGACCTGGGTTGGGCCTAACTTGTTTTTTTATCCAACGGGCCTAATATTGTAAATCTAAGCCCATTTTTTCGTCTTTGACAACTTGTCATTGCCCGCCTTGTAAATGGGTTGGGCTTGTCTAAGGTCTAACGGACTTAAAAAGTGTAACTCTTATAAATCTATATGGAACCAAAAAGTAAAGAAAAAACACCGTTGTAATTAAAATTTTAAGCAACTAAAGTGACATATGGATACAAAAATGAAGAAAAAACAAAAAACAAAATTCAGGCTTCCATAAAATCAATAATGCATTCTTGTTTTTTATGTATAACATTACTATTTACATTTTCATGGCTCCATCATATTACTGCCAATTTCAAACATCCCAAGTTTTGATCGGAACCATAATTCTTTAGCCAAAGAGTCTCATCCTATGACCCTTTTATCACTTAATGGAGATACTCAGGGCTCGACATGCCGCGAATCTTCTTGAAATAATAATTTAATTTGAAAATATACTAATATAATTTAATTAATGGTAAAAAATATTAATTACAAAATATAAACGGGTTGGACCGGTCTGTCCCTATTTATTTCTACATTATCCATGTTCGCCCGTTAATTTTAACGAACAAACCCGAACCCGTCTATTTTCTCGATAATGGTTGTTCAAACCCGTATTTCTAACGGGCCAGATGGAACAAATTAAACAGGTTGTCTCGTCCATGAATAGTTATATAATCAAGTTAAAATCAAAACACAGGTTTTTCTACTAACATGCCACGAAGGCATTTTTATGGCATCTTCACAAACTCACTTTTGCAGTTGCTTTTGTTAAAAATATTTCCTATAGTTTAACAATACCATATTTAATAAAATTATATATATATATATATATATAATTATAATTAGGGTTGAGTTCCGATAAAAAGAGTAAGAAGGGATCTTCACCCTTCCGATTAATCTTAATTGAAGAATTCCACTGGATCAATACTAACAAGAAACACCAGATTAATTCTTTTCTAAAACACAACTCATGGGTTGGTTTGAGATTAAAAATGATAAAAAGAGTCCAAATACCTTCTTACACTTCTCACCTTAACTCAAGCCTTCGTGAATATATAACATTAACCAAAAACACTACCAAATCCATCATTGCTTGTTTGTTATAATCATTATTTACTAGAGATGTGGGTATGAAGGCCTGATAGCTGTTAAGACCCAAACCTGTAACAATTCGACTTATCAAATTGATATCAGTTGAGATTTTGTCAAATGACCGATTATGAGAACCGTAACGAAAGACTAGTTAAGGCATGCCAATTCAAAAGAATACCACATGAAGCTCACCGATTGGCCAATGGACCAACTAAAGTGGACAAGGTCTTGGAAACCAGTTATACCGGTCCATATCAGTTACACATTTTAGGCTAAAAACTATACCAGTTATGCCGTAACCGATTAAGAACTAGACCAGGTAAGAATAACACTTTTTACATTTAGTTTATTTCATCATATGATTGAATACCATTCAACAGTCAAATGCTGCAATTCTGGAAAACGAATTACAGGACGATTTCTTTTTAGAGTTTCAGGAAAATACAGAGATATACAACAATACTCATGTTGACAAATCAAACTAAAGCCATTTCTTACCACTTCCCAATTTTTCTTTCTTCAAGTACTTCTCTAAAATCTGCAGAATTAGCCGCCACAAATTTCGACATATCGAAGCCAATTACTTGTTTACGCAACACTTACAGGAAGAACATGCCCCTCCCTTTGTGTATTACATCTGCATATATATGGTGTGATACATTCATTACTCGCAAACTAATCTGAAATGCTTTCAAGTGGAAGTAGTTAAGGGGTATTATGTTTATGTCGTACTCGCGCATATTTAATTAAGTAGCAAATAGTTGGCCACAAGAAAAGGATGAAATTCTAAATGTATACTTACTTATTGCAATGGGATCGAGATGCATAGTTGTGATTGTTACAATTCGTGCACATCCAATCCCCATCACGCCATTGTTTTGCCCTGATCATATCAAGTGTTAGAAGACCGACTCTTGAAAGCACACATTAAACCCAGATTATTGCATACATACTTCATATCCGATATAAATCACTTGTTCAACTAAATAGACATTAGTAAAACCTCAAACTCATCACTTGGGCAGTTTTGAAACATTTAATTTTTGTTTTAACTTCATATGTCATTTCTTCAAGGGGTTAAATTTTATAACTACTGTCTTGGGCAAAGAAATAATCGCTGACATAACTGTCATTTTAGGAATGAATATGCTTCAGCATGTAGATTTATGATAAATTTCATATGAAGTGGACATTTGGAGAAAAGAGGGCTTCAGTCAAAATTTACCCTTTTCCTGGAAGTGTTGGCATCATCACTATCTGAGGCAACTGCAGGCTGAGTTGCAAATGTTGCATTGCTGATGAGCTGCCATTGGGATAGGACTGATAGAGACCAGCTGTTTGATTAGCAGAAGAGCTTGCCATATGACCAGGTGCTGAATATGAGGAACTTGATATCTGCCCAAGTGTTGGATATGATTGCTGCAGCCCCATTGTCTGCATATTGAAACTTTGGAGGATAAAATATCTCACCAAAACTGCAAAAACAAATTTTAAATTGCGTCTCATAAAGTTGTACATTACCTGCCCAGCATTCAGTCGTTTGTTATCCCAATCTTGAACAAGTTCTTCAGATGCCAACCTTTTCGTTCCCAGAGCTTTAGGATAAATAAGTAAATATAATAAGCGGTAAGTGATGCATGCTAGATACGAGGTCACTAACATACAAAAACCACAAAGTTCTAATCAACCAACATTAAGCTGCATCATATTGTTTAAACTTTAAAGCATTTCTGTGGTAAGTCACATCCGACCATTTCAATTGCATTAACTAAATATCCACTGTCGGCTTGGTATAAGAAAATAGTCAAAGAAAATACGTTGTTATAATATTACCTGGAGGCATGGAAGCATTGCATTTTTTGCACTGTAAATTCAAGATAAGCTAAATCAGATGGATAATAACAGCAATAGTAAGCCATACGTGTTACGTTGGTAAGGAATCTAAACTTTCATACCTGTGCACGAGAAGAATAGTTATGGAAACCACAGGTGCAGATCCAGTCACCGTTGCGCCACCCTTTTGGAACCATAACCTGGCTGACTTGGTTTGCATATGGAACTGTGTTTGTGGGATTTCCACCCAAAGGCCAAGTAGAAGCTGGTTGAATTCCAAATCTATCAGGGCCTCCTAAAAGCCAATTAGAGCTCAAAGGTAGGGACTGTTGAAGAGCTCCATTGCCAAGCGATCCCACTCCCAGATTCAACCTTTGGTGCTGTAGTCCTTGTACCCTGGCAAAATAATGTGGATGAGTTTGCAGAGAAGCCCCAGGCATTGCAAGTGCTGGCATAGCTGCTACCTCCTTCGGTTGTCCGCACTTTTTGCACTTTTCTCGCGAGGCATAATTGTTGTTAGTGCAGCCTATTTTGATCCATCGCCACACACACCAACCCACAACGCAGCCAGATAGAGGAAAGAGAAACCCAAGGTTACGCACGCCAACCAGCCCATCACATACCAAACACACACACAAAAACACAAACAACTCAACCTGAATGATTGCATTTTTTTAAGTTAAATAAAAAAATCGATATATTTTGACAAGCAAGCTACATTAATAACCAGAAGTTCATTGCTTGCAATTTCACCAATGAGAATAGAAGTCCCCTCCATCCCAAATAAATGAAGTACATGCTCAATAATGTTAAAAATGTGCTTGTCAATCTGGGATCTGAAGGACAGAAATTGCTGGTTTAGATTCATATTTATTATCTACACCAATAAAAAACAAAAATTGCATTCATTCAGATTTTATTTGAATTTTGAAAACATGATAAATCATGTCGATTTTATAACACTAACTACTCATTCACAGAAGAAAATTTTACTATCAAGTGAAGGAGGTTTAATATGGTTGAATTTTATTGACAACACAAACGCTCTAAAAAATGATGTATAAAGTTAAAATTGTCATTTTGCCTCATTATTTTGTATAAAAAAATAAGGTCATTTTGACCACAGAGTTCGCAAAAAAGGGAGTATCACGCAAAGTTCAAAAAACATGGTCAAACAACCAAAAGGCTCAGGCACACCGTTCAGTGGTTGTCAGTGTTATGTTAAACGGCATACTTCATATAGTTATAACCTTTAACCACCTCAAATAGTCATACCAAAACATAAAACTACCAAAATGAAGTATAGAGTTTACATGTACCATAGAACACAAAGTTACAACTTACAACATTACACATTCACATATTACTCTCATTAAATAGTAAAGACTAATGAGTAAGTAGGATCCATTTGAAAACAGTGGAAAATTTTCCACTGTTGCTCAGTCTAAAGTGAACATTCACTACACAGGGTCCAGTGACTGAGTTGATACAACAGTCTCCATGTATGTATGGCTTTTAGAGGCATTGGAAGTGCATTAAACCAAATTAAAGATTGCTCCTACAACCATAGTTAAGCATGGGGCAAGTGTATCTTTTAATCAACTGGGACTGTGAACACTGGTAAATCCACATAAGGTCACAGGCCTACCAATTATCACACTTTTGAACACAAATTATTTCTGTTAACCACTTATTCTTATCCTAATTACTAAAATGATATAAAATATGCATCAACCTCAACAGGTTGGACATGCAATTTTCTTATTACTCCTATCTACCATGCAGTGCAGGGTGCAAATTACACAACATCATCTTCATGTCCTGGGTTTAACCATTCACAATGGTTAAATGATGTGTTTGTTAATTAAAATATACATGACAAAATCACAAAAACAAAAAACAACAAAAAGGTTTAAATAAAAACAGAAACAAATGAACTAGTCTCCAGGAATCATGGTTATACGATCAACCTTCAACTGGAGATTCAGAACACAAAGCCCCATACAAGGAATGAAGGAATAAGTCCTTAAGAGGGTGGGGATACAGCTCTAAGAGTGTGAATCAGGATAACCTTTGACTTCTGAAATATGACTATATGACCACAATTGCTAATCGCCGGTAGGAGGACAAACCAGTAGGAATTGAATAGTAGACTAGTAGCATCAACAATTGATCCCAAGCATTCTACTGCATCGAGTGAACTGAAATTTATACTTAATGTTGACATAGCGATCCATGGTCCACAATGCCATAGAAGGAGATGTGTATCAATTTTGAATACACAAACAAGTCATCTAATAAAATAAAAATTCGTGTGGTGATTCCTAACTTTTTGTGAAAGACCGATAACTAAATTAAAGTTTACTTGTACCATATGTGGGTTATAACTGACAAACTAGTACAAGATCCCATACACCGTTGAAAAGTACCACAAATCGAAAGAATATTTCTTATAAGAATAGAGAGGGTACTTTGATATAGGAGGTTACCTAGCTTTATGCAGATAAACTATGTGACATGCGGCTAAGGAATAAAGAAAGAACACAATTTGAGTCGCTTTTTCTTCCTAGTCTTATTGCCATGTTCCATCCACATGTTTCTGAGTCCTAACTTAAGATATAGAATCTAGGCACAAATTGATTGACTTATTACTTGCCACATTCGAAATTTCCACATCCCCTAACTTTTTCCCACCACCATCATCATCATAAGCAAATCATTTTTCAAACTTGCAACCACTATGAACAAGCTTTACACTAATATAATTTTGATAATCCAGCATCGTGATTAAGCATCCGTTTATAACCTTCAATTTCATACACATACTCTTCCTAACTAAAAATACACAAACCAAACTCATCAGAAAAACAACCCACTCGAAAAAATCGTGAAAGAAATGTACCAGTGCAGATCCAATCGCCAATCCGAGGAAGCCACTTAGAATCGGCAGGAGTTTTGGTATCAACGAGCAATCGAGGCTGCTTACACCGGTTACAGAACGATCTGAAGGCATAGTTTCTGTTTCCACATCCACCGCACTCCCAATCTCCTTCTTTTCCTTCGCCTCCTCCCATTCCTTTCTTCTAACAAGTCTACCTGTGTGTATATACTTGTATAATCTGTCTCCGGAGCTACTCGAGGAGGAACTGGAAGTTTTCGCCGGTGAAGGTTTCAGGTTTCGAGCATTGATCGTCGGCGCAAAGACAGGGGTTTTGAAGGGGACGGGGATTCGTTTTAGTGATGATGGGTTCTGGAAACGCTTACTTTGACCACCATAGTTTATCAAGTTGGCTACTATGGTCCCTAGTTTTATTGAGTTATCTTCTCTAATCCCTAATGTTATCGAGTTGGATATTACAGTCCCTGAAGTTATGGATCTGGCTAATATGGTCCCTAAAGTCTTATTATATGTAAATTTGAACATAGATAATTCCAAATACCTCTATGGCAATGGTGTGAATTTATAACCAAATCAAACAAATCCCATATATTCCACTTAAAGTAGGGTCGGGTGGGTGTGATAAAAGTTTTAAATGGCGTAAGGTGTGGTGTGGGTCGCATGGTGGTGAGGTCAGTCTTAAACCTTACAAGTTATGGCGTTTTTCAATGTGTGTCTTAAGATGACAAACTCGTATATAGTATATGTATATGTGCGTGTCATTGTGTTAAACTATAAAATATAGAATCAAAGATTGATATTAATATACTGATATAAAGAGTTTAGAAAAAAAATGATATCCAAACATGACAAAAAAAATGTTTTAGTAATGGTTCACCGTTCCATAATCCAATGATCTCTAATTTAATCTAATATTTAGGAGTGCACATGAGTTGGATTGATCGGGTTAAAGACATTTGAATAACTTAACTCAATGTTAGCGGTTTGAAAATTTTCAACCCAACTCAACACGTTCGGGTTGGTCGTTTTGGTCAGGGTTGCTCAGGTTGTGTTTAACCAAAGTAAAATCAATATTGGGAACATAAAAATAAATGAAACATTCCTTTCAAATACGATCAATCATTCGAGAGAAGATATGAATTTATCAAATATTTAGGTGATACAAATAACTTTCCGATAATGTCCTCTTACGAGTTTCATTGTTCGTTGATGTTGAGTCGTCTTTGGTAATCTATACATATTAAAGAGAAATACAAATAATTTTAAAGAAGCTGCTAAAACTTTTATCGGGTTATCGAGTTGTTGTGTTACTTTGTGCCTAACCCAATGTCAACCCATAGATTCTGTTTGACCTAATTTTGTATCGATTATATGGTGGATTACCTCGGGTTGATTTTTTCGGGTTGAGTTGGCCAGGTTGGTCGAGTTGATCAGTTTTTTGAGCACCAGTAGTAATATCACCTTCAACTAGTAGTTCGTCGTCCGACTCAAAATCATCCCTATATAGTCCTACTGTTCAAACAAGTCCTACCGTTCCATACATAATTAAAAACTATAATAACTCTAAATTGTATATAAAAATATCGAAAGAAAACAGCCCCTCACCATAACACTCCTCATGTCGGACGCCATGGCACCTCATAACCCATCTTATCACAAGCCACACCTTACAACCGTGCCACAAGCCATAACTTGGCGTCAAAGCAACGTCTCGCTATCATAATTCGTAATTTAGAAAATTGGGTGCGATATATTTGGTCTTAACAATTACCATCGAACATGGGCGGACCTTGTAAGGGCATACAGTGGTATGTGTCACCACTTTATTATGCTAACATAATGAAACAATTACGACTCTCAAAAGGTACATTGGCGCCTGACCCTGAGGCGTGGACCATCCAAGGCACATTAACATGGCGTTACTTCTCCTCCGGAGTCATCATTGATTAGATGTTTGCAACAACTTTAGTTAAATGAAACAAATGAAAGGTGTAGAATACTGGTAAGAGTCATCTCGGAGGAAAAAGAGGTTTTAGGTTCAAGTCTAGGTACGTAAAATTTGTAATATTTTTTTTTTCTTAATCAAAGTAAGTGATTCTCGAAGGCTCGATCCATAGCCATCAACGTCGGTCTCCGAAAATACTTAAAACTATCGTGTCCAATTTCAATTGATTTTTTCACGACCTCCTTGATATGTTACTTCCACTATTTCCTTATATTAATTTTAGCAATATAAATGATTATATAACTCTGAAATTATATACTTAAAGCATCTCCAGCAGTTTTTTTAAAATAGAAAAAGAAATGTGTTCTCTAAAATGTTTCAACAACTTTGTTATCTTGTTATCTAAAATAAAGAATTATGGAAAAAAAACTTTAAATATAGAGAATTCTCTAAAACTTAACGGTGAAAAAGAAAAATGATTATTTTATTCAATTCCACTAAAGAAATTGAATTATTTTTTTTAAAGTCTTTTGATATATTGGGATAATAAATTAAAGAATACTAGAAGAGTACTCGCGCAATACAGCGAGACACATCTCGATTTTAATGTTTCTATTTTATTATTTGCCTCTGTCGATGTTATGATACGATTTTATGTGTTTTAATAAAGCACTAATGATTTTATTTTTGAATAAAATATAAATGTGAAGATATTATAAAATTTAAAAATATATATATATATCAATGTTAATATCAAATCAAGTATATTTAAAAATTCTTATTTTTATGTAATTTTTTTAATTTATTTTTTATTATAATTTAATTTAAGTTTAATAACGAAATAATAAAATTTTGGTTT
>NC_037528.1:16904022-16905828 GCF_001531365.2 Cynara cardunculus var. scolymus | reverse complement strand
GATGTTTATCTTGGATTTGATTATGTTTATCTGTAGTTAGTTACACGAATTCAGATATGAAGCTTTAATAAGTTATACTTACGCATAATTTACTTGCAATCTTGAGTTTTAAGTAATATGGATTAATAAACTGTAATTTACGTATAAAAAATGGTTTTTAAGAGTTCTTGTTAAATGTTTTATAATATAGTATAGATTATAATAAATATAATTTATGTCAAAAATTTTAAAATAGAAAATTTGTTGAAAATGAATCTTTAAGTTTTTTTAGTTTTAATTTTCTATTTAAAAAAAATTATAAAATAATTGTTAGGAGTTGCTCTTACGTGTATAATATGTTCACTAATAATATATTGAATTACATTCGTTTTTTGAGACACTTCCTAAACAAAAAAATGCCTTTCCCACCATTTCCGTCTCTTTCCCCATTGGCTTCATTCGGAAACGGACAACCTGCCGGCGACTACGATCCTCCATTTCATCTACTTATAATCTCAAGGAACAAATGTAAGATTCTGTTATTCATCATGGAAGCTAAAACCAAATTCAAATCTGATTCTACCGAGTGGCATTGGTGGCTGTTAGTGGCGGTGATCGCTGTTCTCGTTGCCGGAGCTGTGTACATCACCGTTTGGAGAAACTTCCATGACCTTCAAAACAAGCTTCCTCATATTCGGAGGCCACCTAGAGGTGTTACGCAGAAATATAGTGATGCTCTTCGCATTTCTACGCAATTCTTCGACGTTCAAAGATGTAATCACTGATCCTTCAATTTGTCTTGAATAACTTAGTTAGAAGAAGCAACGGCTTCAAATTCGACTCTAGTTCATTGACGATTATGAACCTGTCTTCCATTTTGCGTCAGAATTTGAAATAGTTAGATTTAGCGATGCAATCCGCTAAATCGGATCAACAATCAAATTTCAATCTCTTCTATAGTATACACAAAACGAAAAAGCTTAACACAATTGTGCAATTTGAGTTTATTCTTATGGATTTTGGAGTTAAAAACTAGTTCAATCTGTTCCTGAAATTCACTCTGAACCCTAGTTTTGCTTAGAAGGATGAGGTGCACACATTGAAGAAATTTAAGTATGCCTGTGATTCAGTTTTTGATGGTGTTCTTATTTGTTGCTTTTTGTTTGAACCTGCAGCTGGGAGATTGGAGAACAATCAGATTGAATGGAGAGGAGATTCAGGACTACGAGATGGAAAAGAGGAAAATATTGATCTATCCAAAGGACTGTATGATGCCGGAGATCTAATAAAATTTGGTTTTCCGATGGCTTTCACGGCCACCATTCTGGCATGGTCAATCCTAGAATATGGTCAACATATGGAAGCAGTAAAAGAGCTTAAACATGCTCAAGAGTCACTGAAATGGATCACTGATTACCTCATAAACGCTCATCCTTCTGACAATGTGCTCTACATTCAGGTTTCTTACTAGCCCCCAATTGCAACAAAATCAGCTTTTATCACCTTAAATATAGCTAAATATCCTAATAGATTATTTTAGGGAAAAGTATAATAAAAACCAATGAACTTTCTTGTTTGGAATGATTAAGTCCTTGAACTTTTTTTTGGAACAAATAAGTCCTTAAACTTTCCAAAACATGTTAAATAAGTCCTTGGACAATTTTTTGGCACAAATAAGTCCTTGGACATTCCAAAATATATTAAATAAGTCCTTAAACATTCCAAAAAATGTTAAATAAGTCCTTGGACTATTTTTGGAACAAATAAGTCATTGAACAATCCAAAACATGTTAAATAACTTCTTGAACTTTTATAAAACATGTTGGA
>NC_037528.1:16894659-16902036 GCF_001531365.2 Cynara cardunculus var. scolymus | reverse complement strand
AATAATTTATATTAATTAAAATATAATATAAATAAATAAATAAAACAGAAAATAAAATAAATAATATATATTAATTAAAATTTTCTTTAATTAATAATAAAATAAAAAGTAATAATTACAAAAAAAACACAAAAAATCATAAAACAAAAATGATGAAAAGCTACTTAGGGGTGACATTAACACATGATAGGGTGCCATTAGCCACCCCCATCTTTATATTGGATATTTGTTTTTATATAGTGTTGAAAAAGGCACGCCATAGCGTGATATGACGCAAGACGCGTCTCAGCCGTTACGAATTAGCCCATAGTGTTTCTATAAGGCATGGCTCACGCCATGACGTCTTGAGGCGCACATTTTTTGTGTTTTTTTTATTTTTGTGTTTTTATATTTTTATAGATTTAACTAATCACAGCACTCACACTTTTACAAATTCATAAATGTTACAGACTCGCGGTTAAAATGAAGTTATAAAATTATCTTTCTAAGTCCTATTTTAAATATTTAATAAAAAATCTATTTTTATAATAAAAATCTATATGATTTTTTATTCTTATAATATGAATGTATATTTTTTTTAAATTAGATAATTTATAGAAAATATATATATCTATATATAATTTTATAATATGACATACAAATTTGTCGCCTTATATGTTACGCCTTGAAAAACGCCGCATCCTCGTCATGGTGTGTAAGGCTTGAGGCTTGGTCTTGCCGCCACCCCATACCTCACGCCTTTTTAAACCTTGTTTTTGTAAGACATTTTTTTTCCAAAAATATTATATCAAAATACTAATATAAGGCTTTATTTTGAGATGGTACTATAAAACTTATTAAAATCAACTTATTGTACCACATTTACATAAGACGCATAATTGTTTGATTTTATAAATTTAAACAGTTTAGGACTTGTTTGTTAGCAGCTTAATAAGCTTAATGAGACTTGCAACTTATTCGGCCAGCTATATATGATTGTTTGATGATTACTTAATAATATAGAAAATGACTTATTTAATAAGCTTCTTGTTAAGGAGAGTTTTATGCAGAAAGGAAAGAAAAAATTCCAAACGATTTCCCCTCAATCAAAAAAACACACCTCATCCATATATAAAAAAAACCCCAATAAATGCTGATTTTTTTTTTTTGCTTTGTACTATCTTGCATATCTGAGTTTCTGTTGGTTTTCTCAGGTGGGTGATCCAGATATAGACCATAAATGCTGGGAAAGGCCTGAAACTACCACAGAAAAGAGGCCGGCCATCCAAGTGAACAACTCTTATCCGGGCTCAGATGTTGCAGCCGAGACGGCAGCTGCAATGGCGGCTGCATCTTTAGTTTTCAAGAATCATGACGCCCATTATTCCAGATCGTTGCTCAAGCATGCCCAGAAATTGTTCGAGTTTGCTGATAGTTATCCAGGAATTTATAGTAAAAGCATCCCACAGATACAAGATTACTATAACTCTTCTGGATATCTTGATGAATTACTGTGGGCGGCATCGTGGCTCTACCATGCCACCGGAGATGGATATTACATCAGTTATGTGACCGTAATGCACGGAAATGCATTCGCTAATTGGGGTAACCCGACTTGGCTTTCTTGGGATGATAAGCTGGCTGGAATGCAGGTAAACTTCGGTTTTCTGGTCAAATATCTGGAGTCTCATGATGGTTAGAATTTGGCAATTTCTTATTGATATACTTTGGAATCTCAATTTTTTTTTCACACATTTTCACTGAGTTATACCACTCTAGTAACTCGACACTTTGGGGAAAACTGTACCCCTCAACACTACAAGACAATTTGTGACCGTCTAACCTGAGGCATGATGGAATCCATATTTGCCAGTCTTGGACCATTCATGTTCAATATACTCCATTCTTTCTTCATGGGCTCCTCTGGATAGCAACTACAACGAAATTCCACACATATTCTCACACACACAACATTTTTTGGTTTCTAATTTTTGTTTAGGTCTTATTATCGAGGGTCAATTTCTTGAATGCGGAAAACGATATCTCAATCGGAGAAAATATGGACCTCCAGATGTACCGTAGAACTGCCGAGGCTCTTATGTGCAGAATTCTATTGCCATCACCAACAAGCCAGAAAACTAGTGGTTTGTTTTCAAGCTTAAGACCGAAAGAATGAACTTAATCGATTTTCAGTCGACTATTTTTCGAATCTTGTTTGATAGAGAACTGCATATTCGCTCTAGTGCAGGTGGTTTGATATGGGTGAACGAGTGGGATTCGTTACAATACTCCATTGCTACCTCGTTTCTAGCGGTAGTTTTTAGCGACTACATGTTTACGTCTAAAACGCCATACCTATATTGTAGCGGGAAATTATACGAACCAATGGACCTTCGTGAGTTTGCTATTTCACAGGTATATGATCATTTTTTATCTACACACTACAACAAAATTAGCTTTACAAGACGTCTAGATTGTTTAAGCGTCCAATAGTATACTTTATAGAACTTAGGTTTATAGGACTTATCTAAAAGCGTTACAATGAATTTATACGACGCTTTTAGACGTTTTAACAAGTTTTTTAAAACGCTTTTAATTTAAAGTGTTACATTAGCTATTCTATAGAGACTTTCAAGAAAACCATCTTTTTATTGTCACTTATGTTTATGGGACACTTTTTCAAATACTATCGTATAAAATAGTTAATACGACACTGAATTTAAAAGTGTCCTAAAAAACTGGTTAAAACGTCTAAAAGCATCCTATAAACCTATTGTAACACTTTTTTATAAGACTTTTTTTGGTTTGGTCCGATAAACTTAAGTCCTATAAAATATTTTTAGAATGCTTTTACAATTTAGGCATCCTATAAAATCAATTTTGTTGTAATGACAAGTTATACTTCACAACTTTTTTGAGTTCTTGATGTTAGAGCCCACATTTGCTAGATTTTTAACCTTTTTCTCCATAATATACGTTGAAACTTTCATAGCCTGAAGGGCTATTTTGAGTATGTTGAAATCTTCGCTCTTCTGAAGCTTTCTTGGCTATGAGATCGATCAACTAATTAATATATAGATGGTGATTTCGTATGTATAGGCTGATTATGTGTTGGGAAATAACCCGATGAACATGAGCTATCTAGTCGGCTACGGGCTTAAGTACCCTCAATATGTGCACCATCGGGGTGCCTCGATACAAGTTAATGCAACTACAGGTTGTGAAGACGGCTTCAAGTGGCTTAACTCCACGAAACCTAATCCTAACCTTGCGATTGGAGCGGTTGTTGGCGGACCATTCCTCAATGACACATACATTGACTCACGTAACAACTCAATGCAAGCCGAACCTACCACCTATAATAGCGCCTTCTTTGTTGGTCTTTTGTCGGGATTAGTTACCTCTTCATCTGTGGTTCGATCTTTCACATGATGCCATGATCCTGAAATAGATGGGATCATTTACGTAGTTTTGGTTAGGTTAGTCCTTGCTATATATGTAATTCTAGGTGATCCGTCAGTAACAATATCCCTTGGTGATCCAAACTGCCGGTAATCTGTTGATGATATTTGCTTTCAGAGATCCGTCAGTAATCTGTCGTTCATGGTCACTCTCGGAGTCCGTCGTTGATAATCCGTCGGTAATAGCTTTACCCACGAAAGTTTGACTAGCGGAGTTTTACTGACGGAATCAAGTCACCGACGGATCACCCCATCAAAGAATGGCCTTAGAATTATTGTGATGGTTTCTATCTTTGTATATGAAATAAAAATTTATAGCAAACACACCTTTTTTGTGTGGAAAGAAAGTGACATGGATAGATTTGTTAATACGTAACACATGTTTGATGATGTACATTGAGCATGAAAATGGTAATATATGTTAGCAGATTTATGGCGTTTGGTTTGTAAAATGGAATTTAGTGGAATTGAAATCTATTAATGAAATTTGACTTTAGAAGCAATTGAAATAGATATGGTTGAAATTTAATTGGTCACGCCGTGTTTGGTTGGTAGGAATTACATTGGAATCTATCAAAATAATTGGAATCTCCATATTTGTTTGGAGGGAGGATGGGGGTAGCAGTTGTGATTACGACAGTAGTGGCTCGGTGGTGGGCGGGGGGTCGCACCCCACCCACTCTCACCTTTTCCCCCACCCACCAACCATCATGCCACATTTGTTGTCGTTATAACTATCACCCCGCCGTGCAACATGTCACTTGGTCTCATATTCAGTATAATGGAATATTATAACTCTGTGGAATTGATGATTGCTAACTAAAACCTTTTGTCAAATCTTTTTTTTAAGTATATAATATTTATATACGGTAAATAGAACAAATAAACCCACACACCCTCCCCATTTTTGGTGAGGTTTGAATCTTTGATCGCCTAAGAAGTCAAAGACTCACATACTGCTAGGACAAAGACCTTTTGGTCTTTTGTCAAATCTTATTTGTTGATTGAATGAAAACTTATTTTAAAAAAATAACAGAAGATCATAATATGCTGACAAAAAAATATGCATATAAATTGTGTATGAGATTTTATTAATCAGGGAGAGAACATCAAGTTATCCATCAAAACAGATTCACAAAGGAATAAGAGGTATTAGATCGTTGGTATTTTGATCATAAACCTAGAACGGCTTTTATGTAAGTACAATATAGTTAGTATATTCATCTTAAAAAAAGATATAAAAGAATACAAATTCTCATAGAATCGAGAATGAAGCTTTCATTCAGTACATGTCAGATAAAAACATTACTTCATTTTGTATTTATATAATAGTGTGGGGACCTTTTTTGTAATTCAATATTGCAGGTTTCTATTTCTTCCGAAGTCCCTAATGTCTTTAAACTATTCCATTTTCTACCCAAAGCCATTTTCCAATCAAATTAAGCAAAATCTAGATGTATATATATTTTTTATTAACTTGGATATCCAACCCACTATGCGAGTCGACTAATCCCAGGACGACCATTCGTTTTACGGGTAGCCCGGAGTCACTGTATTTGAGCATTTGTAGTCATAAGAAGATTTTTATTATTCCTTGGATTCGAACATGGGACCTTCATGCACTTTTGACCAATTGAGCCCAAGCTCAAATCAATCGGACACCACTTTTGTGGTTATTGAAATAATTTCCGATGGATTAGCCACTACAACAAAGTTGAGTTTATAAGACATCTAAATTATTTAAGTGTTTTATTAGAGTGTCTTATAGGACTTGAGTTTTAGGATCAAAACATAAAATGTCTTATCTAAAAGTGTTTTATAGAACGTTTTCGGCGTCGTAACAAATTTTCTAGAACCTATTTAAAATAAAGTATCATATTAACTATTTTATAGAATACTATTTGAAAAAAAATGTCATACAAACACAAAGGTCCTGGAAAAGGATGTGTTTATAGGACATTTCTTAAAAGTGTCTTATAAAATAGCTAATACAACATTTTATTTAAAAAAATGTCCTAAAAACTTGTTACAACTCTAAAAAATGTTCAATAAACTTATTGTAACAAATTTAGATAAAACACTATTTTTTGATCATATAAACTTAAGTCATACAAGACACTGTATATTTGGATACTTAAACACTTTAGGTGTCCTATAAACTCGATTTTCTTGTAATGAAACCTGAATTTCTCTTTTAAGTTTTGTTAGTTTTAGAATTGGGGTAACTTTTTTAAGCTCATAATTGCATCAACCCAAATGATATTGTTACAAACCCAAAAGAAGGTTGTTAATCAATTGTGCAAGGCCACATCTTCGAGTTCTATAAAGTGATTGAAGATTTTTTTTACGGTTCACCAAACGCTTAGCCGGGTAAGCGCTTACCAAGTCATATTAACTCAAGATAAATATGGTAAGGACCAAAAATATTACCCGGTAAGAGCAAGGCAAGGACCAAGAATCTTACCCGGCAAATGAGGACCAAGACTCTTACCACGGTTAACGCTTACCGGGTAAATTGTTGCATACGATGCCGTTTTTGTTGATTAAAATCTTACCCGGTAAATAAGTGATAATATTGAATTTTACTGATAAACGCTTACCGGGTGAGTGTTTGGTAAACGGCCCCTGAATTGAGGTACGCGCAAATGGGTCTGGACACCATGTTAATAAAAAAATCAATTGTGCAACATAGAAAATATTAGAGTAAATTATAAATTCGTCCATGTGGTTTGTTGAAAATTTGGATTGGGTCTTTAAGTGAAATAATTACAGGGACGGTTATTATGATTTACACTCCGTTATTGCAAACTTACAGCATTCAAAACCTGGAAAATGGAAGTCTAGATTGGATCCCAAAAACAATTACAGGGATGTGAGTTTTATAAATTAGCAAAACAAGCCCTTGAAATAATTACAAATGACTTTACACAGTGAAAAAAATGAAAATGCCTCAAAGTTAATGAAGTTTCTAAGCATCTGTTAACATGAGGGACTTGATCCGTAACAAAAATGAAACCACAGTGACCGTCCCTGTAATTATTTCACTTAAGGAACCCAATCCAAAATTTCACCAAACTACAGGGACGAAACTCGTAATTTACTCAAAAGATTAATTATTCAAATCTTTTTTTTTTAAGTATATAATATTTATATATCAGCAAATAGAACAAATAAACTCACACACCCTCCTCACCTTTGGTGAGGATTGAACCCTTGACCTCTAGAAAGCCAAAGACTCACATACCGTTAGACCAAAGGCTTTTTGGTTAATTATTCAAATCTTGCATGAGATATTTTTGAAGATAAGGAGTAGTTACAAACACAAGTGTCCATGTTAGAGTATTGAAAACAACTATTCAAGTGTTATACAATGTGAAAATGTGTCCTCTACAACAACAGTAATAAATGCATGTTCTTTAAAACCTATTCAAATATCTGGTTGTACACCACCTCCAATCAATGCATGTTGTTTAAATTTATATTGTAATTCAATTAGTATCAAAGATTGTTTGACAATTATTGAATGGTTTGATGTAGAATGATTAAAAGAATTGCATGATATAGTACAAAATGAAATATAATTGTTTTGTAATTGTTTACAATGAAATTAGGGCGTTGAATGGTTAAGGAAAACCCAAATATACAAAATCATTCAAAGGGTTTTAAAATCATTAAGAGATAGATTTTTTTTTGTCAAACAAGATTGCTCTGTTAACGATTCAAAGACTGTCTTTTAATGAAACTACTATGAAGTAAACAAACAATACATTTAGTCCAAACAAATGAAACTAATAGCATTATACAGAAGGTTTTTGTCCTAATTTTTATAAAAACCATTATTATGAGATAAATAAATCTATAAATTTATAAAGTATATAAGTAATTAGAAGTAGTATGAAAATAAACAAAGTATGTGATTATCTAGTTATATTATTAT
>NC_037528.1:16891836-16894454 GCF_001531365.2 Cynara cardunculus var. scolymus | reverse complement strand
ATATATATATATATATATATATATATATATGACATCTTACTTTTAAAAACTTGTTAATCCGTGAGATACAATTTAAATCACAAAAAAATTGAAAAATAAAATCTAACTCTCCTATGTTTACTCTTTCATTTTTATGTGTTTTCTATATGACATACATGTACACATATAACTGAATATGATTATGAACACAAGGTGAATTAACACATTGTATACACTTTCTTAGAAATATTATTATAGTTTGTAAACACATTATGAACATTTTAAACAAATACTATTATAGTTTATGAACACATTATGAACATTTAAAAAATACTGTTATAGTTTGTGAACACATTCTAAATTTACGAGATTTGGTATAAGCTTATTGTTAACGCAAACTAAATCTAAATATAACATTTATGAACATCCTAGTAAAATTTTATATTAAGACTGTTTACATTATGTTCACTTTTTATGTATATATATATATATATATATATATATATATATATATATAATAGAAAGAAAGGGTTAGATCATATTTATTACATTCTCATCAATTTTATATATACTTTATTTGAAAAAGAAGAAGCACGTCCATTCTTCTTCATTTTTAATAAAATTATCAAACGAAAGTTTTTGGTACTTATTTTTTAACCTTCTTTACCCCATAAAGATATTGAATAGAAAGGGGTATTCTTTTTTCCACTGTAATGTTCAAAGTGAACGTTTAAATGTCCTTCAAAAGTAAGTAATAGATCCGACACATATAAAATACAGCTAAGTTCATCGTAGACCAAGCTATTATTGCAAAAATAGGTGAATACAACCAACTATCATTAAAAATTTCATCTTTGGACCAAAAACAAGCAAGAGATGGAATACCGCAAAGAGAAAGTGTACCTAATAAAAAAGATGGTTTTTGCTTATCCACATTCCACAACTGGAAAAAGATCGATTGCGTCCATTGAAATTAAATGTGTTTTTGCTTTTAGTTTGATATTATACTTTAATAACGATCCCCATGAACGGACTTATAGGAATCATCGTCGTTTGATGAAGCAATCAGTCAGTTAAAACAATAACGAGGAAATTCAAATGAAAAATGATACAATTTTTTGTATTCGAATATTCATTTGAATTTTCTTATAGGGCTATTCAGACTCAAACAGGAAACTTTCTCGGTAAAACAGATCAAACTTATTATATATATATATATATATATATATATACAAGGAAAACATCCAAACAGAAACATATATATATATATATATATATATATCCAAAATAAACTTAAATACATGTTATATTATATGTATGCATGCATGAGGGAGAAATTAATGATCTCACATATGTATGAAAAACACAAATTCCTTTTCGATCGACACAATATTTTTCCAAGGGTGTAAACACCACCACATGAGAAAAACACAAAAAATGTTTGACGAATAAAAAGAGAACTTGATCGATAATTTCAGCCCATAACCGAGAAGAGAGACAAGAAATCTTGTTCATGGCAAGGAATGGTTAACCCTAGTTCATGGTTAAACCCAAACTCCTCCTCGGCTCGTCGTAGCAAGCTTTGGAACCCAGTGTGATGTAGCCATGATATGGGCACAGCGTATCTGCTTCTTCTTTCTCCCACATACACTACAAAGTGTCCTTTGGGGACGTCCGTAGGGCACTCATCTTCAAAATACGAGCATCTCTTGAGAGCTATTGCTTGTGATTGTTTGTTGTGTGATTTCCTAAGACCCATTATCATATACGGATATTTCTTTCTTTGTTGATCGAGAGAGATCTAGAGGGGGTGGTGGTGATGGTGGTGGACGACGGTGGTGGTGGATGGTGGTGGTGGTGAAGATGAAAAGAAGAAAAGGGTATTTATAGGGGGGGTTGAGATGGGCAAATGCATGTGGAGGGGAAGCCAGGTTGGTTTGTGGAGAAGGTGTGATTGTATAAGGCATGGGTTGGCTAACCCTACCTTGCTACCTTTGTGTAAGACACCAAGACCCCCTTTCATTTATGTATCAATGTGTATGTATGCATGTATGTGTTTAAAATACTTTAAAAAAACCACTTTTAATTTGAAGCTATATTATAGGGTGAGGTTTTTATTATGTGTCTATTAACGTATATTTGGTTGTTCAGTAGACAAACTCATGTGTTAAACCTGAACTCGAGATCTATAAATTATTTTGAAAAAGTCTTGATTCTTTGAACAAACACCTCTGGGTCATACATATGTGGGTTTGTGTGAACTGATTATAAAAAAAGTAGATGTTGCACCAGCCCAACAATTATCATGAGAGAGGTCAAGTATGCATACTATACATTCCATTGACAAATGAGTGGTGCCTGGACTCGAACCAAGGACTTTAATCATATGGATTACGAACGATACTTCTAATGCTAATGTGTTAATTGAGTAGAGAAGAGAAAAAACTAAGATTTGAAACCATGATCTCTAATGATAAGCTCAAGTGACCTTGCAAAATTAATAATATTTGTGGTAATTATATATACACATACATTTGTATCTGTGTATTTTGTGTGTATATATATATACATACATGAACATATAAAAAATCTATTGGAAGATATATATATATATATATATATATATATATATATATATA
>NC_037528.1:16888592-16891262 GCF_001531365.2 Cynara cardunculus var. scolymus | reverse complement strand
TAAATATTTAATTATATTATAATATTAAAAATTTGAATTTCATATATTGTAATCTTTAAGAATCAGCAAACGGGTCTTGATGAAACAATTGAAGTGTATCATCAAATCGTAGATGAACAAAAAAAATCCACAAATGAAACAGATTTCATGAACGTGAAACTGGTTCATGTTGCAAATAAATTATGTGAACCGAAACATTTTCATGGTGAACCCGTTGCATTGATTGTGTAGTTGATCCATTTAGTTGGTGAAGAGCAAAATGAAACCGCTGCATTTTGTATTTGGTGCGTCATGAACTAAGTGCATGATGAAACGAGGAAATGATTTTAATCTGCTACAGAATCTTGAAGATTGTAACCTGGTCCAGAATCTTGAAGATTGTAAAGCTTAAAAGAATGAATCCATCAAATCAGTGGTGAAATAAGAAAATTACTATACATGAAATAAGTTTCATGAAAGTGAAACTAGTTCATGGCGCTATTGAGCATGACTAGTGAAACGGTTGCATAATGTATTTGGTTCGTCATTAAATAATTGCATAATGAAACGGGTACATGAAGAAACTGCTCCAGAATCTTGAAGATTGTAATATGCTTTAGAATCTTTAAGATTGCAAGACTTAAATGAATTAATACATCAAACCAGGAGCGAAAGGAAGAAAATAATTTTGTATGAAAAAATATTCATGAAAAAAGATTCATGAAAGTAAACTAATCTTGTAAGAAAATAATTTTGCATGAAAAAAGATTCATGAAAGATCGAGTAGAATGTTACGAAATATTAAATTTTGTTTACCATTTATGTCCTTACTGTTGAAATCAAATAAAATTTTAATATACATATATATATATATATATATATATATATATTTTTTAATTTCCTAAAATAAAGTAAACTCATTATGGCCATTGATCAAGAAAATGGATGGATGAGATTAGTTTACACAAATGGGGCCAATATATATATAGAGGGATGTTATTCTACACCCTTTGTCATTCTTACACCCTATACAACTCTCATCTTAACCATTCAATTTTTAATCAATTAATTGTTTCCTAATATAAAATATTAATCATAATTAATAAACTCTATTCATATTCCATAAATATTCAAATCATAATAAATGAATTCAAATCATTTCTATAAATATCTCAATTAATTGGGTTGCAAAGGTTGTACAAATGCACAAGGTTGTAAAAGAAATATACCCTATATATATGAGGTTTACTTTGCAAACCAAGTTATTTGTACAAAGCTCATTCAACCAATCATAATTTTTCATTTTGTTCATTTTTTTTGTAATTATGAGATGTTGATTAATCATTTTTATTGTGGAGGGTGTATATATATATATATATATATATATATATATATATATATATATATAGGGGCCTAATCAAATTAGAACTAATTAGTTTGTGCCTTTGTGGTAACCGTGAGATCCAATCTCACCCACAAATCAATAGATAAGTTAGAAAATTTATAATTTTGGTAATTTTGAATTAAAATTTTAATACAAAAACATTTTAGGTATTTTAAAACTCTCATCTCTCCTCTCTCCTCTCTCCGTCCCCCGTCCTCCGATGTACCACAATGGTAATCATGGATATTATTATTTTTATTATATTAATTTTAGAGAAATATATAAAACAGTTTCATTAAAATTTCATAATCATATATAAGATAATTTCATCAAAAAAAGTATTATATGAAACAATTTCATGAAAAAGTTTCATAAGATTAAACAATGAAATTGATGGATGAATATGATTTATACGGTTTGTACAAATATGGATGATTTGCATTTGATTGCTCATATATATATATATATATATATGTGTGTGTGTGTGTGTGTGTGTGTGTGTGTGTAAATATGTGTGTGTGTGAACTTGATGAAATAATAGTAATATGTGTGTATGTATGGATATATATATATATAGGGGTCTAATCAAATGAGAACTGATTAGTTTGTGGTAATTGTGAGATCCAATCTCAATCACAAATCAACGGATAAATTAGGAAATTAATAATTATGGTAGTTTGAGTTAAAATTATAATTAGAGAACATATTAGATATTTTTAAAAAACTTCTCTCTCCTCTCTCCTCTCTCATCTCTCCGACCTCCAATCTCCGGCCTTCGGTGAACATAAATCTGGTAGGTATCACAATGGGTATCATATTGTGTATCTTTGTTTTTAAGGTTTGAGTCGGTATCATAGTTGATATCACAATGGTATCACATTATATCACAATGAGTATCACATTGTGTATCTTTGTGATTACTTGTACCTGCCGGATTAATGTTCACCGAAGGCCGGAGATAGGAGGTCGGAGAGATGAGAGGAGAGAGATTTTTTTTAAAAATACCTAAAATTTCCTCTAATTATAATTTTAACTCAAACTACCATAATTATTAATTTCCTAATTTATCCGTTGATTTGTGATTGAGATTGGATCTCACAATTACCACAAACTAATAAGTTCTTCTTTGAATGAGCCCCTATATATATATATATATATATATATATATATATATATATATATAGGGGAGCGATCAAATGCAAACCACTCAATTTGTACAAACCATGCAAAACCGCATTCAACCAATCATAATTTTTCATTTTGTTCATTTTTTTGTAATTATGAGAGGTTGATTAATCATTTTTATT
>NC_037528.1:16878629-16888401 GCF_001531365.2 Cynara cardunculus var. scolymus | reverse complement strand
ATGAAACAATTTCACAAGATTAAACAATTTCATGAAAAAATTTCATAAGATTAAACAATGAAATCGACAGATGAAGGTGGTTTGTACGGTTTACACAAATGAGGGCGGTTTTCATATGATCACTCCTCTATATATATATATATATATATATATATATATATAGATAGAGAGAGAGAGAGAGATAGAGAGATAGATAGAGAGAGAGGGGGGGGAAGATCAAATGTTAACCATCATTTTTGTGTTAACTTTGAAAACTCTCTCAACCAATCAAATTTCATTATTCTTATAGGTTTATGTCTTGTTTATTTACCCTTACAAGGGTATTCTAGTAAATTGAATTAATTTGTAACACCCAAACAATTAATGGGGTGTTACAAACAATCCAATCCCAAAAAATATGCATTCATATTATTAATTTTTTTTTACTATTGATCTTCCATGTTTATTCTTGTATGAATTCCTAAATTGCATAAGAAATACGGTAGTAACGATTTTCGGTAATGATCAATTTGATTACAAATGAACCGTGAACACAATTTGAACACAAATGAACCGTAAACACAATTTGAATAAATTAACAGATGAACACAAATTAACAGATGCTATCTTAATTTTGTGGGACGTCTATGTATGTGAATTATGGGCCAAAAATTGCACATATCGTGTTCATTTGTGTTCAAATTGTGTTCACGGTTGTTCATTTTTGTTCAAATTGTGTTCATGATTCATTTGTGTTCAAATTGATCAATACCGAAAATTGTTACTACCGTGTTTCTTTTGCGATTTAGGAATTCATACAAGAATGAACATAGAAGATCAATAGTAAAAATAATAATAATAATATGAATGCATATTTTTTGGGATTTGATTGTTTGTAACTCCCCATTAATTGTTTGGGGGTTACAAATGAATTCAATTTACTAGAATACTCTTAATAAGTGTACTTTTTCTTCCCAAAATGCCCCTTTCATCATTGTTCGCAAGGCCTCGTTAAAATTCAAACTTTAAAATTTAATTTTTTTATTGATTAATCTTAACCGTTGGTTATAGATTTGGATGACCAAGATCAGTTAATAAAGTTAACACAAAAATGAAGGTTAACATTTGATCTTGTATATATATATATATATATATATATATGTGTGTGTGTGTGTGTATATATATATATATATATATGTGTGTGTGAACTTGGACGAAATAATAGTAATATGTGTGTGTATGTATGCATATTTCTTCTGGTAATCCTATATATACATAATTATAATATTTGTAGTCCATGTTTACCAAAAATATTTTTCTTTCGGTAATACTAGAAACATATGTAACGTTTGTTTGTGTCCATATTGCTTCCCATAGTAATTAGATGATATATCAAATCGGGTAAATTGCATTAAATTGAAACCAACTTTATTTTTATTCCTATTTTAAGAAACAAACTTTCTAAAATTTTCATCTTTTTAACCAAAACCAGGACCCCATTCATATTTTGGGGAAAATGAATTATCTATAAATGAACAATTTCAAATACAAATTTAAAAAAAAAAAAACATTTTAAAAATTGATTCTCAAAACACAGATGAAATCAATCTTAATTGTCTTTTTAGATATTGACAAACAATCAGATGTTTTTGATTATGAAGAATAGCTTTCCAAACATTCTCTTGCCAACAACATGTACGGTTACACGAGATTTGTGTATTGACTAACGCGAAGACGTCGTCATATGGATCTAGATATAACTAGCTTTCTTAGACGACGTCTTTACAAAGACTGACTATTTATTAGTACGATGTATTTTCATACCTGTTTAGAAAAGTTCCTTAATTTATTTCCATATATACCCTCCCCTCCATCTCTCTATCAAGCAAAGGTACAAATTAGGTTGTACATATTATATGGTGGAGCCAAAACTCATATGGCAATGAGGTACAAAAAAGTGGCTAAGGAATGTAAGGTTTTAGTTGAAAAGGGTGTTTGCATTTGTGGCCTTTCATACATTTGGACTTTGGATTTTGACTTTTCTTTCCACCTTTTTGACTTTTGTGTAAGATATTAGTTTAAGTATATATATATACAACACAAATAGATGTATATATCTATATATAGACGGCTGCTTTTTTTTATTGATCTTGGAAGTCCAATTCGTTACATGAGTCGACTAATTCCAAGACGATCACTCATGGAGTCACAACATTTGAACCTCGTGGTCACAAGGGAATTTTTATTCCTCCATGTATTTGAACATAAGACCTTCAGACAACCTTTGAAACCCAAGTTCAAACCAATCAGACATCACCCTTGTGATTAGGCTTCTTTTGTCAACCAATCAAACATCACCCTTGTATTTAAATAAAATTTTGTAACCGTCTAAAAACAAAAATAATAAGTTAAAAACCGAAATTATTAAACAAATATAAAAACACAATATTATCCTTAATAAATTAAAAATTGTTTGAAATATACAGGTTTGAAGAATATGATCTGTTAGTATTAGTTAACAAAGTTAATATTATTTAATGGGTTAATTAATGATTGTAGGTCTATATGTATATATATAAATAAAGGAGAACCACTTATCATATATTGTTCTATCATGTGAAATAACGCATTTAAATATACAATATCAACTTAAATTAACATGTGTTATTATAATCGATTTTCTCATATCAAAACTCTTTTGAATCTTTTATGTAAATAATATTACGTTAATAGTTTGAATATTGTTAACATGTTAAACCAGATTAAGTCGAGTTGATCGAGGGACGAATGGAGGCTTTGCTTGTAGGTGTCGCATGACCCCAACTAATCCACACCAAGAAGCCAAAATTCTCACTTTTTAATAAGTTTTCCTTTTGGGACCCCAACATGAAGATGTAAACCAGATCTGATTTGCTTTAGTCGAGAACGACCATACCATTGTCTACGAGCAGACAAGCTCTCCTGAAATCGATTTTGTATTCGGTGTCTTGGTTCTCCTCCTTCCCCATCTTGATTCTTCGTTTTAGGTAGAACCCTAAAATATTTATTGCTTTTGATTCTTACTTATGATTTTTGGTTTATAAATGAATCTGATTTTGTTTTACTATGTAATGTGTTCATTTGCTTTTAGGTTTAAACTATATTAGTTGTGTACCTGTGAAATACGGCCGGAGCCGTGAATTTTAATGATTTTGAAGTTTCACTGGTTTTATTATAGATGATTTAACGATGATATAAGTTACACTTGGTCTTTACATATTAATACAATTTGGATAAATAAGAGTTATGGTTCCAATTACAGTCTATCAATGAAAGAAATTGTATGACAGTTTAAAATCCAATATATTTAAAATCCAACATATTTAAACGACTCCACAAATGTGTTCGATTTACACCAAGAGCAAAGAATCAAGAGATCGAGAGCGAGAGTTCTAGAGCAATTAAATGAGAGAACTTTTAATAACTCATGGTGAATTTGAATCTCACCTTGGGGGATGGGGAGAAGACATAGAGGTATGAGAAGTGAAAACATGAGCGAAAGATGTCAAAATTATATTGGAAACATGAAAAGAAAAAGTAATAATGTGCATTGGTAACTTGTATTATACTACTATATGTTATTTTAATTGTACATTAAGAGATTTTAATAATGAATGCATAAAATAGTAGTACTTAATGCATTATGAGTTGTTTTCAAGACTTTGTGCATAAATGTATAGTACTTTGTGCATTAAAAATTGTTTTTAAGTTTTTTGATAAATCTGGTTTATAAGGTAATATAGATAGATAAATGTATAAATACTAATATAACGTGTTAGTTTAACCAAAATAGTAAAAAAACCAACTAAAAACTGAACAAAATAAGTTATTTTTATTCGGATAACCAAACCGTTTAAGCGAAAAATGAAAAACCCGAAACCGTTTTAGTTCAGATGAACTATCTGGCTTCGAAATTTTTTCGACACTCCTAAATGTACTCCAAACTATAAAAGTTTATGGATCCACCACTGAATTGACCGACCAACATTTATTTTTAATAATATGTTTCGTAAATGAATAATATATTAAAAAGTACCAGAACTATTGTTGAATCCCTTTAGTCGGTTAGATCCTTCGTGGTTCTTTCTGCCTTACAAAGGAGGACCCTCAACATTTATGGTCTTGTAGGCCACTTAGACCTATCAACCAACTTGCATTTAACTTGAGGGTTTATCCAATTATCATACCACATTTTAATTCTAAGTATCTTTACCTATCAATTTCCTAAATTTTCTACACCTTTGACTGAATCAAAGGTTACCTCTAATTTAATTAGACGGCCATGGTCGCACTTTTTGATTTAACGTTTTTCATTGTTCCGTTTTACCCCTCACGTTTTCTCATTTGTTTGATCATGTCGTTGTTCATCGTTGCTTTTGTTATATTTGATGCTTTGCTCTTCGCTTTGTTGCTTGGGCAAGTAGGGTTCGAAGAGAGAAGCTTGCTTAATGGGGTTTCTTCTGGATCAAAAAGGAGAAAAGAAAGCCGATTAAAGAGTAAATTCAAAAGGTATCAACATCATTATATTATTCTGTTTAGTTCAACATTTTCATTCAAAAAGAGTAAAATGGTAATTTTCAATCATTCAAAACACTATCTTTAAACGATTATTTTTCATTAAACCATACATAGCATCTTAATCATTATTGTGACCATGTATTTTGTACCAAATTATTCAGAATCCATTAAACAACCCCTGGATGAAAAACAAGTATAGAAGGGAAGCAATGTATGACGGAGCTGGAGGAAAAACGTAAACTGGTATCTGACTTGCATAAGCCACCAAAAGGGTCATTGACACAGTGGTATCTGACAACACAACCTTCCTAAAAATCAAGGGTTCCAACCTCACCAACCGTGAGGAATATGTGAACTCCATTTACATATATAAATATTACTTGCTTCAAAAAGGAAAAAAAAAACTATCTAAGCTTCCCATCTAAAGGGAAAACTAAAGCATATAGCAATTTTGGATAGTCCCATGTTCCATAATTGAAAGTGGACACATCAATACAGCCAATGGTGGATAGAAAGAAGACAATCATCTATCTATTCATATTGGACTTGGCAAAGACTAATAGCAGATACCACATATAGTCTATCTCCTATTGAAAGGGCATTACAACCAAATAAAGCAAGTCTATCATGGCCTTTCAGCTACTTTCACATGCTATGTCACAACCAAAGCACAATTCAAAATTATTTTACTATCTTATGCTAAGACAGCTAAAACTAGACCAAACGAATCCAGTAAATCTTCTGGGCCCCAGCTTGCAAAACAAAGTTTTATGGTAAAATGCCAAATGGGTTTCGCCAAGCTTTAACAACTACCAATGCATTGTAAGTTGTACAAAATAACAGAGCTAGAGATATCTAAGGATACCTTCCTACACTTTCCATGAAGCAGATGTAGGTGCAGTGTGAGTAAATATGCAGATATGTACAAGGGTTCCATGCATGAACTAAGCAATGTGTGGAATAAAGTGGAAGTAGATGGTAGTTTACCTGATTTTAGTTATTATTTATGCTTAAAACGCTATAAAAAGCTACTTTCCAGCATACGATGTGCTAACTGACACTTGTTTTTAGTGTTGGGGACGACCCTTCCAGCATACTCAAACGCCTTCTCAATTTCACAATATAATTTTGTACCTGATGCAACAAAAACATGTCAAGATCACCTCCAGGTGTTCCAAAGTTTAAGCATTATCAAGTTGCTAATTGAATTGGCATGGTTGGGTGGTGGGTGCGACAATTGAGAATGACACCACATTTACATTATTAAGTACAAGTATACTGTAAGCATGTGTTTGGTATGCAAACAGGACTAAACAGGACAAGACTGGAAGAGCAAGAGTGGTAGACGAGTGAAAGAATTGTGTAAGGTTTTAGAGTTTTCATTAGATATGGGTAGTTTAGTAATTAACCAATTCATCACATCTCCCGGATCTTTGTTCCACCTATTTTGGTGGGACATATTTTTGCACTCAGTCATGTCCTATCCCAGTCTAAATGTCACACCAAACATGGGATGACAAGTTTTTTGTTCTGTTATATCTTGTCTCATCTTGTCTTGCGTACCAAACGCAACCTAAAAACGAATTTGGAAAGAAGCATTGGGGTGAGATTAAGGGTCTGTTTGTTTTTTCAAAATTACCTCTTAATACCTCCGAAGTCTGATCCGTTCGGACGTTTGGGTATTAAGAGCGTTTGTTTTATTTTTAAAATAAGAGGTTAAAAGCTCTAAATATCCTCTGAAATTTGAAGTGGTAAATATATCCCTTAAAACCTCTTGATCCTAATCCGCCCTCTATCACATGGTTCATATTTTGAGGGACGAAAGGGATTTATTAGCAAAAACTATTCATCTTCTATACTTGTGTAACAAACTATTTAGACTTCAAACGTAAAAACAATCTTACTAATTCAGATTTCAGACTTCAGAACCACCTCTTATAAATCAGAAGTGAAATCAGACTTCAGCATCTCTTAGAAAACAAACACCACCTAAATCTTCTCAAACTTCAGATTTTATGGACATGAATGATATAAGGACTACTGCTATATGGTGGACATCTGGATGGGGATAACTCGTAAGTCTCATGCAAGTGTGGTCCTAAAAACTTTATCGATATATCATTTCCACTCATTAAATCTTTGGAAAATATCACCTTTTCATTTCTGGCATTCTTGTTACGTTTTGGGGGGGGGGGGGGGGGGGGGAAGTTAAAGCATAAATGCTCCATACGTTTTTATTGGTGAAAAATGGTCATCTATATATAGTAAAAAGTTGTTCTTCTGATGATTTAAATGAATACCATGCTTCCCTAATACATTTTGTACTTGAATTAGCATATAATCGTACGAATAACGTCTAATATGTGTAGATCAAAACTTAGTTAAAAAAGGGTTCATTGAGTCATCGAAACTTGGCCGAGTAGCTTCAGATATTCATCCTTACAAAAAGCATGCATATCAATCACTAGCATCTCAAAATTTATAAAGGTAGATGTTTCTTCTTATTTATGGTATAAAGAAAAGAATAGTATCATGAGGAATACTATCTAATAACTGAAAAGAAATGAAGCAAGAAACATTGACCTGCTGACGGGCCTCTGCCAGTTTTAATAGCTCATCCGCCTCGGAAAATCTGATGAACCATTGACCAAGTGGATGATCTTTGGTGTCTCCTCTTTTCTTCTCATGCACATCTTCTATTGGTGCTATGAGATAAAAAGCAACAAACCAGACTTTAAAGTTACCTCAATATTAGATGCACAAGACACTGCTGTAAGAAACATTACCAGGAGGCAAGTTCAAAGTGGCTGGAAGCTGTGGCACAATTACAGATGGATGATTAAGAACACGAGCAAGAAACTCCTCGGAAGGGTCTGAGAAAACAATCTCATCATAAGATTCAATGATCACAGGTTTCTTGGTCGATAAAGGACCATGCTCCACTTCAGAGTATAGCTTCAGATGGTGAAACCTGAAAATAATGACCGAAACAATAATATTTGAACTACATGCAATACAGATGATGAAGGGAAAAAAGGCGAAAAAGATTAAATGAACTACTCACAAGTCTAATTGTTTATCACAGACATCATTATGAAAGAATATTGAGATGGCTATTTCAAATTCACCCCATCCACGTTCTGTCAGCTCAAATGGAGGCGACTCTACCACTCGCCTTGCGTTAGTGAAACTTGGATGCAATTGGAATACAACTTTCTTGATGACTACACCCAGGTCCTCATTTGTTGCCCCACGCACATAAACCGTCCACGTATGAGATTGAGTTCTAGTACATGTTAGAGGAAAATATGTGAACATTCATTCAAATGCACACTCTAATTTTGTTCAAACTCCTGAAAAGGATAACCAGAAAAAGGAAAAGCAAACGCAAATGCAAATGCATGCATCAAAATCAGATTCCACTTACTCGGTGGCCTTCCTTCCAAGCCAAAATGACATAGTTCCATATACAATGGGAACACATACTTCAAGATCTTTAATCTTCTGGGTTGGGCTCTATGAACTCGAAAGGGAAACACTTCAGAACATCTTCAACAGTTTTATTCATATAAAAACATAAGTAAAGGTTATTGATAGGTTTCTTATGTATTTATGTTATAAAGTTCAATCCTGTTATCGTATTTTCCTTTTAAAAGTTAACCTCATATTAATTTTAAATTCAAACATAACACGTTAGACATACAAAGTCGAGTGCAACTTTTCTTTGTAATAGATGAAGAGCCACTTTTCTACCAAACATACACATAAAGACAATATCCATTCCATCACATGAAATAACGGTTTTTAAACACCTCAAGCCAAAATATCAATGATGATACTCAACTTCAGCCATAAATTACACATATATGTCCACTTCTATCACCAACTGTCATCCTCGGCCAAATTTCATACGATTTTAAACTTACTTCAGAAACCAAAGAAGCAGTCACTGATTTCTAGAATTTAACACGGTACAACAACCGTACAATTTGGTTCTCTTCCTGAATACACCTATACAAGTTTGAATCCTAAAATTATTCAAATGACAACAAAAGCTAAAACATGTCTCTAATCTTGGGAAACGAGTGGTATGAATTTGTTTTCTATTCAACACTTTATCAGTTGGCCTTCTTTCTCCTCACATCAAGTAAGGAGGATGCACAATAATACTTAACTTCTCTTTACACTATGTAAGAGTAATTGGGGCCTACAAAATACAAAATGCCAAAGGACACAAATTAAACGATAATTCTCATTTTTGTCATATGCATTTTGTAAATCTATGACTTAGTTTTGAATTTGACCTCAAATCCACGCTGCAATTCGATCTCAAGTGGTATTTGCAAGACAACTCGAATAAGAACTTATTTCAAGTATTTTAAAATTTCTTTCCCAGATGAGCACGACAATAGTAATTAATATTATTTCAAGTATTTTAATCAATCCAGCCTTGGACGTATCTGTTGTTCGGTTCAATTAGACTCCTTTACGTACCTAGTGCACTTGTATTAAAATGAAGATACTTGTAGAATAAACAATTTTCGCCGAACGAGGAAGAATTCAATAGAATATTAGCTCAATTCCCAAAACAAAATCGACATCTTACAACAGATGTCAAATTAATTAATTTTTAACTTCAGAAAAAGTTAGGAATACTATTTTTCTGGAAGAAAATTTTGGTTGTGTGTGAAAACTGACTTCAAAAGCAGCAAATTTTCATATTTCTAGAATCAGAAATGGATTTGTTTTGGGGAAGATCATACGACAACAAGGTATGCAGTCACTACTCAGGTATTACAGTCTACAGTAAAAATTACCTCATAATACTGAAAAAGAACAAGTACCTTGTCGTCTTCCTCTTCAATTTCGATCATCTGGTGCGGCGTTGAATCGGATTCTTCTCCGGCATGCGAATGGCTGTCATTTTGATCACTCAGTAGCGAAATACGAGTCATTATTTGCTTTTGCTTTTAGGAAATTTTACGTCCAAATCGAGGTGAATTTCGCAGTATCTTGCAACCAAAATTTCTCACCACGATGTGAGTGAAATTAGGGTTCTGATGAAATGGCAAATTTTGATTTAGGGTTGGGTTAAAGAACACACCCATTTTATTTGGAGTATCGTTACGTTACTATGACGATATCTATACTATATTATAAAGCATTTGGCTAAAAACTCTTAAACTCTTAAAACTCTTAAACCCGTTCATTCCTAAACAATTTTATCCCTATCCGA
>NC_037528.1:16865705-16876899 GCF_001531365.2 Cynara cardunculus var. scolymus | reverse complement strand
AATTTTTATGATATCGTCAAACATATATTTTATTCAAAAATAAAAACATCATCGCTTTTTCAAAATCACATAAAGCCATATTATAACATCGATTGAGATAAAGAATAAAAAGAAATATTAAAAACACGATGTATCTCGCTGCATTGCGCGAGTACGCTTCTAGTATCAAATAACAAGTGAAAGCTAAATTTGATAAATTATTTGAAAAATATAAGGGTCCGTTTACCAAACATTTATCCGGTAAGTATTTATCGTTAAAATTCAATATTATTATTTACTTATCAAGTAAAATTTTAGTCAATAAAAATGGTTTTTTATGCAACAATTTATCCGGTAAGAGTTGACTGTGGTAAGAGTCATTACCCTCACTTACCGAGTAAGATTTTTTGTTCTTACTATATTCATCCGATAAGATAATATAACTTGGTAAATGCTTACTCAATTAAGTATTCGGTAAACGACCCCTAAGTGTCTCTAACATCGAGGGGGTGATAATTTAGTATCAAAATAAATCGGTCAATATCTATACCAACTATACAGATTAACGTCGGTTAGTAATATCGTATCAAGTATGCAAACTTGATTGTTTTAGAGGGTATAGGAAATTGCATGTCATATTAGTATCATGGTACCGACTTATTTAATTATTTATTAGGTTTTGTGTTTTTTATCTGTTGAATATAAACGTTGTTACTTGAACTAATTTGTTTGAACATTTGAATATTTGCAAATTTTATTGTTTATAATTAAAAACTCTTAAACATCATATATGTATTCGGAAGCTCAAAATGTTACTTAAAATATGAACAAAATGACAAGTTTTCATCTATACAACTTGAAGTTGGTATAAAACCAGTAACCAATATGTACCAGCCAAAAAAAGTCGATATCATTTAAGTTGGTACTAAATATAGTTGGTTGGTACACATTATAAGATTTGTGAACCAATTATAATCAGTTAGTACACGGTATTAGAAAGAAAGAAAAAAAAAACTTTGTATCTTACCAAGTCCACCCCTATTAGTGGTATTTAAGTAAAAGTTCGTTTAAAAGATGCTGAATGATTTGGTACATAATAATTAAGAGATTCTAAATAATCTAATACATAACGAAAAATAGATGTTTGATAAGAGTTTTGTATCGATAGTTTGAATGATATAAAATTATCATTTTAATCATATATATGATTTAATGTAGAATTAAATATGACTTTGATAGATGTTTTGAATTAATATATTATTTTACATATATATAACTTTATATGAACTTAATCATTCAGGAACTTTACTTTTTATGAGATCCATTCTATGTTTTGAATTAAATCGTTTGGTTACTTACTTAATGACACAAGGGTGACTATGTAAATTTCTCTATTTCAATAGGTTACTTAGAAGCTGTTTACCAAACGCTTACTCGGGTAAGTGAACACCAAGTCACATTACCATACCGGATGAATATAGTAATGATCAAAAATCTTATCCGGTAATTGCGAGACAAGGACTAAGAGTCTTATCCAGTAATTGAGGGCGACGACTCTTACCATGGTAAGCGCTTACCGGGTAAATTGTTGCATATGATACTGTTTTGGTGAACAAAAATCTTATTTGGTAAATAAAAAGATAGTGTTAAATTTTACCGGTAAGGGCTTACCAGGTAAATGTTTGGTAAACGGCCCCTTAATGTTCACATACCAAATCTCGCATATTCACAGTATGTTCACAATGGCTTCATTAGGTTCACATGGTGTTCGTAAATGTGAAGTTTAATTGTAGTTTTGTTACATTACTTGGTGTTTGCAACGTGTTAGGTTTAATTTTATTTCTATAAATATCTTAATTAATTGGATTGCATTAGTTGTACAAATAGACATGGTTGCATTTGAAATATATATATATATATATAATATATATATATATATATATATATATATATTGTAACACTCCAACTCTCATTTTGCATAAAGTACATATATTCCTTATAACAAGAAATATAAATATACACATTGGTCTCATATATACACATATTGCTACATATAAAAGTAACTACAAACTTTTTGCTCCCACAAATTCTCAAATACATGTAGATATTCAGCTTCCCAAAAAAAATTCACAGATGTAAATTCACTAACAATTCCTTTCACATCTTCTCTTTTCACACGTGTCCGACCTGTAATGCATATTTAAAAAAAAAATGAGGGTTAGACGTTGTGGTCTAATGAATCAATACTTATTTCTAGATTAATATTATATATCTACTAGAACATTTTTATGTAGTATCAGTAATTTGTTTCATCATCAAAAACATCCTATGATGTACTTTTGGTACATAGAATGATATCATTTGGAGTCACAAAGTCGATTTTTCTGATTTACGAGTGACACTATATAAATCAATGTAAATAGGTTGGTTTTCCATGTCATCTCATGTTAATGTTTTTTAACATCATTTTAAACTTTTATATTATGTTTTCGAATTTGGGAAGATTAACACCATTTTAAACTATTATATTATGTTTTCGAATTTGGGAAGATTAACACAATTTTAAACTTTTATACTATGTTTTTGAATTTGGGAATATTAACACCATTTTAAACTTTTATATTATGTTTTTGAATTTGGGAAGAAAAGAAAGAATGAGAAAAGAAAAGAAAAGAAAAATAAAAGGAAAGAAGAAAATTTAAGTTTTTTATTTGTGTTTTTAATAGAGAAGAGAGAGGAATGAAAAATAATAAAATAAAAATAAATTTTGATATAATTTTTTTTTCCTTTTCCTAAAAAAAATTCGAGAACAAAATATTTTTCTTCCCTCATTACTTTCCTCTCTTTTCTACGTAAAAAAAGACTCAAGAACATAGAGTTAAGGTTAAAACAAACTTTTATGGAATAATCAATTATATAAATTAAAAAACTCATATTGGTGATAGTTTGAGATCTTATTCTTTTTTTAGAGATATAATAGTACATAAGATTTATACACTAAATACTAAATAATAAAGAACAACTATGAAAAAACAATTATAGTTTTATTATTTTAAATATAGATATAAGTTGTACCGTCTTATATGGTTGATAATTTTTTCAAAAGATGAGAGTTTTGTTAGCTAATAACAAAAAAATCTATCATATTCTAATATAAAAATAGAATTCACACGAGAATGGAACAATCAAAAGAGTCGATAAGAGATAAATTATGGAGAATATATCTAAGTTTTTCGAAGCAAGTAGTTTTAGACGTCGGTTTTAGATTAAAAAACTTAGAAAAACATTAAATAATATTATATAATGAACGACAAATTAACATCTTTATGTATTTTTTTCTCCAATATATTTAATTCATACATGTTTGAGTCTTTAATAGTTAATGTAATATAAAAATATTTTCTTGTCATATTAGATACTAATTTTTATGTGTCTTCTATTTACTAATTTTTTTTGAACTGTTATTATATATATTAAAAAATTTTGGCCCCTAATTTTTATGGGCCCTGGACGTACACTCTACCTGTCCTCCCCCAGGAACGGCCTTGATTGCTATTACAAGATAAAAATTACCAAAATACTTTTTAAAAGATTATATATATATATATATATATATATATATATTTTTTTTTTTTTCCTTCCGTTGCTTCAAGCAGGAAACCAAATTAGACACCAAATTTCTTTTTTCTCTTCTAAATCCCCAAATTAAACATAAAGAAAGAAAAATAATTATCCCATGTCTATATTTAAAAGAGGAGGCGGTGGAAACCTATGATATTTTAAACCAATTTTTTAAAACACACCTCTTAACTTTTTTCATGTAACCAAAAACAACCCCAAATTTTCAAACACATCAAAAATCAACCCTAGGTTATATAACACACACACACACACATATATATATATATATATATATATATACATACACACACATACATGTGTATTAATTGAACTGTTATTGGATGAGTAATTGAATGATCATTAGATTGGATCGGTTCAGCTTGTTGGATTATGGGTTGTCATCTCAATAACTGACTAATTCAATTTGGATGTTGAAATTTTGTGTCCGATTCAATCCAAATTATAATTAAATATTTAACTATAGTTGGCAGGTTGTAACGGACAATGGTTGTAGTTGAATTGTACAACTTTCTAGACACCCCTGATTACAAGATATGCTTACAAAGCATATGATTATTTTTGGGAAAAGATTTTAGTTGTCCATTAATGACAACGAGATGTTTTTTAACCGCTCATTAATGACAATGAGATGTTTTGTAACTGTCCATTAATAACAATGTAACTATCCAGGAATTAATCTCGTCATCGAATAAAAACCAACAACAAGATCCCCGATACCAACAAGATTCAAACACGATCTTTCAAACTTATTAACATGTTACTATGTTAGAGCGTCTGACGGTGGTCAAATTAGCCATCAATTAGATATAGGTAACCCATGCATATATACCAATGAATACTAGCAATGAATTTTAAATAAATATGCGTTTAGTTAAATTTTATCCTCAATATATCGGGAATTTAGTCAAATTATTTTCAATTTTTTTATTTTGGAAAATCACAAAGAATATATTTTATTTTTGATTAAAATAAATTTAGTTAGTAATTCTTTTTCAATCTTTTTTTAATTTAAGAAATCATATACGAAATACATTTTATTTTTAATTAAAATAAATTTAATCAATAATCATTTTCAAATCTTTTTTTAATTTGACAGATTTTTTTTTATTTTTAATTAAAATAGATTTTTATATCGATTATCAATCTTGAATGTGATATTTAATATTTATTTTTTATTGCATCAATTAATTTTATTTATATTAAGTTGATTTTTTTTGCATTAGTAGAAAACAACTTTTATTGTGGTAATTTGGATTTTTTTAAAAAAAATTTCAATTTGATATCTGAATTTAAAAAAACGAGATTTGAAATGAAAAATAGATTTTATTGCATTAATTTTGAAAAAAAAAACGAATTTTAGTTTTTTTTCTATAATTATTTTGCAAGTTGGTTATCCAAAATAAGAATCAGGTACAAGTTGGTTTCCCAAAAAGACGATTTTGAAAGTTAGTTTCCCAAAATAGGAATCAAGTGCAAGTTGTTTCCCCAAAATGACGATTTTGAAAGTTGGATATTTTTCGGATTTTTTTTTCACTATTTTACCACTTTAACTAGTTGTACAAGTCATAAGAATGTATCCAACATGTTTTATAAAAATTCAAGAAGTTATTTAACATGTTTTGAATTGTTCAAGGATTTATTTGTTCCAAAAATTGTCCAAGGACTTATTTGTTCCAAAAATTGTCCAATGACTTATTTAACATTTTTTGGAATGTCCAAGGACTTATTTAACATATTTTGGAATGTACAAGGACTTATTTATTCCAAAAAATTGTTCAAGGACTTATTTAACATGTTTTGGAATGTCCAAAGACTTATTTATTCCAAAAAAAAGTCTAAGGACTTAATCATTCAAAACAAGAAAGTTCATTGATTTTTATTGTACTTTTCCCAATAAAAATGAAGTAAAAATTGATTCCATTTTGATACAATTTTCCCTTTTCTATACATTAAAACATAAGCYTTTTTATGGTCGTCTTCTAGAAAAAAATTGTTTTAGAGTTTCTCGAAACCATAGGGAGTAAATTGATATTTTCAAAACTTGAAGGACCTCTACCGATTTATTTTGATATTTTATCTAGTAGGCCATCCACCCACCCCTAAAAAATCACATTGGGCTCACAAATCGTCACTCTCCCGCACGTCTCAAGTAACTCATCAGCCTCCGCAAGAACTCTGTCAACGATTACCGCAACGACCGCCGCCTCCGCCGCGACAACGGATAAGCCATCGGAATCCGCAACCATTGAGTCCGATCACAAAAGGAAGGAGCCTGGTGATCAGGCCGCTGCCGGAGATCATCGAAGTAAACACAACCACAAGAAGTCGAGAATGTCGTCGTCTTCTTCTTCTGATAAAGTTAGGGCTTCACAYATATTGATAAAGCATCAAGGATCTCGGCGTAAGGCTTCGTGGAAGGATCCAGAAGGTCACATCATCAGCAACACCACCAGAGACACCGCTGTCTCTCAGCTCAAGACTCTCCGCGAGGACATAGTTTCAGGGAAGTCGAAGTTCGAGGATGTTGCATCTCGTTACTCCGATTGTAGCTCTGCTAAACGCGGTGGAGATCTCGGTCTGTTCTAACCTTCAAGCTTTTAGGGTTTTGTTTTTATTATATGGTTAGCAATTCAATACCTGGTTTTGTTAAATTCAGTGGACCGTGGATGGTTAGAACCATATAAACATAGGCATTTTATTAATCTAATTCTTCTGCTGGTAATTGGTATGTAGATTTCTTCAAAGATTTTGGACGAGTTTTGTTAAATGCTGAAWACCTGGTAATGGRAGGCAAATTCTCAATATCATTTACTCTTTTTCCTGGATAAACGAATGCATGCTTGCAAATTAATCACCAAGTAATTRTGATTCACGATGGTGGTTTGGCGATAGTGTTGATGATTAAATGGCAATGGTAATTTGCTGAAAATATTGTCAAACAGAATATAACATAGCATAGAGGCATTAAGAAGGGAGGATAATTTTCAACCAATTAGGTGGGTAAAGTAAAATTTCAGTTAATATATGATTGATTGAATTGGTGAAATAAACTAGGTTATGCCTGTTTGTTTATAGTAAAAAAAAAAAAAAACACAGGATGTGGCAATAACGATTGAAACTACTGATGCCGATAAGATTTTGAAGTGAAAGACTCCAAAGTAATATGGTCTTATGGCCTGGGCACACATATACATTATTGGTTATTTGGTTAGTTCGGAAGAAGTTGGAACCCCTAAATGTAATATGRTATGGAAAAGCCTCTTTCATCCTGTGCAAGGCCCTGCTCACAGGATTTTGTCTTCATTTCTATATTTACATGAAAGTCTAGGCCCAGAACATGTTTTTTGTGTGATTATCACTTGCATATTTTGGGAAGCAAGCTTCTTGTGAAGGGATATTGAATCGTTGTTAGGTGAATTTGAAATTTGAACTTCGAACTTCGTTTGGTTTAAAATTTGAACTTCGTTCATGGTTCATGGTTCCTAGGTAGTGAATAACTATAACATGAGATGCTTCTACTTCTACATTGTGCAACAAGTTCCATAGTGCAGTCTAAAAACTACTTGAATGGAAGATTTTGTTGAATCACTTCACTTATTTCTGAAAAAGCTTTGGTTAAAGGAAAATGCATTGCTTCTCAGCTTCTTCTTCTTTTCTTTTTGGTATTAGAGATGTATCTCTTAGAATGAATGTTTGTACTTGTGTAAGCATTGCTTTCTTGGAAAACATATGCTTTTTTGTGTTCACTGTTAGTTGTTTATTGGTATCAGACAATATGTCAAGGATGGACGTTGTTTCCATCGATTGATGGCGGATGKATTCAGCTTTTATGTTGACTTCTATGACTCCCCAATCTGTTTCATGTTCAGTCATTTGCTCTTTTCTTTCTTATGTGTATAAAAGATGCATGGACAGTGGGAAAAGTTATAAATTTTTGTAGCATCTCTGTCAATCAAAGACGAGTTTCTTTCTTGATATAGAACCATTGGTGTTTTTTGTTGATTCTGCTCTTTCTTACCCTATATGTCAATAAATATTCTATGTGTGGAATAGTTCCTTTTGTAATATGGGATGAAACGTTAYTATGGCAAAAGGATGGCTAAATAGAAACACTTAGGTCCGGTTTGGTTTGTAGCATTGGAATGGATTTGGAGAGATTTGGAATTGAATTCCAATCTGATCCTGTGTTTGGTTTGAAAGATTTCATGGATTTGAAATCCTAGGATTTCATTGAAATCCCATAAACATGGGAATTTCAAAATCCAATGAGGGTGGTTGGTATTTCATGGGATTTCGTAGGATTTGTATATAATAATGGCTTAAAATATATATTCTTTGTAATAATCAATTAATAAAAAGGTAATTTAATAATTTTTGTATAATTTGTTTTTATAATTTATAAATAATGGAATTCAATCCAAATTCTACAAACCGAACAAACCAAAGATTTCAAATCCTTCCAAATGCAACTTCCCTCCAATGCCAAATCCTTCCATGAAATCGAAATCCCTCGAAATCAATCCTGCAAACCAAACAAACACTCATTCTATGGGTTTTCTCTACTTGATAACTTCTGTTGGTTCAGTTGTGGCTTAAACCCACAACAAATGGCATATCTGTTTATTGATTATTGAGTGATTTAAACAGTATCATTTTTTTGCGTAACTTTGATGTAGGTTCGTTTAGAAGGAAGCAGATGCAGAAGCCGTTTGAGGATGCAACATACGCACTGAAAGTGGGCGAGATAAGCGAGATTGTGGATACTGATAGTGGAGTGCACATCATCAAGAGAACTGGTTAACCATGCATTCTATGTGGTAAAGGACTGTTGCTATTTTTCCATGATGAATTCTGTTGTAACTTGAGTTGGGGGATTCTATTCCTATTGTTCATGGTTTTGTCTAGCCAATCAATAACATACATTTGTGAGTCTTAATCCCACGAAATTGATTCACCAATATGGGTCTCAGAACCCCTATTAACCTGACCTTTTAGCAAGGGCAAACAAATCCTTGGTCCTGGTACTTGGATGGCTGCAAATGCTGCCACAATTATTGTAGTTTTTGTTGTTTCTAAATCCATCCGATTGATCCGAGATTAGTTGGTTGTTCGCCATTGTTCTTGAGGATTAGGAAATTACTAAAATTACCTCGGAAAATAAATAAGATTGTGGGTGAAATTCAGCTGTAGATAACAGATTTAAACACAGGAACGATTCATCTTAAGGCCTCACATTGGGTTCAACAAACCTTGAAGCATTTAGCAACTAACAGTTGGAGATCTTAATGGCCAAGCATCTTTTTTTTTTTTTTTTGGTATAATGGGTTCTCTGGCCAACTTACATGTACCTATTAATCCTCGGACCATTACGAATGGCGTAGAGTTGTTGCAGGGAACCTTCATTTTAACAAAAGTTTGGTGGTACTTGAATTCGAACATGGGGATGATGATCATGTGAGAAGTAAATCAATTTGTGAGAAGGCTAGAAACTTTAATATCATATATGTAAGTCAGTCATTTATGATAATTAATTTTAATTTATAAAATAAAGTAAATGGGTAGATTAGTAATTTGATATTCTCATCTTGTATTTAATTAAATTATTTAACAACTCACTCTTTTTCGTATTTAACCTCTCTCTCTCTCTCTCTCTCTCCCCCCTATTTTGTATTACCAAAATTAATATTTGGTGTTGTGAACAATATTGGTGTTGTAAACAATGAGTATCACAGTGTATCTTGTGAATCAACATTAGGATCGCTTATATGTATTTTTTTTTAACAGTGGGATGTTTTTTTATGTATCACATTGTGTATCTTGTATTCACATGGTGTTTGTTGGAATAAGGTTATTTGAAGAGACGATATGTAAGATTTCTAAAATACTTAGAGAGCATCTCCATTGCATAACTTATTCATCAACTTATTATTTTTGCCATGTCAGCTTTCCACTAATTTATTTTAACAAAAACCTATTATTAAAAACCTTCCCCAATAAAATAACCTCTCGCGAAGCTTTTTATTTATTTATTTAGAATTTAACATTTATCCTTCTATTTAAATTATCCTATAAAACCCCCTCCTAAAGAACCATCATAAATACATTGTATATAATTGTCGCACAACGTTTTATTAATCGCTAGTTGTTCATTTGTAATGCCTTCCAAACTTGACATTTTCCTTTTTCTTTCGAAATGAAGTTTGTATTTTTATTAAAAAAATAACAATAAAAAAATCAATTCTTTAAAGAAAATAAAAGATGATGAATATATAATATATTATATGATTTATATATTTTTAAAGTATTCAATATTTGTGTTATTTTGATCGTGTTGACGAGAATTTTTTAATAATATATTTTATTATAAAAACAAGCTTATTTAATTAGATTAACTGATCAAAATGTATTAAGGTTTAAAATAAAAAATTATATTGAAAGGGAGAATAAAATAAAAAATTGGGTGTGAAAAATTAATCCCAATGACCGGTCAAGTATCTCCAACCTTTTCTTCAAAAAGCTTTTTGCTCCGATGGTATTTATTATCCTTAATAGTAAAAAGCTATAAAAGACTTATGCATAGGAGATGCTCTAATATGTTCTCTAATTAAAAATTTTAAATCAAAATTACTAACATTATTAATTTTTTAATTTACCATTTGATATGTGGTTGAGACTCTATGTCACGATTATCACAAATTAGTAAGTTCTTCCTTAAATAACCTCCTCTCTCTATATACATATACACACACCATTGTCGATTATTTTTGATAAAATAAATCATAATTACAATTTATTTCATAATTTTCATTTATAAGAATTTATTTAACATATGATATTTATTTTCATTTGTCGTCTACTATAACAAATTATCAAACAACCCTCTTTTTAGTTAACATTAGGTGTTTAGATCAGTTTGTATGCACCTCGACTACTCTAAAGGCCTTAAAAACAGTAAAAAAAAAATTTCAGTTCTCTTGTAAAACTCGAATCATTGACCTTTGAAAAAGATCCCCCCAAAAGTCTTATTATAAGTCGAACTAACCTCACAAAATCCCTTCCAATAAACGTTAAGTATTTTCCTCCATTATGTTATAAAGAATCAACATTGCTTTAATTACCAATTAATTTATTCAAATGAAATGTATCCAACTATAAAGCCTATTAAAAACTCTATTTTTTGGAATGTATTTGTTGTAATTAACTAAATATAATTTTGTTAAGAAATAAATGTATTATATTTTGGTACACAATTAGAAAATTCTTTTATTAAAGTTTCTTATATCATTATAGACATTGAAATCCAGCATTTGAAAATAGGTTTTCCAAATTGATAATTGAAATTTTTATTATATTGAAGTTTGCTATTTATTAAATCAGATATTTCAAGAAATTAAAGACATACTCCTTCTATCTTGTACTGCTTATTTAATATCAATTTAAGATATTCTTCTCATAGTGGTGAATATTTTTTTTATCTGTCACATCATTGACATCTCGATAAAATAAGAATTTCAATAAAACTCCACAAAGGTGGTTCTTACAAAAACTTTGTTTTATTTTTCCTTTTAATTTT
>NC_037528.1:16862417-16864514 GCF_001531365.2 Cynara cardunculus var. scolymus | reverse complement strand
ATATATATATAGATATATATATATATATATATATATATATATATATATATAGGGTTGGGTTCATGTGAGACCCATGGTTGCTCGTGAGACCCGTAATAACAATTTATGTTCATTGATCAACTTTATAAGCTAATGATCTAATGGTCTAAAGTTACACGGTGACAATTTTGTGATTATTGAGAAGTCTCGTGGCAGTTTTGTGATTATAATCACATATGATTTTATGCTTAGATCATTTATTAACCCAAAAAAGAGTGTTAACTATAATAACTCCATAGACCAATCAAAAGGTCTTTATATTTAATGTTCATATCTCTCTATGCACTTAATGTCGAGGGTATGTTAGTAGTTTTCCATTTTGGTCTTGATTAAAACATATATAATTAACTACTATAAAAAGATTCACGTTCCATGATTTTAGCCATTTTTCCTTTTTTAGTCTTGATTGAAACATATTTAATTGGTCGTTACAACTAAGTAATTTCATAAAAGCATGGTCTCATAACAATATAGTGAAATAATGCATGTGTTCATGAGCGAACCATAATATGTTCATAGTTGTAAATTGAACATAACTAAACTTGCATAAAAAAAATCATTTGTTGACTGTTGTAAATTGACTCAAACCATTACATTGTGAGAAATTTTCTTTTTCTGTGAGAAATAATAAAAGTACTTTTATATTGTGTGAATATTACGTTATATTTGAAAAGTTAATGTGAAAAGAGTAACCTCCGCATGCATTAAGACAAATAAAGTTATATTTGATGGGTTCATAATAAATTAACATTATATTATGTGAAATTTCAGATATGGAAAGAGAGGTTCAAAGGACAACATTATATAAGTAAGAAAACTTGAGAATATATTACATGTGATTATATATCAAAGAGACAGACGGTCTTGGCCGCCACCTAGTTCATGACCCTGTTACTTACTCAACTAGCACACACACCCTTGCATGCTTAGATGAACATATACGGACAAGAGTATCATTGGAAAAAATAAGAAAAACTTATCCTCATCATATAGTAACCGACATACATAGATATATACATACATGTGGTGTTAAATTTATTACTATTCATAAAGTAACTGACATAATACATCAATTTATTTTCATGTATGTATGTATGTGTGTGTGTGTGTATATATATATTTATAATATATATAAGGGTAATTTTTTTTGTTAACCCAATAAATAGTGTTAATTTTATGAACTGATCTTAGCCCTTCATCTTGGAAATCTATAGTTTGCATTCATCATGACGTTTTTGTAATAAATTAAAAAAGATGTTTAATAAACATCGGTTAATAGTTATGAACAAAGGGTAATTTTGGAAAAGATTAGGGAGATTTATTTTAGCATTAATTACTTCTTCGATAACCGACATCAATCTTAACTTATGAATGGTGTATGATGTATGGAATGCGTAACTCATGAATGTGTGAGCTAATGAACATTTGTCATATATGAACAATGTTAATACATAACATTTGTTATAATATCCGTGTTTTCGTTAACTCGTACAAATTGGGTTAATAGAATTTTGGTAGAATTATGCATAATATATTTGTACCCTATGCTTAACCAATTTGTACCCTAGACTAGTTTTACGTCAAAAATGTGTTTATATCTATATTGACGTAAAGTTGAAATTTAACTTGAAGAGTAAAAACCGTCAAATAGTTAAACTATATATATATTTTATATATATATGGCGGTTATGAGATTAAAAAAAAAAAAAAAAATTTAATTATAATTATATATATATATATATATATATATGAGGCGGTTCATCACCGCCTCACTCTCATTCTCTCACCCTCATTCTCTCTCTCTACAATTCTCTCTCTCTACAATTCTTTCTCGTCTTCTCTTTAAATTTACGTCAAGTTAGTAAGGGGATCGAGACAACAATTATATATTCGGATTCCACTCTCCGAACTCTTCTTAAAGGTATAAGTTTCATTCAGTTTCATTAAGGTAATTATGTTGGGGTTATTAAGACCGGTTTATAAACTGTGTTTATATTTAAGTTTACGGATGAATATTGTTATAAGTATGATATATTTCATGTTTAGTATGTTGAAGTA
>NC_037528.1:16839266-16862317 GCF_001531365.2 Cynara cardunculus var. scolymus | reverse complement strand
TAAATTAAATTATAAAAAAATTGAATTAAAAATTACACAAAAAAATAAGGAATTTCAAATAGTTAATTTGATACTAATATCGATATATTTTTGTCAAATTTTTATGATATATATTCAAACATATATTTTATTCAAAAATAAAAACATCATCGTTTTTTCAAAATCACATAAAGCCATATTATAACATCGACTGAGATAAGGAATAAAATGAAATATTAAAATCGTGATGTATCTCGCTGCATTGTGCGAGTACGCTTCTGCCTTCTAGTATATATATATATATATATATATATATATATATATATATATATATATTTGTGTGTTGAGAGAGACCAAGCATGCAGGAGAAGAACCACGGTTTGTACAGGGCATGCGAGACAAGTAGTGGGCCCCCGTCATCTTAACCCCACCAACACCATATTCAATCAATCTACGTTTTCTCAGTTTCCTATTGGCTCATCTTCTTTCATTTTTCTCTAATAATCTTTATTTATTTATATATTATTTATGATGTGAAATTAATAATAATAATAATAATAATAATAATAATAATAATAATAATAATAATAATAAGACGATAACACCAATAATTTTAAACACAACGTTTTTATGTTCATTGACCTATTTGTATACTTGATTACCTAAACGACCAATCGGTGTCTAAATTCATATTTTAAATTGTTTTATTCACATGTGATGTATGTCCCATTAATTAATTGATAAAAACAAGTTAATCGTCACCTTATGTTAGAATTAAAGCATCTTTACATTTCGTTGAATTTTTTTGACATAATAAAGATATCTCCATGCCCTCGATAATGACATAACACATCATTGTCGCCAAACGTTCTAACGATAGACATAACGTTGTTAAAGCATCTTGTTGGAATGATAACAAAAAGGAACTGTAGTGCCAAGAAAACATATTATTAATTAATTTCAATTGAAAAAATCGCTACTCATTTTCACTACAATAAATTACATCAAGTTTATATGATGCCTAAAGTGTTTGAACGTCCTAACAATATACTTTATAGTATTTAAGTTTATAAGAACAAATTAGTAAGCGTCTTATCGAAAAGTGTAACAATAAGATTAATGTAGGACACTTTTAGGTGTTTTCACAAGTTTTTTAGAACGTTTTTAAAATAAAGTGTCGTATTATCTATTTTTATAAGAAACTGTTAAGAATTGTCATATAAATCCATCTTTATACAAGACACTTATGTTTATAGGACACTTTTTCAAATAATGTCATATAAATTGGTTAATACTACACTATATATTTAAAAAAAAACGTCTTAAAAACTTTGTTAAAGCGTAGACCTAAAAGCATCATATAAATCTATTGTAACACTTTTAAATAGAACATTTTACAATTTTGTTTTATAAACTTAAGTTATCTAAAGTTTGCTATATAGGACGTTTTAACATCTTAAGTGTACTATAAACCCAATTTTATTGTAGTGTTTTATGTACAAGTGTTTGAAAGCTTGATACAACAATTGAATATGATGAACACCGAACACGTCTCTTTTTTATGACATCATATGGAGCTTGCAAATTATTAGTATTTGGCTAGTATCATGTCTCCACGAAAAAGGCATGTGACGATCAAGTCAACTTGGTGGCAGGTTTTCTACTGATGGTTTTATTATCAATTATAGTTTTAGTTCGTCAAAGTAAAGAACAAAATCGATAAATTACTTCTTCCATCAACCGTGAGTTTCGATAGTTCACGACATTGTTGTTGGGAAAAAAGCTATAATGTCGACTGTATAATATATGATTTTAAGGGTTGATTTACCAATTCTTCTGAATAAGTGTTAAATGAAATAACAGGTTCTATCTAATATGCTGACCGAGTAAAAGATAACAACACTGGTTTTGACTAAATATTATGAATAATTAAATAAGAGCTAGTGTACATAATATCTTTTATCGAATAATAACCACTTATTTAATAAAAACAATTAAGAACCTAATAAATAACATCTTTTAATAATAAAGCCTCATGGACGGATCTTTGTTTTAATTGACAATTTCGATATTGACATTTTTAAAATTCAAAAATCCCAAAAAAAACCATTGATTTTACTCAATTTTCTTGAATCTATTAAATTAAACAAAATCATATTTTTTAGACATATATTTTCTCATTTACTACCCTAAAAAAACTCTAATCTATACTATATTACAAAACATTTGAAAAAAACTCTTAAAAACTATGTTTCATGCACGTAGTACTGTTTATTGATGCATATTACTTATAATTCAAAATTACAAGTAAATTGTGCGTAAATAACCTATTGAAGCCCCATGTTTGAATTTGTGTAACTAACTGCAGATAAATACAATCAAATATAAGATAAACATCTCATTTTTTAAATATAAAAAATATAAAATATAATTAGGATAATCATTCTCTCCTAATAGAATACTTAATTATTATTTTTTATAAAAAAGTTATATTATTAAACCTAAATTATATTACTTCGTTATGTAAAATTAAATTATAATAAAAAAATTGAATGAAAGAAATTACACAAAACAAAAACTTTTAAATGGTTAGTTTGATATATACGATATAGTTTTTTTTTTTTTTTAATTCTTTATGATATTTTATTTAAAAATAAAACATTATCGCTTTCTAAAAACCAAATAAAACCGTATTATATCGATATATATAAGAATAAAACGAAACATTGAAATCGAGATATGTCTCGATGCATTTCACGAGTACAGTGTTATATAAATATATACGAACACATTATTATGTCTCAAGATTATGCGAAATCGTAAACATTTATCCAAGTAATATGTATTAAACATGGTTATATATATAGATATATATAATATCATGATTCTCGATCGATCATGATGTATGATGCAACTATGTATGCTTCTTCAAGTTCATAAATTATCATATATGTAACTTTCAATATCAAAGTGATCCGATCGTGTTGAAGTCAAGAATCCGGTCAACTTCCCCCCTCCTCCTCCGCTGCCTCCACCCCCGCCGCCACCACCATCATCGTCTTCTTCGCTACCACATTGCAAAAACATATAACTCAAATCCGAATCATGGTTCTCTGCGAAGCTCATTGAGACCCCTTCTCCCATGCATTTAATCTCTGGATCTTGGCTTAGTTGAGAAGCTACAAACTTATCAAGATCCCTCCAATCCCTCACTTTGTTCATTTCGTTGTTGTTATATCTCGCGTTTCTCCCTCCGATTTGGTTAATGTATTCTTGATCTTGTTCGGATATTGAGCTTATAATCGGCCTCTTTATTGACTGGAGAGATGGGCTTTCCAGATGTGGCAGTTGTTTAGATTGATCATGATCATATTGCACGAAGTTCAAATTCTCAGCTGCTTCCAGCTCTTGCTTGCACATCATGAAGCTTTGCGTCGAAAGAAAACTACTCGAAAGCGGAGTTGTGATGTAATCATCGATGGTTGCTGATGTTATGCGCCTTGATTCCTCGTAGAAATAGTTCGATTCACATCTTTCGCTGTTTCTTGAATGTCCGGTTGCGCGTTTCTTGAATGCACGGCAAACGACCCATCCTTCTTCCTGTACATCGATTGTAACCGTATAATTAATTAATAAATTCGGATTGAATTTTTGATCAAATACAGAAGTTAGAAACGAAATATATGTATGAATTTAGATTTGGCATTATTGTGTATCATCAAATTCAAGAACTTAAATCAAGATCTTATAATCTGTTTAGGGTAATTTCAAGTGATGACACGACTTGTTAATTTGGAGGAGATGGAAATGGCGAATTGAGTTCATTTTTCAATGCACTTCTTTTTTTGACTGAGAGATGTTCATCAAAGTCAACTGCTTTCTTGACCACAGAAACACACTCAAAGATCTACACCAAAAAGAAATGGACAATTATAAACACACACTCGAAGACTGTAAGATAGTGGAGTTAGAGCATGCATGAAAAAAGATGATTGAAACCCAAAAAACACTATTTATAAAGGAAAATTAACTAAATATGTAAGTAATTAATCATCTTCATATACATATATATATATATATATATATACATATATATACATATACATATATATGAAATGGGTAAAGAAACACTCAATGTGGAAGAGCATGCATGAAAGAAAATGATGGAAACCCCCAAAAAAAGAAAGTAAATCAAAAGAGAAGTTAAAATAAATATGTAGGAAATATGATCAAGTTAATGTATCCAATTCATCATCTTCATTTAGAATGTAATTAACATTCATATATGAATATATAACAAAACTAAACACCCAAAAAAATGAATTAAGAATGATTCTGTTTTAGATTTACGGTGATTCGAATTGCTTGCCTGGGGAGGACCATTTTCTTCGGATTCGAGTCTATACTCGTGCATGATCCAATCTGTTTTCTTCCCATTTGGTGCCCTTCCTTTGTAGAAAACTAGGGTTTTCCTCATTCCTACGAGCCTTTGTTTTTCGTATACCGCCTTATCTCTTCCGGTGGCCTTCCAAAACCCTGCCATGGTTGCCCTATTCGTTCTTGTCCCTGTGGGATACTTCTTATCCTTGTGACTGAAGAAATACCACTCATTTTGCTCCTCATATCCGATCCGACATCTTTCTGAAAATTATATAATTACAGAACACTCATCAACATAAGACTAATGAAATCATCACCATATATGAATCAATGAAACCGGCCTGCCATATATATCTAAATCTATGATCAAAAAAGAACAGTCATGAACTACTCTATGAATCAATGAAACCAGCTTGCCATTAGCTTAGTTGATACATACATATAGGGTTAGTTAATTAGAGATTGGAAAACATTGGAAGTTTCCAAATGGAAAAAAGAAAGCAAACCCTAAATAGGATCAGATCCAGAAAACCAATATTCTCAAAGATGAAATTTCTGCCACCCTCTTGTGGGATACGCTTTCCATTCATGAATTCACAGACAATACCCAAGTATATAGTACTATTGGATCTTGGGATGTCTAGGTCTGGATCAAGAAAATGTTAAAGAAAAAGAACCCGAATTCGAAACGGGCAGTATCTAAAGTTACCTATTAGATCCCATGGTTCAATTCTGTAAAGATCGATATCTCTAATGACGTCAAGATCGATCTTCTGAGATGCAACTTTCTTCCTGAGATAATAAGCAACAAGTTCTTCATCAGTTGGATGAAAACGGAATCCAGGAGGGACACATGATGATTGATCTATTGTGTCCATGATCATGAACCAATAACTTGTACTGTAATGTACAACTGCTTGATTTGCTTCTGCTTCACCACCTTCAATTCGCTTTTATTCTGTATCATATGATTCTCTAATAGTCATAAGCATTTAGATATGCTTATATAGCAATATATATACTACTGCACACACTGCACTACTGTTGGGGTTAGCAAGAATAAGCACATGGGGTCTATATACCTCTGCTTGTTAAAAGTGGTTAAAATATTATTATAACTTAAAAATATTTTGAGTTTGAATTCAATATTTAGGTATTACCTAACAAATTGGTAGAAACACATATTAATAAAAACAAGTAAGACTTTGAGTTGACTCACCATATTGGAAGGTTTGTTTAATTGTTAATTTTAGGGTTTTATAAGATTAGTCGAGATAAAAGATGACCCGATCCCACATTAATGAAAATAAAAAGAAAAGTTTAATTTTTAAGTAAAAAAGAGCAAAATTGTCAATTTTTTAATTTCTATGATTTTGTAAATGTGATAATAAGATCGTGGATATCCTAACATTAATGAAACAAAATCATTGTTTTAAAATCTCTATATATCATTTTATCATTACAAAGATTTTAACAAAAAAAATTAGAATAATCTGATAAATTATATGTTTAATAAAAATTATCTATCATTTTATGACTAAATATTATAAATAAAATAACATCCACATTAAAAATAGATCCAAGTAAGGAGCAATGAAACTAGGTATATCCTAATAAATTATGAAACATAAAAACATATTTTAATCAACAAAAAAATAATGAAATCTTTTAAATACTAAGTGAATTATGAGACATGAATATAATGTTTTACAGATACTTAATGTTCGAACGTCATCACTGAAAACAATGTGTGTTCTTTTATTTTTCTCAACAAGATATAGGTTTTGCACAACCAAGTATAGAAAGATAACAGGCATCTCATGATCCGTTCAGTTAACTAATAGATAGGTTTGAGATACAATAATATGGCCAAATAGTAAATCACGAGATGCTTGGTATGTTGCAAATATATAACTTTTTATTTACGTTTTATTTATCCATCTAGTAAGTTAAATGATAATCTGATATACTTTTGCTATTTTCATGCATGCAAAAATATGTTTTCAAATGTTAAAAATGTTACATTTAAGCATAAAAATTCCGCACAATCATTGTCGTATAGGTTGGGGTTAAAAGAAGAATAGATAGAATTCAAATGATGAAACGGTACGTGTTGTCAAATTTACGTGTCTTGCCGGTTTATTTAAATGGATGATAGTTTCTTAAAATGTTTAGAGGTCATGAGTAATTAAGAAATTATATTTGCGAATTAAAGGGCGTTTTACAGATATTTTGTTCGATTTTTATACTGATTAGACTTGAACTATTTCTTCTTCATATACATTCTTCAAATGCTTTTTAGAAGAGTAAGAGTTTCATATATATTCTTATATAGTATCAGAGTAAGTTCTAACACTTAATTTAAAAAGTCAGCTCTCTGGAACAGTCTGTACTCATTTAACCCCCTCCCCCCGTCCAACCCACTCTCGACACTATAGGATAATACATGTTTGTCTAGGCTTCCTTATAGGGGGCATGTTAGATCCCACATCGGCTAGACTTGCATCCTCTATATACCACTACTAAATGAAAGATTTTTATCTACGGATTTTTTCCTGGAAATTCCGCTAAAGGATGATTTGTCACAAAACCGTCATAAAAGTTGGTGGGTAATTCAAATCAATGACAAATTACCCAAGAATTCTCTGGACGATCTATTAGTATTTTATCAAAAAACGTCGGATTCTATCGAATTATTGTTAATTTTTGAATGATCCGTTGGTAATCACCGACGAAAATTTTACTTGGTTTCACTTTTTTAACCGTGTTTCTTGATTAACCTCTTTAAATGTTTTCATGATTTCGTATATTTTAATGCATGGTTATAAAATAACAATATTTAATCGAATTTATAGACTAAATAATTTATTTATTTGTTGTTAAATCCTAAAACTCAAAAAAAATACAAAATAAAAAAAATGTATTGCGTTCAAATCAATGCCGATTATAATTTATGTATAACTGATAATTAGAAGAGTACTCGTGCAATGCAGCGAAACACATTTCGATTTTATTATTTGTCACCGTCGATGTTATAATACGATTTTATGTGTTTTTAAGAAAGCAACAATAATTTTATTTTTGAATAAAAGATAAATTTTAAAAAATATATATTAATGTTAATATCAAATCAACTATTTAAAAATTCTCATTTTTATGTAATTTCTTTAATTTTTATATTATAATATAATTTAAATTTAATAATAAAATAATTTATTTTTGGTTTAATAATATAAATTTTATAAAGATAATAATTAAGTTTTGTTAGAAGTCAATGATTATCCTAATTATATTTTAGATTTTTTATAATTAAAATGAGATGTTTATCCTGTATTTGATTATGTTTATCTGCAGTTAGTTACACGAATTCAAATATGTAACTTTAATAAGTTTTACTTCCGCACAATTTACTTGCAATCTTGAGTTTTAAGTAATATGCATTAATAAACAGTACTTTATGCATAAAAAATGATTTTTAAGAGTTTTTGTCAAATGCTTTATAATATAGTATAGATATAAAGAAAAAATATGAAAGATATAAAAATAATATTTTTTTCTATTTTTTATTGATAAGTTTTATATTTAATAATAATAAGTAAATAACAAGATAGGTGGGGCCGTTGGGGGTGGGGGGTGGGGTGTTGGACCTTGGGGCATCGGGTTTTGTGGGTGATGTAATGATGGTGTCTTGTGGGCGAATATGAAAATGATGCATCAAGAATGGAGGTTTCTCCACCAAAAAGGTTGCTCTATGCAACAATTAGTTATTTTTAAATCAAATTAATGATTTTTTATTACAATTTTAAATTGGTTATATTTAGACCATTTTTTTCTATGTTTTTCTAGAAAGTAATTTAAGATTGCGTTTCATTTGTAGGATTATTTTTGAGATATTTGAATTTTATGTACAAATTTGAATTTAGAAGGATTTAGATTAAATTAGATTTGGAATCATTTATTGTATTTGGTTTGTATGATTTGGAATGGATTTGAAATTCATTCATTTATAAATCATGTTTAGTTTGTAGGATTTGGATTGAGATTTAATTTTTTTTTAATTATTTGTTTGTTTTTTAAAGATTTTTTTAATTGATAAATTATCAATTTCTCTAGAACTGTATATTTAATCACCAAATCTCTTTCATTTTTCCAAAACTATATATTTAATCATCTAATTAATTGTCTCGAAACTACATATTTAATCATCTAATTCATAGTTCGAAAATATATATTTAAACATCTAATTCTTTGTTTCAAAACTACATATTTAATCATCTAATTTTTTGTTCCAAAATATATATTTAACCATCAAACCTATTAATCCAAAATGCATATTTAACCAACAAACCTGTTAATTCAAAAACATATTTAACCACCAAATTGTTCTTCCAAAACCATATATTTGGCCACCAAATTTTTTAATTCTTAAAAAAATCCAATTCACGGACGCTTCCATATCTGCTTCTTGCAAGTCCCAAAACATGTTCACCTTTTCAGGATCGTCTCTTATCATCGAAATTACCTTAAACTTCTCCGATTGGGCCAATGACTGTATTTTTTAGATATCAAAAGTGATCGTCAAATGTTTCTTATCAAGTTCTTGTCGTTCGATATTGTTGTTAAGTTTGTTCATCATTTTCTCCACACTTTCTCCAAGTTTAGTAATCGCATTATTGAATCCGTCAGCCATGGGATCTACTTTCTCTTCTTACCATGCACATTGAAGTTTCTTCAGATTGCATATTTGTATTGTCACCTTGAATATTGCTACTTGTCATCACGTCATCAGACTCGTCATACATGTTACATGTGTTGTGTTTGATCATCTATATGCACCTTCTCTTCAGCCTCAACAAAATCTCTTGCTTTATTTCCTTGAGTCGGATCTTTTCCAAATACGGTACAAAGATTCTCATAAAAAGGATACAGTTTGTTCTTCCATTTTTCCGCCCCTTTATGGAACTATTTCATAATAGAATAACATAAATATACATATACATAGTTGGTATTGCTACCTAAACAAGTTGATCACTGAATTTTACTTGAATGGTTTCAATCCCGCAATCAAACAAATGATTTGACACCAAGTTATAAACTCATCGTAACTCAAATTGAAGCAAGTTTACTACAACTTTGCACAAGATCAAGAATCTTTTCCAAGAAAGAATTCCACAAATTTGCATAGGAAATGTGATGATTTCAAGAGGGTTTTTATAGAAATAAAGTTAGAGTTAAGATACAAGAACCTTCTCCAAGAAAGAAATCCACATATTTGCATAGAAAATGATGTGATTTCAAAAGGGTTTTTATAGAAATTAACTTGGAATTAAGATCAAGAACCTTTTCCAACAAAGAAATCCATTGGTGTTCAATAGAACCTTGAAGAACCCAGTTGTGGGTATGCATAATGCTTATATCATTTATGAAATACATCAAGCAGAAATGGTATAAAGTTTAGAACACAAGAATCTTCAACAAGGTGCCTTGAAATAATACTAGTAATAAAATCAAATTAACTTACAAGAGATGCCTTGAAATAATACTGGTACTAGAAATCAAGATGCCAAAGTAGAGCTAGTGTTGTTTCAACAACCAAAATGAATATATAAACTTTAATTAGAAACCGGGTGTATCAAATCATACTGAACATGATTCTATATGCCTTTTTATCAACCTAATCACCATAAGGCCACATTCATTCAAATCTTGCAACTAATAGATGGAAAAAAAATTCAATTTTAAATTATGCATGCACAAATACTTCTTGTTACTTATCAAACAACATCAAAACTTCATCCATTAAAAACAGTATCAAGAAACTCATAATCACCAAAAAAAACCAGCATCAAAATCTCATCCATTAAAAAGGATCGCCAAAAAACCTAAATGCTCCTGAAGCATTATCTGAGGATCGATCAATATTGAGAATCGATCAACTATGAGTGATGGAGAGAAAGAGATTTATCGGAGAGAAAGAAGAAGGGTCGCGGCGAGGAGAGCGGGGATGACGATAAGGGCAACGAGCACCGGTGAGAAGGGAACTAGAGAGCACCGACGGGAGTGTCGTTTCTGTTCAAAGCGAGAGGCAGGAAGGATGCAGCGATACAAATTTCTATTTAAGGTAAAGAATCCGAAGGGATTGGATTTTAAATACCATGCATTTCCAAAGGATTCTTAAATCCATTAGTCACTGGATTTTAAATGAATCCACTGGATTTTAAATGAATCATTGGATTTTAAATCCTAACAATCCTACAAACCAAACACAAGATTGTAATAGATTTCAAATCCAAATCCCTCCAATTCTATTCAATTTCCACAAACCAAACAACCCTTATGGTTTTACATATTTTGATATGGTATTCGGTCGTCAAGGTCTACTATTATAAAAACTCAAAACACTTTACACAATATATACTCATCTAGCTCCTCGCCTACCTGGGTCTTCTCGACACTTTGAGACAATCTGTGTTCGTCTAGCATTCGTTAGAGGGGACATATTATACATGAGTTAGTCTATATATGTTGGAACTCTTTTTTTTTATTCAGTAGATCTTTTACAGAGTTATATATATAGAGAGGTTGGTTATTATACAACCCTTGTCATTTGTGCAACCAATACAACCTAATCTCAACCGTCCATTTCATTTGATTAATATGTGATTTTATAGAGGTTTTGATTATTTCCTAATATAAAGTATTAATCATAAYTAATGAACCGTATTCATCTTCCATAAATATTTAAATCATAATAAATGAACTCTAATCATTTCCATAAATATTTCAATTTATTGGGTTGCATTGGTTGTACAAATGCAATAGGTTGTATTTGAAATAAACCCTATATATATATATATATATATATATATATATATATATATATATATATATATATATATATATATATATATATATGGGAGTTCCATATATTCTCGCATTTTCTAATTTTACTGGTATTAATTGAATTATGTATTTAAAGATCACGAGTTTAAATCTCACACTTAATAAGATCTGAACCAAGAAATTCCCCACCATATTGGTGTCGTTAGAGGTGGATTCCATATGAAACCGGTTAAGATTACTGGTAATCAATTTTTTGTTCAAATAAAACTTGGATGTTTTCCTTATTTACGCGTGTTTTTCCTCACACGACTATTCATAAATCAAATTTCGTTTGTGATATTACTCTTTGACCTCTAAATACCAGGCTTAATAGCTAATGTGGTATAATTAAGACATAAAGTTGTTTTGTGTTGTTAAAGACCTTCCAGCCTAGTGGTAAAGGTTTGGGCATGACATAGTCATGAACCCGAGTTCGAGCCCTGGGAGGGGAGTGTTGGCGACATTTAAGTGGGGCCATGTTTAGCCTCCAAATTTGTCGGGGATTAGTCGGGCTTTGGCCCGGACACCCTTAAAAAAAGTTGTTTTGTGTTTTGCTACGAACTAAACTTTAAATAAATTTAAAATGATAATGTAAGTAATTGATAGCACCACCAGTTAAGAATGAAACTCAAAAATCTAATCCTTATCAATAATTTTCATTTTTGTTTTTAATTTATTTACAATATTATGTGGCATATATTTCTTAACAAGCCAAGTTTGTTACATGTATTTAGTATTTACAGATAGAGATGTGTAGAAGTTCACATGATTCAATTTAAACCAACCAATTCAATTAAAACTGACCGACCATAATCAAATATCCAATTGTAATTGGAATGGGTCGAATCCAAAATTTCAACATTCAAATTGGATCGATCGGTTCTTGTATGACAGTCCAACATCCAATAAAAACAAACCGATATAATCCAATGATCATCTAACTAATGTCCAATTAATAACTATATATAATTATTAACATTTTAGGATATTGTTTTTTAGTTGATATTTATATATATTGTTTTTTAATAACTTAAAAAAATATATAAATAATTGGTTGAGTTGGTAGATTAATTGGTTGAGCATTGGATTAAAAGACTTGATAAATCCAATCCAATCCTATGGGATAATCAATAGTAACATTCAATAAATGGAACTGATCGGATCCAATCATCTATTGGATTTTGATCGGATCGGATGTCCAATGTTAATTGGATCAGATCGGATTGGATGACAAAATCTAACATTCAATTGATGATTGGATCAGATCGGATCCACCTAAATCCATCAGATTTCAACCGATCAACACCCTACATACAAATATCATCTCAGAAAAAATATACATACATATAAATATACTTAATAACAAAAGAAACTAATGGGTTGTTTGTTTACCTCTTAATAGTTCTATTAAGAAACAACATCTGAATCGTTAAGAGGTGAATCTTGTTTGGCAAACAAAAAGTCTGTCTCTTAATGGTTCTAAAACCCTCTGAATGATTTTGTATCATGAGCCTCCCTTAACCATTCAAATGCCCTAATCTCGTTGTAAATAATTATCAAATAATTATATTTCATTTTGCAATATATCATGAGAGCCTCTTAATCATTCTGACTACTTAATTATTCTGTACCAAATTATTCAACAACTGTCAAACAACCCCTAAAATGAAATAATTGTGATTGGGTAAAAAAATTAAAGTTAGAAAGTATTTCTTGCCCCTCTTTAAATATATAAAAGCTTTGATTAGGTTTGTGTCATATACCCTTTGCAACGTCTTAAACCAAATAAATATATTTCTTTAAAAAAACCAAATAAATATACTAATAAAATAATTTTTAAGTCAATTTAAAATTATGATAAAGCTTTGACAAATTTCATTCTATTCGTATGTAACGGCTTGTCATCTCCTGGAAAAAATGTTGGTGGCGGTTGCAGCTTACCCTAACTGTATTATTCTCATTTTTTGTGATAACTGGGTTTATCGGTTATAAAAGTTTGGGATTGTTTTTGAATAAGAGTAATAACTTGAGGGGTTTATTTTGTTAATATGCTTAAGTTATTTTAAAATCACCACCGTCTTATTTGTTTAAGTATATTACTATGAGATATTTTGTTATATCTCATTGGGATGATAAGAATGTTAAGAAAGAAAAGTTGGAAAAAGCTTTTGTATGTATTTTGAGCTCGTGAAAACAGAACCGAAGGGAAAGAAAGAAGAACTAAATTCTATGATTATGAATCTGAATTTACTGTTGATTTCCATCTTCATATTTGTATCTCTTTGTGAATTCAAGGTGGGTTTTATTTTGAAAATATCATTTATTATGTTTTTGGGTAAAGAAATTATAAGGTTTCATACATGTGTATGTGATGTTATATGCTATTTATTTAACATAAATTTTGGGTTTTGATATGATTTTATCATCTGATTGTAATAAGATTGGCATAATCAGGAGATGATTATTTTTTATAATAAAGGTGACGTAATCAGGAGATGAGTATTCTTTGTAATAAGGGTGGCATAATCAGAAGCTGGATATTCTTTGTAAAGTGGCATAATCAAAAGTTGGGTATACTACGATAAGGGTGACATAATCAAATTCTGAAAATTATATTTTTATGATCATGGGATTCTGTTATCACATATATATGATGCGATAAGGGTGATTGTTATCGCATAGTGTGACGTGATGAGATTGGGTATTTGATTCAAGTGTTATTTTTATCGCATGTGTATGATGCGAGGAGTTACTGTTATCGCATATGTTGGATATGACAAGGGTGGTTATCGCATCTTTGAGGTGTGACAAGTATGGGTTATCGCATGTGTAATAACAAAAAAAAGAAAATAAAATGAATGTAATTTAATGACAAGAAACTCAATGGTCATGAAACCGACGACCATTAATTATGGCTTATCGTTTCATATTATGTGAAACCACCGATGGGGCTTAGTATAAAATGAGAGTTTTGTAGCTTTATGTGTAGTTTGGGGTCAAGAAGGAGAACTATTGTGAGAAAAGGCGACGGTGGACGCTGTAATGAGAGTTGACGATGCTCTACATCGTAGCTAGGTTGGCACCAATCGGGGAGACGCTAGTCACTTCAAAGATCGGTTTGGGCTACGCCATGTATTGTGAGTACACGTGATTTATTTTTAAAATGGTTGCATGCCTTATTATCCAAAAGTGGTTTGAAGTTTCTCAAGAATTTTGATATGCTATATATGCGTGAAAAGTTCGATATTTTTATAATATGTGTTTTGAGTATTTGTGTGTCAGTGGGGATGTACTACGGTATGATTTTGTAAAGACGAGCATGCTTTGTGAGCTTGTCTAAACCGTAAGTGCGGACATGCTGTGTGAGTTCGCCAGGTGATGTTGTGTGAGGTAGACATCTCCCATGACACCGTTGCTTTGTGATGTAGACACGCACTATAATACCTTTATTTTGTGAAAAGTATAATTCTCATCAAGGCATGCTAAATTTATGAAGCTTCGTGAAAATTGTTTACCGTAAAAATTGTTGTTCATGCATGAAAACCGTGGATTCACTGGGCCTAAGGTTCACCCAAAACTCTTTAAAAAATGTTCACCCAGGCGGCTATTAGACTGGAAAGAAAAGTTGGATAAAGAGAGATATAAGGATTAGCATCAAAGAAGGACATGTGCAGATCAGGGCGTTGTTATATAGAACAAAATTATGTTCCTCAAGATTGTAATTTTAGATGATGATATAAATTGTAAGATTAGAAATTTTATTTCCGCTGCAATGTAAGTGTTTGATCTTGGGATACTAGTTTTGTTATATTTAAGTATTCAAAATTTTGGGATGTTACAACATGTGTATGATGCGAGGAGTTACTAGCTGCGCCAAGGGTGGTTATCGCATCCTTGAGGTGCAACAAGTATGAGTTATCACACACACACACACACATATATATGTAATACAACATAATTTATTATCGCATCAATGTGATGCGATAAATTGGTGTGTTTTATGTGGTATACGACAACTTTATTACTTATTTATTTAAATGCGACAAGTTTATATTTGACGTGATAAAAGGGTGTTGTCTCATCATCTTGATGCGACAAAAAGAGGTTTGATTGATAAAACGATGTTTATTTGTTAATTACACAAATATGGGTATAAAAGTGTGTTGGTGATGATGATAGGGTAGCGAGGGGGTGCAATGACGTTAAGTGCAAGAGGTTTGAATGATGTAGGTTTCAGAACAGTAAAACCGATTGATTTTTTTTTTCTACTTTCAAACTTTTATATGCAGTTATAAATAGTTTTTTGAGTTAAAAATGTGTAATTAACCATTTTAAAATTTTGATGATTTATTTATTCAAAAAAGAATGTTCAATGACTTAATCATTTAAAATGATAAAATTTAATAATTTATTCGTTAATATTAAAATTCAAATTTAAAATGGCAAATTTGGTTTTTAAAAAATTCTCTTTAATTAACTATAAATGTAATAAATATTTTATATCTAAAATCATATGTTATTTATAGTGTGAATAATAATTTTAGGAATGTAATAAAAATAAAAGAAATACAGAATTATGTGGAGTGTGAAATAGTTGTCTCTTTGTCTAGAATTCAAATGGCATCATCTCCCTAAATTACCCTTTTTATACCACTTTTGACTTCAAATTCATCCATGACTTTTTATTTTACTATTTATAGTAATTAAATTTCTATTTTGAAGAAATAAATTTTAAAAAAAAAGTGACATTCTTATATCATGAGTTGTTTCTTATTCAACTTGCATATGATTTTGTCTTTTAAAACCTAATTCTATAAATTCGGGACCTACTTTTCTTTATTTGTTACTAAGTATATCAATTACCTAATATATATCGTATTTTGAAGATGTTTTATGAGTCAAAATGTATCATATTGATAACGTTCACAATATTTCACATGTATTTTCTTTGTTTTATGAAATGTAGCATAGTGTGCATTTTCGTTATTTTCATTGCTTTACAAAAGATATCACATTGTACATCTTGTATGTATATCTGAGTATCAGAGTGAATATCGTTTGTAGATATCAGAGTGTGTATCTTGTGTTCACATAAGGTTATGTTAAAACCGAGCATATTTGAAGAAAAACAATTTTATTATACAAATCAATAAGAATACATACAAACTATAAGATCTCCTTCAAGAATATGAATCTAAAGCTAAACTAAGAACAATATTAACTGTATCTTAACCTAGATTAAAGAGAGAAAAGAAGAAGATGAAGATATATAGAGAGAATTTGTTAGAGCTGAAATTGAGTCTTAAAGATTATGAGCCAAATCCTTCAAGAAACGCGTTTATATATATATTTTAGAAAATGGCAAGAATGATCCTTGGAAATATAGACATCAAGCTCCGCTACCCTTTAACTCTTCCAACAAGTGAGGCGTAGTCCTCCAATTATTCTGAACAACACAACTTTGTAGAATCTACACTTTATACCCTTGCCAGCTAATAACCTGACAGAATAAGGACAGTCGTTAAGAAACTTAGTTAAGAGAGTCAAGATTGGAAGCATTTGATATATTTTAACAGGTTTGTCGGAAAGAGGAAAAGATTCACCGGAAAGAGGAAAAAATTCATCGGAGAGAGAAAAGAGGAGAGATGAGAGATGATATTTACAATGTGTGATCTAGTAATATTTTATTGACACGATTAATTTTGGTCGTCAATTAAAATGAGTAAAAGGAGGAGATTGTAGTTTTGTTTAATGAAGAGCAAAAAACATCAAAACGGAAAGGGTAATATTATATGTATCTTTCTTTAATCAGAATTAGTTTAAGTCATGTATTAATAACGTACAAAATAAATATTGATTTAATGCATATAAAAAAGAAATTAATATTTAAAAATAAATTTATTAAAATACAAAAAAAATGCATTTAACCATCTAATGGAAAAGGTTGGAGGGACCATACCAGAAGCATACGCATGACTGAATGTTTGGTCCCCACATTAATTCCTGCTGACGTCATCTACACCAATCAGTCAACTGTCGGCAATAAAGTTTCGGATATATCGCATGATCATTCGATTTACTTATTTATTTAATGATATAATATATGTTTTTTAATTGATTTATTATTTTTAACATGCTACTCCAAAAAATGTATTGTCATATTTCATTTCCCTTTTTTTTTAATTTAAAGATTTTAATCTTTTTAATTTATAATTTATTTTATTTTAAAATAGCTTAATTATTAAAGATGTTTTGAAATATCAGATAACATAATTAAATAATGTTATGGTATATTTAATTTACATTAGATATTTACCCTAAAAGTCATTGTCTGTTTTTTACATGCTCAATCAAAAATATAAAGTTTTTTAAGGTTCAATATGGCTAAAGAGTTGTCTAGTTATTTTTTTCTCCATTAACATATATTAAGTTATCTGTATGGTTAAATTAAATATCTTTTTATTTGTTATTTTGAACAACTGTTACAAAACTCTGATAATTGTGCACATAAGTAAGGAAATGATAGACTCGTAGTCCTTAACAATTCAATGTATTTATTTGATTTTTAAAAAAAATTATAAATGTAATTATAAGTAATTAAATAAACTAAATTGAAGTAGAAAGAAAAAGAAAACAAGAAAGTGACATGTTCAAGTTTTACGAGTTGGTTGAGGATTGCATACGTTCATTGTTTTATTTTACAGTTCAAGAACACGAGAAAAGACCAATGAAATAAAGTTTCTGAATTAAACCGAAAACAATGGTCGAAAACCTTCTTTCTTCTTTCGTTCTTCCTTAATTACTAAGCTTTACACTCGGATTTCCAGTGACTAAAAAAAAGATTATTTTGGTCTGTGTGATCCAATTATGTTACGTCCTAAATTAGGCGTCAATTGACCATGAAAAGGAGAGAAAAGAGAACATTAAACAAAACAATAAAATGGTTGGACGAGGTATTTTTGCATGTGTTTAACGTTTAATAAATACAAACACAAGATACGGGGTTTTAGCCACGACTTTTGTCGTCGCTAAAGTCAATTTATCGTCACAAATGATTTATAGATATGACATGTCGTCGCAATAGCTTCTTGCTGAAACACATAGTCATTAGTTGTAATTAACGCTAAGTATTTACCTTTTAAATAGTCAAGTGATTCCATATTGAAACTTGTGTATGTTTTTTAGAGTTTTCGAAAACTTTCTTCCATGAAAATGCGTTCAGACTCTCACATTGTAACACCTGTGATTTTAGAGCCTTTATTTGAAGTCTTTTCGCAACCATTCGGCGTACAAGATGGTAAGGGAACGAGGTTTTTATATAATTATCATACTAAAAGAGTTGCGAATTAAATTGGATGCAAAAAAACGAAGAAAGGGAACGAAACAGGGGTCCACGCAACCTGGAATACGACTTAGGTCGCAGACGTGGGGAACGATCGACTAGCCACACGACTTAATACGCAGGCTAGGTCACGGGAATGACTTGGTCCGTTTTAAATTTCAATTTTTAGGGTTTAACCTCATTTTTCTTCCCGTCTCCATTTCTCTCCTTTATGAAAACTTTGAACATGGCAAAATGTTTATTTTAAAGTCTTAAAGTGTTTTACTTGATGTTTATCAAATGTTCTGTTTAGTTGATGAGTTTTGCATATTTGATATATTTGATTTTATAAATCTTGGAAGAATCCTATATTTGGGGTTTTTGAATACTTTGGTAAATAAATCTTGAGATTGTAATTTCGATGATCTATTAAGTGAATGGAGATTATTTAACATTAATGCACTCTTTTGGGTTTTATAAACCATTTAGAAAATACACATTATGGTATTATAACGTTTTTTGGGAGATATAAATAGTATGTTTTCATCTGGAAAATGTCAATGATGGGCTCTTGAGTTAACCATATTTTTGGAGCATGTGTTTATATAGACGTTGGTTAAATACATTTTTATTGCTTATGATGACTTTTATTGAATAGTCAATTGGGTTATTGAGTTTATGACTCGGTTTTGACTCAAATGAGTCTTGAGGACATTTGTACAGTTTATTTTGTTATGTGTCATGCCTTTTGAGTTATATACAGAATTGGCATAGTCATTTGAAAGTTACATGCTTCGGGTGCTTCGGTCATTCATTTAGGGTCATGTAACTTAGACTGTAATGCAATTGATCCATAGGCATAGGAATCAGTTTGTTGCTTTGAAATGGATCATTATCATGTTCTATAACTTAGCATCCATATGAGTGATAGACCTGGAGTGGTTGAGCTTGGCGCCTATATGAGAGATAGACTTGGAGTGGTTGAGCTCGGTAGTGTCTGTATTCCGGAGAGGAACCCGTGTGGGTTGGACTTGGGACCGTAGCCGGTATTGTGGAGATGAACCATCAGGGTCGGACTAACCGTGTTGATATTACAGAGATGAACTTTTATGAGTCGGACTTCATGACCGTGGATATTGTGAAGGTGATCTCTTGTTGAGACAGACTCCGAGACCTTCGGTATTACGGTGATGAACTCATGAGGAATCGAGCACTGGGAGCCTTGTTTTTGAGGTTTTGACCAAGTAGAATTTGCACTAAGTTATTGGGGGTATTTTGGAAATGAACTCATATGAAGTCGGACCCCAAGACTATTGGCTTGCAGATATATCTTTGTGGTGTGTAAGTAGGCACTGACGTCAGGATATTACAGAGATGAACTTGCGGGGGTCGGGCTCCGAGACCTTAGGTATTACAGTGATGAACTTGTGTGGAATCGGGCACCGGGACCGTGACTTTTAGGGTTCTACTTGACGACGTTAATTAATGGCTTACTTTATATTTCGTCACGATTAACAGAAACGGGTCTGATCCGTCATCAAAAGGTGTTGTTTTTAGGTTTTATGTATTATCCATATTTTCGATGACGTTTTGAGTATAGAGTGTTATCCATAATTTTGTGATTTTTGGTATTACGTCTTACCCATGTTTTGGTGTTTTGAATAATAGAGTTTATAACACCTCAAATATGGAAAAATCGACTAATTTAAAATATTCATGTTGTTGTTGTTACCACTTCCCAACAAGGACCTGATGCACATGTCGCCAAATAAAAAGGGTTAGATTTGAATTCGCTTGGCGTTAAGCCTAACCCTTTTCATTTGTCGGCATGTGCATCAGATTCTTGTTGGAGAATGGTACTAAAGACACCTTGGAAATGTATAAAATAAAAATTGAAAACTACATAAACTTTTTATGTTTGTGCCGTTTTATCGTTTTGATGAAAACTTTCTAATGATATATTTTGTTATAAAATTAATTACAATTTAATAAATTACATAAAATAATCAAAATATATAAAAGATATAAATTACTCATTTGATATAAATTAATCATTTTATATGTTCTATCATGTCTTATCAAACACTTTAACAATTATTTTTTCTGTCATATTTTGTTCTACTTGTCTGGATCACATACCATATAAATCACATATAGCATCAAGCTCATTTAAGTCATTTCATAACCAACTTAGTTGATGGCCAAAAAACTAGTTTCGTCCAGGGCTCAAATCGATCCCAGGTCCAAACAGTAACAATTTGGATCGGGATCGCGTCGAAAATACTAAAACCCAGTAAGGGTATTTGTAATCGATTGCGGTAACCGGTCTCGAGCTGGGCCGGTCCCATTTGACCATCTCTAACTAACTACAAAATAAAACATGGGGATTCGTTTCGACAAATGTTTATATATATATTAATGGTTGGAAAGAGGAATGTCGGATGTGATTAGCCAAAAAATGGATTTAAGCCAACAATTAATATTGTTATTTTAATAATCAATAAAATAAATCTTGAACATAACATTGTTTATTGTGAAATTATTAAAATGCCTTTTTTAAAGTTGGTTAATGTCCCGTGGTCATTATTTTTATTATTTTCGTTTCGGATAGATTTATATAAATAGTTGAAACGTGTTAAATATATATATAAATCCTGATCCTACAGTAAACTGATAGCAATTCAGATAAATAATATATATATGTTTTTTTATTATCAAATTGACTCTAAACATTAAGTACAGTTTATGTAATTTGGACTCTTAAAGTAGTGTCATGAATACCACGTGAATTCTATGTGATGAATTGCTTGGTCATGGCCCGGTAGCCGGTAGGTACAACCCAACATGATTGCTTGCTTTTTTTTTCCTTTTTCTTTTTTAGAATTATGATATCGATAACTTAAATCTTGTAATGATATTTATGTACTTAAAACACCATCTATGCAACCCGTGCAAATATTCCTTTTCTAATAGGTAGCTAGGCATAGCCCATGCTTAGGAAGTGCTACACTGTGAAATCGATCGTGGGTCCCCTGTAAAAACCATCAGAGCAACACTAAAACTAGAGATGGAAAACTATTCGACTCGTGGGAAATGGTACACCCATGTACCCGACCCATTACTCAAATGGGGCAGGGATTCCATGGCTCAATGGGTAGGGGGAGGGGATGATACTACTCACCCTTAATCGGACCCCAGAACACGAAATTCATGTCAAATGTTGCAAGGAATTCTTAATCTCCAAAAATTATTTTATTATCAAGGGATTTAGCAGATAATACCAATTAGAAAAGTATTTGCAACCACCACTTACCACAAACTATTTATCGTTAAGTTGGGGGTATTATGAATCCGTTGGTCATAAGAATTTTGGACGACAATGACATCAAATCCTATTTCGCTAGGTGACGTATAAGTAATGTTATGTAACATAGTTTTTATGAAATCAAAAATCCGCCTTACTACGTGATAAATGTTAAAGAGACCTTAGCCTTAATTACCATCAACTTCCGACATCATTTGGATCCTTGCTTTCTTTAACTTTGAAGACTATTAATTTGTTGATTAAAGACCTTATGAATATCGTTCGTGTACTCTATTTTAAACTCAACTAAGCTTATCAGTTTTTGGAGAACCATTCGTTTATTCGGGTCGTTTTACACTCTCTTATATCACATACTTGATCTCTATCAGGAATTACGTAACTTTGCCTTTGATTAATTACTTTGAATCTAACCTGCTTATCTGATCAATGTCAAATAAATTGTGCTCTTTTATTAAAAAAAGGTCAAGTAAACATATTGGATTGATAAAATATTTACCAGAAATATACTTAATTAAAATTTATGACAAGGAAAAGAAGGTGTAGGTTATTGGTTGGGTGGGTATCTTAATTATGCATAAATGATATGTTAAAATAAAAAAGTGAAGTTGCATATATGCTCTCTTGAGTCTATTTTATATGTATAGATAGAGGTGAGTTATTATGCAATCTTTTACATTTGTATAATCAATATAATATAATCTTAATTATCCATTTAATTTGATGAATATGTGATTTTTTAAAAGTTTGATTGTTTCTTAATATAAAGTATTGATTATAATTAATTAATGTTAGTCATCTTCCATAAATATTCAAATCATAATAAATAAACTCTCATCATTTTCATAAATATCTCAATTGATTGGGTTGTACAAATGTGATGAGTTGCATTTGAAACATTTTTTCTCTCTCTCTCTCTCTCTCTCTCTATATATATATATATAGACCAATTCTCAATCCTTGGACTAGATCTACAATCGTCAGATGTGAACATTCATAAACGTCACAAGACTTCTCAATAATTACAAAATTATCACCGTACAACTTTAGACCATTAGATTATTAGCTTATAAAATTGATCAATGAACATAAATAGATCTTACGGATGTTACGAAAAACTCTTGATTTCACGTGAACCCAATCCTATATATATATATATATATATAT
>NC_037528.1:16834967-16837476 GCF_001531365.2 Cynara cardunculus var. scolymus | reverse complement strand
TATGATATTGTCAAACATATATTTTATTCAAAAATAAAAACATCATCGCTTTCTCAAAATCACATAAAGCCATATTATAACATCGACTGAGATAAAAAATAAAATAAAATATTAAAAACACGATATATCTCGCTGCATTGCGCGAATACGCTTCTAGTATATATATATATATATATATATATATATATATATGTGTGTGTGTTTTATTTATTTATAAAAACGTAACTGTCACTCCTAAAAAGCAGATGCTCCTTGCATGGTCGGCGTCCCACACCTAAACAAACCCTATCATAATCAAATAAAAAATGTTATTGTATCTTTTTCATATTTAACCCGTTTTTGTACTCTAGAACAATGTATATCCATTTGGCCTCAGTTAGAGAGAATATGTTGTTAGAGTCTCATATCGATTAGACTTGAAACCTTCTTTCTTTTTTTCCTCAAAAAAACGTGTCAGAGTCTAACTCGGCTAGATTTGAAACCTCATTTCTCTCCTCAAAAGTTTTTTTGAAAAGTAATTTAATGGTAGTTTCACATATTGTTCCCACATGGTATCAGAGCCAATATATATCATTCTAGCGACTTACACTCTAGGACAATTTGTATTCGTCTAGCCTCCGTTGGAGTCCAATATCATATTGATTTAACTCGACCGATTTTTCATCCATATATATTGAAACTTCCCCCTAAAGAGTCTTTTAGATTATAATACATGGATTCCACATATTTTTCAACTTGTATATGTATCTCAACTAATCTCCTGAATTAGATCTCGATACTTTTTTTTTTTAAGGAGACTCAAACTAAGGAATTACTTATGAAAATGAGATCCAAGGCCTAACAAATCGTTAGATATAATAATGGGATGATTTTGAAGTGGAATTATGATGAAATAATGTTAAAGGGGAAAGGGTTTTGGTTAGGAGGAGAGTGGTGGTGAAGGGTGGTGGAGGAGATGAGTATGGACGGTGGGTGTGATTTGAAGTGGAGCTGTCGACGTCGGACGCTGGTCGGCAGTAGCTTATTCATCCAATCATGCCGGTGGACCTAGTTAGCTACCGGTCATTTTATATAAACAGTTATTTGTTGTCCCCACCCACCACCACCACCACATACGGCGGCGGGCCAAGGCGCTGTGTTGATGCCACGTGTGTTGTTAAAACTGTTTATGTGAAGTGTTTGATGTGGGTTGTAGGTGGATGACGTCTGCCTTGGAAAAACATCCATCCCTTTAGCGTAACAAATAAAAGGAGAGAGGTGGGTGGTGGGCACTTCTTTTTTTTTTTTTTTTTTTTTGGGATTTGAATTTGAATTTGAATTTGAATTTGAATTTGAATTTGAATTTGAATTTGAATTTAAATTTAATTAAAATAAAAAAAAATTAATTATGTAAATTGGAAAAGGGTAAAAAAGAGAAAAAGAGAGTGATGGGTTGAATGGAGAAAGTAAACTCTTAAACTTCACTCTTGTTGCCCACTAACTCTTTCCTATAAAACGCTACTTCTTTTTACATACATCATTGCAAGCTATTTTTATCTTCTTCAATTCAATTCAAAACAATTATATATATATATATATATATATAATATTAGTGTGTGTATGTGTGTGTACGTGTATACACACAATGACAGATCGATCTAGAACCTCCGACAACCAAGAAAACACATTGTACCTTGAAAACCTTATTGGGCAATTGCTTAGCAGAATTTTTAGTTGCTTTTTTAGATTAGTATGATAAAGGTTGAGAACCTTATTTGATAAAAGACATGACAACAATTAAGATTCTTATTCAGTAAGTGAGGGAGAATACTCGTAATCAGCTGGTTAATGTTTACCAAATAAGAGACGCTTACAAACAATTATTCTTAATAACCAAGAATGTTATGCAACAAAGCAAATGAAAATGAGATTCTTGTTGATAAGTAAATTGATGTTATTGATTTGAATTTATAATATTAAAAGGGTACTCGCATAATGCAGTGAGATACATCTTGATTTTAGTATTTCGTTTTTTTTGTTTCAGTCGATGTTATAATACGGTTTTATGTGATTTTAAGAAAATAATAATGTTTTTTATTTTTGAATAATATATGAATATGAAGATATCATAAAAAATTGAAAAAAAAATATTGATTTCATACCAAACTAATTATTTAAAATTTCTCATTTTTTATGTATTTCTTTAATTCATTTTTTTTATTTTTGGTTTGATAATATAATTTTTTATAAAAATAATAATTAAGTATTTTGTTAGAACTCAATAATTATTCTAATTATATTTTTTTAATTTAAATGAGATGTTTATCCTCTATTTGATTATGTTTATCTGTAGTTAGTTACACGAATTCAAACATGAAACTTTAATAAATTGTACAATTTACTTGTAATCTTGAATTTTAAGTAATATGCATTAATAAACAATGTTTCACGCATAAAAAATGGTTTTTAAGAGTTTTTGTTAAATATTTTATAATATAGTATATATATATATATATATATATATATATAT
>NC_037528.1:16832249-16834812 GCF_001531365.2 Cynara cardunculus var. scolymus | reverse complement strand
TAATTAATGTTTGTTGTTAAACTTTTATATTTATTGTAAATAATTGTTTAATGCATTTAATTATTGTATATAATTAATGTAGTTACAAAAGTGGGACATAATTATCTTCTAAAACATAATTCACACACTTTAATTTGGTAGGTTAATGTTTTATTATTTTAATAAAGAAAGCACACATCTAAAAATGAGGTTTCATTGGAAAATAATTAGATTTTTTTTAAAACAAAAGACCAAGATATTTTAAATTTAATTACAAGAAATTACATAAATGTGTATTCACACACACATATATATATTATAGAGGGATGTTTAATAAATTCGGGATCACGTGAGACAAGCTTATTTTCGTGAGATCCGTGAGACCATTTTTTTACACTTGAAACTTCACAGTAAACCTTGTAAAGATTCGTGTTTTTTTTTACCCTAACAACGTTTTGCTGTGAAGTTTCAAGTGGCAAAAAATGGTCTCGCGGGACTCACGAAAACAAACTGGTCTCACATGAATCCAACACATTCTAACATATTTAGACTTTAATTCCAAAAAGTCTATTTTTTTATATATAAAATCATATCTACAACATCAATATAAAAGTGAGTTTTTAGTTTAAAAATTATTTATTGTCTGCTAACAATTTAACAGCATCTTCAATAGATTATTTATGATTTCTTTAAAATAAAGAATTAAAATATTAAAATATTTCTAGAAAAGAATTAAATTTAACTACAACAAATTCTTAATTATAAAAAATTTAAACATCAACTGTATTATTAAATGTTTTGTATTTTTACCATACAAATGCATTTTTTAAAACTTTATATAAAAAATAATATTAAATCAATTTGATTGGTGAGAAATATTAATTTCTCTCTCTTTATTAGAGAGTTTTTTTTTTTAATTATATTTGAATTTTTTTTAGTTTTCTCTCTTTTAAAGAACAAGATAGAAAATCGGTTGGAATAATAAAGAACAAAACTCAACATTATCTATTTTAAATAATCTATTAAAGATACCCCAAATCTAATCAAACATTAAAAAAAAACTTCATAAGGGTGGTTCCTGATTGATTTGAGTTTGGACTCCAAAGGTCAAAAATATCTGGAGGACCCAGATTCGAATCCAAAAAGAAAATTCTCTTGCTACCACATAGGTTCAAATACAATTACTCTGGGCTACCCGTTTCGCGGGTGGTCGCATATATATCACTCACTTAGACCTCAATTGAAATTTTATTGTGGCTAGTTATTTTCAACAAAAAAACATATTTCTAGGGGGAAAAAATTACTTTCTTACATAAAAATAATTCTTTTTCCGAGCATTTTATATACTTATTTCGTTTTAAAATAAATATTCACAATACATACGGTTTTAAAAATATGTAATTTTTACACTTTTAAATAATTAAAGGACACTTTTACCATTAATAGTATATAAATAAGGGTAGAATGGGATTGTGGAAACATACTTCTAAGAATAAACATTTATTTTGGGACAAAATAAAATAGAAATATAGACGCTTAATTTGGTAGTATTACTTTTTTTATAAACAGATCTTAATTTTCTGGCTTTGTCATATTCATTGGATAAGCTAATGTGACTTGGTAAACGCTTATCGAATAAACGTCTGGTAAAGGGTCCCTAATATTATATACTTTCTTTAATAAACAGTGCAAGTTTTTATGACTTGCTTGTGGTTGTGGGGGTGGCATTACAAGATTCCAATGTGTGAATTGTGGGGCTAAAGGGTATTCATATATGTAATGCCCCTTTTCATTTCCCTCTAGTTTTCATCTCCAATTTTGTTGGAAATTAGCTTTTCTTGATTGCCATCATTCATGAGTCAAGTGTTTTTGTTTTATGTTCATTATATCCCATTTTGTGCAACATCATCTGCCATTTACAAATTGTGATAGAACGGTTATGAGTTGTGGTCAATCAGTACTTTAATGTGAGGTTTTTAAGTTTGACGAATCGATTCATGAATTCTTCACATTATTGGAAGGAAGCAGTACATGTCAATATGGAAAGGGAAAGATTCATAAACATGAATCGGTTTTTCATCAAAATGGTAGGACCCAATTCAATTAAATAATAGAAAACAATTAGAATTTAGGTTATGAATCGATTCATGATTGAGGGTGGAACGTTTATATAACGTGTAGGAAAAAAAATCTGATGTGGTAAAAAAATGAATCTAATATGACAAAGTCATGAATCGTTAAATGTGTTCATGATTGAAGTTGCTCTTAAAAATCCGTTGTCATAAAATCATACATCTCATCTATATCCAATCAATAAAATTAAGGAAGACAAATCAGATTTTTATATGTTATAAAATATATTTTATTCAACATCACATTATCTCTCTGATAATGTGTATTCATATGATTGATAGATATGAATGAATGTAAGAATTTAGGACAAGTGATTTTTATCTAAATATAAACTAATAAAGTTTTGAATGTAATTTTTCTTTTATTTTGTAAAATTTGATTTGTAACTATGTACTTATAAAATACAATCAATTATTTTGACATATATAAGGAAACCAATTATATATATATA
>NC_037528.1:16822529-16831699 GCF_001531365.2 Cynara cardunculus var. scolymus | reverse complement strand
TATATATATATATATATATATATATATATATATATATATAGGGGTCTATTCAAGGGAGAACTGATTAGTTTGTGATACTCATTGTGATATACTGTGATACCATTGTGATACCAACTCAAACCTTAAAAACAAAGATACACAATGTGATATCCATTGTAATACACAATGTGATACTCATTGGGATATATTGTGATACCAATTTCACCGGAGGCCGGAGATTGGAGGTCTAAGAGATGAGAGAGGAGAGAGAAAAGAGAAGTTTTTTTAAAAAATACATAATATGCCCTCTAATTATAATTTTAACTCAAACTACCATAATTATTAATTTCTTAATTTATACATTGATTTGTGGTTGAGATTGGATCTCATAGTTACCACAAACTATTCAGTTCTCATTTGATTAGGCCCATATATATATATATATATATATAGAGAGAGAGAGAGAGAGAGAGAGAGAGAGAGAAAGGAGTGATCAAATGAAAATAACTTCAATTTGTAAAAACCGTAAACACTACTCTCATATATGGTTAATTTTGTGAAATTGTTTCATATAATACTTTTTTTGATGAAGTTGTTTCATATATGGTTATGAAATTGTTTCATATACTACTTAATGTAATTGTTTCATGTATTTCTCTAAAATTAAAATAATGAAGATAATAATATCCATGATTAACATCCTCCACAATAAAAATGATTAATCAACCTCTCATAATTACAAAAAAATGAACAAAATAAAAAATTATGATAGGTGGAATGAGGTTTTTACGGTTTTTACAAATTGAGTGGTTTTCATTTGATCGCTCCTCTATATATATATATATATATATATATAACCAGTTTGTTTTGTAAGACCCGTGATACTACTTTTTATACTTGAAACTTCACAGCAAAACATCGTGAAGGTAAAAAAAAATTGAACCTTCACAGAGAAAACACTGTGAAGGTTACCTTTACATCGTTTTATTGTGAAGTTTTAAGTGTAAAAAAATAGTCTCACGGGTCTCACGAAAACAGGCTGGTCTCACGTGATCTCAAATATATATTTACACACACACACATACATATATACATTTGGGATCATGTGAGACCAAGGGTTTTTCGTGAGACCTGTAAGACCAATTCTCAATCTTTGGATTAGGTCTACAATCTGAACATTCATAATAATAAAATTGCCACGAGACTTCTCAATAATCACAAAATTGTCACCGTGCAACTTTACACCAGTAGGTCATTATATATATATATATATATATAGATAGATAGAGAGAGAGAGAGAGAGAGAGAGAGAGAGTTGGGTTCACGTGAGACCAATGGTTTTTCGTGAGACTCGTAAGACCAATTTATATTTATTGATCAACTTTATAAGCTAATGATCTAATGGTGTAAAGTTGCATGGTGGCAATTTTGTGATTATTGAGAAGTCTCATGACGTTTATGAATGTTCAGATTGTCAGATTATAAATCTAATCCAAGGGTTGAGAATTTGTCTTATGGGTCTCACATGATCCCAAGTCTATATATATATATATATACACACACACACACACATATATATATATAGGGTATATTTCAAATGCAACCATGTTCAGTACAACCAATGCAACCCAATCAATTGAGATATTTATGAAAATGATGACAATTCAATTATTATGATTTGAATATTTATAGAAGATGACTATAGTTCATTAATTATGATCAGCACTTTATATTAGGAAACACTCAAAACTTTTATGAAATCACATATTCATCAAATTAAATGGACGGTTGAAATTGAGTTGTATTGGTTGTATAAATATAAAGGGTTATATAATAACATATGTCTCTATATATTTTAAATGGTACATCAAATGTTGTTACAAACTTACAATCAAATATCTTTCTAAGAAGGAAATATCCTAGGAATATCAGGTAGTTTTCAAGTTGATTTTTTACTTCAAAAGGTTACTAAACAAACGGACTTTTATATTTTGGACGATTAGATTCGTTTATATTTTTTAAACAAATAATTCTTTAAACTTATTGAAACTATTCAAATTGGTCCTTCCGTTGGAAAAAGAATCCGAAAATCCTCAACGGGAATTTCATATTTTAAGTTGTTAAGTATTTCAACATTTTGGACGAATAAATCATTACACTTACGAAAAGGGAACAAATTGATCATTTCTGTAAAGTCTGTAATATATGTGGTGACATACCTTAAATGATTTATCAATTAAATAATTTAAGTGGATTATCCATTTCTACAAACGAACTTTTATATTTTGAATGACTAAGTATTTTGACATTTTTTGAACGAATAAATTCCTCTAGTTACCTAAACCGAACAGATTGATAACTATTCACAAATGGATTGTGGACCTAAGCTATTTAATTTGACAAATCATCTAAAGTGTGCGACTGATGTTAGGAACATGCTTAACAGGTTGAAAAGATCAATTTGTTCGGTTTGATTAAGTTCAATGAATTTTCGTCAAGATTATATAATGTTTCTATAATGTCATTTTTATGGTTTTGGCTTGGATTTTCAAATATAATTATATATAGGTCAAAATAATCAATTTGTTCCGTTTGAATACTGCAAGGATTTATTTGTTCAGAAATATGTTTATGTACTTTATCGTTCAAAATATGAAAGTTCATTAGGGTTTTTTTTCGAATGTTCAATAATGATTTCTTTGTCGAACGAACCAAGACTCAGATCTTGACCTAGGAACCAAAAGTTGGTTAAAAACCGGAGAATCATCCACAACGCTCCACATATCATTTTTTTAGGATAAATATTTATCTTAAATAACACATTTTTGACGAATATGGAGGCGATGAATAACACATTCATGATGAATATGGAGGTGATATGCATCATGAATGACACATGATAATAAATATGTTACCACATTTATGATGAATACCGCATTCATATTCATAATTAATATATCATATGTGTCACGTTATAAGTGGTCATCCGGTTCCTAATCAATTTATCCTAACAGAACCTGTGCATATCAATAATCTTTAAGCTTCTGAATGGGACCGATTGAAACCCACGTACGCATTTAATTTAAGTTCAATTATTCTTGTTAAAATAAATATTATTAATATTTTAAATTAAATATTAAACATGATTAATAATTTCTGAAAATTTTATTTGTTAAATTTATTATTTAATTACTACCACAGCCTTCGATTAATGATGAAACGGGCTGGGCTTGATTTGCCATCTTATTTTAGCCCAAGAAAGGCCCAAACTACAACCTCGCCTAAATTACACCATTAAAATACCGATAACGTCATCCAATGTAACCGCTAATGAAATGTTTAATTGTCATGTAGATTAAAAAAAATTAAATTATATAATATTTATATACGGTAAAAATTATAAATAAATTTATATTTTTTTTTAATCTTGATGAGATTTGAACACTTGACTTTCGAGGAGGCCAGAGATCCGATAACTAGGTTAAAATATTGATGTGATGTAAATCTAAATAAAAAGTTATAGTTTCGGTTAGGATTGTTTATCGAAGCCGCACAAACCATTAGCATTGCACTGCAATGTAAAACGTGGTTTATAATTTTCACGATGCGCTTTACATTGTTACCAAACTGCACTATGCGGTGCAGTTTGCGGTTTTAAGTTATCAAAATGTGGTTCAAACTACACATTTATATACTTTTAATTTTATATATTAACCCATAAGTTTTGACTTTTGATCCATAATATTAATAAATTATAGCTCAATAATCCATTACGCACTTTTATAGACTTTAATTTGATATGAAATTAACGTTACCAAAAACAATTTCTTCCTGCAAACTGTTATACAAATTTCTACCAAGTCAGCAATTTTTAAGTGGATGACCTAACGTCCATTCTTGTAACACGCATTCTACTTTGAACCATTGAATTACCATACTGTCAAAGAAAAGAGTGAATCACATACCAACCAATTCAATCATTCATTGGATGTTAGATTTTATCACCCAATACTCAATCCAATTTACATCAAACAACTTATCTAATCCAATCCGTTCGATTTGATTTCATCCACCAGATATTACTAGCTATTGTATATATATATATATATCAAATATTCTGGTTTAATTTTATACCAATTAATCTACCATTTCAACCAAGTATTCATATATTTTCTTAAGTACTTTAAAATACTACATATAAATATCAACCAGAAACTATAAAAGATTATTAAGTATATAGATTTATTATAATTGGATTGTACTAGATTGAGTATCTGATTGGATGATAACTGGATTTGGATTCAATTTGATCCAATTGCAATTACATATCCAATTATGATCAGTCCACTCCAATTAAATCAAATTACTTTCTACATCCCCGTACCAAGATGCTATTAGAACCATCTTTGGAGAATCAATGTACTCTTTAATATATTTATATTGTGATACATAATGATACCAAATATTCAACACAAAAATTAGAAAATTCTAAAAATATTCATATATATATATATATATATATATATATAGTAGTGATTGTGAACATGATTTTGGTAGAGAAAATAAAAGGCAATTAAAAAGCAGTAATTAGTGAATCAAACTTGGTTGTTTTGGATGATCTGGTTTGGTTGATGTTCAGCTGGTGATGATGAGGTCTTGAAAATGAAATCTTTAAAATCAAGAAAATCTTTGGCAGCAGAAAACGCCATGGCAACAGAAATGAGTCCAAGCAGAATGATGAAGAAGATGGTTAAGGATATGTTGATGAAGTTGGAATGACGATGATGGAGTAATCCATGCATGGTGAACATGGCAACCAATGCTGATGTAAATGCAGCCACCATTGTTTTCCATATCATCCTGGGCATGTAATATGTCCATCCACGCTTCATTTATCTCTATTTTTCTTTCTTTTTTACCCCCTCATCAAATCAGATATCTCATATCTCTCTTTCTCTCTCTGTATATATATATATAGAGAGAGAGAGAGAGAAAGATAGATAGATAGATTTGAGGAGAAAGAAGAAATGTGTAGATTATAACAAGAAGGCTAAATGAAACCTCAGAATTAAAGCATATGTGTGTATGTATGTATATATATATATATATATATATATATATGTGTGTGTGTGTGTGTGTGTATGTGTATTGAATTTATATATGAATGAAATGAAATCAACATTAAACATACTTGAAACAAGAAAGTAGGGAAAAAGTGAAGAGTCAAACAAGAAGTATTTGGAGAGAAATTTAGTCAAAATATGAGAGTGGAAATATAGATGGAACTAGAGGGGTGGTTAGGTGTCACGTGCCACCGTATTGTTTTTCTGTGGTAAGATAAAAAAAAAATTAGATTCGTGAAAGATGCAACATTTTTATTCTAGAAGGTACAACCATTTTATATGATGTCACCGTATACAAAAAAATTTGGGTTCATCCTTGATAGGAAACATTTAAAAGAAGATAATTTAATAAATGACAATAAAGCTTTTCCTTTTTCAAAACATCTAAAACAAGATAATTAATAAATGAGCAGCCATTTCAGAGAAAAGAAGCATTTCAAATCCTTCATTTATTAATCTACAACTTTTCATATGAAAATATATGATGTTTAGTAGGATGTGTATATTATAAATCATAAATCTAATTATTTTCTAAGGCTTTTAATTAACTCTGAAAAGATATAACATATTATAAAACTGTTTGACGGGTTTTTTCTGTCGAAAATACAAATCCGTCCACTGACCCACTAATCTATTGTTTTCCATATCATCTTGGATATGTAATATGCATGCTTCATTTATCCCTCTTTTCTCATCAAATCTTATATCTCATATGTCTGTGTAGATAAGTTTTATCCCTTTATATTTAGGAGTTGTATTCTATCTCATAATCTCTCTTGTATAAATATTTTCCCTTATGTGGTAGATCTAATTCATAGAGTAGTAAATAATATTTCTTTCTCCAACTCTAACCGAATGTTTTTGGACGGAATGAAATCTGCTAAAGGAATTTGACTTTGAAAAAATTGGAATGGAATGTTATCAGATTTGACCACATGTTTAATTCACAGACATTGGAATGAAATTTGTTAAGGAATTGGAATCTGTCTGTTTGGTTCACATAATGTAGCTTTCAAATTGGAATGAAATATTGGTAAATGACCAAAATGCCCTATTTTGAAATTTTTAATTTTTTAAAACTAAAAATATTTTAATAAAATAATTATTTAATATGTAAAACAATATAAAATACACAACCTAAATATAACCATTACCCAAATGGCAATAATAAATAAGCGGTGGTCTACGGCGATTTAGATCGGTGGTGGTCTGCAGTGGTTTAGATGACGATGGTCGACGGTGATTCAGATCAACAGCGGTTGGCGGTGATCAACGATGGTCATATTGGTTTTATGAAATTAGGGTATATTGGGTTAAGGACATATTTGATATTATGAAAATAGAGAATTTCATGTCATCCAAATACCATGTAGTTGCTAAGAAATATTAAATTCGTTTATTTGTAGGATTTTGAAGATTCCTTTCGTGAAAAAGAATGAACCAAACAAGAGAATGGAATTTGGTAAATGGAATTCAACATTCCAATTTCACCGGGTTCCGTGAACCAAACGCCACCTAAAGCTTTTACGGTGAGCTTTGTCAATAACCACTATGGGATCAGACTCCGAGAAACCAACCGAACCCTCATCAATAATCATCCCTACTACTGCCAACTTCGACAAAAATCTCTCTCTAAGTTACAAGCTTTAAGTTGTCCGGATTAAACTACCTTCAATGGTCTCGATCTGTCCAACTCATTATTCTGGAAAGGGCAAGTATGGCTACATCTATGGTTCCATTAAAAAAACCCTTACCCGCCGATTCCTCCTACGTCGAATGGGATATTCAGAATTCCATGATTATGGCATGGCTCATCAATTCGATGCAATATAGCATTGCAGAAACTACCTCCTTTATTCATGGCAAAATCTATTTGAGATGTCGTCACCCTCTCCTGCTCAGATCTCAAAGACTCCTCACAGATGTTCGAGCTTCGAACTAAGGCTAGGGAAGGAAACCAGGCGGGTAACGCATCCCCCGACCCCTGCTTAAGCCCCCCATCACCTACCCCGCCCTGGCTAATCCCCAATGGAAACGGGGGAAAGGCCCGACGGGTTTGAGGAACCCGTTGGGTACCTGTTTAGTAAAAACGATATATTTTAAAATTAAATGTAGCTATATTAATTACCAATATTGAAGATCAAAATATATTTGTCATTTGATTATAAAGATATACCTTATATACATATACATATATATATATATATATATATTTTTTTTTATACATAATAATTAAAATAAAAAAAATTAATCAGGTCGGATTAGGGGGGTAATGTCATCCCCGACCCCGCTTTGGATATGAAAATAAATCATTGTCGCTACCCCCTTACCCGTCAATAACAGGTAAAATTTTCATCTCTAACTAAGGCTCGAAACCTGCAACAAGATACAAGTAACATTATTACCTACTTTAATACCTTAACCAAACTTTGGCAGAAATTTTGATCTTTTTTCTCTAACTTGAGTGGAAAGATTCATTAGATGCTGAGTTATACAAGAAGATGTTTATGTTAGAACTAAAATAATCCTAAATATTATGAAAGTTCTATAAAAACAATTATCTTGTATCTTATTGTATTGTATTGTAATATCATGTAATTAGGTTTAAGGACAAATGGACTTACATTGTAAATGTCACCTGTAATTATTGTATTGTATTGTAATATCATTGTAAATAGGTTTAAGGACAAATGGACTTAATGTTTCATCGAATAAGATAAGTTGGCCAGTTGATCATCTTAATCTCTCAATCTTCATCTATATTCTTGAATTGCTGTTAGATCTAGGATCAACAGTTTACCAAAGAAAGAACCTATGATTTCCTGGCCAGACTTTGATTCCTCACTTGATGATGTTCGAGAACGTATTCTCAGTCTTAAACCCATACCAACAATCGACACCATCTTTGCCGAAGTGCGCCAAGAAGAGTATCGGAAAAAGACCAATACTTAATGAAACACAGATACAAAGCTCGGTTTGTCGCAAAAGGCTACCTACAGGAATTCTGGGTTTAAAAATGCGCGCATTATGCAAACTGATGCGCGATGCGATGCGATGCGATGAAGAAAGCGCATCAAAGGGACTGATGCGATGCGATCGCATCACCTACGCATCACTCGATGCGTGCATCACTTGTGCATCAACGCATCATGTATATGTTGTGTTTTTGGGCTTTTTTTCAGTATTTAGTTGGGCCTTTTAGTTGGGCTTATTAAGTAAAATAGAACGTTAAAGTAAAATAGAACGTTAAGAAACAGCCTGTTATGTTATCGACCTAATAGAAGCCGACGCCCGACAGCGAAGAAGTAGAACCAGCAAAGAAGCAGAAAGCGTGATACTCGAACTCGATAACCAGGTCGATACTCGACAACCAGCAAAGCAGCAGAAAACGACAGCCTAGAAGAAGAAGCTCGACAGTCGACAGCCTAGAAGAAGAAGCTCGACAGTCGACAGAAAGTGAAGAATTAGAAGTCGACCAGCTTACAGAATGTCGGAATCGGAACCTATTGCGAGTTCAAATTCAAACACTTCATCAGGTGACCAGTAGAAAATATGGAACTCAAGATCCTAAATGTAGGAACAATTTCACTTGTCATTTTTGTGGTAAAGTAGTTAAGGGTGGTGTATATCGTTTAAAATGGCATTTTATTGGAGGTCTATCRGCTGTTACTAGTTGTCCAAATTGTCCAGAACATGTAAAAGAATAAATAAGGTCTTATATGCAGAAAAAAGAAGTAGCGAAGGTGGAGAATATAATGAACTCAAGTTACTTGCATTCGGATGATTATGATCTTGGTGAAGAGGACGATGAGTGCGTTGAAATAGAAGGTGGTAGTAGTAAGGTGCCCACACGAAAAAGACCGAGACAAAAAGGTCCCCTAGATAGGTTCTTCACTCCTAATCCTGAAGACGTGATCAAAGGTAAAAAAGATGGAAAAGGAGGGATACAACAAACCATAAATGCGGTGGTTCGAAAGGAGTTAAGGGATAAAGCTTGTACGCAAATAGCAAGGTGGTTTTATGATGCCGGCATTCCTTTTAATGCCGCTACTTATGATAGCTTTAGTG
>NC_037528.1:16798293-16820594 GCF_001531365.2 Cynara cardunculus var. scolymus | reverse complement strand
AACGCATCGGACCGCATCGCGCTTTTTAAAACCAAGTACAGGATCGATTATCAAGAAACTTTTGACCCGGTTGTCAAAATTAATATCATCCAGGCTCTCCTATCACTTGTTGCCAACTTTAATTGGCCTCTTCATCTACTAGACGTAAAAAATCCGTTTCTAAATGGCAACCTCAACGAGGTAGTCTACATGGAATTACCCCCCTGTTTTCATGCTACTAATGGTACCCAGAAAGCTTTTTGTCTCAAGAAAGCCATTTATGGTCTCAAACAGTTCCCTAAAGCATGGTTGGCCGTTTCATTCACACAGTGAAAAGAATTGGATATGCTCAAGCCAATGTCGCTTTTCTATTTTAGGGAGCATGGTAATATCGTTATCCTTACAGTGTATGTCGATGATATTATACTTATGGGAGATCCTCCAGTGGCCGCAAAAATCAAAGCCCACCCGGCTCACTCTTTCGAAATGAAAGACCTTGGTCCATTATGGTACTTCTTGGGAATAGAGATTGCAAGAACGAAATCTATGATTATCTTGACTCAAAGAAAATATACCTTGGACTTGCTAAAAGACATCGGGATGCTAGGATCTCGGCCCGCCTCTACTAGAATGGAGTCTAATCCAAAGCCTGATGCTGCTTCCACGATTTCAGTCAACAAGGGGAGATTCCAACGTCTTGTTGGTCGACTGATATACCTTGCACATACCAGGCCTAATATTACGTTTCCAGATAACTATGTAAGTCTGATCATGCACTCACCATCCTAATGCGATCGTAATGCTGCCCACCGAATCCTACTGTACCTTAAAGCTACACCAGGTCATGGATTACTGTTCAAAAAACAAGACAATCGAAGTGTAGAAGTGTTCACAGATGCAAGTTGGGCGAGTTGTCAAAATGATTGGCACTCCATCTCGGATTACTAATCCTATGTGTTTGGGAACCTTGTCACATGGCGAAGTAAGAAGCAGGGAGTGATCTCAAGAAGCAGCGCTGAAGCCGAACTACGAACCACTGTCCTAGGTGTGTGTGAAGCACTCTGGCTAAGACGATTATTGAAGGAACTATGAATCCATGTACTACACCCAATGACTATTTGGTGTGACAATAAAGTTGCTATTGCTATGATGCATAATCCAATTTATCATGATCGAACAAAACATGTTGAGGTGGATCGTTATTTGATCAAGGAAATCTTGAAAGTCTCCTACATCCCTACTCAACAAATGGCCGACATCTTCACTAAAGTAACAAATTTTCCACTATTTAACTCTTTAAAGGTCAAACTTGAATTGTATAACCTATAACATCCAACTTAAAGGGAGTGTAGAATAGTATACATATATAGGTTACTAGAGAATTGTGGATAGACTCTGATAAGGAATCGTCTATAGATAAGTTTTATCCCTTTATATTAGGAGTTGTAGTTGTAGTCTATCTCCTAATCTCTCTTGTATAAATATTCCTTTATGTTGTAGATCTAAATACAACAGTAAATAATAACTCTTACTACAACTCTAAAGCTTACATATATATATATATATATATAGAGAGAGAGAGAGAGAGAGAATTAAGGAGAAAGAAGAGAAGCAAGGGATCTGTAGATTATAACAAGAAGAAAAATGAAAGCTCAAAAAGCATATGTGTGTATATGCTTTAAATGAAGGATTAAATACTTCAAACAAGAAATTAGAGAAAAAGTGAAGAGTTAAATAACAAGTATTGCAGACAGAGTAGAGGGAAATGAGTAGGTCACACGTATATATGTATACATACATACATATATATATATATATATATATATACATAGGTGAAGGATCATGTGAGAGGGGAAGTTATTGTGAGAATGTAAGAAGAGATCTGAACCCTTGATCAATTTTAATCTCATTAGTGCTGACATTCAATTAGGATTGATCCAATGGTGGAGATCTTTTCTTATGATTCTCACTATAACTTCTCTTCTTACCGGACCTACTTTTGAGAACCCATGGAATTGTGATAATCTTGAGAACCCTGTTTCATCTAATATGATTTTTTTTATGTAAGACTGGGATTTAGAATATTGATTAACATACATTTGCTTCACAATGTGTTTGTTTCATATTTACGCAATGTGAACCTTTTTGAAGTATTTGTGAAACAAAAAATACATATGACAAACACATTGTGAAACAAAAAATACATATAAAAAAGTTTCACATTGTGAACAGAATACACATGAAACAAACACATTATGAAACAAATATATGTTAATCAATACATTAAATACTATAACTAGACGGAGAAAATTAAACCTCAAGGTAGAAATTCTCACGGATGTCACAAATTTTAGAGTTCTCAAATGATTAAGCCCCAATATATATATATATATATATATGTGTGTATATATATGTATGTATGTATGTATGTATATATAATATGGGGGAAGGATAAAATGCAAACCAAGTCATTGGTAGAAACCGTGAAAACCTCATTCAACCAATCACAATTTTTCTTTTATTTTTCTTTTTTAATTATGAGGGTTGATTACTCATTTTTTTGTGGATGACGTTAATTATGGACATTATCATCTACATTCTATTAATTTTGGTAAACAAATTTCATCAAAATGAGAAATTCATGAAACAATTTAATTTTTACATAGAAACAAAAATATATGAAACAATTTTCTCAAGAAATGAATTATTTCAAACAATTTCATTATATATATATATATATATAAGTTCACTTCAATATATTCAATATGATTTGAGTCACAAAGTTTAAACCTATTAAGTGTCATTGATTTACTACCATATAATGCATAGGAAAAGAAGAAATTGAGTTAAAACAATAGAAGAAGCAGAGAATGGAGAATGCAGTTAAACTCTTATACGCCATAACATGAATGTCGACCAACTATACAAACGCTTCCCCTACTAGTATAATCAGTTGAGAGATGGATCTAAAACATGATTGATTTACTAGATGTAAATGTGCATATATTGACTTGTTACCTGGAAGGAAATGAAACCCATCTTACAAGAGCGGAATCAAGCTACGCTTGAAACTGTAACTTTTTCTGGAGGGTGAAGCTGTGAAATTTAGCCCAAACATCTCTTTAGGAGCATGACCAGGATCTCTTATCAGTCCAACCAACTTGGCCACAATCACAGCACTCTCAGCGACATGGTCCATGTCATCCACCTTGCTCCATAACTGGTTAGCCAACTGAATCCTTCTGTACTTTGTGTTCAACCCAATTCCCCACCTCAGGAACATACTCTCCCTCTCTTCTTCTGATAGTTTCTTATGCATTTGCTTTGTTAGCATCTCTCTTTCCCGCCGTAGAGACTTTTCACTGTTCACAAAACCTCATCTTTTAAGGAAAATGTTTAAGAAATTAAATGGATAATGCTTTGTTGAGATATAATGTAATATTTATGTTGCAGAAATATTTCATAGGCATTTGGGAAAAATAATTTAACATTTTAACACCAACTAATTTACTATTTATAGAAAAAGTTAGACGGATCTTACGTGGAGGCACGGGTGATAGTCTGGCCATCATCCACAGCGAGATTAACCCGATTGAACATATCTTTTACAAAGGCTAACCGTCTGCGCTCAACCTCCATGTAAATGGAATCAGTTGGGTCACCATTGAATAGCAAGATGAAGTAAGTTCTGTGCACCAGGGACACATTGCAATCATGCCAAAGTTTTATGAGTTCTTTTTGTAGCCTCTTGAACTCTAAGGCCCAAGATGTAGTTCTGAACTCATCTTCTATTGGATCCAAACCGATGCTTTTGACACTCTTCATCCGCTTCATGGTTGTAATCTATGATAAACAAAACAGTCTTGGCTTATGATCATGATACTAGACAGATTAAGATATGAATTAACAGTATGGGAAGTCAAAATTTTGTTTCTGAGATCCCTAAAGCACACTTTGGATACCTTTTTCTCAATTCTGCCCAATAAGATTAAGAACACACTCTTTAAGTTATAACATGATGCTCTTTCTGTTGCATACCTCAACACAAAGATATTCTTGTAATTATAATTGTATTGGTTTGTAACCAACTTTAATCCAATTAACATAACGTTTTATGGTAGATGTGAGATAAGAGGACGGAGCAGAAAAATATTCGATAGTATTAATCATGTTAGTGATTTGTATTATAAATATTTTTGATGATTGGACAAAGAACACGTACTTGAGATGATTGTGATAAACACATGGTTGAAAAAAATATTTTCTTGAGGTATGCAACAAAAAACCCATTAAAATTCATCAAACAATTTGTCTGTTTTGCCTAAAGGCATTGATTGTGACAACATAGACAATAAAATGTGAATAATAAGTACAGGAAGAGTTGATTTTGTTTCTAAAATGCATAAACTCACTTGGGTATCTTCAACTTCCTCGTCATGTCGAGTCTCAGCAGGTTCTTTGGTGGCTGAAGTGATCGATGAATCCTCTTCATCACTGGAGATCTTCTTTTCTGCTTCATTACTGTTAAGGTCAGTGGTGCCCATAGAAGAATGGGAACCTTTTTCAGATGCTACACCATAGCTTAAAGTAGAACTCTTTATAGAAAAACTTTGAGCTCTTCCAGTGTAGTACTTCTCATAACCATTTGGTGGTGTGTTGTTTTCTACCTTGTTAAGCCATGTAAAATGTCTGCCCTCACTCCAACTTCTACTCTTTGGTAATTTGAAACTTTGTGGAAACTCTGCCAGGTGATTATCTTTGTCAAGAGGGCTTGATTCTAATTGTCCGTCTTCCTTCAATGACGTTTCCACTTCTCTATCTTCCTTCAATGGTGGTTGTGCCACTCTATTATGTTCCTTCATTTCTCCATTCTCATTTGACTTGGGTGACATGTATTCACCTTTAGTACTTGTCACATCATGAGTTTCGCTTTCATCGTCATGAAACATTGCTTGAGAAGAGATCCTAATATTTGCATCAGGCGACAAACAGTATGATTGTACATATATTTTTGGAGTTAACTCCTCTGTTTCAATGCAACAAACTTCCTTGCATAATTCCTGGGAAGTTCTATTACTTTTCTCGTCAACTTCGTCCCACTCATGACAAGAGCCACATTCACTTAATTGTGCAATTCTGATCGGCCTTAACGGAGTATTGTTGGACGGAGAGGTGTCATCAAATTCAGTTACTCTTATATAGTTTTCCTCAAAACTACTCTCACTGCGCCTTGGAGAGTATCGACTTGAAGCAAGAGTTCTAACACTTCCATCAAATGAGTGACGAAGATCTTCCACAATTGATGTCTCTGGCAAGTAATTTTCAGGTTCAGGTGATATCTGCACTCGCAGGCGAGGGTAATTATCTGGACCTATCTGTAAGATGCAAAGAAAATAGAATATGAATATCGACATACATAAACATACAAATAAATCAATCATTTTGTCATGCTTTTACCCGTATCAATGAATTTCCATTATTTACAACCAGACGTAGTAAGTCCTGAACTTGAGATCGAGCATCGTCTCTTTCAATTGTTAGTTCTTCTATTTGCTTCTGCATCTGTATAAGAGAATAACATATGTTACTGGCATACAAGATTTTATCATGTAACGTGTTTGCTCATCAATTGTTAACATATGCATAGTTGTGCACTATAAGCTTACAAGAAAACTATACATATCGGATGTTGAATATGCATAAACCTTCTTGGTAATTATTTTTTAATCTAAGGATCAGAAAACTAATTAATTACCTTTTGAATTTGATGGTCCCTCTCCTGCAACAATGCAGTAATATCTGATATCATCTGATTAGACCCTGGAGTTCTCAACTCATTCTCCAATCTATCCAATTCTCTCTGCAGATGCTTAACTAAAGCTTTGTCCGAGATGACCGTATTTACCTGGGCATTAGTACACACTTCCTTGGCGCAACTTGCAAACAAGAGTGTGTTTCTTGATTGCTCAACATGACTTCTTGCAGGGCTCATGGTACAGATGATGGCAGTTCTAGAATTACCTCCTAAAGAAGATTGCAGTATGCGAGTTAGCTTAGAATCTCTGAATGGTATGTGTCCACTTCTTCCCTTGCTGTATCCAATCATAGGACAAGAGACATGAGGATAAAGTAAGCTGAATTTTGGAAGAAGGGAATATGGCATAGAATAAAGTAGAATAGCAAGCATATAAAAGCTAGCATACAATTTCATCATTAGCATAATGTTTGGTTAAACCTACCATGTGAATTTGATTCACCCTATCAATGAACTGAGAGTATATTATAAATCGATACATGAGAGAATAAATGTCAACTAACCTGAGCTTTCGAATTACAGTTCCCAAAGTCAATAGACTGCGATTTATATGGCATCCTTCCTTTAACCTTGTACCAGCTGTTAGTGACTGGGATGCCCGCTCACTTCCCGCAAGATCAACAAAGTTCTATAGTAAGCACAAAAGAGAACTGCTATAGCTTAGTGACAGATTAAAAGGGATATTGCATGCCATCCGTATCAATAACCTAAATTAAATGTATGCATACCACAGTAGAGATCAGCGTACTTGCGCTGTCCCTGCCTATATAGTTGTGGGGAGAACTCTCGATTGTCTGCATCCAATAACCAAATCATGAAAAATAACATCTTCTGCAATCAGAAAACTTCTTCACCCAGAGTGTGTATGTGTGTACGTGCGTGTGCATGTGTGTGTGTGTGTGTGTGAGAGAGAGAGAGAGAGCGACTAGCTTAGCAAAACAGATATACCAGTCTGATGATTTGATGTGATCTAGAGCTTGTTTCGTTAAGTGATGTCTCCCCACTCTGTCTCTGAGCTGCAATGATGAATAAGTAATTAGGAACTACACTAAAATGTTATGAATTAAGTGCTAAATTAGTCGAAGATTTTCTTACCTTCACAGATGGAAAGGAGCTCCACCACATGATCCCAGTCCCTAACAATTTCGTCTGTGAGGTTCTCAACAATAACTCCTCTCTGTTAAAATGATCAAGTCAATGATACTGTAACATAAGATGTATCAAAATGATAAATCAAGACCAAAGTTCACCTCCGGATCATCTAAAAGTCTGAGTGGATAGCCATCAGAGCTAAGCAGATCTCTGACAGATTCATTATATATCTCCATGGCCGAGAATTTCAAATGAAAGTCCCTTTCAGTGTGCTACATTGAAATCAACCATCAATGAGAAAAAGTGAAGCAAAATGGGTTAAATTTCAAGAAGTGAAAACCATGAGATGACGTGGTTACCTTTTGTACATAGTCATATATATCTGCTAAAGTATACTCGGTGATTCCAGTCATTGTGTATGTCTTGCCACTGCTTGTTTGCCCATATGCAAAAATACTAGCTGGGACATTTCGTAATTGAACGTGAATCCTAACAGACTTCGACAAGATGAAGCAGTTATAGAAAGAAAAAAAAAAAGTGAACCCACCATTGATACCGCCAACAACCGAAAGCACAACATCCTTTGCTGCATCCTGGTAAACCTGCCTTGTGGAGCAATCACAACCGAAAACCCTGTCTGCACCAAATTTTAGCCACCATAACAAACAAAATCTTCAGATTAATAATTTATAACTTCTCTCTTGAAGTTACTATGACAGTTCATGTAACCCTGAAACATAAAGAAAGGCATAAAACATAAAGAAAGGCATATTCAAATGCATATCAAACACGATTATGATTAAACAAATAAGATCTGATTGGCGACAAATGCTTTGACATTTGGCTTAGAATGATCATCGCCCATTAGTCTTCTAATCCTCATACTTTCTACCCTAATCAAGAAGATTAACGATAAATTTCTACGAGTAGATGGAAAGAACACCAAAGAGCTCATTATCAGTTGTTCCAGAAAAAAGTACTATTCCACAAAAAATATCGCATACCAAATGTATATGCAGATGGGTACATGGATCTCTCCGGCACACTGAGGTTCACATTCTTGTAAACGATTGTGTTGTCAGCAACACATTCCCAATCAGACACATCGTTCATAACAATCTCTCTCCCATTCAGCGGTCGCAACCGCACAGATACAAAAATCTTCTCATCATGGCCGACGCCACCGTCCCCTGACCGCGTCTCCCCTCCTCCACCACCATTTACCCCCATATTCAGCAAGACACTAAAATCTCACGGCCTATGCATAACAACTTGTGAAATAATAGTAATGTATTTCTTTCACTTCTCCTCAAGAATTATAGTAATGGTAGCAGTCGAAGGAGACATAAAGGGGCAGAAAAGTCCTTGCGATCAAATAACAATCATCATCTGAAACAATCGGTGATCATGAAAAATGAGGTTAGCTACAATTCAACGCAATACAAGAAAAGAAATTTCAAAGCGATTATTATAATATATTCATGTATATATGTGTACAAACGCATACATATACATAATATAAATAAATGATTATACAATTCACACACCATAAAATAATGATTTCCAAATTATACGAAAAGGCGTCAACGAGGACGACAGTGTATTTAAGCGAACTGTTGAAGATCTGGTCCCCTCACCCCTTTTCTACCTTTGATTTTACAGACTGTCATTGTCTTTTCTGAATTTTTTCCATAATCATCGATGAATTTGGTTTTAATTAGAAAACATACAACAAAATTAGGTTCAAGAAATTGCAATTTTTGAAACCTAATTGAAATTTTACCTTGGAGAATGTGACTGATTTGTCCTGGATAAGATTAATTGTTCTTCTGCTACCTGTCTCTCTCTCCCATATGAATGTACTTTCTCTGATGAGAATTTTAATGGAGATTTGGGGGGGGGGGGGGGGGGGAGAGAGAACAGTAGGAAGAGTTATGAATCTGCAGAGATAATGATGAAGATGGTGACGGAAACAAATCAAATTTTGGGAATCAAATCAGATTTAGGAACCAATTTGGATTTGGAGGATTTGGGTGATGGTGTTTAAGGGATTTCACTGACGACTGGATCATAACATTTTAATTGAAATTGGCGCTTCTTTATCATCATAAATCCTAAAAAAAATCTTGTGTACTTAAAAATATATCATCATGTTCGTTTGTTTATATTTTATTAGTTTTGTTAAGAGGAAATCTCTTAATTATGGTGGATCTTGTTGGCAATTCTTTTTTTTACCATAAATGGTTCTAAAACTTTTTGAATGATTTCGTATCTTAGACCTTCCTTAACCATTTAACGTCTTAATTTCATGTTAAACAATTATATTTCATTTTACACTACATTATAAAATTTTCTTAATTATTCTGACCACCCAATTATTCTTCATAAAATCATTCAACAACTGTAAATAATCACTAAGTATTAAAACAATTGTTGCCTTCAAATATTAAATTATGTTTGATGATATTATTATTTGGAAGATATATTAATTTTTATTTTATTTTTTTTTAAATAAATTTGTTTCTAAATATAAAATATGTTAAATGGGGGCAATGAAAAGTTTCACGTTTATGCATCTTGATAGCATTGACAACGACTCGATAGTTGTTTATAGATATTTTACTTGATCTGCTTTATCATAAACTGTTCTTGTTAAGTAAATGTTCAACAAAGAAACAATATATATTTTTATGATCTTTTATCACAAATTCATGGTTCATTTTTAAGCAAAAAATGGTTTAGTAATGCATTTTTGTTGAACAAATTTCCAATAATAATTGGATTGTAACACATAATTTTAATCCATGTCATCATCGTTGTCATGTTCATCAGTATTGAGCACTTATCAAGCATACTGAAAGTTAATTATAAAAATATCGAGCATAAGATATCGAGCATTTATATCTTCAAGTCCTCTCTCCGAATTCAAATTCTCCCAACTCCCTCTCTTTCTTATCATCAAATGCCTCTCTTCCCATTCAAATCTTCAATTCCCTCTCTCTTGATTCAAATTTTGATGTTCTATCTACCCCTTTTCTTTTTACGGTGCCTTTGTAACAAGAAAGGTTTAAAGGCAGATAAAGACAACTAAGGTCGATGGATTTAGGATTTTTTATCGTGCATTTTTTAATATTTTGATGTTCTTGATTTGATTGACCCAGTTGAGTCTAGACCGTATCTAGTTGAGTAATTTGATTGGAACCAGTCAAGTCTTGCTTGGGTCAAGTGGAATATTTTTAGGGAAACAATTGTCTTAGTTTACAGAATTAATGCTAGGTTGGATCCACTCGTAAGGGGTGGATAAGAAAGTAATATATTTTTTTTATCGTAAGGGGTGGATTAAAATCATCTATACCCATTAATTTCTTCTTTATATACATCAACTTTAAGATATATATTTTTTATTAACCTAGATATTCAACCTGTTATGCGAGACGCTTAATCTCAGGACGACCACCCGCTTCATGAATAGTCCGAAGGATTTTATATTTATAAGATATACTTTTTACAATCCTTAATATATGATTTAATCTGATTATGACATTAAAGGGTTGTATATATTATTACCCTTTTCTTAGTTACATTAAATATATATATATAATAAACTTTCTAAAATTGTGCTTTTAAATAAAATATAATTTATTTTTAATGAAATCTATAATTTAAATAATCCCACATGACACCCTTGCAGTTTGGTTTTTAGTCAACATCCCACTTACACCATCTTCTATTGGACCCCCTTCAATGTTCCAATACTATTTTAATACAAACTTCCTTTTTCTTGTTTCTTTTTTTTTTTTCTCTTTTTGAGAAAAATGAAATAATAAAGTGAATCCAGTTATATATCTAATAAAAGTTTTATATATTAAAGTAATAATTATAATCATGTAGGATACTTATATAAGTTTGTCTTCAATAATCATTTTGTTTTTTATTTTCTAAAAAGATTGTTATATTTAAATGTTGTAAATATATATATATATATATTTTTTAATTAACCTGAATATTCAACTCGCTATGCGAGCCAACTAATCTCAGAACGACCACCTGTTTTGCTGATAGCCCAAAGTCACCGTATTTGAACCTCCGTGGCCATAAGAGAATTTTTATTTCTCTTCGGATTTGAACTTGAAAACCCCTGGTACTTTTAACCTTTGGAGTCAAACTTAAACCAATCAGACATCACCCTTGTGATTAATATTGTAAATATTATTATCACATCTCATAATTAAAAGTATAATGAGAATATATATATATATATATATATATATATATATATATATTTTTTAAAATAAATATTTGTTTTAAGACAAGATAAAAATAATAANATATATATTTTTTAAAATAAATATTTGTTTTAAGACAAGATAAAAATAATAATATAGATACTTATTTTAAGTTGATGTAATAATTTATAAAAAATAAGTAGATAAATTTAAAATGGAAAAAGTAATAGTATGGACTATGGAGTAACGCTTAGGTGGGGCACTCCTCAATTAAGACACCGACAAAATGTTGACCAAGACTAATAATGATATTTCGTGTAGATTTGTTTACAATTTAATAAAAATATTTATTTATTAATGATGTATTTAGAAACAATTGATATTAAAGTTATTAATTTTAGATAATAATTATTTTACAGTTTAGACATATAACACTACAGTTAAGGAGGATAAGAATATGACGATCGAGAAGGTAAAGGGGAGGGACATCACAGACTTAAACATTTTTTAGTACGCAGCATTTGATAGCAGCATTTGGAGACGCATGGGATAGTAATTAGAAGAGTAACCTACTTTTGGTCTCTATGGTTTATACGAATCATCGCGAGTGGTTCCTAAGTTTCAATAACTACAACTTAACATTCTCACTGTTTTGCATTTTGCTTTAAAAAAATTCCCTCGACTTAACTCTGTTAAACTTTTACTGTTAAGTTAGGATATTTTCGTCTTTTTACTTTTATAGGGACAAGTTATACAATTTTGTTTAAATTGTAGGGACCAAATTGTAATTTACTCTAATTTATATTAATATTATATATATGGTTGGGTTGACGTGAGGTCATCATGTTTTCGTGAGACCTATGAAACCACATTTCTACACTTGAAACTCATAGCAAAACATTATGAAGGTGGGAAAAAAATTGAACATTCACAACAAAAACATTGTGAATGTTACTTTCACAGTGTTCTATTGTAAAGTTTCCAATGTAAAAATATGGTCTCACGGGTCTCATGAAAACAGGCTGGTCTCACGTGTATGTGTGTGTGTGTGTATGTATATATTTATGTACATCGGCAACCAAGACGTCTCTAGTGACCAAGACCCGTCTCAGACGAGGAAGACCCCACCTAGGAGCATCTCCAGCAGCCCCATCTCCCCTCTCACCTTCCATCTCCTGATCTTCGTCCCAAACATCAGACATCCTATCCCTTTTCTATGCTTTCTCCCACCCCACCCCCATTCTCTCTCTTTCCGTCATACCATAATGGTATCATAACCCCCCACTGTTCGTTTCTCAATCAAGGTGTACTCGTCACAGAGATATGTTGAGATCTACTTGCTTTCCTGGTTCGTGAACCCCYCCCCCCCCCCCCAAAAAAAAAAAGATAGATAGGGACACACAAGGACCTCTTTCGGTGGTCTTCTCCGATGGGCTCCTTCAATGGTCTTCTCTGGTAACCTCCTCCAGTCATCTTATCTAACCTATATTAAAAACCTACATAAAACCTAAATCTGAAACCAATTAAAACCCGACCTAAATCAAAGATAAAAACCCTCAAAGAATCTGTCGCCGATAGAAAGAAAGAGAGATCGGATGTCCATCTTTAATGTTTGGATCTATCCAGTGGCTTCAATGTGTCCATCTTCCATGGTTTTACACAAATTTGTCCATCTTCGAATGCTTCAAACGATTGTTGGTAAACAGGTTGGTGTGAAAGGAAAGGCACGGGTGAGGTTCACCGATAAACAATGGGATTTGGGGTGGGTTTTGTAATCGCCAATAAACATTTTGTAGATGTATTCATATATATAATTTATTTTTTAACCTAAAAATAGTAAGAGAGGGTGAAAAGACGAAAACACCCCTAACTTAACAGACAATTTAACAGAGTTAGTAGCTACTAATACTAAATTTTGTGACCCTGAGCTTGTTATTCTTATGTAACCCGTGCTTAATTAACAAAAATAACCATTTTGACCAACACTATCACCTCTTAGCCATCCCTCTATCACTTTCATTATTGGATTTTATATAATTAAAAGGAGCAATTTCATATCTAATTCATAATCTTTTCGTTTTATTTTTATTAAAGGGATTTTTTTATCAGGTTAATAATTAATAATGACAATTAAAATATATATCAAGTCAAAAAAGTATATTTTCTTAAGATATTAAAGTATTATTTCTATTGTTTAAAACAACATTCATTTTATCTGAAAAATATAAAATATTATAACATATTTATAAAAAAAACGTTAAGAAAAAAACTTACATTGATCACGATAAACGAAGGTATAAACTTTAATTGAAATGAGTTGTTGAAACTGAACACTTGAATCTGAATCAATTAAGCATGGATCACAATTAAGAAATATAAACGCAATTTTAATACGTAACAAGTTTCTAAGGCACCTAAACGACACGAACGGAAAAACGAAAAATGCCAAAACAGTAGGAAATATATGATTTCATACCTGTGATTACTTCCAAGTCAACTCTTTCAAAACAAAACTCAAATTCAGCTAAAAATGTTCCAGTGATAAGAACACTTATACCCAATTTCACCTTTTTGAAGAACAATCAATTTGGGAAGAAATATTGAGGAGGTGGCCTTATATAAGGCCCCACTTTTCCAAACCAACCCTTAACTATAAGGAATATTGCATAAACACCCCCTAGACTTCGAATAATTAACACAAGGATATTACACATCGAGACTAATCAAGAACTTTCATTAACGTGGTGTATGGTTCTGTATGTAAAATCATAATGTACCACCTTCATTGTTCATCAAGACCGATTGTAAACCTATCGATTGATTTATTTTGTGTTTGTTTGTGTAGAATCATAACCTACCACTTTCAGCTGTTATCGAAACGGATCGGGAACATGTCGAAGATCTGTATATATATTCATGAAAAGCGTATATTCATGATAAATATTATATTAATGTATGAATATTGAAGATTTGTTCCATATATGCGAATATTCATGATAAATAGTATTTATATTCATGATAAATGTCATAATAATGTATGAATATTGAAGATTTGTTGAATACACGTGAAAAATGTAACTGTGATGAATGTTTCAGTGAGTTGTATACCCATGATGAATATCATACTGACGTGTGAATACTAAATAGTTGTTGTATACATGTGAACGTGCATAGATATTCGTGATGAAAGTTTTATCATTATTTTCTTTCCGTTTCTTTCTTTTTTAAAAAAAAAAAATTCAAGAACACGAGTTTTTTTTTTTTACTTTTATCTCATTTTCTTCACTTTCCTTTTATTCGTAAAAAAAGCTTCGAGAATACAACGTTAATGTAAAACCACTTGTAATCCAATCAATTTTTCTTATTTAATTATTATTTTCGTATATAATTCGTGTCGTTAATCACAAATTTTCTCTTTTAAATAAATTAGATAAACTTAAATATATATATATATATATATATATATAATTAACTTACAAGAAAGTATTTTATTTTATTAAGTGTCGGATGTTAAAAACAATAATTATAGAATTTAAGAATAGGCCAAAAAATGATGATTGATGTAGGATTGATTGATGGATGGATGAATGGTCCTTTGACCATCCATGTTCACAATCAAGAAAACATGCATGTGATGGGAACAAATGTTCTTTGCTAATTACTCATCATCATCATTACATAATCTCATATACATACATACATACATAATTCATGATCATAAAATAAAATATTAAAACTAGAATCTTTTAATATTATTTAAAAAGATTTGTTATATAAACCACATTGTTTCAAGATTTTTCTTAATACAATAATCTTAGGATTATGTCAACAACATAATGTTATGTCACTATCAACAAATCTATAATAAACATGACATTATTACCTAATATCATGTCAACTTATGTTTAAGTTAATTTTTTGATTGATTTGATCATCGTTTTACAAATCGAAAATGTGGGTTACTTTATAAAAATCATACTAAGACATTATTGAAAACGGAGACCATGAGTCTTAATGGAGATTATACGGTAAAAAGTAGGTATCGTCTGGCTGATGAAATTAATGTTATTGAGAGTTTGGCACACAAACATCTCACATAAGATTAGGAGTTTTGCTTGTAAGTTGTTGCCAACTAAAGTTAATTTACATGTGTACGATGCCTTGCAAATGTACTTTGTGCGGACGAAAACTAGAGGATACATGGCATGTGTTTATTGACTGCTCTTTTACTAAGAAGGTGTGGAGGGAGGTTAACCTTTGGAGCTAGTCGACATGAAGGCAAGTGTGATAAGTGATTTCCTAGAACTGTTTTTCTCCATTTTGAACTTGTGCCCCGAACCTACAAGTGCCAAATTTCTTATGATCCTGTGGGGTTTGTGGAAAATAATGTTTTACTTGTTTTGGAACAATAAAGCTAGAATAGACGCCCAAACTGTTTTCTATGCTCTAGAGGTGCAAGGAGATTGGTTGAAAGCAAAAAAAAAAAAAAAAACGATACGAACATCAATAAACTATCACGGGAGTTCAAGTTCCTGTACACATTGGCACAAGCCTCCTTTGGGGTTCCTAAAATGTAACACAAATTCAGCAGCCTTCGTTGAAAGCACCGTTGTTTATGTTTTTCAAGATGCCAACGGGAGCTTCATGTTTGCTATAACATCTACTCTTGGAGGGATGCAACTAGTCAAGGAATGTAAGGTCCTTGTGATTCTTAAAGCGGTGTCTTGAGCAATTGAACTTTTGTAGCATCCCATTAAATTCATTAATTAAAAAAATAACTAAAAAATGAAATTACCTTTGTACCCTTAATAATTGACTCCAACATGCTAATTAACAAGGACTAACATTGATTCCTTATTGGTGCAAATGGATTTGTATAGTTAACACCATTTATTTGGTTAATAAAAGATCTTCTCTCGCCCCCTCCCCCTATGTATGTGTGGTTTTATTTGCAAATCCAACCATTAGTATAAACTATACAAACCAATTAATTAATTAAGAAATTTATGGAAATAATAAGGGTTCATTTATTATGATTTAGATATTTATAAAAGATTATCATAGTTCATTTATTATGATCAACAATTTATATTAGGAAACAACACTATATATATATATATATAGGTTTAGGTTGCGGTGAGAAGGGTAAGAAGAGATCTCCACCTTGAATGCACATTAATATGAGATGCACCGAAATACACCAGATCAATCCTCATATCAAACACAATTCATGGGTGGCTTTGAGATTAACTCTCATTTTTACTTTTCTCATCTTAACTCTCATTTTCACATGATATTTCGCATATATATATTCTTGTCCATTCTAAAACTTTAAAAGTGACTTGTGTATATAAAAACAAAGAAAATGATGGATTTACAAGCATGAATAGATCCTTTGTTGGAATCCAAAATTTGGATGGGAAACATGAGACACTTAACATTATGTAAGCTTATTGTTGTTGACTTGTTGAGGTCCACTCATATAATTTGTGTTGTATTTCTATGGTTTACCATTAATTTAATTTTTCAAATTAAAATGGAAACATTGAGACCCAACTTTAGGTAGTATGCAATTTTCATATTCTACATGACAAATTCTCATCAAAATCCAACCACCAGAACATTGCATGTGACCATATTTTCTTAGTCAAACATGTTTAAGTACTTTGAAAGAAATATTGGAATCCAAACTTTATATACTTTGTCATTTTCGTACATTTTAATGACGTATATATTTATGGGTCGGCTGTTATTGTTTTTTTTCTTCCCGTTTGATTATTTGCTTTGTTTCTTCTGAAATCCCTAGTGTAACATGATCTTCAACTTACATTACATGAGCTTTTGAATTGTTTGGTGAATTTTACAGATTCTTTACCTTCAGGATTTCAAGCAATCTCGACTCAGTGGTTGTAGTAGCAGAAACGGCAAAATGTGTAAGGAGGGAGTAACGAGTAACGGTTTTTTCTTGGTGGGTTCTTTTCATTCACGAAAGTTGGTTTTAGTAAGCTGTATGGTACAACATTTCATAAAGAATAGAAGTAACGATCTCATTGCAACCATGACTTAATTCTATCATAATAATTTCAAGTTACAGAGATGTTACAATTCCTTTGAATTAAAACTCAACAATATTCCCTTTTATAGTATTTATTTAGTATCGTCTTTAAAACTCAAGAATTTTGCTTGAGAAAAAGTTGTTAGTTAATTAAAATATATCAATTTTGTCAGATATATAATTCAAAAAAAAGCATGAATCTAGTCCATAATTTATTATCGAAGACTTTTTCCCATAAAGAGGCAAGAAGCATGGGAGGGACCAATTTCCAGTGTCGAAATATCTTTTATCATTTCAACTACCATTTTCGTCTCGCATCAGAGAGGTCGACAATTTAAACCATCAAATGAAGTCAGTTTAACTTACTTTAATTTCTTATAAGATATTTTTTTAAGTATGTAATATCTATACTATATTATAAAGCATTTGACAAAAACTCTTAAAAATCATTTTTTATGCACGAAGTACTGTTTATTGATGCATATTACTTAAAATTTAAGATTACAAGTAATTGTGCATAAATACAACTTTTTAAAACTCCATTTTTTAATATATGTAACTAACTGCAGATAAATATAATTAAATATTGGATAAACATCTCATTTTAAATATAAAAAATCTAAAATATAATTAGGATAATCACAGAGTTCTAACATAATACTTAGTTATTATCTTTTTTAAAAATTATATTATTAAATTTCTTTGTTACTAAATCTACATTAAATTATAATTAAAAAAATTAATTAAGAAAATTACACCAAAACACATGAACTTTTAAAAAAATTAATTTGATACTGATATCGACATTTTTAAAAAAAAAATTATGATATTTTTAAATTTATATTTTATTCAAAAATAAAAACATTATCACCTTCTCAAAACCACATAAAACCRTATTATATCGACATAAAAAGGGAATAAAACAAAACATTAAAATCAAGATATGTCTTGATGCATTGTACGAGTAACCTTCTAGTTTATATAAGACAAATAGAATAAATAAACTCACACACCATCCTCACCTTTGGTATGTTTGAACCCATGACCTCTTAGGAGACTAAAGACTCACACACTGCTAGGTCAAAGACCCTTTGGTAGGGTAATTTTTCTTCCCGGATGAACATGACAACGGTCAAAAATCTTACCCGTTAAGAGCGATGATAAAGATGAAGATTTTTACTCGGTAAGTGAAGGTGGGTATATTATTGCACACGATACCATTTTGATGTACTACAATCTTACCCGGCAAAATAAATTACAATATTCACTCTTAAAAATAAGCGCTTACCAGATAAACATTTAAGTAAACAAAGCCTTATGCTTTTTAACTTATTTCAGTCTGGCACCGGTGATAAGCTATTTTCTGGTGTTTGGATAAGAAAAAAAAACTGCTTATACCGGTGCCAAACCGGTAATAAGCTGTTTTTGATAAGTTAATTCTTCCTGACTTATGAAAAACTGTTTATTAACAGTTTACAATTTTAACCCTGCTTTATTTAACTTCAATTTAATACCACATAAATTAATAAACATTTTAAAAAAAAACATAAATTATTTTAAATAAACAATTCCAAACTCCCCTAAATTTCTAAATAAAATATAGCTTGTTCCCATTTCTTCCATGTTCTTGATGATAAACTTTTTTATTTATCTTTTTTATTTATTTATACAACTGTAAAAGATGAAATCACATGCTTCTGGATTCCCTTTCAAGCCAACAACAGGCATGCATGGATCTTAATACCTTTTTTTTCATTTATTAAAACACTCAGAAAAAAAAATTCATATTTTATTGATTCAGATTTTTGACGATGATATGCCATGAAGCTAATTGATGACATGTCATTATTATTATTATTAAATTAAATTTTATCTAAATATTTTTATAATATAAATATAAATATTTATTAGTTCTATTATTGAAAAAACAAAAAAATAAAATAGTATGAAGTGATGTGTATAAATGTAAGTGGCTTCTAGCTAGTATTATTTATTAGGGATGTTTTGCCATACAATGTGGTATGGTTTATAATCAAAGTTGTATCTATATCCAATCGGATCGTTTACCTGATAAACATTTACCGGTAAAGTTTAACACTATCGTTTACTTACCGGACAAGATTTTATTCACTAAAACGTATTGTATGCAACAATTTATCCCGGTAAGCGCTAACCATGGTAAGAGTCTTTGTCCTCACTTATTGGGTAAAACTTGAGATTCTTGTTTTCGCTCTTAACGGATAAGATTCTTAGTCTTTGTCATATTCATCCAGTAAAGTAAATTGACTTGATAAGCGTTTACCCAGGTAAACATTTGGTAAACGGTACCTTAGCCTCTCTTTTTTCAACATATGCTTCAAACCATGTAATGATAATTAAAATACATAAATAATTGCATCATGATATATACCATATAAGTATTTACTGGTAAGAGTTATGACCCTCATTTACATTATCGAGTAACATTCTCGGTCATCAAAATTGATTGTTGTAAACGTCTTTCACCAAGTAAGCATTTATGGGATAATTTTGTTTTTCCTAAATACCAGGTGAGACTCTCGGTTTTGCTATGCCTCTTACTGGGTAAGATTCTTCATTCTTGTCATGCTTATTGACAAGACAAGTGACATCCGACAAACGCTTAGATGACAGTTTGGTAAATGACCCCTAAGTTTCCAATAAAATAAGTTATGGTAATGGTATCATAAATATGAACTTAGTGATAATACAATATCAAATGTCCAATATGTCTTCAACAAATGCTTTTAACGCTACAAATCCCCAACAAATGATTCCTCCACAAGCTTTGTCCCCGTTTGTTCAAACCCGTAAGCTTCGTCCTGCAACTGTTTCAAGTCTATGTACGCAAACTTTGTCCTTCAACTCTATTAAAACCCGCAAGCTTCGTCTTTTAAATATGTGCACATAAGCTTCGTCCTTCAAATATCTGCACACAACTTTCATATAAATTCCGTTATTCTTCAGCTCGACCTTTGTCACCACATTTGAACCTAAATAAGGTGTTGTAGTAGCGGTTTCACAGAGTAACATTATAAGAACAATGATGGGTTCTTGAAACATTAGATGACGATCGGAGATAAAGGAGAGAGGGTGGTGGTCTTTTGGTCACCAAGAGGGAGTTTGTGAAAGAAGGGGAAGAGTTCGTGAGAAAGACAGAGGAACCTTGAGGTTTGTCAAAGGAAAATAATGTAACGACTATGTCATCATACTTAACGGAAGGATATACAACTTATTACTAGGAGGGACCAAAACCGAACAAAAAGACAAAGTACAATGGCAAAATTGGAATGAACAAAATACAAGGATGAAAGCCTAGAAAATCAACAAAACACAGGGGGCAAAACAGTAATTTATTTTCTTTTCCTCTAACACTTGTAATTTCTTTTGTTTTGTTTGATACGTTTAATTAAATATTATATTTATATTTTTTGTTTTGCGTTAATGTTTGTTAGCTTTGAGATTATTATAAACAGAAATGGATTTGGTGAAGTTTCTTAGGGTTTCTATTTCGTCATATTTTTTGTTTTTATCGAAAAATTCTGAAATTCTGAAGTTAAAGGGGGTGTTTGGGATTGCTTATTTGAAACAGCTTGTGTTTTTCTACAAAAACATTTATCAACTTATTATAAGTCAGAAGAGTTTAACTTCGTTAAAAACTCCTTATTACCGGTTTGACACCGGTATAAGTTGTTTATCCAAACACTCAAAAGTTTTTATTACCGGTGTCACACCAAAATAAGGTTAATACGCTGTTTTTATAAGCAATCCCAAACACCCCCTAAATATGGACCTTAAAACATAAACAATAGTGGGTCCCAAAATTTTGGAGACCTTGTTTAAAAATCAAAATTTAATATGCTAATAAACGTCAACCACTTAATCATTCTATATCAAATCATTTAGCATTTGCCAAACAACCCCTTAGATTTGATTATGAGTTAAATAATTTATCACAATTTTTTTGTTTTGTTCTACTCGAAATCATTAACCATTTGCATTTGATGAACATCATAATATTTTTTAGACATCTCATGAAGAATACAACCATTACTGATTAAGAAATTTCATATCAAAGTTACGTTTTTTTTATATAATCGTTACAAACATATCGCTGTCGTGTATGTAATAATCAGTTTACTAAGACGTGTTTTATGATATAAAAAGATCGATAGAATTTTCGTAAATATACATTAAAACAAGCAATGGGCCCAGAAAATATTTGGTTTTTAGGAATTATGGTATTTTATGATGATGAATTTGTTTGATTGTGATTTTCCACCAAATCCTCTCAACCAATCCATTCAATTCTTAAATAAAAGAGAAATAAATGTATTTTATATATATCGAATTAAAAGTAAATTGACAGATCAAAAACTGTTTGTCCTTATGACATTTTCGGTCTTAGAAATTTATGATTTACGCTTTACTACGATATATAAAAAGTATACATTTTCAAAAATACATTAATCAGTTATTATGAAAATTATTTTTAAAAAATTAATCAAAAACTATTTGTTTAAAAGAAGTATACATTTACTTTGATATAGGATTATTTGATTATTAATTAAATGTTCAAACATTATTTATTAGTCGTATTTTCAAGAAAAATTACTATAATCATAGTACTAATTGATTTTAATGAACAACATAAACAAATTAGGTGTAATAATTAACAGAAAAACATTGCATTTGTTTTTTAAACAATTTAAAACTGTAAATAATATTCGTGCAATTTTTTGTGAGACAAGAACAATAGTAGTATAAGAAGACGTTTGAGACTTGGGATCATGTGAGACAAGAATAATAGTAGTATAATAAGACGTTTGAGACTTGGGATCATGTGAGACAAGACTATATTCATGAGACATGTGAGACAAGTTTTTATGCTTGAAACTTCACAGCAAAATGATGTGAAGGTATGAAATGTAACACTTTTTATTTTATGTTGTTCAAAAAAATACATATTTTTTAAAGTTCTCTTTAAAATGTTAACGAAATAAATTGTGTTCTACAGTTTCTTTAATATTGTTATATTAATAAATAATTCAAAAAAATCTAATTAATTTAATATATTTATACGTCAAGTAAAAGTTTGTGAACAAATATAATATAT
>NC_037528.1:16792726-16798173 GCF_001531365.2 Cynara cardunculus var. scolymus | reverse complement strand
TTAATGAATAATTTAGAATTTTTTTTAATTCATTTAATATATTTATTAAATAACATATAAAATATCTAAATATTAAAATTAAAAGTACATTGTTTAATAAGAACTAGTAGATGCTATAATAAAATAATTTTGAAGATACAATGTTATAATAAGAAAATCACATCACTATAGTACATGTGGACAACTTACGTGGACAATGAGGTGACATGGAAACCTGGTATAATAGGTAAATTTAAATCAAAAGGTTACATAATGCTATAATATGTAAATTTTTCAAAGTACAATGTTCTAATAAAAAATAGTTTGAAAATACATTGTTGTAATAAGAAAAACTGGAAGTACAATGTTATAATAAATTTTTTTATGAAAGTCAAATTATTATTTTGTGCATTTTGCCTTTTTTATTTAAGAAATATATAACCAAAATCATGTTTTTATGATAATACCAAAAATAAGCTTGGTTCTATTTTGGTTTTTTAAAATGAGAGATTTTAAAAATTAGTGTCTTTTATAAATATTTTGAAAAATGATTATCTAATAATAAAAATGGTTAAATTTTAGTAGTGATATAATTTGCCATATGTTTAATGATTATAAAAAAATGGGCTTCAACTCCTGAGGCCCAATAATCTGAAGCCCAAAATATCAAGAGAAAAAGAGCCAATCCATTACTCAAGTGAGCGGGTCGGGTATTTATGCACTCAGGTTGTGAAGGCCCGATCCGACTGGAATTTCCGTTGACAATGGAAGAATGAGTTTGAAATCAAGATCAAAGGACACTAGAATCGTGGACACACACAAACAGCAGAATCAAAGTTATATCACTCAAGAAGATAAAAGTGACAAAAAGCATCTATTCTCAGAGCAATAATTGGTGAGAAGAGATTGAAAATTTGGATTAAGGATTGCAGGTTTGAGAAAGGGAGAAACAATGAGGGTGTTGCTGGTTTCAGTTGGGTCGTTGTTGGTAATTTTGATGTTCACTGTTTGTAATGGGTTATCTACTTCTAGAATTCTTGAACGCATGCATAGCAGTGTCAGCGGGAAGTATTTGACCAGGGAGGAACTCTGGTTCAATCAGACTCTCGATCACTTTTCTCCTTACGTATGAGTTCTTCCCTCCGCGCCAGTATTTATGATTATTTTTTATGGATAAATTACTTCTAATATTTGTGAAAGTGTCTACTAAGAGCTTCTACAAGATGTTGAGTGTTATTATTTATATTATTCTACGTAATCAGATTTACATCCATTTGTAGTGTTTCTGCTCTTCTTTCTTCTCATACAAATGGATAAGGGGTGGTGGGTTTTTTCTGTTAAGACTTAAGACTTGTCTGAAATTAGATGGGTTAGTTTGGACAGCAGATACATGGTGACTTATCCAATTCAGTCATTTCCAGCCGTTACTTAAAAATCCAGCCAAAAACTAATGGTTGAGCAAATTAGCCATGAAGCTCATTAAGCTGATTAAGCAAAAAACAAACAAACCCTAAGTTGATCATAAATGTTCCATAAATTGTTTGTGGTTTGATGCCTTCATTTGGTGCCATTTGTTGTTGATTTTAGTGTCATCAAGCATTTTGGTGTAATTGTGATTTACATGAGATCGATTAAGGCGATGAGGCAAACATACTTGAGTTAGGAGGTGCGGAGTGCACACTTACAAATGTTGCCCTTATCACCTTAGATCGCCATAAAATGGAGATCAAGGGGGCCGCTCCCTTCCAAGGGGTTGAGCCCTCGACGGTGGTCCCGCTAGGGGTTCCAAGGGGCTGAGCCCCTTTTTGGATCTAAGTTTTAAAGACTTAGAAATTTTACTAAGTCATAACTCTGAACATGCACACAAAGTTGTGGCCATCTCTGGTTGGTTCGGCCCATCGTGAATCTGGTTCGGCCTATCGCTGAACGGCTTCGGCCATCGCGGAACGTGGGTCCAGAGATGGCTCCTATCTCTGGTTGCTCTTCATCTTATCGCTGAATGTGTGTATCCAGTAGGGCTGTAAACGAACCGAACGTTCAGTGAAACGTTCGGCGGGATGTTCGTTTATTTAATAAATGAACGGACATGAACAAATTTTTTTGTTCGTTTAGTTAAACGGACGAACATGAACAAAAGTCCTGTTCGTTCATTTATGTTCGTGAACGTTCGTTCATTTACCGTTCGTTTACGTTCATTTATATTCGTTCGTTTATATATTAAATTTAATATATAATCTTTTGTTTATTTACTTGAATTCAAATAATATTTATTTAGATTCGTTTATGTTCGTTCGTTTACGTTCGTTTAGCATGTTAACGAACGAACATAAATGAACACAAACACACCTGATTTCTAAACGAACGAACACAAACACAAAGATTTTTGTTCGTTTACTGTTCGTGTTCGTTCATTTGTTCGGTTAAGTTAAACGAACGAACATGAACAAGACTCCGTTCGTGTTCGTTTGGTTCGTTTATAGCCCTAGTATCCAACGATGGCTCCTATCTCTGGACCTGCATGTTTCAGAACCAGATTCGGTTGTAACTGCTCTTTGACCTTATCCATTAACGGTTATAACCGTTAAACCGCCAGTAACGGTCGATTTCTCATTTAAATATGTAAAACTTAATAATTATCCCAATATGAAATTTGTGAATACAAGGCTAATTGGGTCGAATTGTTGTCTTTGGTAAGTGCTTTCCTAAGCGATTCTTCAGTTTATCCAGTCCTTTTATCTTCTCCTAGAAACACAGTCCCTAACATCATTTTGCTAACATAGGTACATAACATTGTGATGTTTCCTTTACATATTCATTGCATTTCCCTACATGTCCATTTGGAATTAATACTGAGGCTTTTCCTTGTGTTTACTTTTATTTGGATCTCTGTGGCATTCTCTAATAGACCCTGGAGGCAAAGCATGCTGAGTCATTGTGTTTTGGTATTTACAGGATCATCGTAAATTTGGGCAGCGGTATTATGAGTACTTGGATGAATTCAGGCTTCCTGATGGTCCAATCTTCTTAAAAATATGTGGTGAATCTGCATGCAACGGGATACAGAATGACTATATTAGCGTACGTCCGAGTAGTTTACAGTCTTCATGCATCATATCTAGCCTTTACCTATAGTATAATATAAAGTGTTAAAGTTGATGATCACGAGTAGTGAAAAGCTCCTTCCTTGGGCCTATCATATACTCCCACCATTCCAAGTCCCAACAGAAGAGTCTGCTTTAAAGTATTCTCTGTTCGCAAAGAATGTCATTTTTTGAAATTCAACATGAAGATAAATGTGATGTTTCTAAGTCACCCATGCCCTTTTTTGAACATTGGATAAAGAGTATTTTGCCAAGTTGTATTCAATCTTGTCTAAGACTGTCTAAGAACTTTGTCTTCAATCTCGATCTATATTTTAAAGCAGACATTTTTCCCAGAAGACAAATGGACAAGATTGATGATTTATTGTTTCTGCAACTTGGCATTTATGAGGTATAATTGATCCTTTTATATATCTTTGACTAATTCAAGAGTCTTGATTCTCTAAAGACTTTAACTGATTAAGGTTGATTTATTGTGATATAAGGTTATAAATTGTGTATAATCGTATACAATGGAGTAAATTATTGAGTATTATCTTAAGAGGTGTTTGGTTAGAGGTATTAAACAGTAATCAATGGGAATGAAAATAAAAGAATGTGTTTGGCTTTATATAATATAAGGGGCTCATTCCCCCAGAAGCCCAAATTTCCATTCCTGGTCAAAGTGGAAGGAATGGAAATTCATTTCCATTTTCATTCCTCAGCCTGAACCAAACAACCCCTTAGTATATACATGAATTGTGTTTTATATGTAAAAGAGTTTGTGTCTTTGATGTGTCATGACCTGATTTTTTAAGAAATCCTGATGCATCTAGCGTTCTAATGTTCAAGTGTCCATAGCATGGTTTTTACATCATATTAGCTAAAATGGTGACCATTTTTACCAAAACTTTTAACTTCATACAGGTATTGGCGAAGAAGTTTGGAGCTGCTGTGGTTACTCCTGAGCATCGGTACTATGGGAAGAGTTCTCCATTCAAATCTCTAACTACCAAAAATCTAAAATTTCTTTCATCTAAGCAGGCACTATTTGACTTGGCTGCTTTCCGACAATTTTATCAGGCAAGTTGTGGCTATTTGATTCATAATGTCGATAGTGTTAGATCACTTGATTAGTCATAGCTAAGGCTTTATGGAAACAACCTCTTTGCTCCTCAGGGTATAGGTAAGGTCTACCTACATCTTACCATCCCAGACCCTACTCCATGTGAAATCCATTGGGTTCGTTTGGTTCTAATTGATCAAGGATGCGTTGGCAAATGGGTTAAACTTAATGTGTATCGACACAAGAAAAGAAGAATTAAGTCAACCCAGATTTACATAGAGAAAAACCCGATTCACACTAAGCGCATTACAAAACTAAAAAATGTTTTTGATGAGCTTTGAAGTGGTGAAGGTGGCATAAATTACCACTAATGACAAATGAGAGTAACATCAGTGAAGTATTTGAAGTTAGTGAAAAGACAAATGTGTTATGAGAAAACTAATTTATTTCATTTCTCCACACACTGCCTCCCCCTTTTAAGGAAAAAAAAAAGAGAAGAGGTACCCTGAAATAAATAATTGTTCCAATGGAACCTTCTGGGGTAATTCAAATGTAATTTTACTTTTATAACATATTATCTTCCTTGATCTTGTAGGAATCCTTAAACTTGAAACTCAACAGAACAAATTTTGATAATCCATGGTTCGTTTTTGGTGTTTCCTATGCTGGAGCACTCAGCGCGTGGTTTCGTCTGAAGTTCCCTCACCTTACATGTGGCAGTCTTGCAAGTTCTGGTGTAGTTCTTGCTGTTTACAACTTCACTGAATTCGATCAGCAGGTGATGAAAAATGTTTTGCCTTAAGTGCATGCATTTGAAGGCAATATTGTTGTTTTATTTCAATATACCTGCTTCATTATTTTGTGAAAACTGGAGTGTGAGGGAACGTCTTTATTCACATCCCCTTTCGTCATGGCAGGTTGGTGAATCAGCAGGACCTGAATGTAAAACTGTATTACAGGAAGTTACTCAACTTGTTGAAGAACAACTTGGATCAAATGGTAAAGCACTGAAGAGCAAGTTCGGTGCTTCTGAGGTATAAAAAGCTCTTTTTCTATTAGGTGATTGTGCAAGAAATCTGGGTACCTGAATGCTCCATCCCAAAATAAAATGAAACATTTCGTTTTTGGTTAACTTCTCCTTTGTAAAATACAAGTGATAACAAAATTGATTCAACTCACCAAATTTCTGATAATTTTATTCAAGAGCTGAAAGGCATTATATAGCCGGTACACACAACGGAAAGACGGGAAAAACGGAAAAATCAAAACAATCCTAATTCTGCGTTCAAGACCGAGTAATCTGGAACTCGTACGACTGACTC
>NC_037528.1:16777000-16790211 GCF_001531365.2 Cynara cardunculus var. scolymus | reverse complement strand
TCTGGAACTCGTACGACTGACTCTTGGCATGGGCCTTATTTCAAGCAATCTAAAAACAAAACTGGGCTAGCCCAATACAGAGAGACAGCCCAATATCCTTTGCCATGGATAAACATTAAAAAATATGGGATAGCCTTGATTCTGGTTCCAGGATTCTTCTGTAGTATTTTTATGTAGTGAATGACTTCTTAAACCATCATTTTTAGCTTTTCATTGCAAACTGAAATTTGTTAGTGAAAAATGACAAAGCAAGAATGAGTGGTTGTGGAAGAATTTTGAAATGCTGAAGAGAATCTTCGTTTGTTCAGAAATGCTCATTCTTGTTGTAGAATTATGTGTAGAATAAACTAGATTTACTCTTTAAAAATAATTAATCAGTTAGTTTTATATTTATAAAGATTCTCATATAATGAAAAGTACCCTTATTTAAGTTTCCTAAGATGTGTACATCTCCCAAGTTTCGTGCAACTCCTCATGTATAAGTAGGCTTTTATCAATAGGAAAAACACAAGAAAGAAATGATTCTTCTTTAAAATTCTACACTTGCAGAAGATAGTGTGTGTTTTTGTTTGCATTTACGTAAATAATGGTTTATTTGGAACGCATATCCAAATACAATTGTTTGAAAAGCCATCATTCTGTGGACATTTGACTAATAGTCAATGCTAACATTGAACTATATGCCAGTCAAACACTGTTTTGTTATTATCACTCAGAAGGAGTACTTGCACAGTTTTATACTTCTATTAAGGTGATAACCACAGGTATGTTTGATTTAATGAAAATTCATTTCAGCTACAAATAGATGGTGACTTCTTGTATTTTCTAGCAGATGCTGCAGCCATAGCCGTAAGTTTGTTTGTTTCCCATCTAGCTGTTTATTCACTGGTTATGTATAATCTTTGCAGTAGCTGACATGACATCTGAATCTTTGTAGTTTCAATATGGGAATCCCGATAAACTGTGCACCCCTATGACTGAAGCTAAGAAGGCTGGAGAGGATCTAGTGGTAATACCAAGTCTCTTTGAGTTTCTTGTTCCTGGAGTTCTTTTTTCTCTTTTATTTTCAATAAGAAAAGAAATTACCTTTATGCAGAGTGCCTATGCAAAATACGTAAAGGAATTTTATGTTGGAAGTTTTGGAGCTGATGTTCAATCATATAACCAAGAAAACCTAAAAAGTGACTATGAATCTGGTGATAGATTATGGTGGTTCCAAGTTTGTAGCGAAGTTGCATATTTCCAAGTGGCGCCTGCAAACGATAGCATCCGCTCTTCAAAGGTTGACACAAGGCATGTACATACAGCCCCTTTTGCATTATTAATATGATCTTCAAGTTTCGCGAGTCTAGCCTCTTAATCTAATTACCAAACCAAACAAACCCGGTATATCCTGCTCGAAAAGCAGGGTCTAGGAGGGGTGGGATGTACGCAGTCCTGACCTCTACTCCAAAGGGTAGTGCGGCTGAGTCCCTTAACCTAATTGTTTTCAGATACCCCACTGATCTATTATTCTTTGGAATGTGATTGTGATTTGTGACAGGTACCATTTGGATTTATGTAAAAATGTTTTTGGAGAGGATGTCTATCCGGTTGTTGATGATACAAATCTGTACTATGGGGGCACAGACATTGCTGGTATAAACATTACTTCCTTTGATCCATCTAGATTGCAAAGGATGTCATAATATAGCTGCAGTGTTTTGTTTTGGTGAATTTTCAAGATAAAGTCACTTATTTGTCTTTTTTCTTCCTTACATATTGCCGATGATATTGATTTAGTCCACAAGATTCATGTTTTGTCGTCATTGAAGGGTATTTTAGACTTCTGATTAGTAGTCAACCCTTTTTGGTTAGCTACCTGTGAGTTGTGACGTTAAATATTGCAAAGCAGATGTTTCTACTGTTTTTCCCTTATATCTTTGCTTGACATATGCTTGTATCATCTAAACATTTAGGAACATCATATATTAGTATTTCTTTCTTTCACACACTTTTCACTAGCCAGGGGTCTTCATGGAAATAACCGCTCTACACTTTCGGCTAGAGGTCAGGTCTACATACATCTTACCTCCCCAGACCCCACCTCTGGGTGGGATATATTGGTCTCGTTTGGTTTGGTTTACATATTGTAAAAGTGTGTTGATCATACTCCACTATTGCAATTTGCAATATCCACATGCAGGATCAAAGATAGTTTTTACAAATGGATCACAAGATCCGTGGCGACATGCATCCAAGCAGGTGTCATCTCCAGATAGTAAGTCTCCAACCCTAATATCTTACAGCTGATTTATCTTTTCATTTTTTTATTAGATATTTCAACTACTAAACCAATATTTCTTTTATCTATAGTGCCGTCATACATAATCACTTGTCATAATTGTGGTCATGGAACTGATCTAAGAGGATGCCCACAATCTCCTTTAGTTCCTGAAGGTCAGTATATCTTTTCATCCTGGGTTCACCTTTATCCCCAAAAAAGAGTAAAGAGAGAAAAAAGAAATTACACAGCTAATATGTCACAAAAGATATGGTGTACAAGGTATTCATTATGTTGGATATGGAACCTAATTCAGATTGTAAACTGGTCTATAATCTCATGGATCCAAATCTCTTTGAGCTTATAAAGGCAAACTCCATCAATCTTGAATTTCTTTCTGATACTACGACATAATTCATTAATCAATAACAAAAGAGTGATTAAATTTTTAAACCATCATTCTTTAACTTTCTGTTGCAAACTGACCATTTTCTTGTGAAAATGCCTAAAAACTATAGTTTGCAAAAAAAAAAGAGCAAGTGTGGACAAATTATGTAAATGTAAATGCAGAAGAATACTTGGTACTTGTCCAAAATTGTTCATTCTTGCAAAAACAAAGCATCTTTTGCATTTTGCAAAATTGTTGGTCTGTTTGCAACAAAAAAGTCACATTCAGCCGTATGAAAGTCAAAGCACTATACACCAAATTTCTGTTGCAAATTGCTGAGCCATATGTTCGCTTTTTTGTTTCCTGCAAGTGTGTATGTAAAATTATCTATGCCAACAGCTTATGGCTGAATACTGAAACCATATATTGCAGGGAACTCTAAGAACTGCAGCTCACCTGATGCAGTTAACAAAGTAAGACAGCAGATGATAGAACAGATAGACTTATGGCTGTCTCAGTGCCATGCTGTCGGTAAGTGTTCTCTGAGTACCTAACTGGTCTTCAGAAGCATATAATTGTGCCGATTAACTATCAACTTCTTCATAACAGTTGCTTATTTCCTACCAACTATACATAGTTGCTGGCATTCATGATCTTATATGTTCTTAATGAGTTGTTGTCTGTATCATGATGATGCGAATAAGACATACAATGTATCTGACCTTCATTATTGCATAAATAAAATGCAGCACCATTTTCATGTCCTGGTATTCGTTTGAAATATTGATTTTGGTCCTTCTAGTTTTCCCAAAGGGTGGTGTAGGAAAGATAATTGATCCCCTTGACCATAATTATGATAAACGGTCTTATAACACCTGTAAAAGGTCTGTAGCAAAGATACTTGTGCTCACACCTTTTCATGAGGCGGGGGTCGTTATGGACACAACCGCTCTACCCTTTGGGGTAGAGGACAGGTCTATGTACATCCCACTCCCTGACCCTACTTTGAGTGGGATTTACTGGTTAGTTTGGTTTGGTTTAGAACCTGTAAAGGGTATGTCAGAGAAGGCGAAATCTATAGTTGAGATCAGCACAATTTGAACCCAATTGGGTGGAGTTCTTCAATTGAACAAGCCATTCCTCTCTTCCATAAACCATAATATTATCTCTCTCTTTAGGCTAGATGTCTGTATTTCCCCCATTAAGACCTGGAAAAATACATCTTGTCTGGAGTAAATGATCAGCTTGCTGAATGTTTTCTCATTAATGTTGCAGACAGATTTTAAAGATGAAAGAGGGTAAAATGGGAATAAATATTTGGTTGAATGGGAAACACATAGACCTAGTGACTTAGCTATTAAGATGTCGACTTATTGATTAAGCTGTAAACGAACATGCTATGGCCGAGGGAATAAGTCGCTCAAACCATTAAGCTATAACAAAACACCACCTTATAATTAGAAAGGTACCATAACAGTGACTATGGTAGCTGGCAAGGCCAGAGGCCAGAAGGCTGAAAAGCCCAACTAGAGAACCTTGAGGGCCAGCTCAACCAGCAAATAAAGGTTGGGGCTCCTCTCCATAGGTCGGCAGTTCTAGTTTCCTGAGGGCCATTGAGGATTTTCCTAGCTGTTATCATCAGGGCCTAGTGGGATGCAAGCTGACCCGCACACCCATGGTTATCAAAAAATCAGGACTAATAAGAAAGCGCATTCTTGAAAGCACAAGAGGACCAAAAGAGTGACAAGGATGTTATAGGCTCCAGGAGCAACAAATCTATGTGGCTCATAATGGACACTGAAGAGCAAACGGTCCATCCACATTCTGTGTTTCAGGTGACCAAAGATCATACTAGATGTCACAATTTCAACCATTTGTCGAGTTATTAGGAAAACTCGTCTTATAGATTTGTCTTGAAACTACAAGATATAAGAATTCATGATTCCATCTCAATATTATGAATAGCAAGAAAATTTATAGAGTTGCTAGAAGTAGATGCTATGAACAAAAGTAGCAGCAGTCTCCATGGGCTAGAGAGTAGAGACAATTGACACAAATTCATAATTTCTTCAGTGTTCTACACCTAACCCTTCCGCCTTTAAACTTAGTACACATAGCCCTTGACGAACATTCCCTTCTTGGCCTCCTCGGACTCACCCTCACCGGTGTATTTCCCGAGCTGAGCCAGAGAGTTGGCACTAGCTCTCAGAAGCAGAGCGTCCTGAGCCGCCTTCACATTCTCGGGCCTGCCTCCCCATGTCTTAAGGCACGTGTTCTGAAGGGCACGTGCATATGAAAACGAGACATGCCATGGGTTCGGGCTTTGGTTCATTGCGTTCAAGTTGAGCGTAGCCTCCACCTCAGATTGACCACCGGACAAAAACTGCATTTCAAATCAGTAAGTTATTATTCATCGATGAATTTGTACTTAGATAATTATATACCATAATCATTACGGATACTTGCCATGATTCCAGGAACTGAAGGTGGGATTCTTCTATGGAGAAGCTTCAGAGTGTAATCAGACACCTGTTGAGGAGTGGCTCGCTCTTTGCAATCAGCTCCGGGTGTAACCATGCTCGGTTTTAGGAGAATGCCTTCGAACAACACGTTGTTTTCAGCAAGGTTGAAGAAAACTTCGGCCCACACCTGCTGTGCAACCTCGAAGGTCCTGTCGATTCCGTGCTCTCCGTCGAGCAAGATCTCGGGCTCAACAATCGGGACCAGACCGTTGTCCTACAAAGTGCACAAGACCAAGATTTCAGACCTTGAACCACATCAAACCATAGTGCATCATTCATAAAATCCCCATTAAGTAGTCTATTAGGACGTCCGATGACAGTTGGATGTCCTAGAAGACCAATTTTATTGTAGTGTTTCTTACCTGAGAAATAGCAGCATAACGAGCCAGACCCCATGCCGCTTCCTTGACCGCAAGTGCTGATGGGCCATTCGGGATGCTCACAACGGTGCGCCTATATTATCAAGAAACCGAATTAGCATAGACCGAGTAAGTGTGCATTTTGACCAACGATACGGACTTACCATTTGGCAAAACGAGCACCCTGTTGGTAGTAAGCAGCCGAACGGGAGGCGAGTCCGTCAAGACCTTGGCACCATGACTCATCGTTTGAACCAGTTAACGGAACTAGACCCTGTAGCATATAATTATCTAGTTAGTACAAGATTGTCGAATGCCCAAAAGGGTATGCATGTAGTGCATCTCCAGGTTGTACAATGAAGTACAACTCGGAGATGCATGTTAAGTGTCTGAGATATATTACCTTGTCGACCTTGATACCGGGGATGATCCCCTGCTCCACTAGGACATCGACAATCTTCTTGCCATCGACTGTGGATTGGTACAAAGTCTCCTCGAAAAGGATGGCACCCGAGATGTAGTTGCCGAGACCTGGTGCACTGACTAGGAGGGTTCGGTAAGCCTGACGGTTAGCCTCGGTATTCTCTAGACCGATCGAAGCTAACCGCTTTCCACAAGTGGCGTTGGACTCATCCATGGCCAGAATTCCTCGGCCAGGCGAGGCTACAGTTTTCTACATAAACAAATCCACTCATCAGAAATATGTCATGTCCTAAAATAACCCTCCATTTCTATTTTAGATCGTCCTAGAATAAGCTTTAGATCGTCCTAACATAAGCGTCTCCTTTTAAAAAGAAGTGTCTACCTCCAATTCTACCATTAAATTTTACGCCATCCGTCGCAAAATAAGTGTTTATATTTCTATTTCTCAAAATAAGTGTCAGCTAAACTAAATTCTCAAATCTATCCTTAATTAATACACATATATTTAAAACTTGTGAGGAGAGGTAAATTAATTAAGGGTAAAACTGTCATTTGCTCAACTAAAAAGAGTAATAATTAAGCATGTTTAAAACGATGTATCATTTCTATTTTTAGATCCTTATTTTGGGACGAAGGGAGTATTGATTATTAAGGATAAAATTGTTCAATAGTTGATTAAAAAAAATGTAATAATCACATATTTCTAAAAAGTGTATGTCTTTTTTATTATAGATATTTATTATTGGACCGGTGGGAGTATTCTTTGTCATCAAGATTCAGCATGAATACGTAGATCTTCAAACACCCGATTTCTCGAACATCCATCCAACTGTCCCGTGGTTTAACCAATGATTCAACTAGTTCAAAAGAAGTCTTTATCGTATAATCGTTGTATAAAACAATTTTACATTAATATAGCTTAATAACCATTGATAATCCATCAAAACTTTTTATGGATCGATGAACGGTGTAGATTTGTAAAACATTGCATAGATATAACAGGACACTAACCGCAGTTTTGACGAGCTCATCGGCGTACGAACTCGCACGGATGGTGGATACAGCGGGTGCGGCCGAGCTGAACCGGACGATGGAGACGGGTGGCTGGCGAAGGGTCTGACCACCCTTAACCCATTCAGACTTATCAAGAATGGTGGATGGGGATGGCTTAAAGAGAGATGCAGATGCCATGACTGACTTTTTATCCTTTTGAATTAAACACCACTCATTGTGTGTTTGGGTTCACTGGTTTTATACTTCCACTTGGTGTCACTAACGATATGTATTTTGAGGCCATAGTGTGTTGTCCAGTAGAAGGTTGCCACGTGGGTTGATAACTTTACTGACATGGCATTGGAACATGTTTTGAGATGATATATGATGAAGGGACGAAATCTGCCCCCCTCCCCTGTATGGAGTTTCTACCATCATCATTTTCTTTATAATTTAGGGTGGTCCTTTTATATATACACACATACCCAAAGAGATGGATTCACGTGAAACCAGCCTATTTTTGTCCGTAAGACCATAAAATAACACTAAAATTTCACAACAAAACATTGTGATTGTACAAAAAATATCGAACCCTTTACAATAAAAACCCTATGAAGGTTTAGTCTTATTTATGAGGTCTAATATATGGTCATTAGTTTTTGAAATAAAAAAATTCTTAATTATAATAGTTATGGGACGGTATAGCGAGTGGTATACATATATGTTTTTTTTATTTAGGAGTTAGTTTTTGAAAAGCTTCTTTAGGTAGCTGAGTAGCTCTTACAATAAGCTCTAAAAGTTTTTTGTACTTTTTTTTTTCAATTAGGTCCCTATGATAAAAAAAATGTTATAATTTTATATTATTATCTAGTTTATCAGTTAGTTTTTATCAAACAATGGTTGGTTTATGGATTAGACAACAGCTACTTTTTAGCGAAGACGACTATTTTACATTGAACATGATTTGGAGACATTAAGGGGCTGTTTGGTTCATGGATTTGGATGGAATTGAAAGGACCAAATTTTTTTGACCAAATTCCAAATATAATGTTTGGTTCATGGAATAAAACTGATGGAATCCTTTCAATTCCAATAAATTCTTCCACTCACGGATTTTACATTCCACGGCAATGCCCTCGGATTTCAATTCCTTTCCGACAAATTCCTTCCTTAATCCAAATTCATTCAACGTTGCGTCTACCATCTCATCTAATTGATCTCTGGTTCGATCTCCATCTGGTACGCTCTCGCTCGCTCTCTCTCTCTCTCTCTCTCTCGTAATTTCTCAATCTACACGAGATCGATAGACAACATATGTAATCAAAGGAATCGATTCAAGATAACTAGTTATCCATATCACTAGTCCAAATCCGTTATTCAAAAATCATAAAAGGTCACTTGTTGATATTTAATTCCGATTCCAAAGTTGAATTCCGTTAACCAAACAAAAAAAATTCAATGCGTTAAGAATTTCATTCCAATTCCATGCAACCAAACGCAATCACAAGGCATGGTCAAATTCCATTCTATTACCTCAAAGTCAAATTCATTTGATGAATTCCAATTCCATCGAATTCCATTATACGAACCAAATGCCCCCTTTGAATCATCTAACAATTATGAGCCAACAAAAAGTTCAAACAACTTTCACAAAAGTAATGTCATGAAACAACACCTTAAAGAGCAAAAAATAACCCGAAAATCTGACCTCTGCAACAAAATAACCACCTTCTAATGACCAAAATTTTGGACTTCACTCGATACAAATAGTCAATTCTATTTAAGATAAGTAGAAGAAACCCAGAGAAGCGCATAAGTTACTAATGACGTTGTCACTTCTAAACTCCTTGGCCCTTTGAGTATAGGTGGAATTACGGACACCATCAAGAACGTTCCCAATAGCCATGACACGATAAAAGTTCCAACGCTGCAACTCAAAATACATCAACGTTAAAAAAAACCAAACAAACATAGTTTTATTTGAATGTAGGGTCTAAGAGGTAAGATGTACTCGGATCTTACCTCTATCTCAAAAATAAATCAAAGTTAACAAAAAGAGCTTCTTTGGTGATCAGGGCGAACCCACTATGGTGCAAACGGTAGCACGGGCCACTGCTTCATTCCTCTGTTGTAGTGTAAATTTTTTAGGGTTGTGAAAGGTGCCACCATTATTATTTTGTTGGATGCAACCATATTGAAACTACAATGATAACACAGGTTTCTCTTGGCAAAGTTGGATTGCATGGTTTTTCTCCCATTACAGACACTAGTTCAAATCCCATTTGTATAATTTTCTTAGGGGCTGTATGGTTGTTTTTCCACTAAGTCTCGTATGGATAAAAATGTCTGTGTGGGTTAATCTGCCTGATGAAAGGATTGTGTTTTTTAACTGGGAAGGGCAGGTTTGGTAAAAACTTGGTTCTCTGCATGAAGTTCCCTCTAGAAACTTACTGAATAAGGCCACTTTTTATATCACTAAGCCACTACCAAACAGTCATGTATAACTGACTGGATAAGTTGCGAGTTTCATGAAGCTCATTAAGTTGCTAACAAACAGACCCTTAGTTTTTAGATTTTAGTTTCATGTTTTTTATGTTTCTGGAAAAAGTTTGCAATAAAAGATGCGACCACAAGACCTCACGTGCGAAAAGCAAGAAACTAACCAACAAACTAATGATGATTTTGGGAAAAATATTCATAGCTTCGTTTTTTATAATCAAATGGTGACAGCACTTGAAATAATTCCTAGGTCTGCCCTGTTGGTGATGTCTTAATGTGCTCTACAAAATCTGTGACGCAATAAAGCTACTTTTTGCAACTGCTAATATTAGTCTATTTTTATTATCAAAGTGAACAATATTGAATTAAAGATGTAGCCTAAAATGTGATCAAAGACTACCACAACCACTTTATAGCATATACGATTATAGCAAAAAGGATATAAAAGAAAACTATGAAGCATACCCATAAAGAAAAGCTCTGAGTTTGCTCTTCAGCCGGTCATGTATGAAATATATTGTGGTAATCAGTGATATGGCTACCTGAAGGGTTGGCCCTTCTTCGGTTGGAAAGAGCACGGTAAGAGCTGCAAGTACCACAAAGGCAATGGATGTTTTAATGATGAAGTTTGTAGCCGGGGTTCTGAACCTGTTTGTGACAGCCTGCACATAACGAGACTGACTTACTTCCCTCATCTTTTTCTTTACATCAATTTTGGGGTTTTTCCTCTCATAAAACTTTTGCATTATTATTTTGTCGTGTGCAGATTCAATTGCATCAACACTTGGTTTGTGTCCGGCATATTTTTGAACGAGGAAATTTCTAGCACTTTGGATTTCGTCTTCAGAAGCTTCGCTGCTGATACCAAGTCTTTTGTACGGGTCCTTTATGTTGATTCTAGGAAAAATGACTGCAGTTAGAAGAAAACATTAGAGTTTCAGAGTTTCGATTCACTCAAGACATGCTAACTCACATGAATACGATAAATAGTAGTCTTGGAAACAACAAATAATGCAAAAAGATAGAATATGAAATTTTTTAATATAAAAGACTAGCGCACATCAAAGAAATTGTTCTTTAGTGAAGGCTTGGCGTGTTATGGCGGCATTGACCATTTTTAAATACAATATGGAGCTAAGGATTACCAGATGATTCATCTCTAGCATCACCGAAGGAAGCATCCATGGCACATTTCACCAAAGACGTTCTTTTTGTGATATATCTCTGTGTAGTTCCAACCCAAGTATTTTGTCTGCTTAGATGACGACATCAGTAAATTAATCCCAATGGTCATTACCACATACAAACTCATCAAGAATGATCAGTAAACTACCTTTCAAGACAAAAGAACTGAGATTTACGCTGATCTTGGGAAACCAAAGTGCGCTTACATGGTAAAGCCGGACCTCTTGAACTGAGATGGAAGCAATACTTTGTGGGGCTCCCAGTCAATCCAGATAGATTCATCTTCTTATAGGTATGACCAAAATGCTACACCAAATTTGATCACAAGCCAAAGCCTTTGAAACAGAAACAAGCATAACCATGAGCGACGAACTGGTGCTAGAACATGAGTGGAACTCAACACATTCTCTTTTAAATTCATTCCCCAGTAAAGACTAGTTTGTTAGCAGCTTAATGAGCTTAATGGGACTCATGGCTTATTCGTTCAGCTATACATGACTGTTTGGTATTGACTAAATGATTTAGAAAGTGGCTCATTCAGTAAGCTTCTATGGGGGAGCTTTATGCAGAAAGCCAAGTTTTTCAAAACTTGCCCTCCCAATTAAAAAACATGTTCCTTCCATCTATGAAAACCTTCCCAATCTATACAGATAGATTAATCCACACAGACAACTTTATCCATACAACACTTAATGGAAAACCAACCATATATCCCCTAAATCAGTCATATAAACAGCCAATAACATACATGTTTCTTCCCAAACAGCCATTGCAATCCCAACCTCATCACAGTTATCATCCAGTCACAACCATCAGAGTCTTTTTAACTGCCTATAAGTTGGTTGGAAAATTGGGTAATCTCATTCAAAACTGGGTGAACATGAAGAATTTATGATACACAACCAATCGAGCAGGTTAAGCGAATGGAAAACAAGCATCCAGCATCCTCTTTCTCTTCCACACAGATTTACAAGGATCAAGAAAGAGGGCAACAAAAGTAAAAAAAAAAAAACTAAGCACATTTATCAGAAAAGACATATGAGTACGAATTATGTCACAAATCCATAAAAAAAAATTAATATCTGAAGTGTGTGATTGTCACTAAAACGATTCCCACAAAAATTTCAGTTAACCCATCCTGAATTCAGCTAATCCTATTTACAAATGCAGTTCTTAGTATTTAATAGTTGCAAGAAGAAGAAAATTCCCTCATTCTCAGCACCTGGTTTAATTATGTCTACCACTTGTAAACATAAGAAACCTCTCTATAAGCAGCACTCAAGAAGACACGTCAATTAAATTCAATTTCAATAGAATTACTCGTTAAACAACAAATAGCGATGCCGCTTATATTGGGGGAAATCAGAATGGGCATTAATTGAAATCTCAGCTTCCAATTCATCGACTGAAACCATACCTAGCAACATATTACTACAAGTTTTTTAGGCAAAATTAATACAAATTCACATGAGCATAACATAATTATACCCCCAAAAAAGAGAGACACAATAAAAACACGAATTACCTGAAGAGGATAACGATCAAAAAACGATATATTTTCTTTCGAAATATCAAACGATGAGATGAAACACTTTGAATTTACACGTAATTTCCATGGAAATTCAGACGACCATTTTGTAGCAACCAACGGATTAGGAGCAGCACCAGCAGCAGGGAAGGGGGTTTTGTGGATTGAAGCCTAGCTTCTGAACCCTAGAAGCATAAACCTACAAATATGGTTTACAAGGAGAGTTAGCAAGTGATCCGTTGTAGTCTAGTTGGTTAGGATACTCGGCTCTCACCCGAGAGACCCGGGTTCAAGTCCCGGCAACGGAAGTTTTTAAGCTTTTCTTTTTAAATAGAGTAAATTACATGATTGCTCCCTGTGATTTACACAAAATCACACTATGCGTCCCTAATCAAGCACCCATCTCTTTCTCTCTCATTCTCGTAATTTTAATAGAAAAAAAAAGGTTTTGAAATGACTAAATTACCCCTAAAAATCAACTCATCTAACAAATGTTTCTAACGGTGTTAGGGAAAAGGGACCAAAAGCGTATGAAAATGCAAACCACATGGATGTTTTCTATAATTATTTCAAATTAGAAACGTACGGTGTTATTTTGTGCAAACAACAGGACCACTCATGTAATTAACTCTTTTTAATATTAACAAAAAACATATAAGAAGATTAATGTAGTTTTATAATTGCAATTGCAGTTCAATAAAAAATATCAAATTATAATTGCAATTAATTGTCTTAACTTTATTTTTTATATATTATAAAGCATTTGACAAAAAAAATTAAAAACTATTTTTTATGCATGAAGTACTGTATATTGATGCATATTATTTAAAATTCAAGATTACAAGTAAACTATGCATAAATACAACTTATTAAAGCTTCATATTTGAAATTTGTGTAACTAACCGTGGATAAACATAATCAAATATAGAATAAACTTCTCATTTTAAAATATAAAAATCATAAAATATAATTAGAATAATTATCAAGTTCTAACAAAATAATTAATTATTATCTTTACATTTTAAAATATTAAAATTCTAAAATATAATTA
>NC_037528.1:16774803-16776866 GCF_001531365.2 Cynara cardunculus var. scolymus | reverse complement strand
TCTTTATTGAACCTAAATTAAATTATAACAAAAAAATTGAATTAAAAAATTACACAAAAAATAAGAAATTTTAAATAGTTACTTTGATACTAATATTGATATATTTTTATTAAATTTTTATGATATTTTTAGTTTTATATTTTATTCAAAAATAAAAACATCATCACTTTTTCAAAATCACATGAGAGCATATTATAACATCTACTGAGATAAAAAATAAAATAAATTATTAAAATCAAAATATATCTCGTTGCATTATGCAAGTACCTCTCTAATTTTTTAATAAAATTACTTCCTCCTCATTGTCATGTTTTAATTTACCATTTACACCGACAAATTTCACTAATCTTATGCCTTTACTTGTTTTTTCTATGTACTTTTATTTGTTTATGGGTTCCTATACATTAAAGAATATGTGTACTTTTTTATTCGTTTTATTTTCAAAAATATCTATACTATCTTATAAACTAGATTTATCAAAAGTTTTAAAAACAATTTTTAATGCTCAAAGTACTATACATTTATGCACAAAGTCTTAAAAATAACTCATAATGCATTAAGTACTACTATTTTATGCATTCAATCTTAAAATCTCTTAATCTACAATTAAAATAACATATAGTACAAGTTACCAATGCACATTATTACATTTTCTTTTCATGTTCCAAGATATTTTTTACACATTTCACTCATGTTTTCACCCTCTCATACATTTATGTCTTCTCCCCATCCCCCAATGTGATATTCAAATTGATATTTACCATGAGTTATTAAAAGTTATCTCATTCAATTGCTCTGGAACTCTCGATCTCTTGATTATTTGCTCTTGATGTAAATCGAATACATTTGTAGAGTCGTTTAAATATATTAGATTTTAAATATATTGGGTTTTAAAGTGTCATACAATTTTTTTATCTATACACTGTAAGTGGAACCATAACTCTTATTTATTCAAATTGTATCAATATGTAAATATCAAGTGTAACTTATATCATCGTTAAATCTTCTCTAATAAAACCAGTGATCGTTAAAATTCACGGCTCCCGCCGCATTGCGCGGATACACAACTAGTATACATATAATTGACATTATTACGAGAGTATAAATGTATAATCACATAAGAGCATATCCAACAGGTATTCTATATTTTGTCTTTATTCTCTTTAAATTTAGAGATTTCTCTATTTTTTTTATATAAAAGTTTATCATAATTATTAGAATATTTTTTTTAATATCCAAAAATTTTAAATAGCACAGATGTTGAAAATATTTTAATTTATAAATGTTGTATGACAATAGGCTTTGATATATATATATAGGGTTGGGTTCACGTGAGACCATACTGTTTTCATGAGACCCGTGAGACCATATTTTTACACTTGAAACTTCACAGCAAAAACACTGTGAAGGTTTGAAAAAGTTGAACCTTTATAGCAAAAACACTGTGAAGGTTACCTTCACAGCATTTTGCTGTGAAGTTTCAAGTGTAAAAAACTGATCTTACGGGTCTCACAGGTCTCACGAAAATAAATTGGTCTCACGTGATCCCAAGTCTCTCTTTCTATATATATATATATATCAAAAATAGTAAATGGTTCTTGCCATCCATTCATAACTATTATAATCCTTGTACTGCTTTTTTGTTACTAGAAAGGAAACATTTATAAAGAAGCCAGCCTAATGCAACTAGGTTCAACAAAAGAGAACCCAATCATTCATTATAAGGCACAAAAAAAGAGATGCCATATCTTAATCCAAACAACATCCTACGTATCACGTCAACCAAATCAAAAACATACATATAACGTGAATAAAATCAAATAAAAAACAGACAATTAATTGAGATCATACACGAAAACAAACAGTTTGGTGACAATACTACAACGTCAAAGGTCCAGATAAAAGCTTTGGCACAGGGAGGTACCCAGGTTTTTTTTTTCAAGCGGTAGCACCGGTTGACTATAAGAAACAAGTATAGAGATTTTTCATAAAATCGTCATTAGTCTAGTGGTTTCATATTTTTCCATATTGCAAAAAAAAAAAAAAAAAAAAAAAAAAAAAAA
>NC_037528.1:16727137-16774788 GCF_001531365.2 Cynara cardunculus var. scolymus | reverse complement strand
AAAAAAAAAAAAAAAAAAAAAAAAAAAAAGAAACACAGTACATCTGAAACTAAAAGTTAAAAACTAAGAAAATGATGCTAAAGATATTCGAACTCGGTTTAGGATGGAAGAAAAGTTTAGAAAGCCAACTTTACCAAGAGAAACTTATGTCCCTATTGTAATTTAAAAAAAATAGTGACACACAACAAATTTATACTACGACAGAGGAAATAAACAATAGCACATGCCACCTATGGCACCCTTCTGAGTCCATCCATGCTTTGGCATAACGGGACAATCGACAAAAAAGGTTTATTTCGAGAGCTTAAGATCTAGTTTTGGTACCACGAGAATTACCGAACAAGAGTTTATTTCAGGAGCTCCAAATCGAGTAAAGAGAGATGCAAACAATGGTTGTCCATAGCTTACTCAATGTGAACGAAGCCAGAAGGAACAAATGTAAAAATATACTGATTTATTTACCTATTTTATCCTTAGAATATGTTATATTTTTTAAGTTGGTTTGTTTTTGTACAAATTATTATTTATAGACCAACAAATAAGACCGTTGGATAAAATGTATCTCAAGCATGAAAATACGATGTCCGATGGTTATATTCGACGATTAGACAACTAGAAAATACGTTACTTAACAATATACGAGTTAAATGAATATCTTATTTATTGGTTTTTATTTCAAAAAATTCAACTTACAAATAAAATACATGTTTAAATAGAAGAAACAATTTTTCATTTCAGAATTTTCAACAGTACAACAAGTTGTGTCATAACAGATTAAGTTACATAAACATTGGAACAAAAGCAACTACAATAACTGGACTTAGGGATGTTTGTGGCCTGGTTTAGACGGCTTAATCCCCCAAACCACAAACTAAACCGTAATGGCGGCTTAGAAATTTTCCAAACCGAACGGTTTGGCCGCAAACAGTAATTGGAATGACAAACATTGAGCAATTTGGATTTTTGACGGATTTGAGGATTTTGTCTATTTAGATGACACGATCACTTAAGAAATGAAAACTAAAGATATAATGTATTGGATTGGGTTTCGATGATAATGTAAATTATGACAAGAAGGGTAAGAATCACCATTGGATTAATACTAATTGAAGATGAACAGTAATGAGATGTACTGAGATGAACCAAATCAATTCTCGTATCAAAAGCAACTAATGGGTTGGGGATGAGATTAAAAGTGATCAAGGCCCATATCCCTTTTTACCCTTTCCATCTTAACTCTTGTTCTCACAACATCATTCATCTAGATCTTTATAGATATAATACAAAATTTATATACGGATTTAAAACATATAGATATATAAAAGTTTTAGACCAAGGATCGTGTCAGAAGTGTAAGAAAATATCTGAACCCTCAGTGTCAACCCATTCCATGTGAATTGCATTACTCATGAGAATTAATCTAGTGCATCTTGATGCATGTGAATTGCATTACTCATGAGTAGGCATGGCAACGGGGCGGGGATGGGGCGGGGATTGTAATCCCCGGCCTCGGCCCCGGTTTGTAATACCGTCCCCCGGCCCCGGCCCCGGTCCCCGGCGGGTACGGGGATTACCATCTCGTCCCCGGTCAAATTCTAGATTTCCCCGGTCAAAACCCGGTAAACCCCGGTCAATCCCCGGTCAAAACCCGGTAAAAAGTATGCTTTAGTTTGATTATACCGGGGATCCCCGGCCCCGACCCCGGCCCCGTTTYGAGTAACATTCCCCGTCCCCGGCCCCGTCCCCGGTTTGAGTCTACCGGGGATCCCCGGCCCCGGCCCCGAGACCCGTTTTAGCGGGGAATCCCCGTCCCCGTTCGGGTCGGGTGAACCGGGTTCCCCACCGGGTCGGGGCAAATCACCATCCCTACTCATGAGAATTGATCTAGTGCATCTTGATGCATATTATCCATATTGATGATTGATATCATTTCTTACCATAATTTATATTCTCACAAGAATTGATCTGCTGCTTCTCGATGTACACCGATCTATGTTTTTATGACAACTTTCATTCTCACCGAATACTAACGATAATTATGGAAGGAGGGAAGAAATGGGATTGGGTTTTTAGGAATGGGGGAACTCCTTTTGTGAAGGGGAAAATATTTTTGTCCACGTGGTGCCAAGTATCGGAGAGAATCCCCGGAGCTGCGATCGACGACGTTGTCTCTCTCTCTCTCTCTAGAGTCTAGTAAGATAAAGTCGTGTCGCCGATAGGTAAAACCCACCCCCAATCACTCGCTCTATCTGGCTAGCTTCCGTAAATCTCCTAATCTTCACCCCAATCACGTACTTCCCTTAACCCATTTTCATCTATCTACGCAACACCAACTCGTACGACTCGATTTCCACTTCTAGGGTTTCTTCTTTTCCGTTAATGGTCAACCGATGAACTGATTTTTAGCTTTGCCTCATTCAATTTCAATGATGGAAGTTCCTAATTCGGGAGTTGAGAGTCAAACTCTTGACCGGAGTCAACAGATTGACGGCGATGTGTCGAAGTTAGTTGTTGCCGATGGTGGAGTTAAGGTGGAGGTTGGTAATGCTGGTGGAGGAGCTCAAGTTGTGAAGAGGAAGCGAGGGCGGCCGCCTAAGGTTCAGGCGAATCCGCTGTCTGGTAAGAAGAGTAAAGAAGAGGACGAAGATGAGGACGTTTGTTTCATTTGCTTCGATGGCGGGAGTCTCGTGCTATGCGATCGCCGGTTTGTCTCGTCTTTTTTTTTTGCTTGATCCGTAGAACTGCTGTGTCCGTTTTTGGGTATTTGATAAATGTATTCTTTTATTGAACTGCATGTGATTAGCATTTTCATTCAAAGAAATTAATTTTTGTTCAATCGATGATTATATCAAGGTTTTTCCTTGTAGGGGTAAATGTAGTACGATAAAATTATATGCTTTTTAAGCTGATGAACAGGCTGATTATGTTTTACCTTTTGGGTGTAGGGGCTGTCCAAAGGCATACCATCCTGCTTGTATCAAGCGAGACGAAGCATTTTTTAAATCCAAAGCTAAATGGAACTGCGGTATGTTGCTGTTCATGTTTATGCTGTGTAATTGTTTTGGTTTGCTTCATGATTCATGTTGTTCTCCTAGAAAAAGAAGTTCATACCACTAGCTATGATCTTGATACATGTGTTAGGATGATGGTAATAGAATGCTGGCTTCACTATTATTAAACACACATGGGGGAATTTCTGAATGTGCAGAAATGACTACATATATGGTTATTGTTGCTCACAGAGCAAAATAAAGTGGGACTGTAGTTATCACTATTGAGATATGGAGTAGGCATGGCTGTTAAGAAACCTTCTGGGTTCAGTTAGGTTGGTGCTAAGTGCATCAACTCTTGAGGTTCAAGATTTTGCCTAGATATGTCATATATATTTTAACATTTCTCTCCATCAATTTTCTTTGAACATTTCTATTCAAATTAATTGTGTGCATGTAAGTTGTTTGTGGGTACTTGAGTTTATGAACGAAAGACACATTCTTGAGAATTTGTTAAAGACAATGACTGCGGAACTAGATTCCAGATGGACTTCTACTGTCAATATTTAGTTATTTACCATAATAATTTACCCATTTGAGAGCTAGACGAGGAAGGGCCTATTTAATACAAAGAACAATGCTACACGATTGACGTTTCTTGGCTTTATTGCCTTGATTTGCTCAGATTCATGCTGTTGCTTAATGTTACCTGTGGTTCCTCTTACTTTTACCCTATATTAACTTTGGGATTTATTGCATATTTATATCTATTCGCTTACTATCCATGTTCTCAAACAAGTTTTCCGTTTATCCCTATTAAAAAAATTCAACAATGTAGGTCATGTGTATGGTAAAGTCGGCATAAGAATTCAACTAGTTCGAAGTGAATGTAAAGCCATTCTTTTGTAACTCATTTGACTAAATGAGTCAATACGCTATTACAGAAAATGAATGTGAAGCTGGAGGAATAACTCTAAATGTAAATTAGTTAGGTTCTTAGCATAGTGAATTCTTCACCTTCCAAATATTGTTGCTTACGATACTTGATTTCTTTTTGGTTCATTTTCCTTGTTGTTTGTTGGCCACACCCCTCTTTTTCTTTTTGGACTTCTTTCCTATCATTACTTTCATAGGTTATTTTGTTTGACGTCAAGTTATTTTGAAATAAAGATTGCTGTCTGACAGTGATAACTTACGAAAAAGGAAACAGAAAACAAATGACATGTATATGATTATATCTATGGTATAGTTTCCAACTTATTATTATTCATTCCACCCAGTCGTTTTCTTTTATATTTCCTGTAAATCAATGCGATATTGGTGTAGAAAATCCAAATCATGCTTCTCTTTTTCAGAAACTACCATTATCTGCTTGGCATCTTGAGAAGCCAAAAAATTTCATGGAGTTCCCAATTTGAACGCAAAAGGCAGCTCTTCCACAAATTAGTAACATGTTGGACAGGGTAGGTATCACTTAGGCATCAAGGGGTAGATGTTGTTCAATCATTCAATGCTTTTTTGGGGGGCATCTTGGCGGAGTTATAACCTTAATTATGGACCTCTTTGAGATCCTAAAAGAGTGCAACTCAATTTGTGCCAAAGAAAGAGACTAACATATTGCACAATGGTTTTTTCTTTTGGGGGGGGGGGGGTTGAACGATGCAAGAGGGAGATGAAAATTTTGCATGTAAGTGAACAAGGAAGAGAGATAATTTAGTGGTGAATAATTTGACAGCCAAAAATGTTAGAGATAAAAATGTATACAACACATTGAGAGTAACCCTGTTTGAAATGGGTACTGCTTATGCAAACTCTTGCATTTTCAAAATCCTTAAGAACTTCATATTGCAGGTTTCCAGAAATATTACCAGCTGGGTATTGAATTTTCTATATGTGAAGTCACTTGATATTGAAGTTTTAAGTGTTCAGTTCAAAAGTTAGCTTTCTAGCATATTTCTCGACTATCTTGATATCAATTGCAAAAGCTAATTGAGTTGGTTGCAAGATTCTTTAATATCATTGTGTTTATATGAATTTCAGGTTGGCATATTTGTAGCATATGCGAGAAGACAGCACATAACATGTGCTTTACTTGTACATATTCATTGTGCAAAGGGTGCGCTAAAAAGGCTGATTTTGTGTGTGTGAGAGATGATAAAGGCTTTTGTACTGTTTGCATGAAAACAATCATGCTGATTGAAAATAGTGGACGAGGGAAGGATGAAACGGTATGCAAACTATGTTTCCTAATTTACTGTTGATATATGTAATGTGGCTGAATATTTTCTATATAAACAATACTTCTTTTGGGTTGGGTAGGCAAGATCTTTCTACATTTTTTCATCTTTGGATTATGATGCTATAATTGGGAATTTGATATTTTTGTGACCGAAGGTAACAATTAGAATAATGTATGGATTTTTATGTGCTACAAAAGAATGTTGCTGTTTTTTTTTGCAATAAACCGAACCAAACCAAACGTACCCACTATATCCCACTCTGAGGTAGGGTTTAGGGTGAGTATGCATGTAGTCCTTTCCTCTACCCCTAAAAGGGTAGAGAGGCTATGTTTTTTGGAATGATTATACCATTTGCAATTTCCTAGGTTAATGATGTCTTGTTAGGAATAATTTGACATTATCATATTTTTATTGTTAAGATTATTGGACTATATGTATCATTTTGAACTAAGGATTTATAAAGTAATGGCTTGTTTTTGTTTGATGTGCATGTCCTCTATGAACTCCCTATGTCTTATTGTTGTTTTCTTGTTAAGTATTAGCAACATCTGGATTTAAGTCTTCAACTATATTTACTCACTTTTATGTAGTTTTAGACCTCGATGTTGTATCACAAGTCACTTACTACGAACTTAATTGATAATTGGCTTCTAACTTATAATGCATGTGTTGGTAATAAACAAATATCAAAATGATGACAACAAGAGTCAATATCATCCATGCTGGGATTTTTTAGCATTGATCAATTCTTGGCATTTTGGGCACTTCTGCTAATGTTCAAGATGTTGTTGGACTTAATTAGGATAGCTTTCTTGAGGTCGTAAACTAGTGGCTTGCTGAAACATCAAGATTCTACTTCCCATTGAAGTTATTCTTTCAACAGTTTTGCTTATATGTTCTCATCTGCAAGTTTTCCAGGCTCGCGTGGATTTTGATGACAAGAGTAGTTGGGAGTATCTCTTCAAGGTATACTGGGTCTACTTAAAAGGAAAGTTATCTCTAACTTTTAATGAGATTACTCAAGCTAATAATCCATGGGAAAGATCTAGTGCAATTGCTTCAATTGAACCAACTGGTTCACATATCAGTGCCAGTGGTCGGAGAAGCATTACATCAGACGCATCTTTTGGAAATCTTGAGGCTAATGAATCCAAAAGAAGAAAGACATATGAACAGACGAATGGACTTCCCAAAGAAAGCCGGTCTATGGTTGAAAGCAAAGAATGGGCAAGCAAAGAGCTACTGGATTTTGTTGCGCACATGAAGAATGGTGATACATCTGTGTTATCTCAGTTTGACGTCCAGGCACTTTTACTAGAGTACATAAAAAGAAATAATCTCCGGGATCCTCGAAAGAATACTCAAATCATATGTGATTTGAGGCTAAAGAATCTCTTTGGCAAATCCCGTGTTGGTAATATTGAAATGTTAAAGCTTCTGGAATCCCACTTCGCCATCAAAGAAGATTCGCAGAAGAATACGATCATCGGTACTGCAAAACAGAGTGTCGCTGATTGCAGCACTGATAATACGCTTGTGGTGGGTAACAAGGAACGCAGGAATCACTGGAAGGGTGAACAACGCACAACACAGATTAAATTGGATGAATATGCTGCAATTGATGTGCATAACATGAACTTGATATACCTGCGGCGTAATTTGATGGAGAGTCTTATTGAAGATAGTGAAAAGTTTCATGAAAAGGTAGTTGGTTCAATTGTGCAAATAAGAATATCTGGTAGCGATCAGAAGGATGATATGTACAGGCTTGTCCAAGTAGTAGGTAATGCAAATTTAGCACCCATGCAGGAACTGTTATGTGAGGTTTTGATTCTTTGTCTCCTAAAATTTACGATTGTGTTTTGCAGGTACGACTAAAGTGGATGTACCATATAAAATTGGCGATAAATCAGTGGATGTTATGCTTGAAGTATTGAATTTAGACAAGAAGGAGACTGTGTCAATTGATACAATTTCAAACCAAGAGTTATCTGAGGTAATTAATTAGATTTTCATAATAACTCCTACTCCGTTATTCGTATCCCTTTGAAAATACTCGTACTATATAAATGCAATGCATATACAAGGAATGAGGTTCCCCAGTCCCCTCTCCATGAAGAATATTAAAGCTGAAGGGGGTGATAGACAAGAGCTTTTAGGCCATAATCCCGTATTGCGAAAATGTAAAGGGTCCTAAATGATTTAGCATTTTGAATTTCTCTCCCCCCTAAATTCCTAAGTACCCTCATGGGGAGTCAATGAGGACACCTCAAATCATATACACACACACATATATATATATATATATATATATTACCATAGGGTCAGGTTCATGGAAAAACCCCAAAAAATGAAAAACTTAGGAACACCCTGGTAAAGGTTCATCTGGAAGGTATGTACATACAAGCAATTCGTCCGGTATGCACACGTGCATAAAAACCAAGAAACAACTTCAATTACTTGTATGCACATGTGCATATAGTTCAAATGAATGGTTACTAGGGTGTTCCTCAGTTTTTCATTTTTTTGGGTCTTTCCCTGAACCTCCCTTTGTTACCATATATGTATATATAGTTTTGGCTTCCTAGGAGGTCTAGTGTTCAAATCCCACCCTAGTCAATTAATTGATTGGTACCTCCTTCCGTAAATGCCTTGCCTTCGGCGTGCCCTCAAAGGTCCGATTCCAGGGGAGGACAGGTTGTCTTTTCCGGTGCTTGCTTATGAGGTATGGCAAGTAGGGCTCACAAAATGTGGACCACGGGGCCATGAGGTCCCCGCCAATAAACTTTTTTTTTTTTTGTATATATAGTTGAGCATTATCAAAAAATAACCTGTCGATTGGTAAGGTCTATAGAGTGAACAACTTATATCAGATCACATCCAGGATTTTATTTATTTCCTTTCAAGTTAGATTACAAGATCAAGCTATTGTAATGAACCCGCCAAGTGTTGCCAGACACATACCTCAGTATATTAACATCTAGCATATCTTATTTGTTTTCCATTCAAGGACATAACTGGCTAGATATTGATGTTGTGAATATTCATTTTACTTGATGAATTTGCATTATATGAGATTTCCTTTCCTTGCAAGTATATTCATTGTTCTAGGTCTCAGTTTGACAAATTTATCATCTTTCATCGACATTAAAAGTAAATTTTGAGACAGAAAGGTTGCTGATGGATCTTAAAAGTTTTGGCTACCAAAAACTTTACATCCTTTATGCTATTTACCATATATTTATCCCAGAAGCTACAGAGTGTTTCGAATTGGCTTTATATAGATCGGGAAAATGGTATTATGGAATCCTGTGCGACAAATAGTGTTTGCAGAATTCTTAACCCACCAATAAGCTCTGTTAACCTAGTGGCCCTTATGTGTTATGAATTGGGATGGGAGATCTCTTTCATAAGTACCATCTTCATATTAAATCCTTCAGATACTTGTATCCTAGATTGATTATGTGATAATTACTGGCTTTCTTGGGTTCTGCTCCTGCTGGTCGACATATAGTTATCAGCAGTGTTGATGTATTTTCTTATGAACTCCTTAAGTGGTAGACTGAGGGCCTGTTTGTTAGCAGCTTAACGAGCTTAATGAGACTCACAGCGTATTTAGTCAGCTATACAGGACTGCTTGGTAGTGGCTTATTCAGTAAGCTTCCAGGGGGAGCTTTATGCAGAAAGCCAAGTTTTTTCCAAACTTTCCCCTCCCAATTAAAAACACGATCCTTGCGTCTATGAAAATACCCTCCCAAACAAAACCTTCTCAAACTATATAGACAAAGTAATCCACACAGACAACCTTATCCATACAGGACTTAATGGAAAACCAACCAAACATCCCCTGATAGTTACATAACCCATGGTTCTTCATTTTCTTTACCTATAATTCTCTTTTACCAACAATCATATTGTTCATCAACTATGGTTCCAATGATAATTACTGGTCCTTTTATCTTTTTCAGGACGAATGCAGGCGCCTGCGAGAGAGTATAAGATGTGGGCTTGTGAGATACTTTACTGTAGTAAGTCTGCATGTTGATTTTTCTTGAATTTTCTAATGGGGTTTAACTCCACCCACTGTATTTGCTAATGCCAAGTTTTGTGCTTCTGCTAGGGTGAGATACAAGAAAAGGCAACAGCCCTCCAGTCACTGCTGCTTGATGATGTGAGTTATTTTGTTTCAAGATATTGTGCATGAAAATAAGATTTTATAATCGCGTATATATGGTAAAACTTACATGTTACCATGGTTCATTTTTGCCATTTTGCTTTTTAATGATTTTTGTAGTTCTCTTTGTTGCTTTAGTTGATTGGTTTCTTGTTCCTTCTATAATATAGAGGATGGAAACGGAGATGCTGCGGCTCAATCATCTTCGTGATCGAGCCAGTGGAAGAGGGCAGAAAAAGGGATATCCTTTGGTTTCAGTATATTTTTTTATTTAACTTTCTTTCATAGGGTTGATCACCTGATAATTTTGGGTTATTATGGAGAAGCAGAAACAACTTGGAGAAAAAATGACAAAAGTTAAGCGATCATTCAGGGGCACACTCCTATTAGTATGGATTAAACGGAAACCATCGGTTTTGCATGTATTGTATCCGGAATCAGGATCCTCGTAACAAAGTGCCCGATAATGTTTCCTTAACTAATTATCAGTTTGGATTCATTTGCTATCCGATAACCAGATTATCCAAAGATACTTAAATATCTGTATCTAATGAGGGGTTTAAATTTTAACCTCAATTTGTAATCTATAGGATCATAATCGTGCATGCTATTGATGTTACATACTTGTGCATCAATATTTAATACATATGAACTTTTGCTACTAAGTTCTGTGAGTTTTATACTTTTAGGTTCTGTTTTCTCGGAATTCCTTGACAAATTCTACTCTTAGAGAATGCGTGCAGAAACTCCAACTTCTGAAGACGCCAGAAGAGCGTGAACGAAGGTTACAGGAAATCCCCGAGGTCCATTCTGATCCAAAGATGAATCCGGACTATGAATCTGATGATACAGAGGAATATTTTAACAACGAACATGGTTTGTTCAATGCCCTTTTCACAATAGAGCATTTTTCTGTAGTTTCACATATTCGTTTAGTTCCTACTTTCGACTTTGTTAACCAATGGCGTCGTGAAACTCTCCAGGAGAACACGTGAAGCCAAAATATCCTTGGGTTAGTGGCATGAATACAATCCCTCCTCAGAAAGAAGCAGAGAGTTCAAATGATCAACCCAAGGAGATGGATATCACAGCTCACCCAAATGTTGAGGAGGATTCTAGCAAGGCTATGGAAAGATCAAACACATCAAACACGGGAAAAGATGTGTTTGGATCAAGTAACTCGGAGAGACCACAAAACGAGATTGATTGTAATGGTTCAACGATCTCAAAATGCAATCAGGAAGCTGCTGTAAGCTCATCATTATCCAACATTGCATCAGAACCAGCACCTTCATTTCTCTCCATGATGATGGATAATCCATCTGTTGATGAAGATGCATGGCATTACCGAGACCCAAGTGGAAACGTTCAAGGTCCGTTTTCTATGGTACAGCTGCAGAAATGGAGTATAGCTGGATACTTTCCAGCTGATATGAGGATATGGGCGAGCCGAGAGGCCGATTCGTTACTTCTGACCGATGCAATACAGGCGCAGTTTCACAACTATGATGGCCGGTGGCACGAGAATGTAGCTTCCAACAACAAAATTGGTAATCAAACTGAGGGTGCCAATGTTTGCAATGCAGTTCCTTCATCCACCATTCCTGCAACTCCATTTGCTCTTGATTCTGTCAATCTTGAGAAGTTACCCGATACTCGTGCTTCCTCAGGCCAATCTTCTGGACAGAACTGGAATGCTAGCAATTACAATTTGAACTGTAATCCCCCAACCACAAGTGTTGCTTCTTTGACCAAGCCAAATGAGTCAGTGAAACCGTTTGATGCTCGAGATATGCCTAGTTCTACTCCGAATGTTTCTTCAGTTTTTACTATCACAGATGCAGCTCTTGTGGATTTGCCCAGTCCCTTGCTGAAGAAGGCGAGCCATGTAAACGAGAAAGTTCAAGATGCTGGAGGCAAGGAACCGAAACTTTTAGTTCAAGAATCGGGGAACCCGCCTAGCTGGAGTACTGCTTTAAGTCTAGTAGTTGGTGGGGCCCAACTTCCCGAAACGGCTGATGAATGGGGTAGATATCCTCCTGCTGCAGTCAAACCCGAGGAATGGGACTCGGGCCGTGTATCCGGCTATTCTTCAAAACCTATAGAGGTACCGGGTCATCAAGTTGCAACTACAAACTCCACGATCGACCAAATAATGCATTCATCGCCTCCACCATCGTCACAGCCATATAACAATTTGCCATCATGGCATGGACTCGGTGAAACGATCGAATTCAGCACATTGGCAGAGGAATCTGTATCAGATCTCTTGGCTGAAGTTGATGCAATGGAGTCTCGAAATGGTGTGCCTTCACCTACTTCTAGAAGGAACAGCTTTCTCGAGGATTTATTTAATGGGTCGATTGATGATTTCAGCCCGACTGCTGATCAGGGTACGAGAAGTGATGGTTTTAGCTCCACTGCAGATTTACAGTTACATCGGCAATCCACTTCTACAACAGTTGAACATCTAGCGGGGGTCTCTCAAAGCAACAATAATGTCTTTGATATGGTGAAGAGGTCCACCGGCTTACACCAGTTCTCTTTCGGCCTTGAGACCAAACCCACTGGTGCGGTTACCATTCCTCAGACAACAAATTCGGAAAATATGGCTTTTAAGTGGGCTGAAATGGGGGGTTCCGAGCTCCAGCCTTCCCGTCTAGACATGATCGATCTAAATGATTCCACCAGGGCTGAAGCTGACGAGGGAACCAACGATTATCAAGTTGAAGAAAAGGTGAAAAACCATTCAGGATTCATGGGCCATGGCATTGGCAGGGCAGGCGGTAATACGGTACAACAACCAGAATCCCGTGGAGGAAGGAAGATGAAAGCTGGTGTATCAGGTGAAGATATAAAAACAGGAACAAAGCTCAGTGGTGGTTTCCCGGATAAAGAGGAGGAAGAAGGCGAGTTTATCCAGCCAGAGGCACCCCCACCCCCACCCCCACCACCATTGCTGCCACCGCCACCACCACCACCACTACCGCCACCTCCGCTAACAATGGGACTGGACGTGGTTGATTCACGTAGAGTGGGATCAGAAACAAGCAATCCAAAAATTTCAGGAAGAGCATCTCAAGGAACCACAAACACAGGCCGACACAGCAATGCTAGTCGGAGCGGGAATGCAGGGCGGGAGCGGGAGTCACAGCACCACCGGAGGTCTGGCGGGGATAGATACAACAGTAACAGTCCAAGAGAAAGGAGTCATCATGTGGAGGATACAGGTGGTGGATATAGTAGAAGCAGTAGAACTCCATGGAGTAGGCAATCTTCTTCTTCTTCGTCTTCATATTCTCGACCACCACCACCAGCAGCAGCAGCAGCATCAAAAGGGCAGCGTATTTGTAAATTTTACGAAAGCGGGCGTTGCAAGAAGGGATCGGCATGCAACTATCTGCACCCACAGGACAGGTAATTTGGGATTTGATGGTGTTTGAATCTGTTTTTGTATAATCAAAGTATGTAGTAAGTTAGTATGGTTATTATGTTGTGTAGATGAAGTCAGATATGGAGGTGTGACTTTGCCTTTGATTCAAATTTACTCAACAATTTGGTCTGGGAATGAATCCCATATTCTCTTTCTCATGCTTATCAATTCAGTTACTTCATAGTCCTTCATTAAATCGCTTACCCGGTAGGTGCTTACCGTCTAAGAGTCATTATCCTCACTTACCTTATCGCATAACATTTTTTGCCATTAAAATGGTTTGTTGGTAAGCATCTCTTACACGGGTAAGATTTTTGGTTCATGCCCTATAAGGTAAGTGACACCTGGTAAGCGTTTAACCTGGAAAAGTTTGCAGAACAACCCCTAAATCTTTTAATTGAGCATGGTTTAAATCAATAATCCCTGAATAACAGATGTTTTAAGTATAGAACTAATTTTATCTCAAACACGTATAGGCGGTTTAAAAATTCTAGTTATATGATTGCCGGATAATTGATTTAGTGATAAATTAAACTTGGTTGTGAGATATCACTCTGGAAAAAGCTAGAATTCTAACCTTGTGTCAGGAAGGACGGGCCAAGGGATAGTCTCAGGTAGACAGTTTCTATGGGACGCAAGCCTCTCAAAACGTAACAGAGATGTGCAAAGGTTGACGTATGAGATTGATTGATTCCATTTCTCCATTTTTATGAGACTAATCTTAACCATGTAATTTGAGATTGAATCATGTGAGACCAACTTGTTTTCATGAGATTTTCACTTGAAACTTCACAGTAAAACTCTGTGAAGAGGTAACCTTTACAGTGTTTTTGCTGTTGCTGTGAAGTTTCAAATGTAAAAAATTGGTCTCACGAAAATAGACTGGTTTCACGTGAATCCAATCCTACTAAAACTTTGATATTATTTTGAGATTAAGAAAACAAGTTGTGTATGTTAGATGGAATGTGAATCAAGAATACAAAAATAGTAGGAGATAAATGGGTTCAGTTGTGTTGGATGGATGAATTATACTAAAAGGTGCATGTATCTTATTGATGGTTGCAAATTTGACATTTTTATTTTCGTAACAGTAGCAAAAGGAAGAAAAACAAAAGCAAAATTCCGTTTATATGTTACAAAAAAAACCATTTATATGTCATTTTTTTTAGTTAAACCTTATTCTTTTAGAATAAATTTTCATTTTATTTTTTGATATGTTAAGTATAATGTATCCTCGTTTGAAATTATTTCTGAATCTACCTTTATATAGGGTATGAAAATTTTGAAATATTAATCAAGATAATTACATATATATGATATTATATTACAATATATAATGATCTGAATATGATGAAAAATACCATCTTTATCCCAATCTCCAGGCCCGTTTCTAACATTTTTTAGGCCCTGGGCGAACGTAAGAACAGGGCCCCCTGTAAGAAACAAAGTTTTTAGCAACGATTTTTGTCGTTGCTAAATGTCCATTTATCATCAGAAAGAGTACACCAACAACATGTCGACGCTATAACTTGTGGCGGAAACATGTTATCGCTAAAAGGCGCATCATCAAAACTCACTTTTCTTATAGCGTCGACATGTTATCGCTAAAAGGCGCATCATCAAAACTCACTTTTCTTGTAGTAACATTCGGTAAGTACGAAAATAAATTCAATAAATGTTTTTTATTAGTATAAAATTGAGTACAAGAAATGCTAATAATTTACTGARGAAAAAAATCTTATTTATCTTTATTATATATATATATATATATATATATATATAAGAGTACTTAAATTTACGTACTTCTTATTAGGTAATTTAAAACCAAGAGTATAAAAACTATGGTTGATAATTTTTTATAAAAAGTAAGAATTTTTTTAGTTCATAACAAGAAATATGTGTTATTTTGATATAAAAAGATAATTCGTGTGAATGAAGTAATCATTAGAGTCAATGAGAGATCAATAATAAAGAAGATTATCAAGAATTTTTTGACAAGTAAACAAATGAGGATCAATAAAAATACAAAAGAAAAAAATGATCTATTGAGATCCAGTAAGAATAAATAATGAAATTAACATATAATATACAAGCTCAACAAATGATTGTTTGAGCACTTAAATGGAATCTTATGATGTGGTGGAATCCCAATGAAAGATACATAAGTCAAACAATCGATGAAAACATTTAAATTATATTTTTCTTCTTTGTTTGCTCAACTAAAATAAGATATTAAGATTTTTTTTGATTAACCTGGATATCCAACCCGCTATGCGAGCCGACTAATCCCAGGACGACCACCTGCTTTGCAGATAGCCCGGAGTTACCGCATTTGAACCTTCGTAGCCACAAAGGGATTTTTATTTCTCCTTGGATTTGAACCTGAGACCTCCTGGTACTTTTGACTTTTGGAGCCAAACTCAAACCAATCAGGCACCACCCTTGTGGTTAAGATTAAAATTTTATGGAACATGACATATATAAGAGACATTACTAAATACATCTAGTACAAAAAATTTATTGATTAATCACAAAACCATGAAACAAGTCAAAATTATAAGAACAATAGATTGATTGTCAAATAATAGTAAAATATTTTATGTAGAAACAAAAATAGATAACAATAGTCAATAAAAGCAATTAGAACAAGATAATCAAATAGCAATAGTCAATAAAAACATAAATTGATAAAATATCCAAAAAATATATATAGCAATAGCAAACACATGATCTTAACTTTGAATTATTGAAGTACGAAAACAATCAAGTTTTTAGAGATAGCAATAGCGAATATCATTGGACCTTGTTGGAGATAAAAAAAGTAGAGAGGAAATAAACAATAGCATATAATGAATGACCAATTAAAATTTTTTTTCTTCAATGTAATTAGTTGATATATTTTTAAGCCCTTATTTTCTACTAAATTCTTTTTGTCTCTAATTATATGTTACAATTTTTAGATTTCTTTAATTTATTAAAATCTTTTAGACTACTATTGTAGTTTAAAGGAAAATTTTGGGCCCCTGATATTTTTGGGCCCTGGGCATGTGCCCGTGTCGTCCTCCCCCAGGGACGGCCCTGCCAATCTCCTACAAGTAAAGATGACTATTCTCGACTTTAGACTTAAAACTCGATCATGCAAGGAATCTGACCTTCTAGAATAAGTGTGATCCATAAAAAAATTTCAAACAATGACACCATTTGCTAAAGGTTAAAGAAATTAAAATTATCCATATAAACATGGTAAAACAAAATTTCCTGTTGTTCAATAAAAAATCATATATATACCCCAAAGTTTTAAAGGTAAAAATCTAATGAAATGATGACTCAAACTCGGCAGCTTCACCTACAAGAGATCTTATCTCAACAACGATGATCAACTTGGTACCATAAAATTTTAGTCAAAAACATAATTTTAATAAATATAGAGCGGCACAACCAAACATTACGATAACATCTTTTAGAACCGTAAATGTTTTATGGACAGTGGCCCATGGATTTTTAACACAAATAAGTGGAGCCATAGACACTAAAAATCGTCTCATCTCCATGAAACACAACATTGATGTTGTTTGAACAGGAGGAGACCGACGTAGTTATCGTTTATCTCCCATCATCAGTAAAACTAAGTTCTCTTTGTTGACCGGTTGGAGTTTAAAAAACGACAAAAACACTATTTTGGCATTATGATTGTAGTTGGAGGATAAAAACAGTGAGGGACTATTTATGTAATTAACTCATTTTTGTTCAAACGGTGTCTCTGCCGACGACTTCAAAATCAAACCGATCACTGCACCAATTTACCGACGCATGCAAAATCGATTCGACTTCAGCCGTCACAATGTCGTCAACGTTAACGCAGACGCAGAGATATGCCGCCGGAGCTTTATTTGGGTTGGCCCTAAACCAGGCCCAGATCCACCAAACCCTTCCCTTGGGTTCCTCCCACGATGACCCCACCGAAGACCGTCTTAGTAGTGCAAGCAGCACCGATTCCGTATCTGAAGATAATCAGCTCTGGGTTAACGAGTCATCGGGTCTGCTCCGCCCTATTTTCAGGTTTTGTTCTTCATCATCAATCCAATCAGACAGCATGTATATCTGTAGTTAGGTTAAAACCGATTCAAGATTGATGATTCTGTTTTACTTTGCCAGCTAAATGTGAAATTTTAATGTAACGATTGATGAACTAGTAATGTGTGATTCTATCATTGATCAAAATTTGCCCCAATTTAACACTACTTCCTTCTCATAACTAGAGTTCATCTTGCCAGAAATTTTGTTCATACACGAGTTCCGGATGGTATGCAAAGGGGGGTTTTTGTCATCTTGAAATCTTAGTTGATTTTTATAGTTATTTTTGCTATTTCCCCATGCCCTAATGGCTAATTCTTCCTCAAATCAATATACTGCTACTCCTATTGTACCCACTGCTAATTTTTCTTTGCAATGAAAGGGACACTGATTCTATTATATGTGCTTGTGATGGTGATTTCTTATGAATGACAACTTCTGTGGAGGACAGGTTTCTAGATATTGACAGTTCAGCCTGGTCTGGCCTAGAGGAAACTGCTGGTTCTCAAAGTCATCATGTCGGAGCGGTATGACCTTTTATACTTGTGTAAATACTTTATCAAAAATAACTTCCTTATCATCATTCATATTTTCATCCCTACAAGATATCTTGTCATTGTTATATCATTCATCCTATAACCTATGCTTTATGCTTCAATCGACTGATGCAGTTGTAAAAGAAAATATGGGGATTCGGGACATGATGTAATTGAGCCAGTTTTTGCCTGTGTGTTTTCAAAATCACTTAAGTTGGAAATGCATCTCATAGTTGTTATTTAGGGGATGGTGAGTTTTATGTTAGCTTAAAGAGTAAAACCACATGTCTCTTATGTATTTTAATGGTGTAAGTTGGCACTTCTCAAGCAGTATGCTATATAAGGCAACACTTTTTGAGATATGGTTCTATTTTGGAAAGGGATTTTCTTGCTTGACCGTCTTCAGGTGATACCATAAAAGTTTTCTAGTCTGAATGAGCTTTCAGGGCTTTGATCATGCTCTTGGTCTCACTCTGTCCTGGTTAAGTAATTAAGAATTCTGTAGTTGTATGCTTGACGTTCTTGTCAATACATGGCATTTAACTGTATTTGAAAGGTGCGTAACAACTTGTTTGCATTGGCATGGGGCGTTGACAATCAGTTATTTGTTTTTTGACCACCATTGTCGATATTATTACAGTTCCTAAGATTATTGGCTGAAGAAAGTGACGAGGTTTCTTCAGAAGTGTCAGATAAGGAACTTGCTTTGTCCAATGCAGTGAATGCCATGGTGGCAAGCATTGAAATAACTCCCGAGGATTATGAGTGGAAAAAAGAGAACTCACGTGCATATGAACATGAGTGGCAAGAAAAGTATGCGACTAATGAATCGAAGTCTGAAATGGAGAAGGAGATGAAAAAAGAGCAGGAGCAGAAAGATTGCAAAATGGAACACCTTAAAAATGAGCAAGAGAAAGATTGCAAAACAGAGCACCTTAAAAATGAGCAGGTGAAAGATTGCAAAACCGAGCACCTTATAATTGAGCAGGAGAAAGATTCTGAAACGGAGCACCCTAAAAACGAGCAGGAGAAAGATTCTGAAACGGAGCACCTTAAAAACGAGCAGGAGAAAGATTGCAAAAAGGAGCACCTTAAAAATGAGCAGGAGAAAGATTCGAAACCAGAGCACCTTAAAGATGAGCGGGAGAAAGATTCCAAAAAGGATGACCTTAAAAATGAGCAGGAGAAAGATTGCAAAACAGAGCACCTTAAAAATGAGCAGGAGAAGGATTGCCAAACTGAACACCTTAATGAGCAGGTGAAAGATTGCAAAACCGAGCACCTTAAAAATGAGCAGGAGAAAGATTGCAAAACAGAGCAACTTAAAAATGAGCATGAGAAAGATTGCAAAACAGAGCACCTTAAAAATGAGCAGGAGAAAGATTGTAAAACAGAGCACCTTAAAAACGAGCAGGAGAAAGGTTGCAAGTCGCCTGGCACCAAAGACGTGCCTATAGCATCCAACAGGGAAGTTGAAGGAAAATCGATTGAAGAGGTGAGGATTGGAAGGAAAGTGACAGTCTTATATGAGCTTCTTTCAGCTTGTCTGGCAGACATACCTGAAGATAACAGTAAATCTAAGCGACGAGGGAAAGGCTATGATGCTCGCCACCGTGCTGCTTTGCGGTTGCTGACAACATGGTTTGACATCAAATGGATCAAAATGGTTCGTCTTTCTTTTGAAGTATATAATATTTTTATATGGCTTGAACCCTTGACCTTTAGAGAGGTTGAGCTCTACAAATAACCCGGATACCGTTGGGCCAAAGACCGACCCTTCGGTGAAAGGTTTGTCACAATGGTTTGTCTTCCTGTGTGGTGAAAGTAGATATTTTTGTGACGCATGAGATTTTGCATGACATCACTTTTTCTTGTAAAAATCATGGGAATCCTCATTCTCATCAATCTTTCATGAAACTGTTGGTGGGGTGACCACTCTTTCTGGTCATCATGATGGCCACAGATACGATTTGTTGAAATTTTACTCTGATCTGTCATTTCTACATGATGTTATATTTTCAAGGTGAAAGGGCTTTCATTTTTAACCATGATGTAGATGGCGTGTTATAAGAATACGTGAATAGAGTTCTAAAGTAGACCCTTGACTATAAATTAGTGCTATATACAGGGTTTAATTACAAATGTACAACTCATATGCACAAACTGAATAGCATACAGAAGCTTTTTTACATCTTGAAAGGAGTATTTGCTACTTTTTGGTAATGAGTAATGAATTGAACTATTAATCTATTATGGGAGTAACGTTGGCGCTTCAACCATATTTGCTTACTTCCTCTGATACATTTTTACCTCCTCATGGACTTGGGAAATTTCCATATCCGTGAAAGCTTAATCATACAACTCTAATCAGAAAATCATCTTTTTGACTTCAGTTTCACATCCCTTATTATGTTCCAAAAAGAGCAATTTTGTATTTGCAGGAAGCTGTTGAGATTATTGTTGCTTGCTCTGCAATGGCTGTATTGAAACAAGAAGAGGCGAAAGAAGAGGAGCAAGCACCAAAAAGCTTATGGAGCAAGTGGAAACGTGGAGGTATCATTGGAGCGGCTGCTTTAACTGGTGGAACATTGATGGCAATTACTGGTGGTAAATTATCCCAATTTTTCTATTTTTTGTACATTTAAGGTCATCTGTATAATGGTACATGGCATTTTACTATTTCTTTTGACATCTTCAACAGGTTTAGCTGCTCCAGCAATTGCTGCAGGATTTAGTGCTTTAGCGCCTACATTGGGTACAATTATACCAGTGATTGGAGCTGGTGGGTTTGCTGCTGTTGCAACCGCCGCGGGAAGTGTTGCTGGTTCTGTTGCAGTGGCTGCCTCATTTGGAGGTAAATAAAGAATCATGTTTTCTTAGTTTATTTTCTTGAACAAATATGCGAATTATTGCATGTCAGTGCACACAAAAAGCTCATTGGTGATGCAGAGGATAATCATTATAAAATTTAAGCATATTTGAGTTCTTGAGTTTCTTCTGAAAAACTTCTTTAGGTAGATATACAGACCATTTCATGTGGTTACATGTCTTTAACAAGTTAGATCAAATGGGTGCTTGCATCACACCTGCTAGTGCCTTTATTTATATTAGTCAAGTGCTCAACACAGCATCTCATAATTCAAGACATGATCTGCCATTCATTCTTCTATAAGAATTCATGACCTTCAGGCCAGTACCAGTTCTAATTGCTAACACTTAGATCAATCCAGCTGCTGGAGCTGGACTTAGCGGGACGAAAATGGCTAGAAGAACAGGAGGCATCGAGGAATTTGAGTTTAAAGCCATAGGGGAAAACCATAACCAAGGCGTGAGTTATTTTTAGCTTTTTGTTCCCTATTATGTGAGGACATCTTCTCATAAACCTTCTGTTACCAGAGGTTGGCAGTTGAGATATTGGTCTCAGGATTTGTCTTTGAGGAGGGAGATTTTCTGAGGCCTTGGGAAGGGCATAGCGATAACATGGAAAGGTATATTCGACTTCTGCTCTTGTTCTTTCTGCTGGTCTCTCAATCTTTTAGTTATTGAGGTCTTGGGCAGAGCCTTTTGGTTTTTCTTTTTGTTGGTCTCATCTTTCTTACTTCTACTTTGGAACACTTACTGTGATTAGCTACATGAATAAAGAAATTTTAATGAAAGCACATGTAGTTGTTTCATAAGTTCTTCTGTTGTGCTTGCCTTATGCTGTTTGTATCTTCCTGGCAAGGCATTTCTTAATTGATTAAATTGGTTTGCCATGTCTATTCTATTGTATAAAGAAAAATATCTTTCCCTTTGAAATAATGATGTTGTAATGCCTACATATTTGCTTATTGAGATTGCTATCTCTTACTCTTAGTTATTGTGTATGTGTTGAATGAATGTGAGCTCTTTTTCTAACTTCTATTTTTCTAAGAGGAAAGAGTCTAGTTCTTCTTTTACCAATTTGTGTGCTTTCATGTGGGTGTTATACATGCTCCATGGTCCTATTGGTTATGGCTTCTTAAAGTTATGTTTCTCCATATTCTTATAGCACCAATTTTTCAGGTATGCGCTAAAATGGGAATCTAAGCATCTGATTGCCGTAAGCACCGCAATTCAGGATTGGCTTTCATCAAGTAATTAATTAATATTTAAAAATAATTTATGTACTAAGGTAACTATGATATACTCACTTTTATAAGACATGATTCAGGTCTTGCAATGGAATTGATGAGACAAGGTGCGATGATGACTGTATTAAGCTCCCTTTTAACAGCTTTAGCCTGGCCTGCAACTTTACTTGCCTTAACCAGTTTTATTGACAGCAAATGGACAATTGCTGTGAACAGGTTTTTCATTTTATGATTTTGCTCTCTCTGCTATCAAAATTTACGATTTGTCTTTGACTGTATAGTTCTTGGCCCAGATTGGTCCTAACAATGGTCAAACAAAACATTTTCATGATTAAAATCTGATCTTTTAGAAGTTTACATGAACGGATTGATGATCAGCAAACTAGACATACCAGTCTTAGTTATTAATAATGGTTCCATGATCTTGAAATTGTAAATATTGTTGTTTTTTTGTGATTTTTCAAATCAGAAAAATAGTCAGTTTGACACTTCAACTGCAAATATCAAACCGACTTTAGTTTTATAAAGGGAGTAGCATTCCATTAATTCCACATAAATCTCCAAATTAAACTTTCAGTTTCCCCTCAGATCTGACAAGGCTGGAAAGCTGCTTGCTGAAGTCTTTATCAAGGGGTTGCAAGGCAACAGGTACAACGAAATTCAGGTTGCTCAATCTAGGAAACCATTAAAAAGGTCTTATGGGTGCGTTTGGTGGTTCGTGGGATAAGACGGGACAGGACAACACAAAAACTTGTCTGATGATTGACGCAATATCAGATTGCGAGAGGACAGGACCTGATTGCATTTTTGTCCTGCCAAATAGGTGGAACAAAAATCTATGAGATGAGACAAGATTGACAAATTACTAAACCACCCATGTCAAATTAAAACCCTAAAACCTTCCACAATTCTTTCAAACCGCCTACCTCACTTTTGCTGGTCTAGTCCCGTCTGCATACCCAGCACACCCTATAAGTGTGGTCTATTTCTAGCTTACCCTGCTAGTTTAGGGGTAAAAAGGTGGTTTTTTTTCATAGAAGCACGTCAATCGAATTCTTCAATTTTGTGATTACCGGTATAAATTTCAGGCCTGTAACACTAGTAGGTTTCTCACTTGGAGCACGTGCGATCTTCAAATGTCTACAACATCTGGCTGAAAATGGATATGGTAATTGGTCAGTTTTGAGGAATCAGCTTTGTTGTAGTAGTTTGATAGCTCGAAATATATTAATGCACATCTTTAATTAAATTTGCAGATGGAATTGTAGAAAGAGTTGTTCTACTTGGGGCACCTGTTGCTATAAATGGTGAAAATTGGGGAGCTGTTAGGAAGGTATCAATGTGGATTTAGGATGTTAGTCATAAATACTTTTTATTTCTCCTAACTCTTGTTATGTACCAGAATTTACTCCAGACTTACCCTATCATAACTATGTTATTTGGTGTCCATTTCTTTAAATGGCTCTCTAATATAAAAATCCCAAATTTTGTAGGTAGTTTCTGGCAGATTGATAAATGCTTACTCCACAAACGATTGGATGCTGGGAGTAGCCTTTCGTGCCAGGTATGTCTATGATGGAAACTCCGTGCATCTAGTTTAGAGCATGTTGTATTTTGCTGTTGGTATTCTTGCAGTTTCAGCACATCGGATGATTATGCAAATTCTTAGCTTCAACATGTATATACGCTCATTCAGTTATGAGTGTATATGAAGAAATATTGACTCATTTGGTGTACAAATACCAAAAAAAACAGAGTTCATTAACTTCTAAACCATTTTACTTGAATCTTAAATCAATATTAGAGCCCCCTCCATTGGGCAATTGACATAATAACAGAATATAAACAGTAATTTCTAGTTGTTAAATTCTGAAATAAACTTAAAGGACTCATCTTGGTAATGTTTGATGAGTCTTAGTCATGTTTTTTATGATTAAATGAACATATACTTCCTACTCATCCTTTTTGCTCGCATTTTGCAAAGACTTTGTTACTTGATCAGAATTATGTAGAAGTAACATTACCATTTGCTGTATATATAACCATTAATATTTTTTTTTCCACTTATGGGTTAAATAATTTGGAGGCCCAGAAGTGCTCTCACATTTTCATAAAATAAGGGTGTTCTCGTTTAAACCCATGTCAAGAAACAACTTTAATTACCAATATGGACATGTGCATACCGTCTAGATGAATGGTTATCAGGATGTTTCTCAGTTTTTCATTTTTTGAGGTTTTCCCCTAAACCTCTGAGTTGTGTTAAGATTTTGTTATATATTTGAACAGTCTCCTTAGTCAAGGATTAGCTGGGATTCAAGCTGTGGATGTTCCTGGAATTGAGAATGTAAGTTTATTCTTAAGAATCTATTATTTGTTGATGGTAAAGCAAATTGGCTTATATTTGTGTGGATTGATCACAGGTTGATGTTACAGAACTTATAGATGGCCACTCATCCTACCTATGGTCAACACAGGAGATACTCGATCGTCTTGAACTAGAAGCCTATTTTCCTGTTTTCACCATTAATCGCACCAAGAATTCCGCTTCTGCTTCTGCTTCTGCTTCTGCTTCACAAAACCATGTTGGTTAAAAATTTCCAAACGTACAGGATCAATCTTTCCTTTGTTTGTGTACAGCAATCATAAGTGAACGTTATTATAGATCTCTTAAATGTGAAATATATACATCGCTTCATTCTTGTATTGCAAAGAGAATTTTATAGAAAAAGAAAACAACTTATCTGGGTTTCTTTACAGAAAAAACCATTTTACTCTTATGAGATGAGTAAATGATGGGGCTTGCAATTGCATACATACATCCTCCTTGTGTTAGAAAACCAAAAAAAAAAAAAAAAACCTAAAAGGAATTTAGTGTTTGAAATAATTAAGATCTTGGATAATGTTTTGGAACAAATAAGTCCTTGGACATTTCAAAACTTGTTAAATAACTTATTGGATTTTCTAAAACCTATTAGAGACATGCTTATGACCTATATAACTTGTTAATGTGGTAATAATGGAGAAGGTCGGAAAAAAACCAAAGAGACTTTTAGATTTTGAACGATTAAGTTTTTAAATATTTTTTGAACCAAAAAAATATTTACGTATATAAAATAAAACAAATATACCAAAAAGTACTTACATTTAAAAAAAATTATTGATGAAATTTATTTTAATTAAAAATAAAATATATTTCGTCAATGATTTTTTAAATTAAAAAAATAATAAATAATGATTTAAAAAAGAGTACCGATTAAATTTATTTTAATTAAAAAAAATATTTCGTATGTGATTTTTCAAAATTATAAAAAATAAAAAAATATTTAAACAAGATTACTGATGAAATTTATTTTAATTAAAAATAAAATATACTCCGTTGGGTAATTTTTTAAATTAAAAAAGTAAAAAATAATTTGATTAAATTACTGGCGGATTAATGGTAAAATTTAACTAAATACATAATTAATTAAAATTCGTCGCTAATCCGTCAGTGAAATGATATCACCGACAAGATTCAAACACGATTTTTTACATTTATTAACATGTTACTGTGTTAAAGCGTTTGAGGTGGTCAAGTTAACCATCAATTAGATATAATTAATCCATGCATATTACCAATGAACCCTAGCAACGAATTTTAATTAATTGTGTATTTATCATTAATCTATCAGTAATTTAATCAAATTATTTTTTATTTTTTTAATTTGGAAAATTACCAATTAAATATATTTTATTTTTAATTAAAATAAATTTCATCAGTGGTCTTTTTATATCTTTTTTAATTTGAAAAATTATATACGAAATATATTTTATGTTTAATTAAATAAAATAATCATTAATCTTTTTTTTTATAAAATAAATTTAATTAGTAATCTTTTTTTATTTTTTTAGATTTGAAAAATCACTGATGCAATATTTTTTATTTTTTATTAAAATAAATTTCATCAATAATATTTTTTAAATGTAATTACTTTTTTGGTATATTTGTTTCATTTTATAGATGCAAGTACCTTTTCGGTTCAAAAAAGTTTAGGGACTTAATCGTTCAAAATATGAAAGTCCATTGTTTTTTTTTTCAAAATTTTTCCATTATTTTACCACATTAACCAGTTTTATAGGTTATAAAGATGTATTTAACAGGTTTTAAAAAGTCCGAAAAGTTGTTTAACGAGTTTTAAAATGTTCAAAGACTTATTTGTTTCAAAATTTTGTCCAAAAATTTAATCCCAAACACTAAGTCCTTAGATTTTTTTTAAATACTTTTTCTAGTATAATAAGTTGATTGTGAGATGGGATTTGCTTAAAATAAATAATTCTTTAAACTCCGAATGACAAAACAAACATTTTCATATGCCCTTTTGAGTACGGACCACGACGAGCACTTGAAGAAGCCTACGCTTAGTGAGTTTCAGGCCTAGCTCTATCAAGTTGAATTTTTTGGGTGTCGGCATGATCCGAAAACATCTGGCCTAAAAAGATCTGAGAATATCTGGTGAAACAAAAACACCCAGCCTAAAAGAGCCTGATCATACCCTTATTTAACCTCAAAGCAGGCTGTCTAATTTTTTGCAAAATAGGAGATAAACAAAAATACCAATTGAAAATTTTTGATTCATCTATCATTATAGACAACACTAACAAGGATAAAGTCACAACTGTATAAAAAGAAATTGATTCATCATCTGTAACATCTACCCATACTGCGTTTCCAATCAGCGAATTCATTTTTGGGTCATTTTTCAACTCAACTTATAACGGAATAATAAGAACTGGGTCGTGTAATTTCGTTTTAAAATGAAACTCTTTTCGAATCATTATGGAATCAAATTAGAATTCCTATTTTGATCATTTTTTTAATTGTATCAAATCTATTTTATATTTTAGAGTGAACAATAATATTATAAAACTTTTACTTTCATTTTAACTAATTAGATTCCGTAACATGTTCACTCAAAAAATTGATCTTATTGAGAAATCGATGTCTTACTCCATAACTTTGAGGGAAGAAGAGAACAAAAGCCTGACAAGAGTTAGGTCAGATTTAGGTGCCAAACATAACCCATCATTCTGTCATGTATCCTCGATGAAATTTCATTCTACAGAATAACCCTAACCTAAAAATGAACTAAATTCGAAATAAAGCAAAATTTACTGAAGTATTATTCTATTAAAGAATAATGAGATGAGTTGGATACATATCCAGATTTTTATATTCTATATATAGAAAAAGAAAAGAATTTTTTTTGTAACATAGTTGTAAATTCCTATAACATAATAAATCAATGACTTTTGTCATAAGAGGAAGACATTTTTTTTTCAATATTCTTTGATTTCTAAACCAAGGAGGAATAAGAATCCCTTTGTGACCACGGATGTTCAAATACTGTGACTCCGGGCTATCTGCAAAGCAGATGGTCGTCCTGGAATTAGTCGACTCACATAGTGAGTTGGATATCCAGGTTAATAAAAAAAAAGATGCATTATTAATCATGTAAAACATCGAATAAAATAAATAAAGTAAAGCCGACTATCGAAATCGAACTGTTGACCATCGCATTACAAATGCAATGCTTTGAATTAGTCGAGATTCATACAATCTGACACCATCATCCACCGTTAAAAAAACATATGTTTAAACTCATATAACCATTTGTGGTAGAGCGACATCGTATTGTAGTTTCCAATTAAACAAAAGTGTGGGGGTTAATACCATTTTTGATTGCTATGTTAGAATTTGGTTCAGCAACAACTTCTTCATCGGCATCGTATCATCATCGTCATCCGTACTGCTCGCGTCGAAAGTAATCTGAAGCAAAAGCAGCGGCGGGGGATATCTTGTATTGATCAGAGAAGATTAGGGGGTGAAAGAGATGGGAGAAGGGGGTGAAGATGTGAAGGGACCAAACGAAGGAAACCCTAACTCCAAAGATCATGATAATCTGCAGTTGTTGAACGAAAAAGTCTCTTCCAGAAAAGGCAAATCATGCAAAGGATGTTTGTACTATTCATCAACTCTCAAATCCAATTCTCGCAACCCTGTTTGCGTCGGCATCACCCGTTCCCTTCCTAAAGGTACTCCACTTCTCCCTCTCCTTCTCATAGAATATTTTTTGGATGCTTTAATTTCGGATTCTTGATCTGGGAATCATGTTAGATTTTGATTCTTGATTATTTGATTTTGGGTTGATATTATGGAATTCACTTTGTAAATTAATCCAGACAAAGTCGTTAATGCTTATAATTATGTCAAACTGGGATTGGGTTTGCGATCATCACGTCAAACAGATTATATTATCAATTTTCGAATGATATTGATTTCAAGAATTTTGAGGAAAGAATTGCTGAACAGATTTTTCTTTATAATAAGTGCTATAAGTAGAATTAATGTCGGTTCATTCGAAAGAGATTCCATGTCAATTTTGCATTCCACGACCTAAAGGTTTGAGATAAAAGAATCAAAAGTATTGCAAGTAAGGATCAATATGGAAGAGAAAATTTACACATCCTTATACACCTTGACGTTGTGTCATTGGGCTGCTGGGAATTGTAAAGCTTTTAAGCTCTTTTAGATATGGAGTAATATGAATATGTTGAATTGGTTAGGTTTCTGTTTTGCTGAAGGTCTTCCCTTTTGAGTTATCTTTATTTGCAGCTTGGCATGATTGTATCTATATTCTTTTGCCTTAGTGAACACATTCATTTCAATTTTGATACTATATTTTTTATACAAGTCTGCAATTACTTTCTGTATGATAAATTTCGTTAGTTCTATTTTTAGGATTGTGAAGCATGGAGTCTATCAGATTAACCCCCCAAAAAAAAAAAAATATACATGATAAGCAATTTAGAAGAACAAAAATTTCAATTCTCAGATCACCATTTTCTGTTTCTGTTTTTATAATGGATTAGGGTAATAATTGTGAAACGGTTAATTTGCATTTAGGCATATAACTATGTCAGTTTGTTTTCAACTGATTTCGAGCAGTTGGGCAACAAAAAGTAGAAGGTGATTAACTGGCTTATTTGAATCGGGATGAATTAGTTTATTAACGGGCTTAACAAATACCGGCCACTTGATTTATTAGTCTGATTAATGGGCCTAGCTACTTAACTCTGTGAAATGCTTATCCAGGAATTAGTCTCTAGTTGAAGCTAGGATGACATATCACTTAGACAGCTGATTAAGCATCACTATGTGAGGATTTTTAACACTGAAAAAAATGAAAAATTGGTGTGAGCAAGTCTGCTTGGATGGGGCTAGATTGGAACTGCTAGAGTTGTAAAAGGTAGGAAAAGAGTCAAAGAGGATGAAGGAGGAAATGCCCTCCAGTCGTGTGGTGTGGGTCTGAGACCACTGTCCAGAGGCTGGCAGTTTATAGATTAAGCAGTCACTTAAACTCTTTATATCAGCGGAGTGTTCTATATGCAAATTTTAACTTATGGTCGTATCGTACTACAAATAGCACACTCTGCATTGGGTGTTCTGTATGATGCCAACATATAGCACCAAGTTATAGCTTTAATGGTTGGATCGTTTAAGGTTTCTTGTTGCTGTACCTTTTACTCCCATCCCACAAAAGAGAGCTACATTGTGATTCGATATACCTAGTACTTTTACAATTCAGATTGTTAGAATTTTGTTGAGAAATTAGTGGCTACAATTTTTATTTTGCAGTATTTGTAAATTATATGGTTTAAAGTAGTTACTAAAAATAAAATTTACTCAAAAGGATTTGTCCTGTCAGGATTTTTGAAGTTTAAAAGTAGCCAATTTACATCCAAAGTCGAAATCTAGCTGTTACATTTGAGAAGGGGGCATATGTTTCCTCTTATATATTTAACCAAATGGGAGCCTGCAACGATCTGGCACTAACATTAAACTTTTCATTTCATGTTTATAATCTCAGAAATAACTGCTGGTATCATCATCTTCAAGTTCTACTTTTACAAAATTAGACAAACTAAGTTAACGGAAACACAATGAATTATATGCTTTTGTGGCTTTCTGCAATTAACACTTGATTTGCATGGAATAACATATGTGGTGAATTAAATTCAGTTTGGTCATTTTAATCCCTTGAATATAGATGTGGTGATTGGGGGATGCTTGTAGAAGTTTAAGAAATCAATGCAAAATAATCTATCTTGACAGGTTTTATGGGCGTAAACTTCCAAGAAATTATTTCAAAAAGTTGAGTTTAAACCATCCTTTGATCTTTATATTTTGTAGACAACTTAGTTCCATGGCATCGCCATTACGTCTTTATAAACGGTGTTTGTTGAACTTTGCTTTGTTTAAATTGTAACTGTTTTACATTTGATGGCTAAATCATGATCTTGGGGTGTAATGGTGGTATCTGTAGCCTTTTGTCATTATTATTCTATGTGCTTTTAAAGTAAATTAATCAAACGGACACCATGGACTGGTCTGGAAACAGTATATGCAAACTTCATCAAGAAGAAAACAAAGGATTTCTAACCACTCTTGCTTATAAGGAAATCTTGTATCAGTCGTACTCTATTGGATACAATGTCAGTAAGTCGTGGAAAATGAATGAGACTGAACTTATACTCATAGGTTAAATTGTCATAGAATGTAGAAATATTTAATTAGCTTTTTCTATATTTCTTCTTTTACTAGTATTTTCTCTACTAAGTGCTGGATTTACCTTGAGGGTAGTTTTGCTTGTTAAATTACAAAATATTTGGGATCCTAAATTTGAACTTTTATGACTAGCACCTCGCTACTACGTTGGAGAATCTGAGATGGAAGCTTCAAAAGAGGGTAGGAGCCTTGCTGATTTCAGATATGGTTGTGTTGGTTACTCCGTTTATTCAGATATGAAAAATCACAGTGGGGATGCACAAGAAACACAAAAGGAGTTGCCAGCCTGTGTTGGTATCGAGGTCCTCTCTCTCCCCATCATATATGTGTGTGTGTATATATATATATTGTTTATGTGGATGGATGTTCTTGGTGCCTGAGTGGTTGCATTTACTTTTCATTCTGATATGTGTATGTTTGTTTAATGTGCTGCTATTTTCTTTCTGTGTTTGCAGGTTCTGGTGGATAGAAAAGTTAACAACGCTAACTCTACTCCTCATCATGTGCATAACAAAGGTAAAGCGTTTGACTAGAATCATGATCTTAAGTTTGTTGAGAGTTCCTATTACCAATTGTTACGGGTTAATTGGACTTGGCCTCCTATTAGATGGCACATTTTTGTGACCATTGGTTGGCATTTGAGAGAACTCTAAAAAAAAATTGTTCATTTGATATACCCTTTTCTGTCCTCTATATAATCGTCATCCTTATATATAGTTTTGCATTATTAAGGACGATTCTTTTTCTATTTACAACAATTTAGCACTTGTACATTATGGTCTAGTTATTGTCTTTTCCTCAAAAGGGTAAATATTTTTCATATTGATTTTTACATCAAAACTGGTTCATTTGAATTTCTAAGTCAAATTATGGCGTTCTTGATTTTCTATTGGTGGCTGGATTATAAAAGCTTACACATCGATGTTTTTGAAGATAACCATGCAATTCCACAACCACGAGTAAACAGGCCAGCTCAATCTGCAGCGGATGATTTCTTTAGCAGGCAAGTAGTTTTTTGTGTCTATGCTTTCTCTCTATTTGTTCAAAGTTTAACATTTTAAGATCTATGTATATAGTTTTGTGATTTGTTTAGTGGGCAAGTAGTTAGGGGCGAGCCTGTTAGGAGCTGAGCGGGCACCCATGCACCCGCTCACTTGATTGTTGCTAGAGAAAAAAATGTAGTTGTCTGAAAGGTGCACCCACTTGATTTTGACGGGTGACCGTAAAAACTAAAATTAAATAGGGGGAATGGTTGGATTACCACATCATATATAAGAGGTCACTGGTGAATCTTTCACTGGTAAATTTAGTTTTACTTTTTGTTAATTTTTTTCCCATTTTTATTTTTATTTTTCAATGCCAATTCATCTTAAAAATTATTGCTTTTTATCTCATTTTTCGAGGCAACATATATATATTTGAAGGATAAAGGTTGATTCCATTTTAAAAAATGTATTTTTATTCTTTAAATCCGCCCAATTGACTTTTCCCTAGGTCAAACTCCAATGACTCTCTTCCCCAGGTCAAACCTTAAAGGTGCACCCACAAAAGAAAAGAAATCCTAGGTCCGCCACTGCAAGTAGTTGCTTGTGTTTGTAGTAATTGGAACAGCTGTGCTTATATATAGTTTCCTTTTTTGTGATTTAAAACAGATTTACGAGAAATGCAAATGTAGTTGCATCAGGGGTAGCGAAGAACGTGCGTAAAGTTGGGAATCAAATAAAGGAAAGCGTGGATGACATTTTGTATCCTTATCGAAGACGACCAAAGTAACAAGGAAATAACGATTGTAGGAATGGACATTCTTTATCCATACCAAAGACCCACACTTTACTACTACTGATGATCAAGAGCAGTAAAGAAAAGAAGATGAATCATCAAGTCTCTGTCTCTAGTTTTAAGGATGCAAAACATTTTCATTTTGTTCTCATAATGTCTTGAAACTAAAACAGATGGTTATGCATCCTAATATTATTTTTGTACACCGACTGATAATTGCAGATATTAATGAGTTTCATGGGTTACTTATAATTACTGTTTCTTTGTTTCTTTCATATACAAATAATTGTCACTACTTTCTGTTTCTTTGTTTCGTTCATTACTGATTACTGACACAAACTGGGCAAACATTTACCTGGTAAGAGTCCTTTTCTCACTTACTTTATTGGATAAGATTTTCGGTCATCAATATAGCGTTGTATAGCTTATCAAAATGGCGGGTAGGTAAGTTTCTTACTTGGTAAGGGACAATATAGCTTATCAAATAAGTTCCAAGTCCTGTTAAGCGGTTTCCAAACAATCCCCAAGTTACAAGTCTTATTAAGTGTTTCCAAACAATTGCTAAGTTACAAGTCTTATCAAGTGTTTAATCCCTAAGTTATGTCTTATTAAGTTGTTCTCAAACAATCTCTAAGTTATAAGTCTTGTTACAATATAGCTTATCGAATAAGTTACAAGTCTTGTTAAGTTGTTTCCATGTAATCTCTAAGTTATAAGTCTTATTAAGCGTTTAATTCTAAAAGTCGATAAAAATCCACTGACTATATTATTTATCGTCAAAAAAAAAAAAAATTCTACTGAAAGCATTTTCATGTAAGTTTGACGATTACAAAATTCTTTTGTGTAACCAAAGTTTTGGATCACTTGGAGGTTTATTCGACATGAAGCTTATTCATTTCTTGTCTTTTTAGCATGCTTTCCAATGTCGGATTTGACATGCAGAAGTTGTGAATTATTAAATAATTTAGGATTAATAAATTCAGAATTTACAACACTAAAATAAACTTGTTAGTTCTAAAAGACACTTTGTTAAATGATGAAAACAACGGAATATAAGCAACTATGCACCAACATTTTGGGTTAATAACATGTTTTGGTACCATTGCTTCCTAAATTGTTTTTATTTTTATTTTTTAAAGTATATATAATATATATATATATATATATATATAATATGGGGCAAATGCAACAAATAAACGGACACACCCTCCTCACATTTGGTAAGGTTTGAACTCCTGGCCTCCTAGAAGGCCAAGAACTATGATACCACTAGGGTAAATTGTTGTTTTCAGCATTTAGTCTTTTTTAATTGTGCAATTCTTAGAAGATTCATGAAAAGAAAAACTACGAAGCAATGAAAGATAAAAGAGGACCACAAACCCATGCTTAAGGAACTCTTAATGCATCTCTATAATCTATATCTTATAGTCGATCTTCAAGAGCAAACGTAGTGTTTTTTGAGGTATCAAATTCGGGCTGTAAGTGGTAACAAAAAAGACTGTTGGTTTTTCTGAACTGAACATAAAGTAATTGTGGGAGACAAGATAGAGGACGATTTTGGTTTTGTGCCATATGTTTTTCCAAACGGGGCTACCAATTATGTGTCTAATTAATCCGCACATGGAATAATCTTATTATGAAACAAGTAATTTAGTTACTACACGTCGTAGTCAGGGCAGTTAACACGTTAACAACATACCAAACAACTCTAAATGGATATTTTTAGCAAGAGAAAATGCAAATCGAGAAAAACAAAACAAGAAACACTTCTTTCCCGAGTCTATATATACTTGTATATATGAATGTCAAACGATGAATCACTTATACGTAAATTATGGTTACCCAGACATGACAACAAACTCACGTCGCTAAACTGTCCAAGTAGTCTCCCAGATGCCGTCATCAAGTAACAACAATGGTATAACAGGTAAGCGAAGAAAATGAAATATTCTAAGGGGATGTTTACCTTATACTTACCCTGTAAGCGCTTAACGATAAAATTCAACTTTATCGCTTACTTATCGTGTAAGATTTTAGTCTACCGAAACGACATCATATGTAACAATTTACTTAGTAAGTGCTAACCATGGTAAGAGTCATCACCATCACTTATCGAGTAATACTCTCGATCCTTGCCTTCGCTCTTACCATATAAGATTATTGGTTTTTGTCATGTTCACCCGATAAGGTAATGTAACTTGATAAGCGTTTATCCGAGTAAGCATTTGATAAACAGCCCCTAAATAACATTACTTGAAAGGGAATTTGATTTAATAATACATACAAAATAAAAATTATTGGAATTTCTATTTTACCAAATTACCCTTTACCGATTTTATATACTATATCTAAGACGGTTGTTAGAATGGAAACAAGAAGCCCGTCTAGCTCAGTTGGTAGAGCGCAAGGCTCTTAACCTTGTGGTCGTGGGTTCGAGCCCCACGGTGGGCGCTTCTTTTTCCTTTTTCTTTTTTTTTACGTTTCGTGAAAGCTTCTAACGAAAAACGTGTATGGAATCGGGCTTCAATCAACCGACGACGGGTTAAGAAAAAACCTTCAAAATGAACCCTTAATCCACTCCTCCACGATTCCCGATGACAAACGATAAAAGCCCACAAACCTAATCTTCTTCTTCTTCTTCTTGTTCAATTCAGATTGGAAATCCATTTCATTTCATTTCTTTTCTTTTCGATCAAGATTCTTTTGTTTTTGGATTTTGTTTGATTCGTTATTTAGGGATCTTTTCCGATCGAGGGTCTTCAATCGCTTGTTTGTTTGTAAGAAGTTATCAGTTCCGTTTCGGATTCTATATTAATGGCCGCTTATGCGGCCTGTATCCGGGCCGGAACGAAACTAAGATCCGTCCAGGCCATTGATTCATCGGTTTTTAGAGGCGTCTTCTTCCCCACAAGCCACCTTTCATCTTCATGGTCGTTATCTTCGTCTCATTTTTATCCGAGTAGTAGCAGATTTGATTGCCGACAGATTTCTCAACTTGTTCAATCCAACGGCAAGCGCCTATTTCTTGTTGATACCCTAGCGCTTGTAAGCCTATTTTCCCTTTTCGATTGATGGAATGAATAAAGTTAACGTAGTATTTGTTTTGGTATATAATTTTTGTTTTGGTGTATGTGAAATGTGTTAATGCTTTGACGTGCATTTTTAGGTTAGAAGATTAGAAGGACAAGGTGTACCTTCGAAGCAAGCGGAAGCCATTACATCTGCAATCACTGAGGTTTTGAATGATAGTTTGGAAAATGTGGCTCAATCTTTTGTTTCCAAGGGTGAAATGCAAAGGGTTTGTTTGTTTCTTTTTCTATGAATTAATTGGATTGATTGAGTTATGTTGTGTTTTTGGTGATTAAACTCAAATTGTTGTGGATCTGTGTTATTCTTTAGATTGAGATGACTCAAGATGGTAATTTGGGGAAATTCAAGTCCCAAGTACAAAGCTCTCAGGTGATTGGTTCTTGTTCTTCCTTTTTGAAGCATGTCTATGACCCTAATCATACACATATTGCAATGTTGCATCCTTTTTATGCTGTAAATTCTTAAAGGCCCCAGATGAAGTTGAAATAATCATCCAGATTGGAAAATCATTAGTGGGTGTAAATCTTATAAGTGAATTTGAACATGGGTTAAGAAGCATTTGTTTTGATACTGATGGAGAATGTGGCTATGGATGACCCCTTTCTTTTATTACATTGGCATCTTAATTGGAGGTTGTAGTTGACATCTAGGTTATCCACATGATGAGATAGATTTTACTATATTGAAGGTGGGTGGAAGGGAAATTCTTGATTTTGTATACTTTAATCATCTTTTGGGAGCCTATGAGAGGATATATGTATAAAATGTAACCTAGAATACCCATCACATGAAAGAAAATCCTTATTGAAGAGCTCAAATGGGCAATATGCTGGATAAGAACATTCACACACCATTCATTTAGGATTTGCATCCCCCTCAATTAGGATGATGATTTCTGTTGAATTGTGCTATCAAAACATAATTTGAGTTGTTGATTTCAAAAGGGATAGAGATTAACCAAATATTTCTGAAAATTTCACACGGTTGTGCAAATATGTAACAAATGAAACATCACACTTCATGTTCTCCTTGGTGATCTGCTGATATTTATAAGGCTAATTTTATCAATCCAATTAGAATGTTCTCACTGAGGATCTTTTAATCTCCTTTATCTCTAGTTTAGTTAAACCATGTATAACCAAGTTTAAGAGATGATGACTTGTAGAAGATCCCTGATTTAACTCTCTACTTGCTTCATCTGGGGAACCATGATATAATAAGATGTTTTCATTGTAATTGATCCTTCAACAAGGAGATGGTTGTAACGCACAGTTGTACTCTTCTTTCTACTGCTACCAATATATTATTTTGAACATGGTTTTTAGTGATCATGCACTCTTCTATATCTATCCCCGAGATTTGATTGGTGTTGTTCCACAATGCAAACTTATTCCTATATGACAATATTTGGCTTCTTGGTTTATTCCGAGGAATACTCTTGTGGAGTAGGATTATGTGGCTCATTTGTTAAATACCAACTCTATGTTTTTCTATAAATGAGTAGCATGATGTCCGTTCTTCACTCCACTGGTATTTTGAGTAGGCATCTCATCCTTGCTATAAATGTTAATAAGTACCCCTGGAGTTGATAAGAACTCCATCTTCATCAAATTTAGTAGACGTTATAAGTTCCATCTTTCTTTGTCTCACGTTGTTTACATATGTTCTTTCCTTCTAAAATTTCGTTCAATTCTTTCGTTTATATTTTGGCATTGGGTTTGTTAACCTTTTTTCTTGAACCTAAATTTTCTATTTGACAAGGCCTGATTATTATATGGTTAGGTTGATCACATGGACTTTTATTTGTAAGTTTTGATGAATGTTTTAGTCAAATAAGACAATATATGTGAAACAATTTTTTGTAGCATCTATGTTTAGTTTATTTGGGTTCATTATCAGATGCCTAAACTATAACCGTTTGCTTGTTGACGCTCTTTTTTTCTAGTTAGTTTGATTTTGGGTATTTAGACAGGCTAAGTTTGGTCTAACCTGAATTTTCTAGTTGATAAAATTTAATGGATTGCCTTAACCGTGTAGGAATCTGTGGACGCTGTTCAAAGTCATAATTTTTAAGTTGTGCATCTCAAATGCAGCATTAACACCATCTTTTGTGTTTTTATCTCATGCTATATTTTGTGTTTTTTGTCAATCCAGGAATATATTTTGTGTTATATGTTACTCCCATGGAATCTTGTGGACCAAAATTAGTGTTATCTACGGGTTTGTTGGTTATTAAGGGTGTGTTTGGTACACGAAACAGGACAATACAAAAATTTGTTGTCCCACGTTTGACACGACATTAGACTTCGATAGGACAAGACCTGAGTGGGACAAAATTTTATTTTTTTTTCTGTCCCACCTAGATAGGTGGAACCAAAGAAGGGAGATGGGACAAGATCGGTAAATTACTAAACTACCCATGTCAAATTAAAACCACAACCTTCTACAAGTCAAATGCAGGCTGATGGACATGAGCATATCATCTTTCCTGATCAAAGTGCAGTGCTGTTCTCTTTGATTTGCTTATTTTGGTGGATTGTCTTTCAACTCCCTAGTTTAACCAACAAAAGGGATTTTTTTGGAATTTCTTCTTCCAACCAGTTGGATTCTGTTAATCTTTTTGCAGGAAAATCATTTCTCATCATTGCAGCGTGAGACGGAGAAGTTGAGGAACGATATAGAGAAGATGCGCAGTGAGTTGAGGTATCCATGATTGACTGACGACTATTGATTCAACTACTTCTAGCAGCATATGATTCTGTGATCGAACATACCTTCAAATTTTGATCGGATTTGCTAAAGATGAAACCTCTTCATCGCTCATCAAATCTCTATTTGTAACTCGAAATTAGTTGATTATTGATTTTGATTGTGACACAGGTACGAAATTGACAAAGTCACTGCGGGACAGCGTCTGGATTTGAATCTTGAAAGGGGGTAACGAGATGCATCTCTTTTATTTTTTGAATAAAGTGATCGAATTTTTGAACTATTGTACTTGCTCTTCGTTCCAAACTAACCATTGTTGGCAAGAACCAATTATTTTAATGCAAAAAAACCCTAGCATTTTTTGCCCAAAATTGCTCAATTTTGCAAAGTATCGAGTTTTTGGTGCATTTTATTAAAAACCCAACAGATCGTTTGCAACAAAAAGATAAGCACGATAGTTCAAAAAATCATAACAACCCTTTATGAACGTTGTATGTTAGTGCACACTTTCTTTTGAAGTTACATATGAATGAATGCAGGAGAATTCGTGACGAGCTAGCAAACCAAAGCCAAGAAACTGCTAACCTCACAAACAAGCTTGATCGGGTGAGTAAACGTGTCCTCTTTTATCGCGGTTTTATTGAAAATAGTTTGACTAAAATGTTGACTTACGGGAACTGGTTTAGGAAATTCATTCGTTAAGAGCTCAATTGGAAGCAGCGAAATACGATGTGATCAAGTACTGCATAGGTACCCTTGTCTCGATTTCTGCTGTTGGACTGGCGGTGTTACGTATACTCATGTAAAACTGTAACGTTTAGCGTTAACACATAGAGAAAAAAATATTCACGCGTTTTATATTGTTCGTGATGAATGAAGATGAAAATGTAGCATATTATAAACTAATTTTAACCTTAATGAGTTTGTTCTTTCCCTTCATGCTCTTTGTTTTTTGATGATATTGCTTCTGCCCTTAGAATGGGTGTATATTGAAAGTGAGCAAATCTCGTAACTATTTGGATTATTAAAGGATATGACATTAAAACAAATTAAACCAAACGCATCCAATATATCATATTTAGAAGCGGTGTGTGAGGGAGTTGGAATGGACATAAACTCTCTTTTCCCCGATAGATGAAGAGATTGTTTTCATTCAGACCCGATTCGAATAGTATTATTTCCAAACTCAACTTGGTTCGTTCATCAACACCGACGATCTTTAGTGAGTTTAAGGAGGTGTAGTTAGCGCGCGCATACACACATATATATATAGAAAGAGAGGGGAAGATCAAATGTTAATCAACAATTTTGTGTTAACTTTGCAAACCATGTCAACTAATCAAATTCCATTCTTCTAATAGGTTTATGTCATGTTTACAATTTAATTACAAGAATAATTTAGTAAATTGATTTGATATTAATATATATATATATATATATATATATATATATGTTATTGTACATACTTTCAGGACCATTTTTGTCATTGTTGCATAGTTATGAATTGGTTTATATTAGAGTTGTTCATGGATACTATTCTTGAAAAAATTGACCGGCTCAAGCTAGAATATTAAAATTAATATTTTTTTTAAAAAGTGTAAGAAGCCCGACTTTTGACTAAATTACTACTACCGAGTACCAAACGTCTCTCAAGTATATATATATATATATATATATATATATATATATATATATATATATATCATATGTGATATCTCGTATAGTACGTCTGGAATCTCGATCTTGAAATATTTGGTTGTTGAAAAATTCAGACTCTACATGTTGATAAATCCTTGGAGAAAATGTGCATGCACCGTATTTTGTGAAACTATGACCTTTTTAAACTATATAGTATATACATTGTTATGTTGGAAGAAGGATATGTATATTGAAAGATTTTATATAAGTTTTCTTTTTTAAATGTAAAAGATTTTTCAGACCCATTAGCCTCTGGATAAGTTGGCTCGTTTACTGGATGGGTATGGACGAGTTATCAAGTCCGTCAGAATACGCTAAAGATTGATTTACTAGGCACGTTACACAAAATAATAAGTTAAGGTCATAACTCATCCGTATTGATCACCTCTAGTTTATATGATCTTCTTTCCCTTTGTATTATTCATAGTTTTCTTCAATCAAATACAATGACAGAAGTTTTTCTCCATCGCCTCTATCAATTGATTGATTATTATTACTGAAGATCAAAAAATAATAAATTATATCTACTGCAAGACCCACCCGTCGATCAGGGACGAAAGTCGATCTTAGTGATCCGACGGTGCCGAGTGGAAGGGCCGTTGCTCAACGGATAAAAGTAACGATTTGGGTACTGTCTCGGAGAGAGGCCCAACGTGCCTAACAGTATCAAGTTGTTTGAGTCTATCTAGCATCAATGAGAACGACATTGTTGTAAGTTTGATTGCCATTTTATTTGTAATTGGAAAATACTCGTGATTTTTAAATAAGAATCCGATTAGACCAATGTTTACTATCACTCAAACTTCACCCCGGAAAGAATCAAACAATTTTGTTGGTATGTTATTAGACTTGACATATATGTTGATTCGGTACAATCGATGAATACATCCGCTTGACTTGTGGGTGAAAAGATGCAGACATGCATGTATTCAGTATTTCTTTTATTCGAGTTTAGTTAATAATCGTACCAACCTATGAGTATATTTACACGAAAACGAACTTATAATAAAAATTCAGTACTTTTTTTAAAAAATAATGTTATAATTATTTAAAGTACAATAAGTACCTAATAATTTTAAATTAATGTTGTGTTTTCTTTAAAAACATGGTTCAAAAAAAGTTCTTGAATTTATTGTATATAATATTGTTACTTATAGAACACAAAGAAATTATTCGTTTAAAGATTTTTCTTGGTAATCGTGGGTTTTGGGTCAGCTTACACACACCGACTAATCTCTACGTGACCACGAATGGTCTCGAGTCATTACATGTGAACCTCGGGGCCATAAGAGCTTTCGTAGTGTTTAAATTCAAACACGGAGTAGATGAGAATTTCCATTATGCCATTCTAAGGTTTAACCACTGTATCATTTGTTTAAAGTTATTAACATGATGGGATGATTATAACATATTAAAATTAAAAAAACCTAAAATAAATTGTTTCCTTAAAATAAAAAAAATAGTAAATTATGATTTATATCGTTATGATTTTTTAATAATTTTGATTTTCATTCTTATGTTTTAGAAAGTGTCATCTTCGCTTCAATGGTTCGTAATTTATTGTTATTTTTATTTTTGGCTATATTTTCTACCTTTAAGTATAAGGGACCAAAACAGTAATAAGGTATAAACCATAAGAACCAAAACAATAATATATTGTAAATTATAAGAACAAAAATAGTAATAAATTACAAACAATAAAAAAAGAAAAATTGAAATTTTTAACAATTCATAAGGACAAAAATCATATTTTATTCTAAGAAAAATAAGGGAAGGCGTGCTCTTTCGTAGGTAGGTGGACTGGACCGCATTTAGCCCACTACCATCGAATCCTATTCGTTAACATGTCACTGCACACCAACTTGTTCATTAGGGTTCGGGTCCTATGCCCATTGCTCACGAATATCCCATTTAACGTGTATTCCATCTCTATTTCTCTTTTATAAACATGATAAATTTAGTAATGACGGTGGTGGTTGTGATGGTGGTGATTGTGGTGGTGGCGGCAACAATGGTGGTGGTCGTGGAGGGAATGTGAAAAGTTTTTGTTATGGAAGAGGGGGAGTTAGAGGTGGAGGTGGGTGGTGGTGAGGATGCGGAGGACGTCCTTCATCCATAAAAAATGACAACGAAAAAAGCATGCTAGAAATAAATCGAGTATATGATCACCCAATTGATTGTTTAATTACCTGTTTGCTCCATTTTCATCAAACTGACAATTCAATTGATTGTACGAGTTTCAAGAGTGTGCCAATAAAAATGTGGTTTTAGAGAAGCAAAGACACGTTATATAACATCAGTCACACTTGGTTTGCTTTCGACCATGTGCTATGTTCGATAAAGATAAACGCAAATAGTAAATTATGGTTTTCGTTCACGGGACATGGAAAATACAATAAAAAATGAAAAATCAAATAAATTTGATTTGGTCGTGTGGTGGATGTTGGGATAGTGTCCAACACCTCACCTCACATTATTTGATGCATACATGGAGCGTCCATGACCATACATGTGTGATACTTGGTGTGACATGAAAATATGACACTTTTAGTCCCTCACTTTTTTTTTTTTTTTTGAAAAAGAACAAATGAGGCCCAATCAAGTTTCGGCATTACCATCACCCGATTGAGAATCAATCATATTATTAAAAACGTGATCATGACAAAAATCGTTAATACAATGTAAGAGCAGGGACGTTCCAATCTTTTTTGAGGCACCGCTACATCCAAAACTTTTGATTGCATTGCATAAATGATATAACATAGAATATATGTTAAGAACAAATGGGGTAAACCTAAGACGATTAACAATCTGAAACTAAACTTAAACCATTAATAATTTGAACATAAAACCAAAGAATTAATGGTTTGAACCTAAATAATTTCGACTATAGTTTTATACAGGTCGATAACAAGACCATAAACACATGTAAATTTGGGCCTCAAAATTTCTGGAACCATGTTCAAAATCTCACATTTAACATGTTAAGGAACGACCCTGTGTAAAAGGAAGGACGGAGTTACATCAAAAAATTTAGTACAAGATAAATAACGAGAGTGTCTAGCAATTAAGTGAGCCGCTCTGTTGGCTTGTCTCCCAATCGCATGGATAGTCCCTCACTTAGATATCACAATTCTCCAAAAACCTCCTCCAACTTGGAAAAAGTAGGAGAGAGAATGAGAGATGATGAAAATTCTTTAAAATTGAAAAACTTCCCAAAAATAATTACTGATGAAAGGAAAATTATTTTTTATTATTCCTACCAATATTAATCCTTGAAATTAAATGTATAGAAGAGAGAAATATATTTTATGAAAAATATTAAATATTTTAATAATATAATTTATATTGTAATCTCCATAACGGATAAGTTGCGTTGGAGATGAATACAGTTCTTTTTTGGAGATTTTGACATACCATTCTTCGTTTGGAAGAACCTTTTGGAGATGCTTTTATACACAGCTGTCATGGGATTTTTTTTTTCATTTCTTCATGGTGGTTACTGATTGCACTGTGGTTAGATATTCGGAGTTGATTATATGAAAAACTGTTACCAATTGTTGTAAAGACCGGAAGAGTCGAATCTGAATCATTTACTTGTCCTAACAAGGGAACTTGTCTAAATTTTCAACGCAGATTTAATAGTATAAATATTTACTTTTTGTTGATTTAATTCTCTTATAATGTAATACAAAACATCGCCTTTGAACTCCAGTTGAATATAACGTTGTTCATGTGTATTTTTCTTGAAAAATCTACACTGATATAATTGGAATTTTTTTAAAGTATAATACTTTAATAAATAAAAAATTTAAAATACAATATTATAATAAAAAATATGTAAGTGCAACTCCATAATAAAAAAAATGTAAGAAGGGTCTGTTTGGTTTACATAATTGATGAGAGATTTGAATTCATAAAGGGATTTTGATTGGAATCGATTTGAAATCATTAGTGTGTTTGATTTATAGTATTTTGAATAGAATTGAATTTCATTATTTATAGTTTTATGCATATAAATAATTATAAAAATAATTGATTACATTTTTGTTAATCGATTATTACAAAATAAATGTTTTTAACATTTTTTAAAATCTTATTGTATACAATCCTACGAAATTCTACAAAATCCCAAGAAATCCTGAACACTCCCTAAGAATTTTAAAATACTATGTTTGAAGAATTTCAATTAAATCCTACAATTTCAAATCCAGAAAATCCAATAAACGAAACATGGAATTGAAATGAATTTGAAATGTTATTTCATGTACTAAGCCCCTTAATTTTTTTTCTAGATTTTTATTAATTAAATATTGATTTTATCAATTTTTTTACCGGAAAACCTTTTTTGCACATGAATATAATAATTCATGAAAATGAATGGTTTTTGATGAATTTTAAAAAATAAAATTATTTATGTGGTAAATTGGATGGTTTAGAATCAAAAAATAGACAAAGTAGAAGTAACAATTTCATCAAACTAGCATACACTAAAGACTCTCTCCTACTCGATTGAAACTGCCTACATAAACCTACATCACCCGGTTCACTTCAAAACCCGGTTCACAACACTTCAAGAACTCTGAACCGGAAGAGATACACCGCCGTCCACTGCCTCTTCCTTCTTCCGCCGCATTTCCAGAACTTTCCGGTGATTGTTAGAGTGAACTTCACTGGAAAATGTGGGGCTACAAGCAGGTCGGTATTCTGGTAAGAGCCGACCCGACTTATACCGAACTCCACATGCGTTACACAGTGTTTTGGCACCTAGTGGACCGGCTCGCCACTGTGGGGTTTTCTGAACCAGGCAATGGCTGCAACGCCGAGGCTGCGGCTGGCCGGAACCCGTCGTCTCAACCATCGCCGCCGGTTTTTTCTTCTTCTGCCTCTTCACCGGCGCTTTCCCCAAAATTTCTTCTAAGGCTAGCAGAGGTTTTGAAGTACAAGACGAGGAGGAAGAAGACGAAGCTGAAGAATCCGTCAACGGCGTCGACGACCGGAGTGACCAAACACGGCCGCCGGTACGACTCCGCTTACTTCTCGCTTTTTTATAAACCATGCTCTTAAAAGAAGGGTTTACAGCAACAAGAGTCACCGTTTCTGTCTCCAGTTTCCTCTCCGGTAACTTCCCCTCCGCGCATGTTAACAAGTATCCGCCGGAAAATGAGTCGTCAACGAATTGCGACACCCATTCAAGGTCAGCCACATCATCCACCTGTAACACAAGGTTAAAAACCAACAATCAAAAAACAAAAAAGGGGTCATTTTTGAAAGAATTCTCACCGGCAAACAGAGTTCCGTCTCCGGGACGGTGGTTCTGTCGTGGTTGTCTGTTTTGATCGGAGAAACAGAGGAGGGTTTTTGGTTGTTGGTATCATCTGGGTGTTTTAGAAGTTGGGAATTATCGTCGTCTTGGACAAAAGCAGCGTCTGTAGAGAAGTCCAGTAAGCCATCAACGAAGAAATCGTCGGCATTGAGGGGCAAAAAGTCATCGGAAAAGGAGGGTGGAAGATGGTTGAATTTGAAAGTGGGTTTGGATTGGGATTGAAGACAGTCCATTTGAATCATATGAATGGAAGAATTGGTAAAAGGGAATGGAGCTGAATAGCAAAAGAAAATGGGGGAATAAATGGAGTCTTATGATTGATGTTATCAAGGATAAGTAGTAACCCCACATGCCTTGCCTCACACAATAATAATACCACGGCTATATATATATATATGTATATATATATATATATATATATATATGTGTGTGTGTGCGCTATATTTCTAACCCTTCAAACCACAATTCCTTTTTTTTTTATTATCCTAGATATCCAACTCGTTATGCGAGCCGACTAATTTCAGAACGACAACTTGTTTTGCAAATAGTCCAGAGTTAACGTATTTGAACTTTCGTGGCCACAATGAGATTTTTATTCCTCCTTGAATTTGAACATGGGATCTCCTAGTACTTTTAACATTTGAAGTCAAGCTCAAACCAATCAGACACCACTCTTGTGGTTAATTCCTTTATTTTATGTAGAGGTCAAAACATTTTTTTTTACTTTATTTTATTATATCTTTATATTGTAGTTTATTACATGTGATAGTAAATAAAATACATGAGCGACCTTTGCCACAAATTATGTTGCGGGCCAAGTAGTCCAAAAAGTGTCAGGTTTCCTCAAGTGTATAATTAAATGTAATAAATATGTTTATATTGCTTTTTTTTTAAATTAAAGTGGTTCCGATTGAAACCCCAAGTATGGTGATAATCGATTCATCATGTAAAACATTATCTTAAAATATCTTAAGGGCATTTAATTTGAATGAACGGTTTTGAGGGATTTTGATTTTGTGTAAGTATTTGGAATCGGTGGGATTTGGATTTGGATTTGAAAGGATTTGGAATCTTTGGTGTGCTTGGTTTTTAGGATTTGGAATCGGATTGAATTTCGTTTTTTCTAAATAATTTATTACAACAAATTATAAAAATAATTAAATTACCTTTTTATTAATTGATTATTGTAAAATAAATGTTTTTAGCATATTTTAAATTACTAAAACGTACAGATACTATGAAATCCCACGAAATACCAACAACCTTCATGGGATTTCTAGATCCCATGTTTGTGGGATTTCAATGAGATTTCAGGATTCCAAATCCAAGCAATCATTCAAACCAAACATGGAATTAGAATATAATTGAATTCCAAATCCTATCTAATCCTACAAACCAGACGTGACCTTAAAAATAATAGATGTTACTTAATACCTTAAGTTCTAGCATTAAATCCAATGAGGAAAAAAAACTCTCTTGTGGTCAAAAGTTCTAGAATTAATACCTTAAGGTCAAAAGTTTCTGAAGGTCACATGTTCAAATTCAATGGAAAAAAAAAATCTTCTTATGGCCACAAAGGTTCAAATGCGGTGATTTCGGGCTACCCGCAAAGCAGATGGTCGCCCTAGGATTAGTCGGCTCGCATAGCGGGTTGAATATCCAGATTAATTAAAAAAAAGTTCTAGCATTAAATAAAAAATATGTGACATTATCTTAACATACAAGTTCTCACAGTATTCGTGATGTTTGAAATTCTCATTTGATTATACCCTTGTATATATTCAAAAAAGACTACAAATCTATGAGAATCAATATAAAAAATATATTTTTACATGATTATTTTCCATCAAAACCTATGATTTAAGTCACTATTTCTTATTTTCACATATGATTGTGTTCAGTTTTTGAAAAACATGGAGCTTTTTCTGTTCACCTATTGAAATGAAAAATACACGTAAAACCGATTTACATTGCAAGACAAATACATGTAAAACTATCATATATTAAAACAAAAATATATGAAACTATCACATGATGAAACAAATACAAATAAAACTATGATATTAAATATTTTCATGTGGATATTTTTTGTTACATAATTTTTTATTAAAAAATTCTGATTTAAATGCAATTAATTGACAAAAAGATTTTAAAAATATGGGAAAGCATTGAAGGGGACAATAGTCTTTTAAAATATTTATTAGTCAAATTGATAAATACATTTGGAAATAAAATCATCTTTTTTATTATAGTTTTTTATTACATTTTTCGTTTATCGGTTTTACAAATGCTGAATTTTGATTGGAGGAGAGAATAAATTTGGCATCTCCTTATGTGAAATAAGAACGCATGATGATAATCACAAAGGTGATATCTGATTAGTTTGAACTTGAGTTTTTTAGGTCTTAGATTTAAATTTAAGGAGAAATAAATATCTCATTGTGGCCATAGAGGTTCAAATGTGTTACTTTAGACTATCTACAAAGCAGGTGGTCGTCCTGAGATTAGTCAGCTCGCATAGTGGATTAAATGTTTAGATTAATAAAAAAAGACTGTGATTTTTGTACATGCTTACTTTTTTTCTTTCTGTAAGTACATTTATTGTTTTGGAAAAAATAGTTATAAAAGTTTATTTTCATCTGTCGACGCTTGCAACAATTATGGTAAGATGTTAATAAAACGGTTACGCTTGAGAAGATGCTTCGATGTTACTCAATATGAATATTTCAATATCAATCAAATTTTATATCTATACTATATTATAAAGCATTTGATAAAAACTCTTAAAAACCATTGTTTATGCATTAAGTATTGATTATTGATGCATATTACTTAAAATTCAAGATTACAAGTAAATTGTACGTATGTACAACTTATTAAAGCTC
>NC_037528.1:16655695-16725617 GCF_001531365.2 Cynara cardunculus var. scolymus | reverse complement strand
AAGTCTGAAAGGTATCCAAAAAGTTCTTACCTTGTTTTATCTGTTAAACAATTGTTGAGATGAATTTCGATAATGAAAATTTTGAGAAAATCAAGAGAATTTTGCAAAATGTTTGCACCTGATTTTACAAAAACAAACTATTGATTAGGATTTCAGATTTAAGACGTTTGTCAGTTTACAAAAAGAAACAATCTTATTGATTCATATTTCAGACTTTAGCACCACCTTTTATTAATCAGAAGTGAAATAAAATTTCAGACTCCAACACCTCTTAAAAAAACAAATGCAATCTTAATATTCAAAAAATAAAATAAAAATCAGTAAAAATCTACATATTTTGAAAGACAATGAAATTATAAGGTTATTTTGTGAAATATATTGCACTATTATAGTCCGATAAATACGATGCAAATTAGTTGGCCCACCACTTTTTGACTAATTTGCATGATTAGTTGACTTACCACGCCGGTAAGAACAATGATAAGGATGGAGAGTCTTACCCGATAAGTAAGGATTACATCTCTTACCCGGGTAAATGTTTACCAGGTAAATTGTTGCATGAGATACATTTTGATGTACTACAATCTTATCCAGTAAAATAAATTATAGTGTTGACTCGTAATGATAAACACTAACTGGATAAGCATTTAGGTAAACGGCCCCTTAATTTTTTAATCAATAGTTAGTTTTTGAAAACCTACAACTAGTTCAACTGTTAGTTTGTCAGAGCATCTCCAACAATAGAGAAGCAGAAACCAAAATCTCTAAAAACAGTAAAATTCAACTTCAATATATTTTTTATTTTAAAGAATTCAATATTAATTATATTATTAAAATATTAAATAAATTCAATACCCAATAAAATTTTAAATACATTTTATATAAAATAATAACAGATTCATTTTAATTAGCGTGAACAATAAAACCGATTTATCACTCTTGAACATTAGTTTTAGAAAGTTATATAAATTTAAATACTTTTATTCACATTTTTTTCTATATTAAAGAAAGTTTTAGAAAATATACCAAGCAAAAGAAATGGGATTAAATTTTTTTAAATATCAATTTTTTGTATGATCACAAATAGTTCTTAAAATAAAAAATCTACAAACTTGTACATTAACTATAGGATTTGGGATTATATGAAACCAACATGATTTTATAAGACATATGAGACCACTTTTTTATATTTGAAACTTCACAGGAAAATACTGTGAAGGTAACTTTCACAGTGTTTTTGTTGTGAAGATTTGGATTTTTCTTACCTTCATAAAGTTTTGTTTGTGAAGTTTCAAGTGTAAAGAATTGGTCTTATGAGTCTCATGAAAACAATTTGGTCTCACGTGAACCCAGGTTAATTATTACTAAGATTAATAAATATTAATTATTACTAAGGTTAATAAATATTGATTATTAATTAATATTAACTGAAATTATTAATCAGTTTTAATTATACATATATATATATATGTGTGTGTGTGTGTGTGTGTTTTGACATGTTTTTTACTACAACAGATTTTCCAAAACTTTTCTTTAAAATGGAGAATACAGGAGATAAATTGTAAAAATCTTCAAATTTGAAGAATACGTAAAAAATGATTACAATGAGAGAAATATTTTTAATATATTCCTACCAATTAAAAAACTTTGAATTAAATATTTAGAGAGAAAAATAAACTTTCTTACCAATATGAAGAATCTGTTGAAGTTGAATGTTGATTTATTTCAAAGATCTTAAAGTTTAATTTTTCATTTTGTAAAATCTGTTGGAGATGTTCTTCGTTATCAAAAAACTAATGTGACAATTCTAAAAATGTTTATCTAAAATTGAAGTTATATTTATTTTGTGTTATAGATAATAAAAATATGCTAAATGGTTTTACTAAAATATTTATTATATATATTTTCTTAAAAATTACTAATTAATTAGAATATGTGAGGTTAATCAATATAATTTTATACATATTATATGTAATGGTTATTAAAATCATAAATTGATACATATTTTTTCTAAAATTTGTTTTAACAAGCCCAAAATTTATAATATATATTAAATATAATGATCAATTCAATTTTTTTCAATTAACATATTATATTATTATTTTTAGTATCTGTTTGTATTAATTGCATATTATATTATTAGTGGTTTGTTTTAATTATATTATCAAATATTGTAATTGACTGGTTTTTTTATAGTTTTTTTATTTTATATTTTTCATCTAACTTATCATCTAGTTTTTGTCAGCCATCATTTGTTAAACAACTAGTTTACCAAACATAGTCTTTGTAAGCCGGCTTGTGTAGACCTATATAAATATTTATTTAATTTAAATGCATGGATTTCTTAGTGAGTAAGGCCCCGTTTGTGATTGCTATTATGATTGGTATTTATGGGGTCTTTTTGTTTGATGAGCTCCTTAGGCACGACATGTTAAACCTGTGTTGGAATCCCTATTGGTTGCTTTGGTTGGAGGTTAGTATGATGACTTTTCTTGAAGACTACGTCAAACGCTTATATCTCAATTATATTCTGCCAAAGTTGTTGGTTTTGTTCAAATTGGGGATTATGTGTGGAGCTTCATTAAGAATCTGTTTATTTTGTATGCTCATGTGGATTGTCTGCACCTTTCTGGTCCTTGTTGAGGGTTGAGCTTGTGTTGCATTTATTGCCATCTTGAGACCATTTTATCATCTTTGCCCATAGTACCTAGTGCACATTCCTGGCCTTTTTGATCCACCATTTTTCTAGTTTATATAAATTAATGACATGTCGTGCTTTATGTTCATCTTCATAGTTTATCTAATCATGTTATTTCGACCAACATTGAAGGCGATAGGCGCAAAATGCAACTCCTTGCGAACTATGATGAAATGCAAAGAAAATATGACCCTATCGTGCCCATTGCTTATATGTTTGACCAGGAACCAAAGATAGAAAACACCATTAACCTTGGTTGCTTTAGAGTTGGCCAAGATCAGGGTCTGGTGGATTGGCCCCTTATGATCATGTTACATGATTATCCGCTAGTTATGGTGGATTCAAGATTTCTATCAATAATCTTCTACCGATGTTTGAAGCTATGATAACTAGTCTGATTGCTTAACTATATATGCAAAAGAAAAGCAGAAGGGTTTGAAATGGTTCATAATTTAAATGGCAAAGTTAGTCTTGCTATCGGTATGTGGTCCTCACATGAAAACGTCGAGTATTTGAAATTGGAGACTTTGTTCATATTTTCTATTGGGTTTGGATCAATTGATGTATTTTGCTTGTTTTCAAATGCCTTAAAAGTGGAGGCTTGTATATTTTAGTTACAATGAAACAGATGGTTTTTAAATTTAATAATATAGCATTTTGAGGAATAATACATATTCAAAAATTCAGTTTATAAAAACAAACAATTTTATTGATTATGATCTTAGACTCTAACATCAAATATATCAATCAGAAATAAAATAAAATTTTATAACTCAACCGTTCTTCAAAAATAAACGGACACCAAAATATTTATCGATAAAGAAAAGGGTGATAAAATATGTTTGAATAAGGGCGGGAGACAGATACAAAATTGGAATAATTAATGCGGCGGAGATGGTGGTGGTAAGTCAACTAATCATGCAAATTAGTCAAAAAGTGGTGGGCCAACTAATTTGCATAGTATTTATGGGACTATAATAGTGCAATATATTTCACAAAATAACCTTATAATTTCATTGTCTTTCAAAATATGTAGATTTTTACTGATTTTTTTTTTAAATTTTTTTTGAATATTAAGATTGCGTTTGTTTTTTTAAGAGGGGCTGAAGTCTGAAATTTTATTTCATTTCTGATTAATAAAAAATGGTGTTAAAGTTTGAAATATGAATCAATAAGATTGTTTCTTTTTGTAAATTGACAAACATCTGAAATCTTAATCAATAGTTTGTTTTTGTAAAATCAGGTGCAAAAATTTTACAAAATTCTCTTGTTTTTCTCAAAATTTTCATTGTCGAAATTCATCTCAATAATTGTTTAACAGATAAAACAAGGTAAGAACTTTTTGGATACCTTTCAGACTTCCGATGCTATCGAGAATACCGCCGGTTTGTTTGCCGTAAAAATCGTTACTTTTGATAGATGATAAATCGTTAGAAATTTTTGTTTCACATTAATCTTTTAAGCTAACTTATACGTACAATATATATATATATATATATAGAGAGAGAGAAGGTAAGGACGTGCATTTCACATGGGTAATAAAAAGACGGTAGCGTCCTTGATGGAGAAAGAAGCAATAGCCAGAGTAAATCAAAGAAAATATGAAGAAGAAAAAAATTAAGATATTAGTTTACCTCTTATTGTACGTATAAGTTAGCTTAAAAGGACTGGCCCGGGACCGACAAAGGATCGGGACCGGCACCGACAAAGGACCGGCCTGGGATCGGGACCGGTAAGGACCGGTTATGGGACCGAAAACCGGGACCGGTTGAGGTTTTTGGTAGTTTCGTCGTGGGACCGGGACCGACCAGGACTGGTTATGGGACCGACTATGGACCGGCCCGGCCCGGCCCGAAAATTCAAATAAATTTATAAATAAATGTATTTTTAAATAATTTTATAATGTATTTTTATAAGAAAATGTAATTTTAATTATATTAAAACGTATTTTTAATGTGTATTTGAGTGACCCAATTATAAATTTTATAATGTATTAAAATTTATATCATTAAAAAAATCAAAAAATATATCTTATTTTTTAATGCAAGGACCGGTTGGGACCGAGACCGGGACCGACTCGGTAATACGATCTTTAGAATTTTTTTCAAATTAAATGTTATTTTTGAATAACATTTGCATATAATATGAATAAAATCGAAAGTCTATAAACTTTAATTAATAATAAATATTTATTAAAGCCATTTATCGTAATTTTTATTATTTAACCAAAGGGTCTTTAACCTATTGGTGTCGTAGTCTTTGGCCTCATAGGAAGTTAGAGGTTCAAACCTCATCAAATGTGAGAAGGGTGTGTGAATTTATTTATTGCATTTATCATATATAAATATTATATACTTAAAAAATATTATTCATAAAATGGGGAAATATAAATTTAATTTCCATTTATTTAAAAAAAACATTCCTATAATTGTTATATCTATACTACATTATAAAGTATTTGACAAAAACTCTTAAAAACTATTTTTTATGCATGAAGTATTGTTTATTAATGCATGTTACTTAAAATTCAAGATTACAAGTAGATTATGCTTAAGTACAACTTATTAAAGCTCTATCTTTGAATTTTTGTAACTAACTGCAGATAAACATAATCAAATACAGGATAAACATCTTATTTTAAGTATAAAAAATCTAAAATATAATTAGGATAATCATTAAATTCTAACAGAATACTTAATTATTATCTTTAGAAAATATTATATTAATAAACCTAAATTAAATTATAATTAAAAATTTTGAATTAAGAAAATTACACCAAAATACAAGAATTTTTAAAAAGATTAATTTGATACTGATATCGATAATTTTTTCTTCAAAAATTTATAATATTTTTAAATTTATATTTTATTCAAAAATAAAAATATTATCGCTTTTTCAAAACCATAAAAAACCGTATTATATCGACATAAAAAAGGAATAAAACAAAACACTAAAATCAAGATATGTCTCGATGCATTGCACGAATATCCTTCTAGTTCTATTTTAACCAACTAAAATAAAGTCAAAATAATAATAATAATAATAATAATAATAACAATCTAATAATCAAAATATGACCAATAAATAGCCAATAACTAAATACTTAATATCGACATTTACAAATTAATAATAAAATACTAATTTTATTTACTTGATATCAGATAAAATATTAATTGGGACCAGTTGATAAAATCCTCCGAGTGATTGACCATTGTTGGCAACTCATGACCTCACAACATTTAGAGATGAGATCAAACAGGAAAACTTCTTTATTTATTTCAGTAACAGGTTGAAGAATAATTCATTATACAAATCAACTGAAGTAAACGTTAATTTTTTAACAAATCAAATATTATAAATAATACCTTTTAAAATGTCAGAATTTAATTTTCAATTCTTTTTAACAAGTAATAATCAGTGTTTAATGATTTAATATTTTAGTTTACTAAGGTTCAATGTCGAAAATATCCCTATCAAAAAAAAAAGTATAAATGTTAATTTTTCAATAAGAAAATACAGTATTTCATTGGATTGATTTATACTTCAAATAATATAACTTGTGGTCCATAATAATCATTATTTATACTGATTTGTTAATTGACAAATATGTAAAATTGGGTAAAAGCCTTTTTAGACCAAGTAGCTAGAAATGTTCAATTTTTTATCGATGAAAATTGATCAATAATTGTTCTTTCACTAGACCCGACATGTAAAATCAGTAACTGTCCAAGTAAATAGTAAAAAAAAAAAGAAACACGGTACACATTGTATCTAATTTTTTTTTTTTTGAAAATCAAAAAAAGGACATCATTGAAACGTAAAATTCATATTGAATTATGATTTAAAGGAGGGGTTAAACATGTAACTGATACGACTACATGAATATAAAATAAGATTCATAATTATTTCGAATAAAATAAATACATAAATAAAAATCAAAAAGGTTTTTAAGGATGTTTGTATGTGTTTTGGATGAGGAAATATGTGAGCATGAATATTTTTGGAAGCAGAAAGGGATAAAAAGGAGAAATAGTGGGAGAATTCATGATGATAGAAGCAAAAAGCCACAAGGGAAAAGAATAAAGCAAAGGCATGCCTTGGAAGCAAAGAGTACATAACAACCAAATTTACTTTTTGTCCCCATCCTAACCCTCCTTTGATTTGATTCTACACCAACTTTCTAACCCGCTTCAAGAGTATTTTAGTCATTTCATATCAGTATGTATACTAAAAAACAACCGTCTTTCATAATGTTATAGCAACATGCATATGTTTTCTTATGTACATTTCTGTACATGATACAGTCGTGATTTTTTTGGCTGTTCATGAGAGACCGAGTCCGTAATCCAAGTGCGGATTTCTGAAAAATCAAGTTAAGACTAAATACTGTTGTATTAAAATACATTATCTTTTTCAACACGTTACTGTTGTCAGTTATGTTTACAGATTCATTGCAGAGAGGTTTGGGTTTTGTTCTCCTCATGTGGTCCATTCAACCTTTTGTACAAATAAGTCCTATTTGGCAGAGACTTTGTCCCTAAAAGTATCTTATTTGGAAGTAGGGACTGTTTGTAAATTTCTTTGATAGATGGAGGTGCTTTCTAGATTATTTTTGAAGGTACATAAAAGTTTTAGTTTAGCCCTTTATCTTTTATCCCATATATAAATAATAAGTAAAGTTCAATTTTGGTCCATAACGTTTGAAAATTTTATAGATGTTTCCCTTAGAAATTCAAAAACTCAAATCTGGTCTCTCACGTTCATCAATTCTCAACGGTTTTGGCATCTCTATCTAACGGTCGTTAACGTCTTCCATTAAATCTAATTAAATGAGAGGGGGGTTTTTTTAGTTATTTTCACTATTTGTATTATGTTAAAGAAAACATATTATATCTTTTATATAAATTGCGAAAAACAAAAAGTGGTGGTTATCCTTTTTCTTTTCTTTTTTTGTTTTACAATTTACAAATAAAAATATAATGCTTTTTAATTTTAATATAAAATTCAAAAAAATAGTGAAAATAACTAAAATATCTCTTATTTAATTGAACTTAAGAGAAAAAGTTAACGACTTTTGACAAATGAGCCAAAAGCGTTGAGAATTGATCAACGTGAGGGAATCCAAGTTTTTGACAGGAACAATATCCGTTAAAAATTGTAAACATCAAGGACCAAAATTGTAGCAATATCCGTTAAAAATTGTAAACATCAAGGACCAAAATTGTANCAATATCCGTTAAAAATTGTAAACATCAAGGACCAAAATTGTAGCAATATCCGTTAAAAATTGTAAACATCAAGGACCAAAATTGTAATTTTCTCTAAAAATAAAACATATTCGCAATATGATGCCAAAAAAAACTGCACCAGCCGGGAATCGAACCCGGGTCTGTACCGTGGCAGGGTACTATTCTACCACTAGACCACTGGTGCTTTTTATTGAATAATCCAAAGCTTAATATAATAACAGGTGTTTCAATTCATAATAATATAATTTAACATTTAAAACTTTAATTTATTAATTTAAAATAAAACAATATTGCTAAAATTACAATTTTTTAATCGTAAAATAGGAATCATATTCTGTTCGTGTTATAAAAACATATAAACAAAAAAAATAAGAGAACCAAATGTTATTGCGTATACCTTTTTTTTTTCTTCTGTTAATTGTGTAGGTGTTATCCAAGTCAGTTTACATGCACATTGACTAAATTTAAGTAATAGCAACGATGAGAACTGATATCAAGATTCAATATTAGAGATGACTAGAAGAGTACTTACGTAATGCAACGAGATACATATTGATTTTATTGTTTCATTTTATGTTTTGGCTATAGATGTTATAATGCGATTTTATGTGGTTTTGAGAAAAATAATATATATTTTTATTTTATAATGAAATATAAATTTGAAAAAGATAAAATCGATATTACTATCAAATTAACTATTTAGAAGTTATTGTTTTTGTGTAATTTCTTTATTTCAAATTTTTATTATAATTTAGTTGACGTTTAATAAAGAACTAATTTACTTTTGGTTTAATATAATAATTTTTTAAGATAATAATAAAGTATTCTGTTAGAATACAATGATTATCTTAATTATATTTTAGATTTTTTATACTTAAAATGATGTTTATCATGTATTTAATTATGTTTTTCTGCAGTTAGTTAGACGAATTCAAACATAGAGCTTTAATAAGATAAACTCATGCACATTCTACTTGTAATCTTAAACTTTAAGTAATATGCATAAAAAATGATTTTTAAAAGTTTTTATCAAATGTTTTATAATATAGTATAGATAATGTCATGATATATGGTATTTGCAAAGGGCTTTTGTCATTTTAGTGTGCATAAATTGATGCATATAAGGAAGAATATAATACATTCAAATAGGTTTAAAAATGAGAATCGTATATATTTTTAAAGAATATGAGAACTAATTATTCATGAATTAATCATGCCAAATATCGTGATAAATATTAACGACGAATACTATGAATAAGAAAAATACAGGATAATCATGAATAATTTAAGGTTATTCACTAGAAATAGTATATATAATAGTTGGTTTCAAGATTCTCAAATTATTTATGATTCCCATTTGAACCCGTTTCACAATTCAGAAATCACAACGACGTTGTTTATCATTTATACATAGAATATATAGAATGAATATAAAGAATCACTTGTTGTTCACATGTTCGGATATCAAACTAAAGAATTAAGCATAACATATATTTTGTCTGTCGAGATAATTGCATTTTGATTGAGTTACTGATATAAGGAAAAATGAAGAAAGTAAGGTAGACAAAAAATATCCTTCTTTTTCCGTCCAATAAAAAGCCATAAAATTAAATTTTATTTTTTGATCTTTCAGGTTTGATAAGCAAGGTGTAAATTTTTTTTAAGAATAAATAAAAATATCTAATTATGTCGGACCTTAAACAAATGATCATCTTATTTGATGTAGATTTTTATAGATACATGCACAAGAGTTGGATGTAAACATCATTAAGTTGATTTTTCATCGTTTTTTCTCTCTCAAATTAACGGTTAACTATACTGATTAAAATGGAATTATTAAATCTATTTACCTTAATACACAACTAAAAAATGAAAATAAAATAACTTTTTTATTTGGAATCCTGATTACTGATCAAAAAAAACTTTTTTAAAACCGAAGAAACCAAAAGTTACATGTTTTAAGATAACCAAAAGCTACATGTCATCATGGGTCTTTGTTCTAGCGGTATGTGAGACTTTGACATCCCAAGAGGTCACAATTTCAAACCTCACCAAAAGTGAAAAGGGTATGTGAGTTTATTTGTTCTATTTGACATATAAATATTATATACTTCAATAAGAGAACTACATGTTTTCATTATATATTTATTTCATAACGTAAAATATACTCTAATATATATTTTTTGTGTATGTGAACCAAAGAAAGTGTTTCACATTTACTTTTTCATCATGTGAACATAAACATATATAAAATAATACTTTAAATTATAGTATTTGATAATAAAAAAAAATATATGTAAGAAAATATTTTTATATCTGACTAGTTCGTTATCTTTTATTGATTCTCATTTAATTATATCTTTTATTGATTCTCATTTAATTATTGTCACGTTTTTTTTAATAAAACATAGAAATGGAGTGAGCACTGTTTTATTTTTATAAAATTATTGATAGACTAATGTGTCACATTAATAGTTGTATTCGGTAATCACTCTCACGTAATAGTGGCCGAATAGGTAGGTCGATACTATAGTGCCAGTTTTTAGTGTGGTCGAAATAGGTTTGATCGACCTACAAACACGTTTTTTTGTCTATTTCTTTGATTTATAAATGATTAATGTGTTAAACATGATACATAAACTAAATTATTAAAATTATATAGCACACGCATATATATATATCGGAAAAAGCATAAAAAAATGAAAAATTGAGAAAATCCCGAATAAACCATAAGGCATACACATATGCATACAAGTGATTTGTCAAGTACACGCATCACATATGCATGGAAACCAAGAAAGATATTCAATTACTTGTATACACTTTTACATATCCTATAAATGAATGGTTATTCATGTGTTCCTCAGTTTGGAGACCTTCGACCCATTTTCTTTTTAGCAAATACCATTTGAAGGATAAACTATAACACAAAATCAATCAACTCTTTTACTTGTAAATGAGTTGCAACTACCACACAGGGTACAGTGTTACCTTGGCTAATATATGTGAAACCAACTAAATATATTGTAAAATAAAAAGTTGGAATGTTAGAGAGGATAAACACATCAACTGTTCATGGTACCATGTCTTTACTTGTAATGAAGCAATCATGATTATAGATGATGATGATGATATATTACATATCTTACACAATTGCATATTTATGGAGCAGCAGCTGCATGGTATATAGATGTCTTAGAAGAATATGGGAAGGATTGACATTTTGACACAAGTAAAACATGATCAGGGAAAAAGAGAAGGCCACACTTAAAACGGGGTACTCTTCCTCTCATGGATACACGAAATTTGCCTACTCTTACTTTTACCTTGGCTGGCTATCCAAGAATCGTCTCACATACTTGTCGTTGATCTCAAACACGAAGCACATCCCCCTTATCTATCAATTCAAAACACGAGATAGGAGATACATAAGTTGTATTTCACTAGTTAAAAGAACGAACATTCGTAAAAAGCTGATGCAACAAGTAAGCCAAACGAAACAAACCCAATATATCCCACCCAAAGGTGGGATGGATATCCGAAAAAACGGATATGATCTCTTTCGGGCTCATTTTTTTTTTTTTATATTTCTATAGCTCATACCAAACTAGTTTGTGTTTTCCAAGAATTTACACCAACTGGTGAAAATTTTCCTACAACAGATATTGCTTTCCCAAAAAAGTCGTGAAAATTAATAGTAGTAGTCAAGTAGGAGTTGGTGGTGGTTAAAAGCTCAAAAGGGTGCACAAGACTCTAATCTAAAGAAAAGAGGCATCGATCTCTTTAGGTTTCAAGTTACGCTAACTAAATTGTCTTTCTAGAATCCACATCAATTGGTCTAAAATTTCCTAGGGTACCCTTATAGACTTATTCCTGTTTGAGCCATGCTCAAATATAACATTAGAAAAGAATAGTAGGAAGTGGTGGTTAAAAGCTCAGTAGCAGTCTAGCAAAAGGTAAGACACCCAGAAATCTGAAAAAATTAAGAAGGTATGGACGCTGAAATGACATAATTAAGTTTATATATGAAAATTTGTTTTCATCAAGATCGGTACAGGAAGGGATAATTACCTCAATTAAACAACTTGAACCAAGTGCAACCACCTGTCCACGGGCAACGTCTTTGCCATTTAGTGAGATGGAACTCGCCCCGAGATTTTTTAGATTGAATGATCCATCTGCTTCCATCTTTATGGTAGCCTGAGTAGATAGGCGCGTGATTTATATACCAAATAACTTTGCAGTAGCAAGAAGATATCTACATAATAGTGATATAGATGCATGTATTTATGTATATATAAATTGTGGTCCTGTATTTGCTAAGCAAGGCCAAAACATGTATGTATGTATATGTAGAACATGTATAGCCAGGTTCTAATTGAAGACCATCTTTCATGAACTATAGTGCTTCAAAAATTCAACTTTTCATGGGATTTCCCTAATCTTCTACCTTGAAATCATTCCCTCAAGACTCATCTCACATAGTATTTTGAGTGGTTATCACGTGAGTCTGAACTCTTACATAAAAATCAGCAATTATAAGCAAGTATACTCAAATGAGAAATCTACAGCTCCTTCAAAGATTTTTTCCTGTTGCAGTGAACTATTGCAGCATACACATGCTTTATGCTTAGATACAAAAACTAAAAGCAAATCGCCAGCTGACGCCATATCATAAACTTATGTATTCAAAATGACTTGTGCTGGGGGAGAAATCATCCTTTTTCCTTCTTTTTAGTTTTCAGAGCGTGGTGTTATTTTATTTTACATTATCCTAGGATTGTTTTACCATTATTTGATATCTTCCTGATGAACCAGATATCCTGCTTTGGTTTTGTACTCTTTTGAATATAGCCATCACTGATTTTATTGATCAAGGTTTCAGCATCTTAAGAGAAAATTATGATTTTAGAGGAACAGACAAGTGTGAGGTCTCTTAATGTTGGAATTTATACAGGCTTAAAATACTCGTTCAATCATTCTCACCTGCCGCCTAGATATTTTGTTGGCACGGCCTTCTTTTCTTAGATCAATATCAACCTCAGTATCATCTGTTGATCTTCCTATTGTGACCTGGAAAACACGATTTTTCTACTGTTGGGTTATACCAAAAAAGTTAATCAAGCAAAATAAAATACTATGTTTCAGGACATGGGGTTCATAAAGAAATTGAACACAAAAAAACGCATCATCTCAAAAAGCATATCTAGCATGTGATTAGTGATAACTGAACTGAAATATTGAAAACTAAGCTCGGCTAAACTTGAAATTGACAAGTGATTAAAATGCTAAATGTGATTCAAGATATGGACCATTTTTTGTGATCAGTCCTGGTCCAGAAAAAATGCTACTCAGAGCATCACCACGTGGGATGGTGGTTGCCAAGTCCCTTGCCGAGAAAGATGGATGACAACTTAGAATTGCACTGCGTTTAATAAATACGTAAAAATTCAACATCAATGATGATCAGCAGTGCAATTCAACATAGAGGTTGAAAAGAGGTTCCAGAGTAGCTAATGCACTGCTCATATCATCTAGGGACCGACTATAACATCTTTAGAGCTATCCCATCTCTAGCCACATTTGTAAATATTGCAAGTTAACAGTGCAGGACAAACATTACAGTTTAGTTGACTTTTGCTTCATGAATGAGCTCGAAAAAAATTGTACCGATTATTTCCCATATCAGCATGCAAATGTGATGGTCATAGCAAAACTAACAAGCAAATATGGAATATAGTTAGCACGTGTCCAAAATAGTGTGATCCTTTCTTTAAAAAGGCTCCACTTATTGGAACACGGTTACTATTAGGGGAAGTGCTACAAGTGTGATAAGAATATATCTGCTCCAGGGTAAGCTAGCATTTAACTTGGGCTGGCCTGAAGACACATGAAACAAGATGGAGCAGTTCTACGAAATTCGTGATTTTTGAGGGAGTGCAACCAATTGCATCATCTTAGTATCTTACAGAACGTAATGTACCAGTACGGCGGTACCCCTGCATCATCCCTTACTGGAACCCTCGATAATGGTGGGCACACTGAGGAATGGTTTTTGATATTTATGTTCTCTTCTAGAAAGCCTAGCTCTTTGTGGGTTTTTTTTAATTAGCCTATACTCTGAAAGATGTGATTAACATAACAAACAACAAATGTTTCAGCATCTTTCTTCTATTGTTTTCTTTTCTATGAGAAATGTTTGTGTATTCCTCCCCATGTGTACATGTTTGCAACAAATAAGAATTCAGTTATATGTTCATCAAAGGGTGAGCAAAGTTGTGTATCCCTTATGAAGTAACATTAGAAAGGGCTTACCCTCACACTTCAACAACGTATCAATTAACCACATCAGCTCAGGTATTTCAATTTTACAAATAAAATCATGAGCAGATGTAGCCTAATTGGTAAAAAATGATTTACATGATATGATCATGTTATACACAGAAGAAAACTTTAATCATCCTAAGGCCGCTCCATTAAACCCAAGTCAAATATAATGACTTGACAAAACAATATAACATGCATGTAATGTACGTCGTACTTCAAAACAAAGAAACTGATCTGAAGCTTCATCAGAAATATACCTCAGCTTTCTTGATATAGTGCATCAAATGGCGGCCATAAAAGATGGCAAGGGCGCCCTGAGATGACATGGTTCTTTCGAATGAAGAACGAGCAGACTGTTCCAGCCTAATGATCATCCTTTTAGTGCCCTCATATTGATACCTTGCAACTGCAGATTGGAGCAAAACCAACGATATATAAAACAAGACAACAAGATGCAGGTAAACCATATACTGCACACATCTCTTATGCATGAAACAAGCTATCTTGGAATTAATTTCCAGCCTTCATAAAAATCTAATGATTTTGTATCACTATCAGTTACTTTGTCATCAAGGAGGTTAGCCACTTCTAGCAAATAACTACAAAAGGTGCCAGAATCATAGTGTATCCCCGTGTTAAGTTTGCATCAAGGCTTTCATCAGATGTAAACAGCTAACACCTCTCATTGTTAATGAATGCATACCTAGTTATATTGGCAAGAATGATAATAAAATTTGTCGACACTACATTCCGATCAGAAGTTGTACACAAACACAAACACATTACCTTCACTTAAAATACATGACTCCTGAGTGTGGGCCAAGTCCATTTCAAGTATCTGAAAGAATACATCAACTATTAATGGAGGGTAAGACTTCGAAATGAAATGAAAACATAAACAACAGAGTCCCAAAATTCTACCATAGCTTCAACATCAGAAAAGTAAGGTATGTCACCATCACTATCAGAGTTATACTGATCTGATATATAAGTATTATCCATCAATTCTGGATCATTCATTTTGACAGAGCCAACTTCTACAGGTAATGGCCTCTCGCTGTACGTTGCTGGGGTGTCTAAACCCTGTTTATGATGAAAAAAAACTTCAGAGACGGTTTCCATCACAGTTTCAGATTTTTTATATGATCACATCAAATTCGCTAATTGGACAAAGTTGTCATAGTATAGTATTGATAGTTTCAGTGTGATCAAATCATTTGTAATATGCAAGCAAAGTCTCATTACCCGAAGGTCAACTTTACTAGAATCTTCCTCCAGCATTCCATTCCCCGTAATTTCTAGAGCCGTATGCATGGCCCTAGTTTGACTAGGAATTCTAAGATTGTTAGGCTTTCCAGGAAGTGCCGTCAGATATTCACCATCAGATGACTCATGTTTGAATGCAGACCCAACAAGTGGGTGGGAAGAAACATATTCAGGCAATGCATTTGGTCCAACAGTACGTGATCTTGGGAAACATGGTGCAGGATCTTTTCCTTTTCTTAATGTGCTTATCCCCTGTTCGCCATCCTTCTCATGGGATGAGGAGGATAATGGATCAATAGAATCTGTAGCGATTTGCAGTCCAACAGGAGCAAATGGAGTGGATGGGTGAATCAGCAAGAAAATATCATCATTGCATGGTATTTCTGGGTCTTCTCTGTTCAAAGTGCAAATAATTTTCCCTTCTGTAAGCTGAAGAGAGTCCGGCTGTGATACTGATGTTGATGGCACGTCAACCTCCCGATGACAAACATCCTGCTGATCACTGTGAAATGAGAAATCTTTTGATTCTTCTAGACATTGAACACTGGGAATTGCTACGTTAGGACTTGCAACTAACAAGGTAGTATCAACATTGCATAAATCAACTTCCTGTACATCCTTAGAAGAACCAACCAATTGTGGATTAGGAATATCTTGCGTTGTATCTTTCACATCTACATCCATGAAAAGAAGATCATCGTCGTTTGAGAAGTTCAGAAGAGAATCTGGGAGATCTGCATATTCACCCTCCTGAACAGCACTAGAATTGATAAAACCATTAGGTCTGCCTCCCAAAAGAGACTCTGGATGGGCAGCATCATACCCTGGTGAACTCTTGCTCTCCCTTCCATGATCACAATCCTCAGCAAGTGCTAATGTCCCTTCTGCAACCTGATGACTTTCTGCATTGTTCTCGTCAACTGGCATATCAGGTGCAGAAACATCTTCCAATGTCTTCCAGAGAGGCAGCCGAGTTGATGGAGATGAAAAACCCATCGTGTGAAATGAAGCACTACCATCCGAAACAGGGGAGTTAAAATGTTGTTTCCCTCCAAATCCGGAACAGAGAACTTGGTTACTTTCATTCACTGAATCATGGGTCAACGCTAGCTTTGCTTCTGGTTTATCAGTTTTGAAAGCCTTTTCATTGGGAGGAGTTTCTGATGGACCTGACTCCTCAATATCCATGCATATTGCAAATTTATCAGACTCACCTTTAGGCATATGGGTGGCATTTTTCATTTCAATATTTGGATCAAAAGAACCCATCAATTCATTTCCTGAAGAGGAAACGTCTTCAGTAAATTTATACAAGCCATCTTCCCTCATGGATCCATTTATAAAATCATTTTCAACCGACTTATGGCATCCTTCCATATGAAAAGCATTAGCTGGATTATCAGCAACAATAGTAGTCGTAGTAGCAATGCTCCCTATTGACTCTGGAAAAGCCTGACGCAAGATCTCAAAGTCAGTTTCCTCAAAACCCAAATTGTTTGCAAGACAATCGCCTAGCATGGCATCGCCACCATGGGCCTCATGATTAGTCGTAACATGATCTTGAAATTTATGTTCTTGCTGGCTGTAGTTATGATTGTTGCGTTCCTCAAAAAACCCAAGATTTGGAGAGCTAAAGAATTCATTTTTAATTTTCTTCCGTGTAGCATAATATTGTCTCCGGATGCTTCCAAATTTTCTCTTCCCAGGGACCTCACTTCCTTTCAAATTCTCTAATCTACTAAATCTTGATGGTGGATTAGAACCAGATAGTTCAAGTTCAGCCATACGAGCAGAAGCTTGAGCTGAAACATCAGGATCATAGAGAAGAGAATACCACCGATCTCGAAGTTCACGAAAAGTAAATCGGCGAGAAAATTTTACTGCCCCTTTTGCAAGGGCTTCAAGAGAGGCTCCAGCCTGTGAGAGGCAAACAAGCACAAAATTAAATTAATATCTTGGGTAACACGAGGCTCGCTAGTTAAACAGAATAGAAAATTGTTAATTAGCATAGTATATATTTGGAAAGTAAGTGCCAAGATGATATTTGTTTACTAAAAACATAAAATGCACTTGTAAGTTGGAACTTCATCCCCTGTTTCTTCCATAACAATCAATCAGTCAGATCTAAGATGATGTACTACCACTTGAAGAGAAACAACGTCTGTGATGGAAATCCAGGAATGGAGATCCCAAATATTCTGCAAGTAGTATGTTGTCAACAGGGAGGATTTTGTTTCCCAAATATAGCGACTTGTAAATGGTCTAAATGATGTCCTGAACTTAAACTTCTGATCCTAAACAGTCAACATTCCTGGAATAGATTAGCGTTCATGTCTGTATGCATGCTTGTATTTGAGGTTGAATGATGAGAAGAATTTGAATGTTTTTTTCCTCATGCTATCAGGGCCTTTTAGGGCTTAAATTCCTTCCACGCCCTCATAGCAACCTTTTCTGAAATCCTAATCAGTCTAAATAGCTGGAAAATTGAAGTCCCTGTCCCATTGCTGATTGTCTATCCTGTCATTCAGCTTTTGTCTTTGAGTCTTTTCGTTTCTCCAGCCAGGATCCATACACCTTTTCAGTCTTGTTTATTCGGTTTCTGTTACATTTTCCATGTCCACTAAAAAGTCATCTCTATTTGGAGATTTCCAAAGAATTCAATCTTCCTACAGATTGATTGGGAAGCCCACATAAAACAGACTTGTTAAGCCAAGAACATTTAAGCCACAACTGCCAGTGGTGGAGAGCGTGACAAATTGAAGATAATGGAGGGCTGAGGACACGTCTAACATCTTGATTCATTAGAAACATCAACATGTATATGTTCATCAGGAAATATAGGTGAGTCTCATTCCTCATATGCTCTTAAGTGCTACAAGTTCGGATTTCTCAAAACTCCTTGGTCATTGAGTTAGGAGCAATCAACCACATGACCCACTGTCCCGAAAAATTTAGCACACATCAACTCTTACCAAGGGGTAAATACATATCCACTGTTGATTGATCCTTGTCACTGTTACTGGCCAAGGAGAAATTGTTTATACCCATCTCTGACCCTAAAAGATGCGCTCCAAGTGCCTATATTTTCTCCTTGTGTCAATTTACCAAACCACAGAGGATACAAAATGCCATGTGGTATTTTGTTTTGACTTTCTAGCATTAGAGGACCAAACTACAAGGAGAACGACTGCACTTGCAAAGATCAAACACAGCCTTTAGAATATATGGTTACCAAGCAGCTATGTGAACAGCCAAAATAAGCCAATCCCCTTGTCTCTGTCAAGCATTCCTCAATCCAATAAAGAACAAATTTCACTCCATCACCATTGACTTTGATATACCTCCTTTAATTTACTTGGTATGATGGTCCCCTCTCTACTTATAGATGTTAATGTAATGAATTCCAGTGTGATGTTTCTTAAATTGCTAAAGCTGACATATTACCTTCCTATTGAGTAATTAAAGAAATGCAATTCCTTTCTTTGGTCCATATGATAATTGCAATCATCTAAATTCTCAAGTCAACAATCCAGAGACTCGTTTTGTCATGTTCATCGATATCTGCACCAGGGTTACATGGGTGTATTGGCTAAAACAAAAATCTGATGTGAGTTACACTTTTTCTATTTCACATACTATGATCAAAACTAATTTAGCGTGGGAACTATGAGGCGGAGAACAGGTGGTAGAGAATACTTTAGCCACTCCTTGTCTTTATACCTTCAAAAATATGGAACTATTCACAATCATCCACTCATCGTGTAGTGAAACGCCCAAAGAGAATGGATTAGGAAAAAACGGCCCTTACAATGCCCACGCCCTCTTGTTTTAAAAGAACGTTCAGAAACCTTTTTACCAACTTATTTTAAGTTATCTTCTTTCCCTGTGATCTTTTTGCTTGTGTTTTCTTAGCTTTCCTTAGTTGACCTAGATTGACCTTAGCCTGATTAGGTAATGTTTATGGCAAACTGGATGCCGACTGCCAAACACCTTCGCATTTGTAACTAGGTAGAACTCACACCTCTTATGTTTAGTTCTTCTTATTACCTGTAACTGAGGGTTGCGATTCTTTCTCTGAATAAGTAGAGTCTGCAAGAGCATTTTCAAAACCTGCAGTCCCAATGCACAGGTTTTCTCACGAAGCTCACAAAACCCATTGAGAAAATTGTCTCAATATTTTACGGCATTTAACATATCAACTCAACTACCTCCTAAAGTTAAATGAGAAATGTAAATGGAAGCATTAGGAGAAAAATGGAAATGGCAAATAGTGGGGTTATCCTATGGGAAGAAACCAATAGGGTGCAAATGGGTGTTCAGGATGAAATAGAAGCAGGTGGTCTGCAGTCCTATTATACTGTATAAAGCCAGGCGTGGGGCCAAGGGAGACATGGAAATATGGCATAGATTTGCACCAATGGTGAAGGAAAATACAAGGATGTTGTCACCAGCAGGCAACTACAATTTGCCTTTACAGCTATTTGACGTGAAGAAAGTTTTTTTTAAAGACCTTGAAGAGGAAATTTTACATGAAGATTCAATTACACTTTTGCATGAATCCAGAAGCTAATGAAGTGTTCAAACTAAAAAAGGCATTATACGGGTTTAAATAATGTCCTCGGACATGGTATCCAAATTTACCAAAGCAATCTTGCATACATAATATAAAGGGAGTCACTAGTCAGGGTTGATCATACACTATTCCTCAATCATTCAGGCTTCGATGGGAATTGCATTTTCATGTTAGACTATGTTGATGCCATTGTAGTAACAAGGAATGATTCATAAGCAAGAGACCACAACAAAAGGCATGCAGAAAGATAATCCTAGATAAAGGATAATGAGAACTAAACTACTCAATAGAATTTTCTTGGTCCAAGGAGGAGGTTTTTGTTCCCTATCATAACTATGTTCATGACTAGCTTAAAGAGATGTGACTACCAAGGTGTAGACTAATTGACAATCAAAACATAGATAAGGAGAAACCATAGGGCACAAGGAAAGAACTAGTAGACAAAGGCATGCACAACCGACTTGTCATGAAGATGATCTACCTGATGGGCATCGAGACCTTGCATACATTGTGATTATATCGAGATAGTTCATGCAAAAATCCTAAGGAGAGTAATTATCATCACATTTATAGGATCTTGCAGCATTGAAAAGGTATTTGTGCTAAAAAGGAATTATGTTCAGGTTAAGGCACAAGTATAGAGAATATATAGATACGAATTATGTTGTTTCCATTACTGACCAAATTGAGCACTATATAGATCTTAGAAGAAATTTGGACATACGAAGATATTAAAAAAGCAAACTCTCATTCGCTTGTCTAATGCAGAGCAAGAGTTTTTTTCAAAGGCGCAAGTGTATTGTTGAACACCATCTTAGAAGAGATTAAGATATGATGAGATATATAGATATAGCTTTATTACAATAATTGATCTACAATCAACGTTATCATGATCGAGACCACCATAATGACGCTAAACGCATGGAATTAGATGATAAATTTCATAAAGGAGTAGCTTGAAAGTCATTGATTTGTATTCCCAGTGTACCCATTGAAGGCCAACTATGAGACGCCATAGCATTTGGCAAGTTTGACACTTCAAAGAATGAGATGCAAGTTAGACACACAGTGACACAGAATATCTATCTGTAGATTGACAGGGTGCTGGAAGTACAAGAACAAAGACTTCAAACATTTTGTAGAAACGATTTGTGCTTCCAAATATAGGGATTTGATGCAAATAATTCTAAACTATTTCATTGTCATAAGTTTTCTGATTTTAAAATAGTCAACTTTCCAAGAATAGAATAGCAATCTAATGTGCATGTAAGCATCCTCATATTTGAGGTTAATGAATTAGAAAGATTTTTAAACCTCAAGGATAAGAAGAATCCTTGCCAAAATCTTCCTAATTCATTAACCTCAAATACATGCACTAAACATTCATTATAGTTATAAACCTTTATATCCTCTTTGTACTAAAAATATTCTAGAAAGAAGTAAATGGGGACCATAATGGAGATATATAGAATAAAGAACATGTCAACCTCTTGGTCAAAGAAAATTGGCATCAAACTATTTTTTACTTTCCTTCTTGTTTTTGGTGTGTTTGCAAGGGAATTGGTGAAGCCTAGCTAGGTTAATACAATTATAAACCATTAGACCCTTTTGCAATCATATCCAAAAAAACCACTACATGAGAAAGAATGTTGAAGTGTCAAGGAGAAGCTACATAGAACAAATGAAGCACAATGCAGATGCAAAAGAACACAACTATCCTACAAACTAGCATTCATCATAGAAGAGCTACAGAAATTTGGAAGAAAATTTAATAAGTTATACACTACACCAATACATCAGTTTTTAGAATATAATCCAATTAACCAAACTCAGAAAAGTGACCTAACTTTTGGTTCGATACCCACACCTTCCAATTGTGATTAGTGTCAACAAATCAAAGAAACAACACTTGAAACCCAACTTCATTTTCAACATCAACTTGTCTACAACACGTTCCTACAGGGGGCGCAGAGTTTAAAGTGATCTTAAACTTCCCTCGCCCATCAAATACACCAAATCAACATAAGAAAGTTTTGTAGGTTTGACATAAAATACTTAGTTGGTGCCTTGATAGTATGTAAGTTCCACTAAAATCCCAATCACATTAGAAAGTTGTATAGAAATAAAGGAAGTATATAAATTTCACTATAGAACATAAATTTCACTATAGAACATTAATACTCCTCAATCTTTTATTACACAATCGCAACTCCCATAAATCCTTTCCCATATTCGTAGATTCCGTGTGGTTCCTTAAAAAATATATTATTTCACCACTCAAGGTTTCACCCCATCTTATTAATTGCAAGATCAATTGATTTTCGAACCTTCATCACACTACTGTTGCAATCCATTTCACATTAATTGTACAAATGACCCAACAGAAGATCTACATTCTAATTGAGGTAGATTAGTATACTCGAACGAACATGCTTTCATGGACATTGCATACATATATATAATCAGATCTTATCCCGTTCTTCTATTAAGATAAATGAAAATGTTTTTAACAACATGGTCAAATAACCACACAACAAATGTTATGGATGCATCTACCTTCCATGAACATAATACAAAACTGTATATGTGTGTGTTAGGGCCAGTAATCTATAATTGTATGCACCAAATCTGAATTATTCCATAAATCATTAAATCAAAATCAAATTGTTCTAAGCAAGTTACTCCACCTATAATAGACAAGCTTGAACTCGGTTAACTTTAAAGCATGTTATACTGCCACCAAATCCTACTCACCAATTGCAAACTACAAGTGAAAAACCCCCAAAACGAAGTTAAAAGAACATAGATAAAAAAAGCAATGACCTACAATAAATAAATAGATATCAACAATAACGGATAGTTGGTGAAATTTAGACAAATAAAAACATGCATCCAAACCTCAATCGAATTCTTGAGCAACAGGTCATCTTCAGGCATCCATGGAGAAGAAACAGAAGGCGTTGCTGTCATCTTCTCCGGTAAAAGAAAGAAACCCTAAATTGTGTCTAAATTAGTTAAAAGATATAGAATTTGTATATAGGTTTGGAAAATGGGAGATAATTGAAGAGGATTTGGAAGGTGAAGTTCAGAGAAGTAGAATCGAGTTGGAGGAAGATGCGATAATGCTGTGGACGCTCATCGCGCGGGTAACGTCTCTCAGGAACCAAACCCACTGTCCTTTTACATTGAGAGTGAGGGAGGGAGGGAGCAGATTTCCAATATTTATTTATGTTTCGGATTTTTTTTTTTTTTTTTTCCTTTTTTGCTTTCTATTTTTAAAATTAAATTCACTATAATTCTGCAAAGTTTAAGAACAAATTACATTTTTAATTTGATTTATGTTGGGTAATGTATTTTTCAAACTTTTATTTGAATATCTAAAATGTAAAGTTTTAAATATTTAAATATTCGGGTAATCGATTGAAGCATTAACTGATTATCATGCTGATATGACGATTGATATTAGCATAGATATCTTAATACTGAGTTGAATATCATATCGCCATATCAACATTAATCGGTTACCCGAATACTTAAATGTTTAAAACTTTACATCTTAAGTATCAAAAAAAAATTAAAAATACGCTACTCATAATAGTAATCAAATTAAAGTGCGTTACTTTTTTATACCATTTGCCAAAAGTTTTAAGTTAAATATTAGTTCTTTATTTTAAAAAAAAAACATATTTAATTGAATTATTAAATATTTCACTTTAAAAAAAATTATATAAAATAATGATATATTAAACTTTATCAATGAATACGTCCCCGATCTCCCGAGTTTATATTTTTTTGCACTGTAATAGAGAAACGAATTGATGGCTCGTGCCACCGTATGCACTAATATGGGCCCACCCCTGACTCATACTAATTGCAAACTTTAAAAATAACGTGTTCATCGTCATTTGCATATTCAACTAACGTCGGATAATATATAATATAAGGGAATTATAACACTTAACATCGCTCATCATACAAACTGTATTTTTTTAGTACTTTTGAAACTCACTCTATACAAAATATGTAAATAATTACATAATGAGGTTATACAACAAATATCCAAATTATTTGTGCTGAAACGGCTGTTCAAATTATGAAAAAGTATTTTAAATATCTAGATGAATGGTTTGATGTCATGACTATTAATAGTCGATTATTCCACAACGGTCATAATCATGTGTTGATTTATACTTGTAATATCGACCATGTTTTCTTCATTGGTTGAGCCTATAATATGATCGTAAAAAGAATCTTGTTGGTGGCGTTTGTTTCTTAAAAAGTGTTGAAGTCCGAATTTTTATTTCACTTCTGATTTATAAGATGTTGTGTTGAAATATGAAATCTGAATCAGTAAGACTATTTGTTTTTACGTCTGAAGTCTGAAATCTGAATCTAGTGTAAAAATATAAAAGATAAATAGTTTTTTACAAAAGTATAAACGATAAATAGTTTTTGCTAAGAAATCTCTTCCAACCCCTAAAATATGAACCATTTGATAGAGGGCGGAGTGGATTAAAAGGTATCAATGAATACGTTTACCACTTAAAATTTTAAAGAACATTTAGAGCTTTTAAACTCTTATTTAAAGAATAAAAAACCTTGATACGCAAACGTCTAAACGAATCAGACTTCAGATGTATTAAGAGACAATTAAAAAAAAAACAGACCCGTTGTGTCATAACTATTCATATAACTTGGATCCAAAGCATGCGATACTTATTACAACTAAACAAACTTTCTTTTTTATTAACCTGGATATCCAATCCCCTATGCGAGCCGACTAATCTCTGGGCGACCACTTGCTTTGCAAATAGCCCGGAGTCATCCCATTTGAACCTTCGTGGCCACAAGAGGATTTTTATTCATATTTGGATTTGAACCTGGGACCTCTTGGTACTTTTGACATTTGGAGTCAAGCTCAAACCAATCAGGTACCATCATTTGTGGTTAAATAAACAAACTTTCGAGTTTTCTCGTATTACAATTAATAAATAAAATTTATCAAAAGTGAGGTGATTCATAAAAGAAAACAAAAAACTAACAATATCACATTACATACTTATTAATATATGATATTATTTAAAACATTGCATTAAAGTTGTGCTTTTCATCAAGCACATACCAAATTTATATTGACAATTTTTAGTTATATACTTTAATAATGAATATATTTATCAAAAGACTGGAGGATTGTGTGAGAATAACGGTTCGTTTGGTTTGTAGAAGTGTAATGGATTTGAAGGGATTTGAATTTCGAATCTATCATGATCTTACGTTTGTTTTGTAAGATTATTTGGATTTGAAATCCTATGATTTATTGAAATACTTCAAACGTAGGATTCTGAAATCTCACGGGAGTGGTTGGGATTTCACGGGATTTTGTAGGATTCTTTTAAAATCCATCTGATTTCAAATCCTTCCATGAAATCTAAACCCCTTAAAACCATTCCATCAAATCAAACGTGACTTAAGAGTCAAGGTGAAAAGCGTAATAAGAGATTTAAGTCATTGATCATTTTCAATTTCATTCCCACCTTATAAAACGTGTTTGATACGAGAATTGATCTGGTACATTTCGATGCATCTAATTATTATTTATTTTCAATTAAGATTGATTCAATGGTGGAGACATTTTCTTATCATTCTTATCACAATTTCCCATTTATCGAAATCCAACCCTTTATTAAATTCATATTTCATAACTGACCATAAATATTAGTTTTATCGATTTTGTACAATTTCAGTTCATACAATAAATATTTATTCTATTTAAATATAAGGTTCAAAAAGGCGTGAGGCAATACGTAGTGGCGTAGCGAGGCGTGACGGCGAGGTCAAGCATCAGGCTTACACGTCACGACAAGAACACGTCGTTTTTCAAGGTGTAACATAAAGCATCAAATTTGTATGTCATATATAGAATTATATATATAAAGAGAGAGTTTACTTTGCAAACCATGTTATTTGTACAAACCGTACAAACTTCATTCAACCAATCATAATTTTTCATTTTGTTCATTTTTTTTGTAATTATGAGAGGTTGATTAATCATTTTTATTGTGGATGATATTAATCATGAATATTAGCATCTTCATTATTTTAATTTTAGAGAAATACATGAAACAGTTTCATTAAAAATTTATTATGTATTATATGAAACAATTTCATAACCATATATGAAACAACTTCATCAAAAAAAAAGTATTATATGAAACAATTTCATAAGATTAAACAATTTTATGAATTTTTTTTATAAGATTAAATAATGAAATCGACGGATGAGAGTGGTTTGCACGGTTTATACAAATTGGGTGGTTTGCATTTGATCACTCATATATATATATATATGTGTGTGTGTGTGTGTGTGTGTTTTCTACATATTATCTAATCAGATAATGATATAAAAAATGTACATTCATATTAGAAGAAGAAAATTATTATTATAAAAATAAGTTTTTGATTAAATATTTAAAATGAAACTTAGAAAGGTAATTTTACAACTTTATTTTAACTACAAGTCAGTAACGTTTATGAATTTGTGAAATTGTAAGTGATGTAATTAGTTAAATCTATAAAAGTGTAAAATCTAAAGTTAAAAGTGTAAGAACACAAAACACAAAAGACAAAAAAAATATTTTTTTGGAAAAAAATCACATCTTACAAAAAACAATCATTTCGTAACGACGGATACGCGTCATTTTTATGCCAAAGAAACACGTTCCCAAGGATCGGGATAATAAAAAACAAATACAGTATAATTTTTTTCTATGGAATGTACAAACTAATTTGGAGAAATACAAACTTAATTAAAAATTATACTTTTTTAATACGGAAATGTTCATAAAAGCTTAATTAGATGTTTGGATTTTGAACAATTAAGTACTAAGACAATTTTTCTAAACAAATATATCTTTAAACTACATAAAATGACTAAATAGACCCTCTTGACATAAAAAAATGATATGCAACCGGTTTGGATGGTAAAAATGCTTTTGAAGTTTACAGAAGAATCTAGAAAGATCCAACAAACTCCGGGATTTTGAGCAATTATATGTATGGACAAGTTTTTTAAACAAATAAATTCTTGAACGTTCAAAAAATGATTAAAAATATATTTTTACCTAAAAATTAATTTCTAATCGGTTTGAACGGTAAAAAGTTTTTAAAGTCAGGAGAAAGTCCAGAAAAATCTCATAGGTGTTCCTAAAAAACGATATCTATTTACATCTTGATCGCATCTTTTGTATGTTTTAGAATAACTAGCGAACATAATATATTTATTTTAGTTTATATTTAAAGATTATTTAATCGGTTTTAGAAAGTCCATATATTTATTAATTCAAAACAATTGTTTAGAAACTTCATCGCTCAAAATTGGAAAATTCGTTGGTTTTTTTATAATGTCACTTAACTTTTTTATATCTATACTCTTTTAAGCGATATTGTTTTCGACAAAATTATATTTATATTCGAGGTAAACGTAACAAAATGAAGAAAATATGATTACAAAAACAGATTACTCTTAGTTTCTGATGGCTGTAAATATATCAATAAGTAAAATACGTATTAAATTATTTAGGACATCTCTAACAACTATGCTATTTTAGAAATTTTAGAGATTTGGAAAAAGTTCACTACAATAGTTACGTTAAACTCTCCATTAAAATAAAGAAAATCTCTAAAAAGGTTAAAAAGAAAAAAAAAGGAGCTGATTGGTTCATTGAATTAAAAAGATTTCAAGAATGGTTAATTCCTTTGACCAAATTCCAATTATTTTGTTTGGTTCATATATCGATCATGTAGAAATCATTAAATTTCTTAGATTAAAGATTCTGCCATTCTATGGGATATCACAAAGATTTCAATTACTTCAACTATTCCATCCAATTAAACTTGTGGTTAAATTCCATCAAATTTCATTCTAATCTAATACCATATGATAAAACATTTGACAAGAACTCGTAGAAATCATTTTTTATACTTGAAGTACTGTTTATTGATGTGTATTACTTAAACTTCAAGTTTACAAGTAAATTATGCATAAGTATAACGTATTAAAGCTTCATGCTTGAATTCGTGTAACTAACTGCAGATAAACATAATCAAATACAAGATAAAACATTTCATTTTAAATATAAAAAATCTAAAAAATAATTAGGATAATCATTGATTCTAACAAAATACTTAATTATTATCTTTATAAAAAATATATTATTAAATCAAAAATAAATTACTGTTATTACATCTAAATTAAATTATAATAAAAAAATTGAATTAAAAGAACTTTTTAAATAGTTAATTTGATACTAATATTGATATATTTATTTTCGAAATTTTATAATATCTTCCAATTTATATTTTATTTAAAAATAAAAACATTATCTCTTTCTCAAAACCACATAACATAAACACCATATTAAAACATCTACAGAGACGGAATAAAATAAAATATTAAAATCAAGATATATCTCGCTGCATTACACGGATACCTTGTAATTCGTTTAAAATCAAATTTCTTTGATTAATTCCAATTTCACAAAATTTCATTATATAAACTAGATGTCCCCTAAGTATACATATTGAAGATGCTTTTATTAGATCAAATTCCAGTATTTTACATCGACTCTGAGATGGAGAAAGCTGCATACTAATCAGGGACTAATAAGTACAAACTGAAAACTAAGAGGGGCAAAAGTAGGAAAACTCTAATATTATATGAATCATATCTGTAAAATTCATCGTAACTCAATAACTCTTCAAGCCCACGGACTTTGTCCCCTTGAAAGCCGAGTGCTTTCAACAAACTCTTGCCTAATTTCACCGTTTTCAGTTCAGACGCAAGCTTCAGAAACAGAGGGAAGGGGCGAGATGAAGACGATGACGGGGTCTCTGTCAATTGGTTGTAAATTTGGAGTGCTGATTTTTGGAATTATGTTGTCGTTGATGATAAATGCACCGAAGAAAGTCGTAGCTTCGAAGTCTCCGTCAGCTTTTGTCCAGACCGTCATCTACTCCAATAAGATCGCCATTTTCTCCAAATCATACTGCCCGTTAGTCTTCTTTATATTCTTAAATATATAATTGAATTAATGCATGCTTACTTTGAGAAAAATTGTAGAGATTTTGTGTTGGATATGGGAATCATTTATCTGAACTCGTTATCTGTGCAAAGATTGATCAGTGCTTTGTTTTTCTACAATTTGAACCAACATACACAAGGATGAGTTTTGTTTATAATCGAGGAGAAAGAAGGCTTTACCGCTTTAATGGTACTAATTGAAGGGTGCTTTGATGTCATATCTTGTGATGGTTTGGTCATCTTCCTCTTAGACTGGATGAATCAGGATGTTAGAAGAGGGATTAGGCCAACATTAACGTGGAGAAGTACTGAAGGGAGGTTTGAATGATTGGACTACAGCGAAGATGTTTGCCATTGGTAGGACAGTGTTTAAGGATGCTACTTATGTTGGGATAGATGAATAATAGGGTGCTTTTCTGAAATCACAATTCCTTGGATTCTTACTTGGATCGTGTATATCACTTTCCGTATCAGATATTTCGACCCTATAGCCTTGGGTTGCACAAAATTCTGAATATGGGATAATCCAAGAAGGAACAATCTAATTTCTCAGGCACAAAAATTAGATTACGTTACTGTAGGTTTTAAATATTCCAAGTCCTTAGATACCAGCCAAAAGACGAATTTCAATGAGTATTTATACTCAGAGTCATCCATAAATCAATGAGGATAAGACCATAGGCAGTTAACTGAGGTTTTGGGTTTGTAACAATTTTTCCGTAACACTTCTTCTATAGAAACTAAATTTTGGTTTGGGTCGCTGCCTCGAGCCCTGCGAGGCCGTCCCCCTTGACCCCCGCCTTTTTGTCATACCGGGATCAATCTAGTCTTATACAAGTGTGCACTCTGCACCTCCTAACTTGCATAAAAAACTAAGTAAAGATCCCCTTTAGCTCTCGTATATTTACCCTAACCGGTGACACTAAAATCACCAACAACTTATGTTCCCATGTTGTGGCAGAGGTTTATGGTAGAATAGTCTTTGGTCCACTGACATTCAATGTGTTAATTCAATCCCACCAACTCAAGTTTTGGATAATTATTTTTGCTTTTTTAAGAAGAGAATGAGGGAAGGGTTTGGTCATTTTCATAATTTCTGATTCAATTTGCTCCATCATTACTTATTGTGGTAATCATTTTAAGGGAATAAAAGGTTTTCTTATTGTTACTCTATTTAGAAAGTGCAAGATTATCTTCCAAACCTGATTGCTGATTTTTTAGCTATTAGGAGCTTTAGGTGTGCTTAAACCTTGCAAAAAGGGCATCGAGATTCACATTTGTTTCAGCATGACTTCGCCACTATTTCTTGAGTTTGTTTGTAGCAATGAATAAATCTGGAAATTCATTATGGTGATAATCTTGTATCGTCATTATTTGGATCTCTAATAGAGATTCAAATATTTTTCAAGGTGATCTTAAGAAAATAATTATCACACGGTTAAAAAAATCTGATCCTTTTCAATCTTTGTGGGGACAATTGAAGGTTTAAGCTATTCCGGGATGTCCATGAAAAGCAAAGGAGGGCTTTGATATTGAGATGGAGTAGTTGATACGTAACTCAATCTTGAATATTACTTGTGCATCTTTCTATTTTTCAACTCTTTCAAGACCTATCATGCTCAATTGAAGTTATTAATAGAGCTGCTTTATGTAGAGGTTGCCAGACTGTGATTAGTTTTACAGAGGTGATTTAAGCAGATAAACTTGCTGATGTGACCATTTCCACAAACTGAGAACATATTATTGTCCCTTGCTAGGTACTCTGACTATGCATGTGCATTTAAACATGCTTACGTATGTCCAACATTGACCATTGAGGCATTCATATGCTAGCACAACATGCTTTACGTAACAGTAGCTATGATCACCCTGCCTCCCACTGCTTCTGCTGCCTTATATCCTCTCTGCTTCAACAAAATTATTGTTCAACAATCTTAACACAACATTGCTATTCGGAGATGTCGTATTATTAAATACCTGAACGCAAGTAAATGATCGATTTTTCCAATTAAATATGTACTAAGTAATCTTTGTTAAGTAAGCGCCGGTGTATACTACCATAGATTGAAGATAAACCTAATTATTTTTTTCACATCACTATTGAGAACACACAATGGGTGTCATTTGTAATGAGTTCAGGTATTGTCGGCGTGCCAAACACATCTTTAATGAACTACAAGAGCAACCTTATGTTGTGGAGCTTGATCTTCGAGGTATTTGTCAGTTGATCTTTCTTTGTTTACTAAATGTAACATTTTCTTTTGTCAACTTCACTTAGAATAATATAATCTGTAATGGTCAAACACTATAAATGGTAAGATTATGTTACTTTCAGATGATGGGTACCAAATTCAGAATGTGCTTTTAGATCTGGTTGGGCGTCGTACTGTTCCTCAGATATTTGTGAATGGGAAGCATATTGGTGGCGCTGATGGTTAGTCTTTCTTCTCCTTTTCCCTGTATATGCTATTCGGATACTTTGAAATCAATTAGCAAGGTTTCTTCTTTTTTATGTATATAGTTTATCCTTGTAGATCTTGAAGTAGCTGTCCGGAGTGGTGTGCTGCAAGATCTCCTGGATGGCAATTGAAAACAAAGGGAAAACTGTGAAACCCAATGTCCGTGTGTTAGCTTGGATGTGGCATTACCCATTTGTAGGTATGATGGATCCAACTGGTTTTCATGGTGACATGCAGCAGCTCTGTGGGCATCAATATTATCTTTTGATGTAATGTTGACTTTTCTCCCTCTTGGGCATGTAAACGTAAATCATGCTGGTGAAAGAATAATTTGGAGAAACCGGATGTCTATTTCTTTTATTATAGTTGCCCGCGTTTTTTTGTACAAAGAAACGTTCTTATTCGTATCTTCTCCTCAATCAGTCCACTTCCTAACATCTACAAATATTTTGATGTTATATTCTGTTGGGTAGGAAGATTGACAATATCTTTGAGATACACACATATTTTCAAAGTGGATTTTGTTTGTGGTTCTTGTGTAATGAAAGGAATGTTGGACATCGGTATATATACTATTTGACATTGGAAATGGTATTAGTGACTAGTGAGTACTGTTATGGTAGCCATGAGATTTACAGAAGTTCATGAGCTCATTAGTTGCCATTCTGTATGGTTCTCTATGCTGATGTAACTTTGGCTTTTCCTTAACTTTGTGATAATAATGTTTGTTCTTGTTTTCAGATCTTTTTGTTGTTTGAGCTCTTAATATTTAAGATTCTTATTGCTAGCTATTTACTTTTCAATCTCCATTATTTTAAGTTGATTATGTTGTTTTTGCTAATGATGTTTATTTTATAAGTAAAGGTGGGTTCTAATGAATTCTGACATAGAAAGGTGAAAATGAGAGCCAATGAAACAAAATCTTAAGACTATGAGCTGAAAAATTACAGTTCGCAATGTTGAAGCCAATAGACTACCTGTTACCATGAAGATTAACAAGAGCCAGTCACTCTATCCTTTTTGTTAGTTGGAGCAAAACTATAGTCTAAGAATATTGTATTGTTTGTCTCTGTATTTCTTTCATGTGTTTTACCAACTGAATTTATTTTCCAAGATTGTAGGACCCGAGAAAATTAGAATTCTCTATTTGTATATGTGGACTCTGATGATGAGGATCATGAAGATGTTGCAGATCTGTTGGCCTCCAAGTAGACTTTTGGGCACTGAGTATTCCTTCTTGATTATCAGAAAACGTTAAGTGGACATCCCAGTGTAGTGACTTCAACAGGTTCTCGACTTCCCCTATCGTGCTGGACTCATCTCGAACAATAAGTTTCCCTCCTGGTCTCACAATTCTGTCAACCTCTACCATGACAGGTGCGATCTTGCACCTGCATGCACCACATTGAAGTTCAAATAATCATCGATTGTAATGCAATCTCAGATTTTTTTTTGATTAACCTGGATAGTGTGTGCAGAGAATTTTTCACTGGAATCACCTCTTTTTCAGCATGGAAAAGAGATGATCTGCATGAAGGAGATCGTAAGTCCGAGGGTACGTGCTAAAAGATTCACACCAATCATGGTAAATTCCGAAAAGACCCCTCTCAAATATTATTGGCAGTGTATCAGGAGAGTTTGTGCTCACGACATTCAGCACCCATAATTTCAGGTCCTTTAATGCTGCAGCAAACCTGTAAAGGACAGAAACTTAGTCTGTTTGACCTCAAACTTTGAATTGTTTTTCCTTTTCTTTTCCGGATTGGATGAAAATTTGATCATGCAAGGGGCTGCTGATGAAGAAGAATGTTTGGTTTAACACTTACCCGCCATAAACAGCTCTCATGTCCATAACATTTCTTACATCAGCCCAGTTGAATCCTAAGTCACTCATATATGATTTACTGACAACTCGTTTCCAATGGTGATAGTCTGTTATAAAATCATCTGGAGCTGGTCTACCGTAGATTCCCATCTGTGATGTTCTTAGCCAGTATGGAGGTGTTTGAACTCGACCTGGCCAGTCTTCAGGCCATCGAGAACCTCTCTCTGTGTCCACCATTGGGCTGTTGTGCATACATGCCTGAAGAGGTATGTACCTGCCAAATACAGTTAAATCATTTCATTAACAACTTGAACCAAACCCTATAGAAATATTAGACTACATTGTAATGAGTAGTGAGAACTACCCTCAGGAATATGATAAAGGTTAAATCTGTAAACAAAATTCTTGTCATACTTGAATATGAAATAGGGGTGTTAAAAAAAAAAAACCCGTCAGACCGCTCAAACCGGACCGCTTTTGGCGGTTTGAGCGGTCTGACGGTCTGGTTAAGAAAATAGCAAAACCGGGCGGTCCGGTCCGGTTTGCGGTCTGGAACCTTTTTTGGGCGGTTTGGACCAAACGGATTGCCAAATACATATATATTTATTTATTTATTTTAGTATTAGCTAGCCCAACTTTTTTAACTTATGGGTTATGACTCAAATATATCTCTAAGCCTAACATCTAACATAATCAAAATCGACGCCTAAAACCCTTAAATCATTAAACATATCGACACATTTGATATTGACGGTCCCCAAATTTTGAAATCTCTCAAGAACTCTACCAATCTATCGGCACACATCATCAAGACATCAACCAAGTGATCCAACCAACTCAGATTTGACTTCTATTTTGTTTGGTCAAGAACTCAAGACTCAAGAATTGAACTATTGAAGGTTGTGAAGTCGTGGATTTTGTTACTCAATACTCACAGTGGAGTTGTAACTTTGTTAGTACTTTGGATTGCTTCGACTTTGTACTTAAGAACTGCTTAATTATTACATTTATTTGTTTAGATATTTTGTTTTGTTAAATTGGATATTTAATCGAAAATTATAAATTATATATATTTTAAAATATAATATTTAAAGTCCATTAAAGGCCCAAACCGCCTAAACCGGTCATTCCAGACCGCCTTTTCATGGTCTGATTTGACCAGTCTGGGTACTTGATGTCAAACCGCTCGGCTTGAAAATTTTATAAACTGTCATTACGGTTTGGTTTGTGATTTGAGGGGTTAAACCGCACAAACCGGTCCGCGAACACCCCTAATATGAAACATAACACGTTGGCTTCAAAACTTAAATTTCACCTATTTTCTTCCTTAGTACTTACCATGCAGCATTTGGATCATCATCTGGTTTACACATTGCTGGTTCTTGTTTCTTTCTTCCATTGTAGCATTCATTTGATTCTGGTTTGCGATAGATTGCAACTCCAACTGAATTGTGTTTATCCTTTGTGATATTGAGAAGCTCCCAACACATTGCAACAGTTAGAGCAGACATCTCTGAGTGTAAGATTCTGTTTTAGTTACTTCAAGACATTAATAACATTGGAGTCAATTGAAAAGATTTCCCAGTGATACCTTCCCATATTTGCACATCCTCTTCATGATTTTGGTAAACAGGAGTTGCTGACCAAACAAAATAACCTCCTGGGCGAAGCAAACGATTAAGCTCCAAAAGAAGCATGCCACCTTAAAAGAAAGAGGAGCAACTCAGTTCCTATAGATCGAAATTCATGCTGAGATAAATGAAAACGTAGGATTGAAGTGGTAATATGTGAACCTTCTTTGTGCCAGGGTACTCTACAATGGGCACAGTGTACGAGATCAAAAACCTTGCTCGGAAACGGAAGGCGTCGAGTACCCATCACAGCAGAGATTGCAGGTATTCCTCTTTCCAAAGCAAACTGGATTTGAGCATCATGTTCATCGTTAGAGCCGAACGACATTGCGAGGACGTCTCTGTCGAAAAGGTAACCTCCAAAACTTGCTACACCACACCCTACATCTAAAACTACTCTAGTGTGCTTTCCCCATGCTATTTCAGGCACAGCCTGCATCCCGTAAAAGCTTGATGAACTTCTATTACATTTTTTCTACAAAACTTATGCAGTATGATAATTAGCTCTTGTTTACCTCTTGTAGCACGTCAATATAGTGTAGAGCACCATTATTAGATTGAGTTCCACCTTCTGGGAAAGTAAGGAATTCCCCGTTCACCCTCATCCAATTTTGGTGCCCCTCTATATCTGCCAAGGACTTGTATGGTACATTATGGAACCAGATCTGTCAATTACATCCTAAATTTCGTCAAAACACCATGTACTATTTATGCATATACTACAAATTAGAAAAACTAAATAGTGAAAAGGTAAAGGCTAGGCCTTGAGGCTCCTCCGCATAGGTCACCTATCCGAGTCTCCTCAAGGTCAATGGGGATTTTCCTCATCTTTAGGGCCCTATGGCATTAGTCGAGGTGCACAAACTGAACCAAACACCCACAGTTACCCAAAAAAGTGAAAAGGTACTGTAAAAGTGTAAATAGTAGTAGTGTACCTTATCTCTGCTATGAGGCCATGGGATAGGTGTCTTGTAACCCTCCGGTATGGGGACAAGGCACATTGGACCCTCTTCCGGGCAATGCCTCTCCCGATGCTCAAAGTGACTCTTACTAGCCAATTTCCTGATTGCGTTTTCATTGTCCAAACAAGGTATATACTCTGTTCCAGTCGTAACGTTGCATAACTCCCACTTGTGATCAGCCGCCAGACCAGCTACATTATTTCTTCCTTGTCGCCGCTCTTTTTGGTTGTTGGACTCACCCGCTTGAGTTTTCCATCCTTTCTTTGATTCATGGGATTCCTTCGGTATTCCAGAAGACCTCTCGTCCACCGTGATTGCTGCATTTGAATCTTTATCAGGTGTTATGGTGGTGGTTTCTTCCATTGGCGCTTCCATCTTGTTTGCTGGATGAGGTTCATTCGTGTTCTCTTCATCGTGTTGTGTTTGATCCGTACTTGTTTCCTCATTTTGGGATTCTTCTTGTTGTTGCTGGTGTTTCTCCATTCTGTTTTCTTGTTCTTCCTCTGTTATATGGTGTTCTTCATTGTTCTCCACATGGTCGCTTTTTCCTCTCAGATGATCTTCATCTGCAGTAGTGTTCTTAACCATTGGGATCTCCTCAATTCGTTGATTTTGAGTCATTGTACTTTCCTCTGATATTTGAACCTCTTCTGTTTTGATTTTAGGTTCTTCGTCAACCTCTGACATACGCGGGGCTTTGCCAACTTCTGAACCCAACGTTTCCGTCTCATGTTCCTTCACAGCTTTGTCCTGTTGCTTTGTGTCTTTTCCCTTTTCTATATCTTCTGTTTTCGGTTCTTCATCCACCTCTGGGTGCTTGTCGACTTCCGTATCCAATGGCATTTCTGTCTGGTGTTCCTTCCCAGCCTTCCCTTCTGTTTTGCGTATCAGTTCTTCATCAACTTCCGGTTGTTTGTCAACTTCTGAACCCGACATATCCGTCTGGTGTTCCTTCGCAGTTTCGTCCTGTTTCTTAATATCTTCTCGATTTCCTATCTCATCAGCATTGCCCTCAGTAGTATTTTTGGTTTCATTTGAGCCAACAGTGGGATCATTGTTGCGTGATGCGGAAGCATCGTCGGTTTTGATGGCATCCTCGGGGAGATTGCCGGGATTGTCTTCGAAAACGGGACTATCGATGGGGATTTTACGTGAACGGAGTTCGGAAGCAGCGGAGTCAGAGACTCTGGTGGTGGACTTGTTAGGGGAAACATAGGAGTTAGAAGTTAGCATCCAGAGACCTAAACCGCATATGCAGACAAATACAAGGGTGGTGACGGTGGATGTATGGGAACCGGTGGAGGAGCGCTTGCTGGGACGGAGTTTTGCGGTGGCCATGGTGGTGGTGGTTGCATGAGAGAGAGAGAGAGAGAGGAAATGTTAGGAAGTAAAGATTTAGTAAGGAGATTGTGAAGATCCAAAAGACAAGGGCATGTTCATCTCTTGCCACCTTTCTGCATTCCCCTTTTTTGTCTCTCAAAAAAGGTCCATCATATTCATAATTCCTTCAAATAAGTTTTAATAATTACTTTTGACCCTCAACTTTTAAAACTTTGATCTTGTTAAATTTACCATCTCTAATCCTTCATCAGGAAAGATATTAAACGCTTAACCGAAATATCACCACCCTTACTTACCTTATTAGGTAACATTTTCGGTCATAAAATGGATCGTTGGTAAGCGTCTTTTACCCGGTAAACGTTCACCGGGTAGGATTCTCGGTCTTTGCCATGCTCACTTGGTAAGATAAGTGAAACCCGATAAGCACTTACCCAATAAGTATTTAGTAAACAACCCAAAGTATTTGGCTTCTTTAGTCACTAACAATAACTCATATGTAGTCATTTAAATTGTAATCAAATATCACCTTTGATAGTTTTCATATATGTAATTTATGTACTACCATTTTTCTGGTATTCCAAAAGTACCCATGTGTGTGTCAGAGAGAGATTATCCTTTGAAATCTTTACCAAGATATTTTCATGGTATATGTACATTGCCAATCATTTAATTGGACAAAATTCATGTTGTATGATGTTTAAGTTTAGAGTAAATTACCTTTTTCGTCTCTATGGTTTGTTAAAAATTATGATTTTTATCCTTGGGGTTTAGAAATTATGATTTCCGTCCCTATGATTTGTAATTTACTGCTATTTTTGTTCTTGAACTAATTCTTACTTTTTTAAGTACAAGGGATCAAAATAGTAAAGAATTTTAAATCATAGAGACTGAAACAACAATGAATTATAAAGCATAAGGATTTAAATATCAATAATTTGCAAATTATAAGGACAAAAACCGTCATATCTAAACCACAAGGATGAAAATCAAAATTTTTAACAAAACCACGAGGATGAAAATTATAATTTTTGACAAACCACAGGGACGAAAAATGTAATCTACTCTTAAAGTTTAGGATTATTCAATGGTGCTTGTGAGTTAAAATTACCAAAAGTGTTTTAAGAATAGCTTGAGGATCGGTGTAGTTTCATTTTCTTCAAGAATTGTTAAATTCATAAAAAGACCATTTACCAAATGCTTATCAGGTAAACGCTTACAGGATGCCACTTACCATAATTACTGGTTGAAGCAAGGTTAAGAAGCATAACAAGAGTTGAGATTCTTACTTTGTGAGTGAGGGAGAAGAGTCTTACCTCATTAGCGCTTATCGAGTAAGAGAACGATCTTAATGACCGAGAATATTACCTGACAAGGTAAGTGAGAGTAGTGAATTTTGCCAGTAAGCGCTTAACATGTCTTACTATTTACCTTCCAGATGAGCACTGCAACGACCTAAGAATCTTACCGACAAGTGTTTATCGGGTAAAAAACGACTACTAATAATTTGTTTTAATGGCAAAAAATGTTAAACGTTTGGTAAACAACTTATTAGTCTTTCTTTGTTACAATGTGATGAAGAACAATCCTAAAATCGTAAGTTTTTAGTTTCAAGCAACCATAACACAATCGACGCATCAATTGGAAATTTTAAAATGTGTAACCATGGCATTAAATTATCAAATATGTTAGGGGTCGTTTACCAAATGTTTATCTGGGTAAGTGTTTATCAGCAAAATTGAATATTATCACTTAATTTCCGGGTAAGATTTTAATCTACCAAAATGATATCGTATGCAATAATTTACGTGGTAAGTGTTCACTGTGGTAAGAGTCGTTGTCCTCACTTACTGGGTAAGACTCTATGTTCCTGTCTTTGCTCTTACCAGATAAGATTCTTGGTCCTTACTATTAAAATATATTTCATTTATCTCAAAATAACTATTCATATTTTTACTTCAATTTGTCTAAAAATAAGTATGTAATTTTAAAAATAAATGCTTGTTTTTCTATTTTATCTTTAATTAAAAAAATAAGAAAGATATCTCTGTTTTTATAATAAAATTATGATTTAATTAATTAAAAAGGTTATTAAGTGGACTATGTTTGAGTCTGGTCTCTAAAATGAGATTGTGAACAAGCCAGAGAAAATTTTGAGAAAGAAAAAGAAAAAAGAAAATAACCGGTCCAATCTTATCACTCTTGTAGATCGAAATTGTTGTTTTTCCTTTTTATTATTCTTGCTACATGTTATAATATGATTGGTACGTTTTAAACTTTTTAGCATAAAACTTGTCTAATTAAAAAAAGTAATTCTAGCAAAAATAACTAAAAAAATTATATTTTTCAATCCCTTAATCCGACATATTTTAGATATGTAATTTTATATTTTTCTAATAATTTGTTTTATTTTATTTTCAATTGTATGGTAAATTTTTTATAATTATAATTATGTTTTAAAATATGCAACAGTCCAATTAATCTATTTTTTATTTAAAATTTAAAAATAATAACTATATATGATAAAGAATTATATATATATATATATATATTTATTTATTTATAAAATAATATTTTAGGTTAGATTGGATCATTGATGAACAATAAAAAAACGAGATTAGGTTAAAGTTGAACATAATTAACGTCTTGAAAAATGTCATAACCTCACCTCATGCCATTTAAAACAGATACCAAAGCAACATACTTGAAGTGCTTACAACGTCTCAACTCAAAGCTACAGGGTACCATCACAGCTTTCATAAATGGGAAATCCCTCTTTCTTGCCTAGACGAGCCCATTATGCAAAAGATTTTTATGTTGACAATCAAAACATACAAACGACTGGAAAGGAGTCGGGTTTTAAATTCACAATCAACACCTACTGCTGTAAACCAAATGAACATACAAAATTGAAAGCGGGCTTTTAACGGGGCAACAAGAGTATAATACATGGTTAAATGTGCTTCGAGACAACAGAGATTTGTATACAAAAACCCTCTTATACTAAAATACTTGAAATAAAAAGACAACTCTAAGGGTTTGGTTTGGTACTAGAGCTAAATCATACCGAACCTCAAACATAAAAACCAAGTCATTGTTGATTTAAAGACTCACCTTTTGTATACCATCTTTGCTTCATCTTTTACTGGGTGTCTGGGCCCATGCCACAACATTTCCGTCAAGACTCGCACCATATGCCTTAAAGCTGACCCGATGCAACTCGAGGTTTCCCCTTCATGGAATTCAAGTGTTGGGTCACGAATATGACACCCATCACCACAATTAGGCACCCAACAAGAGTGCTAAAGAAGAGAGCACCAGGTTGCCTGGTTTGAACAAACCCATACACCCCATTTGAAGTCACAACAATCAGATCTGTTAAACCATCGTTTGAGAAGTCATCATCAACCAACGCATGAGTTGGTGGTGCAGGAAGATCGATAGATGCTAGTTGACTTCCTCCAGGAGAAATCACTAGAGCCTCTTGATCTCCGGCTGCTAAGATCAAATGTTGATTATCATGCATCCGCAAATTAAACGCCTTCAGAGTGGGAACCACATAACCAGCATCCATCATTCCTGCTGGCGACGGCAGGTTTGACCATGTCGCGCCAGTCAACAGCTGCCATTGCCAAACAGCTTCATGCCCATGCAACCCTGGAGTGTATGCTGTTACCTGCCCCATGTCATACATACCACTCTTTAGTTTCCAATAGTTGGGGCTCGTTTGTTACCAACTTAATGAGACTCATAGCTTACTCTATCAGCTATAGACAACTGTTTGTTAGTGGCTTAATGATAGTGACTTGTTCAATAAGCTTTTAGGAGGGAGCTTTATGCAGAAAAAGCCAAGTTTTTTTGAAACCTGCCCCTCCCAATTAAAAAACAAGCTCAATCCATCTACGAAAAAACCCTTCCAAACAAAAACCTTCACAATCTATACAGATAGATTAATCCATACAGACAACTTTATTCACATCTAGGACTTGATGGAAAACCAACCAAACATCCCCTTAAGTTTACTTATAACCAGGAAACATTTTTTTTTTGACAAAAAACTGCTCTAGAAAAAGATTGATACTGCTTTTGTTTAGAAATTGATTTCTAGTGATGGTAACCATCATATCTTACTGCAAAAAAAGAATATCAAATTACATACTCAAGCTAGAGAAGAAGCATACCTCCCCGCGATTTGTTAGAAAAACAACGTCTCCATGGCTTCCCTTGCGATGCCTATGGCCATCGTTTGTTGGGATGAGGATTGGTGTTGCTACCTCAAGTGAACTTACATCTAGAGCTCGTCCAAAGCTTCTGGAATATTCTCCATGAGGGAATAAGTTGAAAGGAGAGTGATGGCATATTGAAACATTAAAGAGTTGTTCTCGTACTGGTACACCAGAGGTTGCAACAGCCCAACAAGGTCGTAGCACTTCCATTGATCCACTAACAACAGTTTGCTCGGCACCATTTCCCCCAACAGCCTGCATACATCACAAGTTTAATGAGAGACCAAATAGAAAACAACATAAAAACAGTTGAATAGCTAGTGATGTCCTCCACGGATGCACATAACTTGTGGCCATGAAACCTGTGGTCAACTCAAGAAATTATCAAGATAAAGAATACACCTCCAAGGAGAAAAACAATAAGGGGGCATTTGGTTTGTTGGAATGATTTTGAGGAATTTGGATTTCGTGGAAGCATTTGGATTCAGAAGGATTTAGATTTAGAAGGATTTGAAATCTTTAGTGTGTCTGGTTTGTAGGATTTAAAATGGAACTGGATTCCATTATTTATAAAAACAAATTATAAATAATTATGAAAATAATTAAATTACCAATTTATTAATTGATTATTATAAAAAAAACAAATGTTTTTAACATGATCTAAAACACTATTTCATAGAAATCCTACGAAATCCTGTGAAATACCAACGAACCCCATCGGATTTCTAAATCCCATGTTTGTAGGATTTTAATGAAATCTCGGGATTTCAAAAATCCAAGCAATCTTTCAAACCAAACATGGGATTGGAATGGAAATGAATTCTAAATCCCTCCAAATCCTATCCAATCCTACAAACCAAACGGGACCTAAGGATCCAATACCTCATGCCTTTCTTATCGTAGGGGTGTATGTGTCTCCATGTAACTCCATGTAACGGTGCAAAGTGGAGGGATCATGATGATAAACGGTCACTATGTTTGACATTATACTGTAACAGGTACCTAAATATTAATAGCACCTCACCATTTTACCTTGTTGCATTTGTAAGAGATCACAAAAACGAGTTATCTTACTGGTTTTCTGACCCCCCACAAAAATAACTTCAGTTGTAGCTGCTAAAAGCAGCAGCCCTGTATCATTATTTTGCTTTGCTAGGAAACATCAAAATTTTAGGAGATGATTGTCTGTTTCTCTTACCATATCTCTCATTAAAATAAACAAGTTATGATTAAGCCACAAAAATGTAATATTGAATTCATAATATCAAATCTATAAACCTGGACATGATCAAGAACACCATCTCCATTAATATCAGCATGCAGGCCACCCTCTTGAAGATGAAGCTGGAAGAAGAAATTTACCAAGTAAATTTCCGAGAAATTGAAATAGAAATATATGGCTCGAAATAATGATATGTTCATGATACATGAACAACAACATTTATACAGTTACCCTCCAGGGGGCCACATCAAAGGATAACATTGTACATTTTCCAATCATCATTCAAGGGGATGCAAGGATATTATGACCAACATTCTTCTAATATGTATGCAGGATCGCTAACAATAACCATGTGAAAAGGGCAACACAAAAAGAGGCATGTTTAAGAAATTCAGTAAAGCTTCCAGATATTGTAGTAAGATTTCAGAAACGAAGTTCTGATTTAACAATCATACACTACAATTGAATAATATAGAAACATCTACAAAATTGACTTTTCTTCTCTTTATTTCTGTATAATTTTCTTGGGATCATCAAAATCCCAAGCCCATCCTATATTCAGCTTATGTGATGAACTGTGGAACATATTCTCCACAACATTACTGTGAAATCAACTTAGATTGCACGTATATAATATAAACTCAGGTGTATATTTGGCCAAGGATACATTACTCCATCTGCAGTTCCAGCAAGTGAAGTGGTTCACCATGTGCCAAGTTTTGGCAAGGCTCAAGTATAAATCTAAGATTGGACCCAAAAAAAATCCAGTATCCAGCATTTAATCTCTTTGATCATAGCTTCATTGGTTTATTTCAACACGTTCAACTGTAGGATCAGGTCCTTAAGCATGCTAACCATCCATGGCAGTGATGGTTAGATTACTGTCAGGTAACTCTAAATAGAGTCTTAGCTATTGTAATGAGAATTAGGAGTGTATTACAGGCTAACATCCTGCCAGCCACAATACCAGCATAAGATCGTGGTTCGCTAGGTCTAACTAAGGGACTTCCAATCTAGGGACCTTTTTTTTAACTCTGATGCATCTTGGGACCAATGGGTAATACTCCATGAGGGGATTTGCCATCATGCGTTCGCTTAGAGATTACTCCTTATATACCCCTTCCAAGGTTGATCAAGGTATACAGCAACGTTTGACTGGATACTCATCAACTCTGCAATACTTATACCCGCCTAAAAGCATCACCTGGGTACACTACACTCTTCAACAAGTAGGCTTAGGTTCCTAACAAATATCTGTCAACCCAACATTTTCTACACGTACTCTAAGTAAGAAGACCAAGTAACTGGCAGATCCTGACCTTCGTGTTTTGACCTAGTGGTCTTGCTTATTGTCTTTCCAAGTATATATGAGGAAACAAAAGATGTTAACAATAATGATGGTAGAAGCTTATGTACTTGGCAAGAATTATGATTGACTGATTGTAGGAAAATATAGAGTGAAACTTAAGTGTCTACTTCAGAGTCATTTTATTGAACTTAACCTTAACATTAGAAACAAACTAACCCTAGCTTCTTTACTCTTCTATAACTTTTTAGGTATTTTGAACCTGCTATGATTTTTAAGATAAAGTTAAGTAGTGATATTTGTAGGTAGAGTTTTTAACAGCTGCTCATATCATGAACTTAACGACTCCCACTAGATAGCCGCCCCTTTCTCCATTTCCATCAGCTGACCGGTGGGAGCGAGAAGTTTGTTTTAACAAGCTGGTTAGGCCAGATAGGCTAAACTAGTAGTTCGTAGTTCCCTAGGCCAGCGGGGTTTAAATTTGAGGTTACTACACTTCTATTTTAAACTAAAAGAGGCAAGCTCTGTCCTTGTATAGGTACCAAGCAATTGTACAAAAACTAGATGCTTACAGACAAGGTGTGGAAAAAGACAACCAGATAAACAAGGAAAGGTACCTTTTCTTGGCACATACATGAGGGAAAGCACCCGGCACTACTCCTTAATGCTTATTTTCCATATTCCAAGTAGAATATCCAGCTCATGCATTTATAATGGTAAATGCTAACGGGCTGCAGCCTAGATATATGAGACTATGAACACCCAATCACAATCTTTCACAAACAATTACCATGCACATTTGTCATCATGCTGCATAATTTGGCTCAACATTCTAAAGTCTCACACATGAAGACTAAGGAACTAATGGTTGATGTCACAAATAAATGGTACAGAAAACTAAAAGCATAGCTTGCCAAACTAAGCTACATTGATTTGTGTGGTAAGTTATTCAGATGACTTTTAAGCGCAGCATGTTACCTTGCATAATGTGCGACCAGATACCAAATGCAAAACCTCAATCCCTTCCTTTTGACGAGCCACCACAACATTAGGTACCCACCAGAGCTGCGTGTAATTTGTAATTGTGGGAACATAAGGTGATGCCTGCATCAGCCACAAGAAGGCGTTGGTGTCAAAGCAATCATAAACTTCCCTCAGTGACATGGGAAATTGGCTGTAAACTTTCACAAACAAATAAGAACATCTAAAAATCAGGCCCTTAAAAGAGGTTTCATCTGACCACATGTTGGTTCTAAACTCCTGGCCAATTTTAAGGCCAATAAAAGTTACATATCCAGGGCCCCTGACACAAATAGATCCTCACAAGTTCAATTAAGTTTCAACATCGACAAGTTATACAGGCACTGGTTTTAATAGCATGATTGGAGACTTTCTGTGTCAAGAGAGCCAATTTTAGACTTTCTTATTTGACAATGCCGCCGAATTAGGAGTTATAAAGATGATATATGTCCAAATATTTCCAACCAACGAATAAAAAAGCTCTCAGTGCCAGAATTTAGTAGGGAAATATTGTTTCATAAGAAAAAAGTTGAAGAGATAATCACTATACAAAACCAAGTATCTTGCCAACTCGGCATTGTTTCTTTAGATATGGGAGAATCAGCTTCTCAGAGAGATACAAGATTAAATACACCACTACTGAAATTCATGCACATGTTCCTAAGCTTCAGAAGTTTACCTAAGCAGCTGTAAGTTTTACCTTCTTAGTCTTCGCTGAATTAGCAAAACTTGCAGCTTTCTCAATCAAGTTCGAAATCTTTTTCGTAGAGTCCTTCCCTGGAGGATGGTTTTCCTCTGGCTTGTGGAATGGGTAGTTTGACGTTTTTCCAGGTGTTCTCTTCACTGCCTTCCTCTTGTGGCGTCTGAAGTGTGCCAGCTTTAGCATTGTATCTTCCCGCCTATCCTGATTGAGAGGGAAACTTGTCAGGTGTTTTAAAAGGAAAAAAGAACTGAATAAACAATGAGCTCTACCCAGAGATGGAAAAAAAAGCCTTGTACCCACCCAGTGATGTGGCATAGTTCCAAGGATTGATTCTCTGAATTCCCTGCATTCAAACTACAGTTGAAAGATGTTCAGCAAAAAATGACATTAAATTTTTATCAAGCGACATTACTAAGTCGCATTGATGTCTCAATATCATTTTGAGTTTCGTGTACCTCTCCTGGTTGACGCCTATTAAGAGCATGAACATCAAGCTTATAATTATGTTGTGGAATTAGTGGAGATTCATCTGAAGAAGCCGCTTCAACATTCTTTTATTTAGACAAATAAATGTTAGTAAATAGAAAAAGATAGTTTCCATGTGTCAATTAATTTGAGTTTGAAGGGAAATAAAATATACAAGAATCACCATAAGAATAGCTATGCAACATTCGATATAAACTAATATCCGCTCAACTTCAGGTCACATAATTTACGTGGAAAGAATTAAGTCGCAGAACAATCAACCAGAGTCCTTCAAAGAAGCATGTAATGGCAATGACCTAAACCAACAGGAGAAACTATCTCCTCTACCATCCATATGCTGGCAATGACCCAAATCATAAGTAAATAAGAAGCTCAGATCAATCCTTACAACTTCTCAGGTAAAGCTAAATAAAGTGAAAATGCATGCAATCTTTAAATAGACGTAGCAACAGCATGCCAGCAGCCAAACAAGAAAAATAGTAACAAGACCCAATTTCAACCATATGTTATCAGCCAAATAAGGAACACAGTAACAAGACTCAAAGTCCAAATGTACTATATTCAAGGGTCCACTCCTGAAATATATACTTCATATTACCTCATTCTTTCTACTCCAGCGGAGTGCACCACTTCGCCCCGCAAAAGCATAAAAAGCAAAATGGCGTAAATCCACAGCTCCTGGAGTATCTGCAGACTACATCCAAAAATTTTATCCTCAAACAAAATGTCGAGTGTTGAGAGAAGAATGTTATTCACACACAAGAAAAAATTGATAAGAAATCAATTTGGACTTCCTTACTTCTTTTTCGCTTGCACTTCTCCTATGCTGGTCGGCACTTTCCTCAGCCATTATAATTTCTTCAAAAGGATCTAAGTGCATCTGAAACAGTACAGATACTAATTAGAGAGGGTTTGGGCAAGGTGGGATCAGTATAAGAAAATCGCATGTTCACCCTTGAACACCGTGTGATCAATTTCACAAATAAAAGAAGTTGAATTTGGTATTCAATTTTATGTTTAACACAGAAAATATCAAAGAAGTCATCTACGAAGATGATGTATCCGGTTTAAAAGTTAAACGGTGGCCTTCCAAACTTTACCCCAGAGCCTCCCAGAATTGCTATAAACTAGCAGCAAAACCAACAAGAATACCCTATCCTAGTAGGAATGGAAACAGAAACGTGATTTAGTAGGACACAAAAAGTTCCTCTCTCGCTAAATTCTAGCAGTAGTATACAGACTTAATGCATAGGGTATCATGAGAGAGGAGAGAATTTTCATTTTAAAGAATCTTTATTAATAAGAAGATTGCAACGAGAAAAGAGGAATCAAGTCAAAAGACTTGGAAAGAAACTAATGTCTTCTTTCTCAATTTGTTTCCCTAGTAGACTGGCTTTTGTGGGTGCAAGTTGGTGATGGTAGTGGGGAGTTGAAGTAATCAATAGAAAGGTCAAATGTTTGTCCTTATATTTCTGCAATTATTTATGAAGTTAAACTGAATTGACTCATAAGAAGTTAGGTGCCATGTTTTGCAAAACTAGTTGATCAATTTGGCAAATATGCACCTTATGAAGTGAATTGCAAAAGCTTAGTAAACCCTATGAAGCAAAAGGGCATAAAGTCCGCCACTCAACGTAAAGCAAAATTGCTGTACTAAATTCTTGTTCAGTCCCTCCATAACCTTCAAATTAGAATGTGAATTATATACAATTGCGTACAAGCTAATCAAAACTAAGAATACTTCTACATGTTCAACAAAAGGGCTAAGTGCAATGAGATACCAACTCAAATAAAAAATGACTATTCCACAACAAAGAATGAAATCCCTTGTTACTTCTAGTAATCTCAGAATCAAAATTCTCTCTAATTCTTCCACATACAACAAAGCTATCATAAATGCAGGTACACATTTCGGCAGAGTCTCCTACTTGCTTTTCCCTGATGACTCATTTCTAGCTACTACATAACTCACTAACTTATGTCATAATTAATACAAGCTAAACAGGAGAATTAATGCACAAAGTGGTAGTATGGCAGCAACCAAACAACGTTATAGCAATGAAAACCAAGAACAGAACAGATAAAGACATACATGTGGCTGCATTTCCATCCGCCCTCCAACAATTATAAGCCCGGCATCTCCATGTTTTAATGTATAATTACTTACAGAGATAGATATCTCTCTATGGTGAGCATTGTGTGGGAAGTCCTCCTGAAACCACCAGAATGTATATCAAGCAGAGAGGAACTAGAGAAATGGACCAAGTGAAATGAGGTGTGAATTTGACCACAGATACTGAGATTGCAAAATTGCTCTCTGTGCTCACCTGTACGTTTGTCTCCCATAACTTTTGGAGGTTGTGATCAAAACACATTATAGACCAACCAGACGTCACAACAACCAAGACCTGTTTTTGTACGTTACCACGCTTGAAAGATCGATCAACCACTCCTGTGGCCATGGCCACTGCCCGTCTACCAGAAGCAACACGGATCTTATCAGGTAACAGGGACACCTCTGCAAGAACACGAGCCTCACTAAAACCTTCATCCACACGCCTAGAGTGAGGTTCCAAAACCTAGACCATTATGAGAAGTAAGATGAAATGTCACGATGTTGTGATTTAGCTCAGCTACTGATGTCTATTGAATAATTCAACTCATTATCATACAAGAAAGATAAAAAGTTTTAAATGGGACATGACATGTATTTTTCATTAAAATTTACAAGAGAATGATCAAACTTTGAAACTAATGGTGCACTCAACCAATTCCATGATTTCCCAAACATACCTAAACGAGCTTCAATTTTAAACCCTAAATTCCCTTGTAACAACTCGATATAAAATACCTGAATTTTAGCATCATGGGTAGCCACAAGAACCTCTTTCTTTCCATCTCCATTAAGATCGGACACAATAGGTGGCGGAAGACGTTCTCCCTCGTATTTAATCGGATATTCATCCGATAGATGGTACCACGCCTCCTTAAACGAAAAATCACCTTCGTGCTAATGTCATATACAGATTAGTTAGACGCAGTAATCGTGTAAGTTCGACTACAAGTACAAATTTCTAAGAAAGTAAAATCAATCACTTAAACACCTCTAGGGTTTTGTGGTCGATCAAAATTCAAAACTATCAATTTAGATAACCTGATTTACCTGAAGGGAGAAGAAAATGGCGAAAGCGGCAAGCATAAGGATTGCTAAATCTCGCTTCCTCATGTTGATGATGATGCAATCGTTTGTTAATTTTCCTTAATTTAATCCACTGATTTGTTAAAAAGGGAAAAGTAGAAGATCGATAGTGACACCGAAGATAAATTTCTGGGTAATAACCACGGTTTCGAGCGTCTTCGGCGGTGTAGTTGAGAGTTGCCATGGGACTTCCTCCGACTCGTTTATGTTTCCACTATTGCCCCTAATATTTGCAGGATATACATTAATGCCCCTAATGTTTGCATGATATACATGAATGCCCCTTATACTTGTGTTATTGTTACAGATTTGTTAAAACATTTGGTTTTAATTACTTGAAATGTCATAATTCCAAATGGATCCAAAATCCATTTGATCCAATTGCATTCGGGTTAAGTGAATGCAGGTTCGAGTTTAAGGCAAAACCGAATTAGGGATCGGTTTATTGGTTCGAGCATGTGTTATGTGGAGACAGATCTAGGAATTTTCAAGTGGTTACACAACTTGTCTATAAAACACAGAGATATGAATAATTTTCACAAAATAATCATCGGTCAGTTGGTTAGTTTCTTGGTTCTCATGTGTGGGGTCATATATTTGAGTACTTTATCGCATATTGTTTTAAAAAAACATAATAAATCTAAAATTAAAAGTTAAAAACAAAGTAGATGACACAAAAGGATTCAAATCTGCACTTGGGAAGGGAGAAAGTCTTGTTAACCAACTCTACGAAGGAAAACTTGTGTTCTCGTTATAGTTTCAAAATACATACGGTTGCATATAACAAAATAATAAGGTCGTATATTTTTTTACACAAGGTCGTAGACACAAAGTGATGTCCCGTACAACTATATACACTAATGTAGATCCGCCCATGGTGTCATGTTTTGTATATAATCTTGTCTCGCGCAAAACCCAAATAAGCACAAGGTTTTATTTTTCTTATTCTCCTTTGTAGAGCTTAGTATGAAATTTTAGTTTTTAGATTGGTTAAGGTTCCTTCTTCCACTTTTCACACTCACAAACACATACAAGATATTTCAGTGAGATATGTATAGAGAGAGAGTTGGGTTTACGTGAGATCAAAGGTTTTTCGTGAGACCCGTAAGACCAATTTATGTTCATTGATCAACTTTATAAGCTAATGATCTAATGGTCTAAAGTTGCACGGTGGCAATTTTGTGATTTTTGAGAAGTCTCATGGCAATTTTGTGATTATAAATGTTCAGATTGCAGATATAATCCAAAGGTTGAGAATTGGTCTTACGGCCTTGGTCTCACATGATCCCAAGTCTATATATATATATATATATATATATATGTGTGTGTGTGTGTGTGTGCGCGCGCGCACGCGCATATATATGTGTGTGGAGGGGTATTTTGCAAACCAAATATTTGCACAAATTGTGAAACCCGTCGATTTTTTTGTTTATTTAGTGAAATTGTTTCAAGAAGCTGTTTAATATGATAAAATTGTTTCAAATAATTTATTTTAAATAATTATAGACATTATCATCTCCATTTTATTAATTTTAGTAAACAAAATTAATCGAAATGAAAAATACATGAAACAATTTAATTTTACATAAAGACAAAAATATATGAAACATTTTCATAATGAAATGACTTATTTGAAACAATTTAATCGTATTAAGCAATTTCATGAAATTTTTTCACTAAAATAAACAATGAATCGACGATTTTCATGGTTTGTACAAATAGCTTAGTTTGCGTTTTATCTCTCCCTTATATATGTGTATGTGTGTGTGTGTATATATATATATTTATATACATGGATAGGTTCTTTTGTTAACTCAATTTATAGTGTTAACTTTATGAATTATCACAACCATTCATCTTGTGAATCAATAGATGACATTTATGATGACAATTTTATAATAACTAATAATATAATATGTTACCATCTAATGTTCTGTAACTGCCCATGTGTATATTAATGTTTTGTAAATGTTCATCTGTATATTAATCAATTGTCATTAATAAAAAAAAACCCGTCATTATAAACATTAATATACACATAGGTATCTCCTCTTTTATTTGAACATGAGTTTATTTATGAACAATATGATTACGTTCAAATATTTCAAACAGGATTGTATATATCCATACATGTTCACATGTGATATGTCCACTGCTTGGAAATTTCACTTGGTGATTCTATGTTTTCATATGTTTACATAGAATAAGCATTATATACTTTAGTTATGAAAACATGTTCACTTATGAGCAATGAAATTATGTTAAACCATTAACATACTAAAACTGAATGAAAATGAGAGAAGTTGAACGGTTGAACATGGTGTCTACACTTTCCTCCATATTGTCATGTCACCACTATGAAACTATAATATGCTTCATAAAAATTTGAAATTGATTTGTTCATCCGGGTACTTAAATGTTTAAAATTTTACATCTTAGGTACCAAAATGAAAGTTTTGAATACGTTATGTAAAATAAAAATCGAGTTAAAATACGTTATTTTTTCATGCAATTTTAGGATAAATTACGCATTTTAAGAAACCAACTTTAAAATCTGCCCATAAATATTAAATATTAAATATGTTTTAAATTAAAACCAACAACTGAAAAAACTATCATAACTTGACGGAATTAGCAACTACCCAAATCGAAAATTGAAAAAATTATATTCCTAAATCGATTGAATTCGAAAACTACTACCCTTTAGAGCTACTCTCTTCTTTAGGATAAAAATGACGATTATAAAACCAAATCGAATCCCCGGAAACCGCCACATTGTCTTGATTACGATGCCAACTATAGAAGGCATGCGTTTGATTCTTTATCTCGAGTAACGCATGCCCAAAGCTCGCTTCTCTGAAAGCCGAGTAATCTGGTTGATGTTCCGTAAAACTGTAAAAATAACACAATCGATCATTTCAAGAGAACGTTTGATGAAAAGAAATTAATCCCTCATTTCAAGATCGTTAAAAACGAGTGTGGTTAGTTACCTATCGGCGATACCCTCTATGTTTCCGCCATCACCAACGGTAATGTAGACTGGAGCCGAAGGGTCTTTGACTGGGGTACTTAATCCAGAGGTTATATTATATTGAATATTTGATACTCTCTCCTATATATAAAGACACAAATTAAACGTAACGTTTGAAATATGATTAAATAATGCATAACTAGAAAGCAATAAACGCATACCGAGCGTTCATATGAATGAACATGACCGGAAAGCACGAGATCGACTTTGTATTTGACAAACCACGGCTCGAAAACAACTCTCATGGTTTCCCCTTCCATGAAATGGTAGTTGTTGCTATTGTACATCGGCGAATGCATCATAACAATCAGCCATGGGGTTTCGCTTCGGTTAACTTTCGTGAGTTCTTGTTCTAGCCATGTATATTGAGGAGTGTATATCGCTAAAAAAAAACCCGAAAGAATAAATCCATGTTAGTTAAGATTAAACATCTGCAATGTAATGGGTTACTGGTAGATCCCAACCTTCTTAGAGGTCAAGTGTTCAACTCTCACGTTCGATGAGCAACATGTGTGAATTTTTGTTGTATTATACATTTAGAAAAATATAAACATCCTTGATGACTAAAATATTTGAAACCGATTATTACCAAAAGCTGAGTAAGAAGAAAGCACGATGATGTGTGCCGATGCACGCTTAATGGAATACCAAAGTGGCGATGTACTTCCGGAAGCTCGGAAAGGGACACGGTATCGGTGCTTGTATGGCTTGAAAAGAACGTATTCTCCCTGAAAACAAATATTTCACAAAAAAAAAAAATACGTTAAAGTTGCAAAAATGTAACAAACTCTTGATGCAAAATGGACATAAAATGCAATTGTGCTTATAATGCGTTAGTTTTTTCTTATCTGACAAATTAAATTCTCTGACGAATTAAATTGATAAATCATATGACATTTTTTTCATTTTCTCAAGTAGTTTGTATTAATTTTTTTGACTCTTACGATTTCAGGAGCAAGGTCCAATTCATGATTTCCGGCGGTATATATCCATGGCTCGTAAGCATTACTCTTCTCGACAAACCGGCCGTACGTATCCCATTTCTCGTTATCATGAAAAGGATGAACATCAGCGTATGAGAAGTCACCGAGGAACAACACAGTTTGGCCTTTCTTGGTAGCCAAGTAATGGTCCAAGGTTTGTTTCGATGCGTGCGTTTGTCCCAAATCACCTATATACGTGTCAATTTTCATCAAACTGATATATAAATATCAAATCCATTTATCAAATTCATTAGCGCTATAATAATGATTGTCTTTTAATAGTTAATATTTTGGATATCAGGTACTACTCACCAATGAGCCCAAATGTGTAGGGAACATCGGGGCCTATTTCGGGAGGTGTCATGAACCAAAATTGGCGTGTGCCGTTACCATGCCCGAGCTCATATGCGTACTTTGTGTTATACTGTGTGTATATGCAAACCAATACATTTATATACAAGAAGTATTAGAAAAACAAACATATAAACACGAATGGTTCGATTCAGTTTGAGTTTAATTTTTGAAAATAACCAAATTGAATCGAATTGACTGTTTGAAAAAGTTAAACCAAGGACAAATCGTATCATTCAAAACTAAACCAAATCGACCTAAACTGAATATACCTGTAGTCTATTGATTGTAGCGTGATGAATGTAGCCGGAAGAATAGTTGTAGTATCGGTAAGTGGTGATTTTTGAACGCACACGGTTGCGTTTGATACCATTTTTCTCATCGGCTTTCCAATATGTCACGAAGTTTGGGTATTTCTCTACAGGGGTCACCCACGAGACTATCACACCGTTTCCGGTGTAATCACCTTGTGTTATATGGACCTAAGCGTCGATATTTTTTCAACCATATATAAGTGTCACAAAATAAAGTATTTTAGTACGACATAGTTTTCGATATTTAAATAAGAACCTGTTCAGGTGCATTGTAACCGTGAGGTGGAGGGAAATCTTCTTTGGGGATCTCAATGGAAGGTGCGGCCACTCTAATGAATGAACTTGTGATACCTGCTTCACAGACTCCGTTTAATAAAAATGATAACACTGTTACGGACCACCACATTTTAACAATGATGATGAGTAAGTTGGTGTTGGATTACGATGAATAGAAAGATTGATGGAGTATTTATTGAGAAGATTTGAAATTTATAACAGTGTAAAACGTCTATCTTGACTCCTAAAAAATTTGATTCTGTTAGAATAATGTAATATCTTATTTGTAATATCTATTTGGTCAATTCTCCTAATTAGAAGTGGTATTACACTTGAACGGTTTAACCGTGAAACAAAATCACACCCTTTTTTTAAGGATTCTAACATCTGACTTAAAGTAATCATTTAAAAACGTGTTTTATAAACATAGCATTTAGTAAATATAAAAATATAAAAAAGATTAATGAAATAGGGTCCATCTTTTATAATGAGAGTTAGTAACTTGAATTTCTTTTAAAAAATAAAATATTTTAATTTCGAGGAAAATCTTAAATAAAAAATGTCATATATTTATCGATGATAAGCAGTGTTTTACAGTAAAGGGTTGATTCAAATAAGAAGGTTAAACATTGTGAGAAGTTTTATATGTAAATTACTAAAAAAAAACCCTGAAAAAATATATTTTCGTTATGCATATATGAAACGATGTCACAGATTTAATCTTAACCGTTTTTTTTAATCTTCTCACGATATTTAATCTTTTTCATAGAATCTACCATATACTTTGCAATAAATGACAAATGTATAGACATTTTCAAGTTTTTAAGTCGTTTGAAACTATATGCAATATGCCTAATGGTTGATCATGTGATGAGGCATGGAGATTCTGTAACTGTTAATGTTGTTGCAACAATTAAGCCAAGATACTTCTACTAATAAGAAAGATCGTATGAAAAAAGTCATGGTGAAAAACGTAAGAAGAGATCTGAACACTAAATCACTTCTAAATTCATACCCACTCATGGATTGTGTTTTAGAAGAAAATTGATCCGATACATCTCGATGCAATTCATTAGTATTGACATTCAATTAGAATTGATCCAATGATAGAGACCTTTTCTTATGCCTTTCATCGTAACTTCTCTTCTCACCTACACTCGATCCTAATAAAATAAAAGCTTAATTACATAACAAATTCAACATTTAGTATTAGCATACTTTAAGGAATTGGGGCTAAGGTGTCGTTTACCAAATGCTTACCTAGATAAGCCCTTACCAAGTCACAGTACCTCACCGGATGAAGATGGTAAGGACCAAGAATCTTACCCGGTAAGAACGAGACAAGACCAAGAGTCTTACCCGGTAAGTGAGAGCGACAACTCTTACTACAGTAAGCATTTACTGGATAAATTGTTGTATACAATGTCGTTTTGGTGGAATAAAATCTTACCCGGTAAGTATATGATAGTGTTAAATTTTACCGGTAAACACTTACTGGGTAAGTGTTTGGTAAAACGACTCCTAATGGAACACTGTGACTCGATGATACGTCGTTACTACACCTGTTCGAGATGTACACGTTAATGTTGTTGACATAAATGAGTTTAGTGTTTCACATGATAAAGAACAAAGTTTTAAAAATAAAGAGTACCTTATCCAAACTAACAGATAGCTTAATTCATACGTAGATTTAATTAATGTGGAAAAAACTTAAAATCCTCCAAGCTTAGCACATTAATTCAACAATTTCCTTTGACCACAATTTTTATCAATTGAATTATTATATATCACCATGAACTGCACAGAAGACTTGACATGAATGTTGAGTATATATAGGATCCATGATCTAATAAACCAACACCTAAGAACCAGGAGTAGGATCCATTATCATTTAGACTCCTTCCCCCCTCCAAAGAAAAAAAACTAACTTATACCATTAAGTTGAATAAAAATACTGAACAAAATTTACTCTAAATGCTAATTAGTTCCTCCGATTTAGCCTTGAACTCGGAGCACAAATGGCTTCCACCGACAACCGTTTCAATGTGTTTGGACATGGGTCTTCACCAAAATTGCTGTTTGCTATCGCAACCGCACATCTCTCTTTCCCTACGCATCTCTGTAAGCACACAAATTCCATTACTCATATACTGTAAATACTCGCACAAACTTCCCTCCTTTGGTGAAACATTTGACGTGTCCTTGGCAATCTGGACTCTTACCAGTTCTGGATACTATTAGGCTAACGACCCACATGCACAGGTGTACTAGTTGCAATAAAATCTAGTTTATAGGACGCCAATAATGTAAGAATGTATAGAGTTTTAAGTTATAGAAGTAAACAGTAAAATGTCTTATCTAAAAGTATCATTATATGCTTTTGAACGCTTTAACAAATTTTTTAGAACATTTTTAAAGCTTTTGAGAAGTGTCATATAACCATATTTTTTATAGGACAATTGTTTTTACGAGATATTTTTTTTAAGTAGTAGCTATAAAATTGCTAATACGATTTTTACTTTAAGAATGTCCTAAAAAACTTGTTAAAACGTCTTATAAACTTATTACAACACTTTTAAATAAAACACTTTATGATTTAGTCATATAAACTCAAGGACATGTTTTAGTAGCTGAATGAGACTCACAGTTTATTTGGTCAATTATACATGATTGTTTGGTCTTTGCTTGATTATATACAATGTGGCTTATTTAGTAAGCTTTTACATGGGCTTTATGTAGAAAGTCAAGTTTTTTTTTTCTAAATCTGTCATTCCAATTAAAAAAAACATGTTCATTAGGCCTATGAAAAAACCTTCCCAAACAAAAACCTTCATAATCCACACATTGATGGTTCTATCCATGCAATACTTCATAGAAAAACAACCCCCAAGTCCTGTAAAGTAGTCTATCATATGACACTTATACATCATTGACGTCCTATAAAACCAATTTTGTTTTAATGAATTCACCTTCACCCATCATCATGATGGCATGTGCTAGTACAAGCGTTTATGCATGCAGTATAAGCCCAAACCAGCAATATATAAAAAAAACAAAAAAGAAATTAGCTCAAATGACCATTTCTCATGTTCAAATTGGCCTTCTAACCATTTCTTGAGTTGATCCAAATGTTACTACATCCGTAATACCCAAGTCCGCAATAGGTAAAAGACAAAAAAAATGTCCAATTCAGCCAGTTTACTATAGCAATTGCAGACCTGGTCGTCACAATTGCATATTTGTGTTGAATCTTTGGTCTTTAGCTATTGTGGATTTGGATATTGCAGAAGTGGTAACATTTGGGTCAACCCGAAAGAGAAGTGGTTAAGAGGCCAATTTGAACGAGGAAATGGTCATTTAACTTAAAAGCATATCGAGTGGTACCTTGCTAACAACATCGTATGAGGCCGGAGCATGGCAAGTTCCTTGTTGGAAGGTGCCACAGCTTCCAAAAGGAGTACCAAAGCTTGCAAATTTGATTGAAGAAATCAACAAGCCAGGACTACATTGAAGGTGAATCTTTGGTCTACGAAGCGGCTGGGTTTCGTTATGCCAATTCGTGATATTTGTGTGATATTCAAACATATCACCACATACGCTTCTCATGGATCTCTTCACAAGTAAAATCCTCGTGGGATCTCCCCCGAGTTCTTCGAAAAGCACCAACAGATTGCCACTTGGTTTTAACCATGACCTAGGCACATGGTACCTGCAACATTACATCATTTTGATTAAGGGGCCGTTTACATAGGGAGGTTCCAATATATAGAAAAGAGAAAAAGACTATTTCTATTAGATGTTGGACCCCAATACCCGCTATTGGTATGTGGTATATGGTGTGTGTGTGTGCGCGCTTGTTCATGGCTTTACCATTGTTGGGTTGGTCTACCGCAGCCAGCTTGACACTTAGGGGGCCGATAAGTTCCGGTATAATGGCACCGTCGGCAATCACCGGTCGCGTGAGCCGTCCAATAACGACCGATACTTTGACCATTGATCCACACTTGACCCTTCCCCATGCTATGCATGTCCAGGGCCAACGGCTCGTCACCATCAGGTTCATCGAAGTAAGCCTGAAAATACTCGAAAACTATTAGCTTTGTTAATGAGCTCACCACAAACTCACCGGGCGGGTTCACCATACCTTGTGCCATGTCAACGGTTGCTTCTTTTGGGCGATAAGCGAACCCTGCACCCAAGCAACAGAAGACATTCTATTTGCAGATACAACGCCCAAGGCCTCCCCCTTCAAACCAACCTGTTTCAATTAAACATAAGCAAACCCATGAGGAACATCTCCGTGTTATAACTTGAACATACAACATAAAAAGGATCAATACGGCTATAGTGAACCTGGTAAGACCATTTTTTGTGGGTCAAGTCCAGTTTTCCCCTGTCAAGACCATACAGAACCACCGGACCTAGGACTCCGGTCTCCCAAGACTCGTAATGTCCCCCGATATTCTTCCAAAAACGAAACACGGATGTCAGAGTTGATCATGCATTGCGGAGTCATCATGTTAAAACGACAAGAAACTAACCGATAATCCCATGGCAACGCTAAGTAGCGCGATTTTGTTGCTTCCGAACCGGAGCCGAACCTTCTCCTTGTACTTGATTCTCCTATTTTCCCTTGTTCCAAAAGCCGAACCTTAAAAGATACAAGTAATATTCGTATATATTAGTTATGTTTCTTTTAACTTTCACTTAAAATAAGATTATTACTTAACTTTCACACTGGTTTTTTTGTATTTATAATAAAAATTGTGTCTTTTTATAGAATTATTTGATTCTTTTATCTTAGTTGTCTTTCTATCCAAAAAAACAATATATACCTGAAAGTTGTCCATTTATAAATACATGAAGAGCATGCCCAGTTGACTGCACCAAGAGTTTCGGATGCTGCCCACCACGTAAGAATGACTCAGTTGAGCCAATATCAACACTGTAAAAACACAAAACCACCTTGAGAAGAAATAAAAATTAAATAAATTTATATTAAATGAACTAATTACGTGATTAATAGGACAGGATGGGAACATGAGATTTTGGAACAGTAGATTTCTATTCAGTCCCATTATCTTACTTACCTAGTTATATACCAAAGGTAATCACTTGCATCTCTAGTGACATTTACTTGGTCCAAAAGACCAAATGTGGTGAAAGTCGCGCCTTGGTCACTAGATGTTAGATCTTCATTATATGTCTCCCATGAAACCATCGGCGAACCAGTTGGTAACATCGTCATTCTTGTTGATTGAACTCCGATCTACACAAGTTTAACAGACATTAAACAACAAAAGACACTAATATTGGTCAAAGAGGAATAGAACAGAACGTACTTTGGCAGTATTGAAGACGACACGGCTACAATCAGGTAGAATACTGATGGACCACGGAGGTAAGTTATGGTGCATCCTATTGAAATAGACTCGTGCAGCATTAGTTGTGTCATAGTTTGAGAGAAAAGCTGCACAGTGTCCAGTCGATATGGAATAGTAGATGTGAGCCTGGAGAGTGGTAGTCATTTAGTACAATTTTTTTTATCGAAAACTGAACCAAGATTCAGAGTTGAATTAAGATGAGAACCTGTTGATGGGTTCCTAAAGAGATGACAGTAGGATCTGCAGAAACTAAAGCCAGTTCGCATTGTTTGATTGCTTTGTGAAGCTCGGTTAAATGGCCGTATTTCGGTTGTCTGATCAAGCCTGTAAGCATCCACAATGTTAGAGCCTCACATCGGCTAGACGTGGATCATTTCTCCTACGTGGAACATCTTTTCCTTTCTCAAAAGAATCTTCTGGAGAGCAATCTAACATGGTTGTACATGTTCTTTCCATGAGTCCATGGATTCTTAACAAAGATAGAACGTAAGCTATAGCTCTTAAGTTTGAATCCTACTCATCATCAGGGTGTTTTAAAGGTTACCATATTCATCGAGTGGAGCATCATAGTCATAACTAGTAGTGATGAAAGGGCCTCCGGCAGAGCGACCAAAGTTCGTGCCTCCATGGTACTGTATTTCAACTTAACAGTTAGAAAAGATCGAAGTTCGTGCCTACATTGAATCATATAGTAAATTTCAAAACAAACACACAGGATCTTATAAGGACAAAAACAAACCATGTAGTAATTGATAAATGATCCGCCCTTTTGTATGAATCGCGCAACCGCAAATGCCAAATCTTGAACTGGCCTCTTGTGGACCACACCACCAAATTCCGTAAACCTGTAGAAGGAAAAAAGTTCAAGTTATATACATTTTGATCAAACCAAACCAAAAACGAACACAAGTATCCTACTCATAAGTAGAGTCTAAAAGTGGGATGTTCACAGGATTATCCTCTACCATGGATTAAAAAAATCGAGAAAAGTGGTATGAACAAAAAGACCCAAGAAAAAAAAGCAACAAAATTAATTGCATACCATCCAGTCCATGCCTCTGTCCAAATTTTAGGCTTGTAAGGCTTGTTGGGGGAGAAATAATCACAATAGAAACCATTGCATGTGTTTATCTGCCATAAAATACCAGTATTCATAAATAATACTCGGTTTATGTTCTTGAAAACATGACAAATAGATCAACTAATACAAAGGGTCGGTTCACACAATCCATACCCCAGGTAATACTACACCTGGGCTACCAAGCAGGCCCGACCCAGATAATTTGTCAAAGTAAGTATAGTAAATGAAATGGGTCAGGTTGGATGAGTGCTTACAATAGGATCCGGGGCATCATCTTGTTTACACATAATCCAAGGGACACCTGTACGTAATCCAACCGCCATATTTGCAGCCCAAGTCATGTAGTTATGTCCAACAGCTCCAAATTTCTTGTCTAGTGCCCCATACTCATTCTCTATCTGTTTCATACCACAGTAAATCACAATTTGCCATTTTGGTTCATGTAATAAATCAAATCCTCAATCATGCTCTAGTTCTTGCACATTTTGGTCTTTTAGTCCCGGAAAAGAATCAGCATTTATATATAACTTTTATTACATAAGATATAAGTCGGTCGTTACAAGGTTATTAATACGTAAATATGTATTTGAGAATTATTGCTGGGGTAAGAAGTGTTGTAGCATAAAAGTTTCTTATGCCAATTGTTGATTTTTAGTAAATTATAACAAGCTATAAATACCAAAATAAAAGCTTGAATTACAAATTTGCTCCTAGCAAACCATAGAAAGGTGGTTATACCTGAGAGAGTATAATTGGGCCTCCTTGGGATTCAAATAATTTTTCACCCTTCATCAACGTCACAATTTTCTCAGTGAACCCTTTCATAGCCCACTGCAAAATAAAAAGAACATTTATTTAAATTACTAAAATTATATCTTAGCATTAAATTAAATAAGTAAAGCAAATTGAGAAGTTTTGACCTTAAATGGCTCATTATCAGTTCTGAAACTAATGTTAGGAACATACTTCAGCCAAACTGGAAATCCCCTAAACAAAATGAACCTTTAAGTAATTTACAAGAAGTAAATAATACCAATAATTATCATATAAAATTAAGACAACCTGTCTTGAATAATTATTTAAAAAGTAAATTACGATCTTTGTCTTTGTGATTTATTGAAAAATACTATTTTCGTTCTTTTGGTTTTGAGATTGCGATTTCATTCCTATGGTTCGCAATTTATTTATTGCTTTTGTCCTTATGGTTTAAGATTTATTGTTTTTTGCATCTTTGTTGTTTATAGTTCCTTGTTATATTTGCCCCTCATACTTAAAGGTAAAAGTTAACTTTAAGGACTAAAAATAGAACGAGTTGCAATCATAGGAAGAAAACCATATTTCAAAATCACATAAACAAAATCTATTAATTTTTAATAATCCAACATAATTTACTCTTATATAAAATATACAACTTGGAGGTGGGATACCAATACAAAAGCCAAAAGGTATGTATGTGAAAACATTATTTGGTTACTTGTTGCAAATTTTTGTAAAATAAATGTTAATGTTTTTTTTCTTTGCAGTTTATCAACATAAATAATAAATAATGCCTTTCAAATTTATAGGAAATGACACTTGTTTTGGTTGTAGAGAAGAAAATGAAAATTATGCTAAATTTTACCAAAAAAAAATACACTGTAATTTTTTAATTCTAACATTAGATTTTCTTTTGTTATTCCGCATACAAGCTTAAATTATGATTTTCTTTAAACTAATAATCAATAATTTTATGCAACAAATAATTTTTTTATAACTCGAGACTCGTGCAATGCAACGATATTATATTTTGATTCTAATGTTTCATTTTATATTTTGAGTCTATCGATGTTATAATGCGATTTTATGTGGTTTTGAGAAAAAGAAAATGTTTTTATTTTTGAATAAAATATAAATTTGAAGATATTATAAAATTTTGAAAAAAATAAGCGATATTAGCATCAAATTAACTATCTAAAAGTTCCCGTTTTTATGTACTTTCTTTAATTTAATTTTTTATTATAATTTAATTGAAGTTTAAAAACATATTAATTTATTTTTGATTTAATAACATAATTTTTTAAGATAATAATTAAGTATTTTGTTAGAACTCAATAATTATCTTAATTATTTTAGATATTTTATAATTAAAATGAAATGTTTATCTGCAGTTAGTTATACGAATTCAAACATGAAGTTTTAATAAGTTGTACTTACGCATAATTTACTTGTAATCTTGAATTTTAAGTAATATACATAATAAACAGTACTTCATACATAAAAAATGATTTTTAAGAGTTTTTGTCAAATGCTGTATAATATAGTATTGATACAGTGTGATGTAAGATTTTATCGTAAACCTGAAAAATAAAAAATTAATTCAATTAATTTTTAAAAGGAAAATTCAAAATTAATGGAGTATCTTATTGTATGGTTTAAAAAACTTATCTTGTATCTTTTTGAAAAGAGAACACTTATCCAATATTTGAATATATCAGTTTGTTATGAGTTAGTTTATAGGATTCAAACCTGAATTTTTTTAAAATATATCTTATTTAAATTCTGAATTAAAAAAAAAAACTCTCAAGACTATAAGGTAATATATGATAATATAGTAAGAGTATACAATTTTTAGAAAAGGAAAAGGAAAAGGAAAAGGAAATTACCCGAAATTCCATTCAGCACAAACATAAGGCCCAATTCTGAGATGTGCATAAAGGCCTGCTTTTTGCACCGTCTTTAAGAACCTCACCAAATCGTATCTCCCTTCAAAATTATACTAAAAAAATTCCATATAAAACGATTGATTTATTAGTTAAAGAAAATAGAGGGGAATTTTATGGAGCATAAAAATTTACCATCTACATCAAATGTCATTAGAATAATAAAAAAATAACGTCCGTTACATATCATCAAACATACCATACGAGGAGATTACATAAATAATAAAGTTATTGTGTCTTTTCATATTTTAGGGATTTTATTTCGGTATTGCAATTTTTTTTTTTTTGAAAAACAGCATATTATAGGGGTGTTTGGATAAAAATCTTATACGAATGTTAAACCGGTAATAAGTAGTTTTTGAAGAAGTTAAACATTTTAAACTTATAATAAGTTGATAAGGATTTTTATAGAAAAAAATAAGTTGTTTCAAATAAGCAATCCCCAACATCTCCATGTATATTTAAAAAAATCAAACATAAAATTACAAAGTTGGAGAGAACTCGAAGCAACATAGTAAATACAAACTTTGACAATCAATACACTCCTAATAAATGTGTTTGACCAACCTCAAGATTTCCCACATATCTTTGATAAAATGAAAAATAAAATCTTCTTAAAAATTAAACGAAATCAAACGAATTTAACATATTTTATTAAAAAGGTAAAGATGATATTTCTATGAATACTTTCAAGATGATATTTCTATGAATACTTTTAATTCGTAGTTCAATTTTTAAAGTGATTAATAAAAATGCTATATATAAAAGAAATTATAATCTCCCAAGACAATTTATATTAAAGTTCATTTTTTCAAGATACTACGAAACTTCATTTGTGATGAACCGATGCCATTTATGGTCGTTCAGAAGATTAGTCAAAATATGTGTAAGGTGGTTCAAATATTGTGGATTCTTAAATATTCGAGTTTGAGTTAGAAATAAACGATTTACCATAAAATGTAATATAATAATATCAAATTATTTATGTGGTAATCTATGTATGGTTGGAAAGCATGTTAGTTGAATGACAAGGGAATGCATGTAGTATGTGTCTATGGTTTCTAACCTTCACCACCATATTTCTTTTATTTTTAATGAAATTACCAGTTCTAACTCATTGATTTGTCTCAAGGTTTGATAAAAACCACCAAAATCGCAAAAACTTCAAACACTTGTGTCTAAATTCGTGTTCCGCTAATGGTATTTCACATATGTGTGTATAATTATATATTACCGGTGGTTTTTAGGAAGAAAGGAAGAGAAAAGTACAATGCCAGGAGAAGGTTCATGAACATTCCAGAACACATAAGTTTCAATCACATCTAATCCTCCTTCTTTCGCCTTCATTATAACATCCTCCCACATCTGCAAATCAAAAACATAAACGCAACTTCATAAAAAAAACGTAAATCAACGAAATAGAAGCTAAATTGAAGGTAATTAGAGATTAGATCACCTCGGGAGTACTTCTGGGATAATGAATTGAACCAGATATCAGAATCCTTCTTCGGCCATTGATGAGTATGGCTTTGCCATCATACGTAACGCTGCAATGGATTTGTTGACAACACAATTGAACTGCAATCAATAACAGCAAAAGGCATTTGGAGATGGAGTTGATTTCCATGATTGATTAATTTACTGTGCAAAAATTGAAAAGCAGAATTGTGTATGTGAAGGAGAGTGGGGTGGTTGGGGAAGAACAAAGTGAGTGGGACGAAACCAGAAAAAGGGGGGAAATTGTTTTTCTGGATGGAGCAATCTTCTTGCTGAGATGTATAATTGTATAGTAATATATAGATATAGGCATATATATATATATATGATCACACATAGTCGGTGTGTATATGTGTGTTTTATTTTAAGAGATAGTGAGGCGGGGGAGTTTGGACTTTGGAGGTAACTTTTGAAATTTTATATTCGTTTATTGTAATTTAGAAATTCATAACAATATATGTTATATTATAAAATATTTGACAAGAATTTTTAAAAACCATTTTTATGCATAAAATACCGTATGTTGATGCATATTACTTAAAATTCAAGATTACAAGTAAATTATGCATAAGTACAACTTATTAAAGCTACATGTTTGAATTCATGTAACTAACTACGGATAAACATAATCAAATCGAGAATAAACATTTCATTTTAAAATATAAAATATATAAAATATAATTAAGATAATTACCGAGTTCTAACAGAATCATTATCTTTATAAAAATTTCATTGTCAATTCAAAAATAAATTACTTCGCTATTTGACCTAAATTAAATTATAATAAAAAAATAAATTATATAAAAAACAAGAACTTTTAAATAGTTAATTTGATATCAATATCGATATATTTAAAAAAAATTATGATGTCTTCAAATTTATTTTTATTCAAAAGTAAAAACATTATCTTTCTTAAAACTATATAAACCGATATATCAACAAAGACAAAAAATAAAACAAAACATTAAAATGAATATGCATCTCATTGCATTGCACGAGTACCTTCTAGTTATATTTAATATATAAATAAATACATTTACTCAAAAAAATATTTTATATGTAGAGTTTAATTTTTATTATTTAATAATGGTTTAAATAATCAGCTTTATTCTTGTAACAAAACTGCAAAAATAAAAATAAACGATACAAGATAGGTTTCGGATTCAATCTCGAACCCTCCCGTTAACCTCAATCATTAAGTGAGTCAAAAAATATCCTTTCATATTAGTGTCCTTATAATCAACCTTTTTTTTCCAAATATATTTAATTGCATTTCACAAGACATATTTTATTTTTTCACTACGTCTTTTTCGGTTGTTTTATATATTTGTTTTTTAGATATCTAGAATTTGTCAAAACTCAAACAAACTGATTATCTGATATAAAAGTTGTTATTTGTTGTGTTTAAGAATGTAAAAGTAAATGAAATTTTCATTTAACATTAATATAATATTTTTACTTGAAAGTTTACAAAAATACATTAATATTAATTTTGAAAGAGAGGAGGGAGACCCTTCTAATCAAGAAAAAACACTAAAAACAAGCCAAATATGTGCTCGGATGGGGGCGAACGAGATCCACTAAAATAACCAAGGCTCCTTGAAAGAAAAGAGAGTTAAATTCTGTCATACATATCTTTAATGATAATTAAAATCATTTAATTGATACGTCTTTCTAGTCATATTCCATTTTGACTTAGTGGGCTTATAACCTAATTTAATCAGCAAAACAAAATGCTCAATTAGTAGTTTACGTAATGATGATAGTTTTTTTTTAAGTATATAATATTTATATACAGCAAATACAATAAATAAACTTACACATCCTCCTCATTTATGGTAAAGTTTGAACCCCTGACCTCCTAGAAGGCCAAGGGCTACAATACCGCTAGGCCAAAGGTCTTTTAGTATGATGATAGTTCATTCCGTATAAAAAATAATAATTTATTTTAATCCAAACAAACAGCTTAATCTTTACATATAAATAGTCTTGGATATGGCTTCATGAATAAGTAAAATAAATGTAGTCTTCTTGTTTCGTATCTATCATTTAGAGGCTCTTTGATTGGTTTTCCATAAAATTATGTATGAATAAAGTAATGTTCGTAGATTAGCGTGTCTATATAGATTGAAAGATTTAGTTTTCTGCATAAACATTTCCCTTAAAACTTACTGAATAAGTCATTTTCTATATTATTAAGACATCATCAAACAACTATGTATAACCAAATGAATAATTGTCTCGTTAAATTGCTAACAAACAGTTCGTTGATGAACGTTGATAACATTAAATGAAAAATATTTTTTATAAAAGCAATAAATGTATTTGAAAACCCCATTTTTTGTTCGACTTGCATGTGGTAAACATGCCGTCAACGTATTATATTACATTTGGAGCATTAACATTATTACAATGATTTCTCATTGTGCATGTATTTCATTTGCATATAATTTTTAGAATTATTAACTCATATTAATTAATCGAAATATATAAAGCTCTATTGAATTTTAGTGAGAATGAGAGTTATAATGAGAAAGGTAAGAAGGGTCTTCACCCTTAGATCAGTTCTAATTGAAGAGTTTTACTAGAACAATATTAATGATAAACACCAGGTTCATTCTCTTTTAAAACGTAATTAATGAGTTGATTTGAGATTAAAAATGATCAATAGTCTAAATCTTTTTTTTACATTTTTTCAGTTTAACTTTTATTCACACACGATTTTTTTTTTTGCTTAATATAATAAAACGACAATTTTCTTGTAAAATTCTTTTAGGGAAATGAGATATCTTCAAATTCGTTGAGAGTAATTCAATGGCAAGTTATAATCATCCATAACCTTAAGGTAAATCTTTTAGATATCACAAATGCATTATATATATATATATATATGGTATATTTCAAATGCAACCATGTCCATTTGTACAACCAATGCAACCCAATTAATTGAGATATTTATAGAAATGATGAGAGTTTATTTATTATGATTTGAATATTTATGGAAAATGATATGGTTCATTAATTATGATCAATACTTTATATTAAGAAACAATCAAAACTTCTATGAAATTACATATTCATCAACTTAAATGGACGGTTGAGATTGAGTTGTATTGGTTGTACAAATGTAAAGAGTTGTATAATAACCAACTTCTCTCTCTCTCTCTCTCTATATATATATATATATATATATATATTAGCGGCGACGGGTTGACGGAACCAATTTCAACCATCTTAATTGATGGTTCGATGACTTAACGAGTTGAGTTTAATTAAGTTGTTAACAGGTTAAATTGGACAGATTAAACGGTTTGACCTTTTTATACACCCCTACAATCAACCCGTAAATTTTGACCTGCTTTATTTTTTAAGCTATCCATTAAATTGATATGTTTTTTTTTCTTTATAAAATACATTAAATAATTTTTTTTATAAATAGACAATGGAATTGAAAATTCCATAAAGAATTAATGAAATAATTTAATAGTAGTTAATATGGGTATTATAAAATTAGGGATGGGAATCTTGGTTGTGGAAAAGCATGTGAAAATACACATTCACTCCGCCTTTGGAGCCTTTCATGGCATCTTTAATTTCCGCATCACACACACTCGTTTCAATTTTAAATTAAATCAAAATAATATTAAAATGGTAATAGAATTATAAAAAAAAAACATTAAAGTTGATGTAATAAAAAACAAATGTGGTGTATGACTGGTTTGAGTTTAAACTCTTAATATTAAAAGTGTCTTGAGATCTCAGGTTCAAATCGAAAGAGGAATAGAAATCCTCTTATTGTCACGCAAGTTCAAATGTGGTGACTCCGAGTTACCTGCAAAGCAGGTGGTCGTCCTGAGATTATTCGTTTTGCATAACGGGTTGGATATTCAGGTTAATAAAAAAAATGATATAATACTATTTATTTGTGTTTTATATGTAGAAAAGTTTTTAAAAAATTGATGTTAAAAACAATATTACTTTAGATGTATATAGGTATATGACATTATTTTTGTGATTGTACTGTATCATACTATGTAAAAATAGTAACATCCTTAAAATACATTTACAATATGTTGAAAAAGGTCAATGGTTGCATGGTTGCCCATTAGGACCCTCAAATCCGTCTTTATTAGATATTAATTACGAGATACACAAAAACCTGCACCATTCTTATAAAAGAAATATTGTTTGGAGGTGGTATACAACACTTATAGACAGGGAAGTTTAGTTAAAACTTAAAATTGATTAAGGACTTAGGAACCGTATATAACATAAAGATGAATATTTATCATGAATCAAGTATTCACAGTGAATATATTATAATAATGCTGATAAATAGCACGTCAATGTTCCTGATGAATATGTCACATGTCATGCTTTGAACGGTTCCAAGTGCCTAACAGAACCTCCCCCCCCCCCCCATGTGTGTGTGTATATTGAGATGTTTAAATGAGAAAGATGCATATGGTAAAACTGTGCGAAGGAAATTTTCATATGTGAATCATTGAAAATATTTGTTTGAGTATGCATATGTGAATTGACGTTACAAAATATTCATATGGTTCACATATTCTTTAAATAATTTTTTAAGGATCTACATATGAACCTTTTATTCGTAAGTTATCACCATATATAACATTCACATTTGAAACCCCCCCCCCCTCTCTCTCTCTCTCTCTCTCTCTCTCTCTCTCTATATATATATATATATATATCTGGTTTATGTGAGACCAACAT
>NC_037528.1:16603897-16655675 GCF_001531365.2 Cynara cardunculus var. scolymus | reverse complement strand
ACAAAATATTCATATGGTTCACATATTCTTTAAATGAAAATTGAATTTAATCCTGTTCAAAGCAAGGTGCATATGTTCTCACCATATATATAAGAGATGCACAGCTCCCCCCCCCCCTCTCTCTCTCTCACTCTCTCTCTCTCTCTCTCTATATATATATATATATATATCTGGTTTATGTGAGACCAACATATTTTCGTGAGACCACTTTTTTACACTTGAAACTTCATAGCAAAATGTTGTGAAAGTAAAAAAGTGGTCTCACGGGTCTTACGAAAACAGGTGGTCTCACGTGATCCGAAGTCCACACACACACACACACACACACACACATATATATATATATATATGTATATATATAGATGTAAACTTGGGATCACGTGAGACCAGACTGTTTTCGTGAGACCCGTGAGACCAGCTTTTTACACTTGAAACTTCACAGCAAAATGTTGTGAATGTAACCTTCACAGTGTTTTTGCTGTGAAGGTTCGTCTTTTTTAAACCTTCACAGTGTTTTTGCTGTGAAGTTTCAAGTGTAAAAAGCTGGTCTCACGGGTCTCACGAAAACAGTCTGGTATCACGTGAACCCAACCCTATAGATGTATGTTATATGTATGTGTGTATCTCTATATATGTATATATAATGGCATGTTCCCTAAAGAATCCAAAATTGATTAGGAACTCGATAATCGTCCACTGCGCGACATGTGACATACTTATCAGAATTATGGATGTGTTATTCATTATGAATGTGTGATTCATGATAAATGTTTGAATAATGATGAATACTACTTTCATATTAATCATAAATAGGTTGTTCATGATAAATATTTATCTTGAAGAGAGGAAATATGGCGCTTCCTGGTTTCCATATCAATTTTAGGTTTTCTAGCGAAACTTCTCTCTTGTATATAATGTCTTAAAATTTAATTTGAAGTATTGCTCTATATTTTTTCCAAAAAATCAGGTCAAAATGTAACAAGTTTATTGTAGTTCACATTTTAATGTGACAGTGTTTTTTTTCCCGGTTGATATAACAAATACTGATTTTTTGTTTCCTACCCAATTTAACTTGCCTCAAATATATTTTGTAATTATAAATTGTGGATTGTAACTTGTTAAATTATATTACAACTATTATTTGCGTTAAAAAATGTCACTTTAAAATGATGTAAACTAGAAATTTATTTACAAGATACAACAAGTATAAAATAAAAGAATTGGGCATTTATTACAATAATTTAACAAAAATCGTACATTCTCTTTAAAAAGTTATTTTATTTTAATATTCGAAACATTTTAAATTTAAATAAATAAAACATCAATTTTGAAATTTATATAACGATTTCTCCATTAATCATTGCTGTAGTTAAGGAGATGACAGATGATGAGTAGCCAATCAGAAGTCAAGATCAAGATTTATGAGCACAAAGTAATTAAGTAATGCACTCGTTGGGCCATGGTCACAATTATATTAATAGTTTGACTAAATTCAGATTTAATAGTAAAAAACAGTTTTAACAGTTAAAATTAATGTCAAACCTTCAGCAAATTAATTATCATGTCGTCAAAATCTGTAAATCTATATATGTTAGAGCATTTCTAACAAGTTTATAATATATATATATATAGGGTTGGGTTCACGTGAGACCAAAAGTTTTTCGTGAGACCCGTAAGACCAATTTATGTTCATTGATCAACTTTATAGGTTAATGATCAAATGGTCTAAATTACACGGTGACAATTTTGTGATTATTGAAAAGTCTCGTGGCGTTTATGAATGTTTAGATTTTCATATTGTAGATCTAATCCAAGGGTTGAGAATTGGTCTTACGGGTCTCACAAAAAACCATTGGTCTCACATGATTCCAAGTCTATATATATATATATATATATATATTAGCGGCGACGGGTTGACGGAACCAATTTCAACCATCTTAATTGATGGTTCGATGACTTAACGAGTTGAGTTTAATTAAGTTGTTAACAGGTTAAATTGGACAGATTAAACGGTTTGACCTTTTTATACACCCCTACAATCAACCCGTAAATTTTGACCTGCTTTATTTTTTAAGCTATCCATTAAATTGATATGTTTTTTTTTCTTTATAAAATACATTAAATAATTTTTTTTATAAATAGACAATGGAATTGAAAATTCCATAAAGAATTAATGAAATAATTTAATAGTAGTTAATATGGGTATTATAAAATTAGGGATGGGAATCTTGGTTGTGGAAAAGCATGTGAAAATACACATTCACTCCGCCTTTGGAGCCTTTCATGGCATCTTTAATTTCCGCATCACACACACTCGTTTCAATTTTAAATTAAATCAAAATAATATTAAAATGGTAATAGAATTATAAAAAAAAAACATTAAAGTTGATGTAATAAAAAACAAATGTGGTGTATGACTGGTTTGAGTTTAAACTCTTAATATTAAAAGTGTCTTGAGATCTCAGGTTCAAATCGAAAGAGGAATAGAAATCCTCTTATTGTCACGCAAGTTCAAATGTGGTGACTCCGAGTTACCTGCAAAGCAGGTGGTCGTCCTGAGATTATTCGTTTTGCATAACGGGTTGGATATTCAGGTTAATAAAAAAAATGATATAATACTATTTATTTGTGTTTTATATGTAGAAAAGTTTTTAAAAAATTGATGTTAAAAACAATATTACTTTAGATGTATATAGGTATATGACATTATTTTTGTGATTGTACTGTATCATACTATGTAAAAATAGTAACATCCTTAAAATACATTTACAATATGTTGAAAAAGGTCAATGGTTGCATGGTTGCCCATTAGGACCCTCAAATCCGTCTTTATTAGATATTAATTACGAGATACACAAAAACCTGCACCATTCTTATAAAAGAAATATTGTTTGGAGGTGGTATACAACACTTATAGACAGGGAAGTTTAGTTAAAACTTAAAATTGATTAAGGACTTAGGAACCGTATATAACATAAAGATGAATATTTATCATGAATCAAGTATTCACAGTGAATATATTATAATAATGCTGATAAATAGCACGTCAATGTTCCTGATGAATATGTCACATGTCATGCTTTGAACGGTTCCAAGTGCCTAACAGAACCTCCCCCCCCCCCCCATGTGTGTGTGTATATTGAGATGTTTAAATGAGAAAGATGCATATGGTAAAACTGTGCGAAGGAAATTTTCATATGTGAATCATTGAAAATATTTGTTTGAGTATGCATATGTGAATTGACGTTACAAAATATTCATATGGTTCACATATTCTTTAAATAATTTTTTAAGGATCTACATATGAACCTTTTATTCGTAAGTTATCACCATATATAACATTCACATTTGAAACCCCCCCCCCCTCTCTCTCTCTCTCTCTCTCTCTCTCTCTCTCTATATATATATATATATATATCTGGTTTATGTGAGACCAACATNTGTTCACAAACTGTTCATATTGTGTTCATATGTACACTAGCTGCATATCTCAACATTGGCTTGCTCCTGAATGTGTTCATAATGAAGGAACTATTATTCACAAACTGTTCATATTGTGTTCATACATGTTTTATTTATTTATTTACTTTTGTGTAGCAACTATTCTTATTATATTCATATTGTGTTCATAAATGATATATAGTCCAAGTTCATATACATGTTAATTTTTGTTTGTATTTAACACAATAGTTCATATATATATGTGTATGTTCATATGGTTCTTACATTAACAAAAATAAATTAATAAAAATAGTGAGGTTTTTTTGATTTTGTAACTCCGAATTAATGATATGGGAGTTACATAAAAATAAAAATTACCTAAATACCCTTTTTCCCTTTGTTCACATAAGTTCTTTGAAATTGTAAATTTAAAAATTTAATTTTTTATCATGATTAATTACAACTCTTTATTGTAAGAATCAGTGGCCAAGATTGGTTAACAAAGTTAACACAATAATCTTGGTTAATATTTGAACCAACTCACACACACACACATATATATATATATATATATATATATAAAGTTCAAGAAAACTCAATGAAATATTTTATTTTAAGTGATTAAATTTATGAACTATTTTTTATTAATGAAAAAACCGTTAAACTTTCTCAATTTGAATGATTAAGTATCTGAACTATTTTTTTGAATAAAAAAATTACTAAACTTTCTCATTTTGAATTAAAAAACTATTAAATTTTCTTATTTTAAATAATTAAGTCTCTGAACAATTTTTTCAATAAATTAAATCATCAAACTTTTAAAAATTGGTTACTTACATCTTTTTAACCCAATTAAGCTACATGGAACCGGTTATCTTTTGATTCTCCCTCTTATGATAGATTAAATCAAAAAGAAGAAATTGATGGCAGGGGCCAACAACGTGTTAGATGATATGGATAATGGATAACGTTGGGGAAACAAGGAGCGATACCGTTGTTTGCGATGGATTTTAATGGCCTTGGGTTTGTGAACAACAAAACTGATTTAGGTTTATTTTTACTTTAAAACTTCTTAATCAGTTACAGGTAGCTTATTTTAACAAAAAGATGTTTGATGGTTTAATTATTCAAAAAAATATTTAGGGACTTAATCATTTAAAATGAGAAAGTTTAATGATTTTTTAATTTAAAAAAATAGCATAGACATTTAATCATTCAATTTAATGTTTTTTTCATTTAAAAAAATAGTTTATAGACTTAATTATTCGAAATATTGGATTTTTTTAACCTCCCCGTTTTTTTTTTTCAATCAAATTTGAAGATTTTTTCATTTTTTCTTCAATTTTCCTTTTCCATTTTAAATGAGAGTTTATTATAGTTGTTGTAGCAAGTTTTTTCAAATCTTCAGAACTTCTAAGATAATATAGCCGTAAAAAATACATTTATAAAAATATTTAAATTTTACCACTAAGAAATTATTAATTTCTTCAATAATACAAGTATTAAATGTTATGTAAAAATCAAGAACATACACAAAATCTTTTAATTTTTACAACAATTTTGTTTTTTTATATTATAAACAATAATAATAACAGACGTTAAATTAACAGAAGTTAAAAAGGTTTGGTAAACAATAAAATTGAAGTCATATTCTAGATGGTATGTCCTTTATTTCAGGGGTGTGACTGTCTCAGTCGACATGCTCCTTTGTTATTTTTATTAAAATGAAAATGTTACTACATTTATATTAAAAAAAAATGGTATTTTACATAAATAACTTCGAAGAAAGCATAATGAACAATAATATATATATATATATATATATGTTAATAAGTGTAATTTAATAAAGTGTTAATTGATGTATTTAAAATTACGAAATATTGATTTAGTAAATAAAATCGACAGAGATGATGTTATATTTAAACAAGAGAAGTTGCAGATTTTTTATCAAGACCTTTAATGCCATTTATTGAAAGTACGGAGGGCTTTTATGAAAATATTTAAAAATAAAAATGTGCTTTTTTTGCAATTAATCTGTCGGTTGCGAACAAGTTTGCAATTAAGAATAAAAAAATGTCCTGTTTGGCAAGATGTTATAATTATATTTTCTTTTATTCCCCTTTATTTTGATAAATTTTGCACCCACCCTTGGTTTAGTGGTATCGACCGACTAGGATACATGAAAACGGCATGACTAACTGAGAGTTATTGGGTAGGGATCTTCGTTGTCTGGTTTCGACGGTTTAACCTCTCAAACTACAAATCAGATTGTAATGACGGTATAGATTGTTTTTTAAATAGAACGATTTGAGAACAAGTAACCAAATAAGTTAAACCGGATCATAAAAAGAAGGCCGGATGTTTTACCGGTTTAGGTCTCTTATGAACTTTAAACTAGAAAAACGTAATGTCTCTAAAAGAACATTGAACCAGTCAAAAAAAGTTAAAAAGTCCACCAACAATAGTTGAAATTTTGGATAAATATTGAGCAAGTCGAATGACAATTTGGAATATTGGATTTGATTTTTTGACGGATTTCGGAATTTTACCCATTTAGAAAGAACATTGTTAAAAACATAATGTCTTGTATGAACTTTTTTTATTGGATCAAAATAGTAGAGCCGACAAAATGAAAGTTCAGTGTAATTAATACACGTGTAATTTTTTTTGGCATTGGTTCGGTCTAGACTGCTAAAAAAACGTTCAAACCTGGACTAGACCGAGCGGTTTCGTTATTTTTCAAACTGAAACCAAACCGCAAAACCGTCAAAAGCAGTCCGGTTTGACTTGATTTGATCGCATTTGATTGGTCCAACAATTTTTTTGAACACCACTGGTTTAGTGGTATCTAATAATCCTACTTTACCTTTCTAGAAATGGGAGTTCATATCTCATCAGTTCATTACATGTTATAAGTACGTGAGAGTTTAAACTATATATCTTTTATAAATATTATATATTTAAAAGAACTCGTTATTATCTAAAAAATGCAGTGTCATTAAATAATTTGTTTTCCTGTTTAGGAAATGATGATGTAAAACGAAATGGTTTGACGTGTAAAACTGGGGGTTAGGTACGAAGGTATCGATATCATGAGATTTGATTTTAATGTCATTGAGTATGGGTGTGATTGGACATTTAATAAAACTTGGGACGTTGTTCATGGGGGTATAAACTAGTTAACATGTCAGCTAATTTGGTAAAAGTCCGAGTTAGTCGATTACTTAGTCTAGCAAAAAAGAAGTGTTCTTTAATGTACAACGGAACTCACAAGAAATAGATCCCAACACGCAAATATGTCTTACACATGCAAAAAGGATGTTGTGTTAAAATAATTGTTAGACCCCATAATCCATAAAGTGAAAAAATAATGAAAAACAATAAGTGATGAAGAACCAGAAGACCGATGAAGACATCAAGGCAGAATTGACTAAGTCTGGAGAACAACCAGAGGGCCGATGAACAACCAGGGATGCGATGGAAATAGCATCTTCATCGCCCCTCTGGTCAACAACACTTAGAGATTTCTTCAGCAATTCAACCACAGGCATATGATGAAGATTTAAAGATAAGGTTGATTCATCACACTATAGAAGACAGTTGGAGATGACAAGTCGACAGCTGGACTTCAAGTTTATCTCAATATTATAGATTATCCATAGTCTAGATAAACATTATCTGTTAATAGAAGATTAGCTAAAAAGTCTCTTTAGATAGTTATCTTCTAATTAGCTTACTAGTATAAATAGATGATTAGGCCTATTGTATTAAATGTCGCTTTTACGTTTTTCTCATTAATAAAAATGAAATCTTTGACGCTCAAGATTGTTCTTTAATGTTCATAATTCATTCTTGAGTGTTCATCACTTTATCCATTAGAACACTATAATTTGATTATCATTAACTAGATTATTAGTGTTATTAAGAGATCTGGGATCAACAACAATGTTATATATACACATAAAACTTGATATATATATATATATATATATATTCACTAAGCCATATGGCTTATGCATATACGTACTGTCTCAAATAAAATGGCAGGATGTGAAAGCATTAGTAATAAGGATAATAGCAATGAGACAAAAGATGAAATATCGTGTAAGAACAAGAGTTAAAGTGAAAACATAAGAAGATATCTGGATCTTTAATCACTTTTAATCTCACTTCATCCCCTGGATTGCGCTTGAAACGCAAATCTGATTTGATGCATCTCATTATTGTTGATCTTCAATAATAATGGATCCCTTCTTACCCTTCTAGTCGTAACCCATAAAATTGTATCATAATGGGTGTTGATTGAGTAGAAGAAAATGGTAGGGCAAGAAATACAAAGAAGAATATATGGTAGGTGGAGATTATATATATATATATATATATATATATATATATATATATATATGCGTGCCATTGTTTGATGTTGGGGCCATAACATTTGTACCTCATAATTCCAAATGGAGCTCCATACTCTTACTTTGGAGGTATTATGTATTTATATAAAGCCACAATATCTTAAATTATATACAAGTTTTTTATGCATCTCTTGAACTCATCCTACAAGTTAGGTAAGACCTTTGTTTTGAGTGAATATAAGATATGTTTTTTATATCACATATTAGTGTATTATATAGGGTTGAGTTTTGATGAGAATGAAAGTTAAGATGAGATACGTAAGAAGAGATTTTCTCCCTTGGATGCACATTAGGATGAGATGTACCAAGATTAATCTCGTTATCAAGTGTAGTTCATGGGTGAGTTTGGGATTAAAGATGATCGAGGGTCCATATCCCTTCTTATACTTTTCACTTTAACTCTCTTTCTCACACGATCTTTCGCTGCATTTAGGGTTGGGTTCTGGTGAGAAGCATATGAAGAGACCATCATCCTTGGACCAATCCTAATTGAATGTCAACATTAATGAGGTGCACTTAGATGCACCAGATTGATTCACTTCTAAAACGTAATTCATGGTGAACATGAGAATAAAAGTGATCAAGGATTCAATTCTTTTCTTATGATTATCACTATAACTTTCCTTCTCACACCATCATTCGCCTATATATATACTAGTCGTGTACCTGTACAATGCGGTGGGATACAAAAAGTTCATTAAGATTTATTTAATTCGAAATATCAATTTTTTCTTAAGTTGTCATAAAACCTACTACATTTGTACGCAAGTTATATTTAAATACCCACCTATCCAAAATATCGGTGCTCGTAACTTGTGAAATCATCCATAAAATACAAATCGTTTAATATATGGATTGTGTATAAAGACAAAGTCACTTGTTAGTGAAATTATGGGTGCAATGAATAAGATTCAGAGCAACTATACAGTCTCGTTGAACAAAAAATCTTCTCGTTGATATTTTTTTGGGTCATTCCCAAGTCAATTTTTTTCCCCAGAATGATTAAAAATTGTAGAATTATACAGAAGAATGCATCTATCCAAAAATATTTCAAAGATATAATGTTATCATGCCAAAGCAATTTAAATAATGTTGGATGCAAGAAACAATTACTTGCTCATGATTGAAACCAACCCCCATTGTCAAACTTGTTTTCAAGACTGATCAGGAACAAAAACTCATGACCAAATTTCAAAATTCTTTTCACAAAATCCAACTTGACAAAAATTCAAATACCTGCATGTTTTTTCAATTAACAATTTACAATCTAGAATAACTTACGCTCAAAGATCTAAAAAACAATCATCATGCAATGCTTTGCTTCATTTGCTACCTCCATTTAGAACTCAAGATCATGAGAAGACAGAAAGGAAATGCAATCTCTGTCCCAAACAGGTCCACTTTCAAAGACCAAACGCCATGTGCTTCTAAGTACATAGTTGACAAAATTTTCTTTTAATTACGATTTGTTTTGATAATTACATAAAGAAAATATAAGATTTTCGTAGAAAAAATTCTGAGCTAAGACTAAATGTCAATTTAATTTTGGCCTTAAAAAACACCATGATCTGACATTCCAAAATTTAAAAACGACTCCATTTTTTGTGAGAAGGGCACTGAAGCTATGATAGAAAATTCACTTTTGGGTTTGTAACGTTGGTAACGTGTCGTAATGTTTGTATTGTTAGCACAATGTTTTTCTCAAAATCAATGTTGCAACTTAATTTTGTGCATTATTGATAACATGCAACTTTTATATTGTCATGGAAAAATAAAAAAGGAAAATTTAAACAGTTTCTGCAACATATAAATACAATCCACATTAGTAGAATTAAGGCACGTACTCCACAATATATTACATTGAAGAATTTATATAAAAAGGAATTCCATTTTTTACTCATAAATATGTAAAATAATTATTAAGAAATCTTTTGTATCATCATCAAGCATCAGCCCCTTGGTCATTGAAGTGGTATAATCCTTTTGCTGCACTCCAATTCCCTCTCCTGGTTATTTTGGTCCTGTATATCACACTACCATTCTCATCAAATACAACTGCATCATGTCTTTCCTTGATCATTGAATGACTATCAAGAGAGTAAAGTTAGCATCATATGTGCAGTAATATCATGCAAAGTATACATCAATTTACTATATACACAAATGTTTGTTCTACTTTGACTTGTTCATCTTCAAGTTTGATCATTCTTTTTCAGTTTTCGAGACCATGGATGGATKGTATTTTAGTTCAAAAGCTATGTGTACCAGCGCAGTGCAGTGGGATGTGAAATTAAAAGATGTAAGCGAACATATCGATTACGGATAAAGATTTGTATGTGAAATTTTCAGGCCCTACACTATTGATTGTTTCATATTCAATTGATTTGAGAGGAACTGAAACAATTCAATAATCTATTTGATGTTGAAATTTGACAACCGATTGATTCTAATTTGGTTATAATTTGGTTATGCATGAGATGTCGCTGCTCTTGCCATATCAATGAAAGGAGCATGTGAGTTAACTAATTGTCCACACCCAGAGAAACCGAGTAAACTAAGTTAACAGAAAAGAAACTTACCCATCTGTTGGGCATGTAATAATCTGCAACCTTCAACAATTCCTCTGCCATCCACGTTATACTTGAAAGGCGTCAGAGTAATTCTCTAACACCCTTTGAAATTTGAGTTAGTTTTTGCATGTCCGTATACAAAATACATTAGTATATATATATATATACATATATATGTAGGCATGTATATATCTATATATATATATATGTGTGTGTGTGTGTGTGTGTGTGGAAGAAGAGAAGAGGGTTAAAAGAGGAGCATTTATCTCTACCAAAAGTGTAGTTATATATGCACAAATATGCTAAAAGTCTTTCTTCAAGTTCCTTTCCAAGATGCACATATTGCTCAATTGTACTTGGCAAGATGTCATAAGCTAAGAATCTCAAATCATCAGGACCTTTCACAATTTCACACCCGATCCACACAATTACAGTGAGACAGTCTCTTGAGACTCTTGTTCTTGCTCTTTAATCCCTTATTCAAAGCATAGAATACAAGACTCCCAACCTTTGTAATGTGACGTGCAACCTTTCCATACCAAATTTCTGTCCCATTTTCCTACATATTGCTTATTTAATGTACATATCACCACAAACTTTGAACTTTAACATCTCTGACCATCAAATCAAATGTGAATAATCCGTCCTCTTCTCTTTGAGAGAAGGGGCTCTTTCGGTTATGTTGGTGCTTGAAACAATTTATCAACAAAATATATGTACCAAAATTGATGTTATTTGACCACATAAGTAAAAGTTTTACATTTTGTAGTGGAATGAAGGGGATTTTTTTATATTACCTACAGAATATCATCTGACATATCAAGGTTTTTGACAATATTCTTGTGTATCATTAAGTTCAAACCAACCTTCTTTACCAACCAATTTTCTTTCATGAGTTCATAGATAGAGAGCATAAAATGCATGACCTACTCAAATTTCTTTCATGAGTCTACTGTCATTATTGCAATCATTCATTTTCACTTGTACAAAAATTGGAACATAGAACTTTCCATGAATTATGTACTTCTGCAAATCATGTCAATATCATAAATTAAAGAGCATAGGGGAACATACCACAAATATAATTGAAAACACAATTGCAGAAACTGTTGGGGGATGAAGTGAACCAAACCTAGGGTAGTAGGGGTATCATAGAAGATGGTGGAGGCCTAGACAATAGTGGGTCGAACAGTTGAGTCAGAAGAACCCATGTCGACCTCGGTGAATACAACACCATTGTTTCCGGTTGTCGTATCTAGTGCCATTGATTTTCTTTCACTCCTTTGTCTTCTAACCACAAACACGATCACCTATATCTTTCTGCTTATGGATGCGAAATATTATTAGATGAAGAAACAATATAACTTAAACAAGAATGTGTGAAGCTGTACTTACCAAACCCTTCAACCTCGTTAGAGAAATACTTTTTAAAGAAGTTTCTAGATTGAGATTAGAAACTCCAATAAAAAATAAAAGTTCTCTTAAAACAAAAACAACCCTTTCAATAACCTTTTACCATCATCACTGTTATCATTCCATTATGATTACAAATCATCATCACCATTATTTTGACAGAAAAACCTAATATTATGTTCTTGCCTAAAATTTGAACTGGACTATCAAATAGGTAAAGTGTCAAAACTTTTGTGAATTCCAAATGCTTTTAGACATATTCAGTTACCCATCAAAATTTACAAGAATCATGAACTGAAAATGTTGGTAACAAATGATCAACAAAATCCATAGCAAATTTGTATTTTAAAATTGAAATGTACCAACATCAAACATCAAATTTTCAAACTCTAGCTACAGATTGAGTATTCTACAGAACTTGTAACACTAAATTTCACATACAAAACGGAAGCAGTAAGAACTCCATCAATTCAAGCACACCCCCGATGTCGAAATTTGAAATATATGGATTTTTTTTTTCATAATCCAACTTATTTCAAGAACATACTAAAATACCCAAATGGCCAAATGTGATACTGGAATTTGAAGCGTTTCGATTGGTTACAAGCCTCTGCATGCGGGTAAGAAAGAAGCTATATGATTGTGGAGGATACAACCTAACCCACAATTGTGCTGAGTTCACAGTGTATTGATTAGTTGAGAAACATAATCGAAGGATCAAACTTACACTATCGTTGCCAACAACTATGATTACGACAATTCCTGCAAAAGAAACGATGGGAAAGTAGTTGAGAAAGCAATTTTGAGCACACACTCGTCAAAGACATTTAATTAACAATCGAGAACATATAACAAAGGCATTAAAAAAAAAACCCTAGAGACAAAATGGATGGCTGAAATTCAAGAATCTATTGCTGAAATCCAACAATCGATGGAAAGCAAAAACATGAAATCCAAGAATTGATGGTTGAATCCATGGAATGTAACAATCGATGGAATGAAATAGTAGATGAAAGCAAATTAACATATCTGGACAGAAGTTTGAATCGAATAGATGCGTGAATATGTAATAAAGCATATACATATATCAGGAATCGATATGAAATAATAATCATAATATCAATGTTCATTGAGAACTTTTGTGTGATCGATGAGAGCTTTTTCTGAATCGTCATTTTGATATACAACTAGTTGGGTATCCGCGCAATGCGACGGAATCAATGAATTTTAACGATTTTGAAGTTCCACTGGTTTTATAAGATAAGATTTAACGATGATATAGGTTACACTTGGTCTTTACATATTAATACAATTTGAATAAATAAGAGTTGTAATTCCAATTACAGACTATTGATGAAAAAAAATTGTATGACAGTTTAAAATCCAATATATTTAAACGACTCTACAAATGTGTTCGATTTACACCAAGAGCAAAACCAAGAAAGTTGAGTTTTAAGATAAACACTCAAAACCAATAAAGAAAACTACAAATTTAACATATCATAAGCCATGAAAAGACAAAAAAAAATGAGTTTTAGAATGAAATTTCAACTGTTTACCCTATTTCTTGTCCAGAAACTCAAATTAAGGTTGAATTAATACATGTGTGTATATATATATATATATATATATATTTCAAAAAAACTCAAAAACATATTAATTCAGAACATATTATATAGTGCAATTTGGACAGCCTAACCCCAAAATATATAGTATATATATAAATAAATAACTATAAAAGTATAAATCGTAAATATTAAAAATATTTTTTCACAGTATATATAATATATAATAATATAATTAAGTAAAAAATTATTCAATATTTGACTCATTTCGAAGGTATTAAAGAGACGACTATAATGGTGTAACTTGTTAAAATAAAAATGTATTTTTTAAACATGTTTTAATTGATATACGATTATGTATGTTAATTTGATAAATGTTTAAAATGAAACATTTAAAAGTAAAGAACGTAAAGTAAATTAATTAACTAATTATAGAGGTATAAAGTGTAAATTTTTTAAAAAAATGTTGTAAGTGGGTGAGTGTATGTGAGGGGGTGAGTGCATGTGAGGAGAGGAGAGAGGGGTGAAATAGTGAAAAAGTGTATAAAGGGTATCTTGGTCATTTAGTATTTTAAGACTTTAAGACTTTTGCTAAATTTGCTTTATAAGATAGTATAGATGAAGCGTGAATCGTCGCTTTGGAAAGATAAGTTCTCAGAGTGCGTTTTTCTATAGCATTGTTGAGTTGTACATCAAGGATAAAATGTTGTAATTAAGAGTTTTTAAGAGATTGTGTACGAAAAGATAGCACCTAATGCATACAAAGTTGTTTGTAAGACTTTAAGACTTCATGCATCACAAGATAACACTTGTTGCATTTAAGGTTGTTTTTAAGACTTTTATCAAATCTGGTTTATAAAGTAATATGTATGTATATATATATATGAGATATATATATATATATATATATATATATCTCTCTCTCTCTTTTACAAACCCAATGATTAGTACATACCACACAAACCAATTAATTAAGATATTTATAGAAGTAGAAAGAGTTTATTTGTTATGTTTTGGATATTTATGAAAGATTAACATTCATTATTATGATTAACGCTTTATATTTTAAAACAATCGAGATATTCATTGAATCAGATATCCATTATACTAGATGAATAGTTGAGATTGATTTGTAGAAGAACAATCAAATGTAAACCACCCATAGTTATACAAATCGTTCAAATCACCATCATTCGCCGATTTCATTATTTAATTTAATGAAATTGTTTTATCTGGTGAAATTGTTTCATATAATACTTTTTTTGATGAAATTGTTTCATATATGGTTGTTTCTATGTTTTAATGAAACTGTTTCAKGTATTTTTCTAAAATTAATATAATGAAGATGATAATATCCATAATTAACACATTCCATAAAAAATGACTAATCAATCCCTCATTAATTACAAAAAAAAGGAAAAAATTATGATTGATTGAATGAAGTTTGCACGATTTATACAAATAATATGGTTTGCAAAATAAAACTCTTATTGGTTTGTATTAACGGTTGTATTTGTAAATGAAACCATACACATATACACACACACATATGATGGCAATCAAATGAGAATAACAAAAAAAGTTACAAACCTTTGATAATGTATATAAAAGTATTTTTTACATGATCTCTTTTCATCAAAAGCTACAATTTAAAGTATTATTTCAGATATGTTTATATTTATTTGTTGAACCTACTAATCTACACTGATTATTTCGCTCATCCAAATCTATTGGTCGCATTATTGAACATATATGAAAAAAGTAAACAAAACGAGTTAGGGACTTTATGTTTATGTATATGATATCTAACACACTAATTTTGATGTGAATTCGATCGTGAAGAATGATCTTATTTACTCAATTATAAATTTGAAGTATCTTAATTTACTTTCTAATATAATTCATGTTATAGAACTACGTTTGCTATTGACTATCGAGTTTGACCCAAATCAGGCTAGGTCTATACATTGGGCCTTAAGTTAGGCCTTCTCGACCATCAAACCTCTAACAATGACAAATGTTGAAGCCCGTTTTGTCATTTACAATAGAGATAGCCAATTGGGTCAAGCCCCGCCCGACAACGGACACCGGTCATGACCTGACTGTGTGTTATTAGTTACAAGTTTTATGTCATTTCAAAAGCTTGGTCCGTGTGATCAGTTATGTATAGGATTGATCATTGTTACTAAAAAAGTGGTATTAAATTATCAGCGTGTCAAACTGAAATTACGTTTGTACCAATTTTATCAAATCCGTCCCATTTCATTATTTATAGACACTTGAAAGTAAGATGGTTTATATAACTTATGTTATATAAAGTTTATTTTAAAACTTTTTAAAATATTGAATATTAAATTCTTTTTTGTAAAATAAAAAATAAAAAAGTATAAATGTAATTTTTAAGATTTTAATAATAACAAAAATATTATTTGATATAAATAGCAGAAAAACAAAAATAAATTTTGATAAAAATAATCTACAAAAGTAGAAAAAAAATGGCAACAAACCTCTTTTCGATAATCAGCACTTAATAATGACCGTTTGGCAGATTGATAAAAAGTGATGCATATGGAGTTTTAACGGATATATTAATCCCACTGAAACAAGGGAGTTCCAGAGGGACAAGCGAAAACGAACATGAAGAAGCGAATAGCTGCTGTTACTTCTTCTTATCGTCTACTCAACCAAAAGAATCACGCCTCTAACAGGATCCTTCATCATCATCGCCGATTCAACGCTAATTTCAATCAAGTTATCCGATCGTCTTCAACTTCAGAAGGTGCTGCTCTACGATCACCTTTCTTTCTTTCTTTTTTCTTTCACGGCCTATATTTATAATTATCCCCGATTTACTTTTGCATGTGGATTCGCAATTCACAGCTAGATTTTCTTCACAAGGTTAAATTTCTCTTTGTAGGTTTCAAATCGCTGTTGTGGTTTCTTTTTGTAACTACTTCTTCATTTGTTAGTAATTGGGATTAACGAACAATAAAATGATACGGGAAAAGTATGAATTATCTGATACCCTCACTTTTTATGTGAATTTCATTGCGAATTGTATGGTATTCAACCTGGAGAATGGTTTAATTTGTGAGTTAATTAAGCAACCAAATAGTGATCTTATTGGGGAGTACACAAAATTATAATATGTTATTTTGATATATTGGGGATATAAAGGAAATCAATATAAATTTTTAGCGGTGAAATCATTTGTTCAACTTTAGTGGTGTTGATAGAAAAGCTTAAGATATGTCAAACATAAGGTAGTGTTTGGTTCGCAAACATGATTGGATAGGACTGGACAACACAAGAGGGTAGGACTGGACAAGACAAGACAAGACTAGACTAGACGGGACGGGACTGGACTGGACTGGACTGTACAGAAAAAATGTATGTTTGGTGTTTGGGACGACTAGGACCGGACGACACAAAACTAGACAAGTGATCCCCAAAAGTTATTTGATGGTTTTAAATATTATATAATAGTTATAATTAGCACAAATAAAGTAAATAATTAAAGAATTTGATTTAAAAATATTTTTACACAATTTTCATATAAATGAATACATACATATATAATGGTACCAAATTTGAATGAAAAATTTGATATAATTGATGGTGGTAGTGGTGGTGGTGGAGGTGGTTTTGGTTATGGTGGAGACGGTGGTGGCCGACGGTAGTAGTGGCGACGGGTAGTGGTGGTCGGTCGCTGACGGTCGTTATGGAGGTAGAGGCAGTGGTGGTTGGTGGGCGATGGTGGTTGTAGAGGTGACAATGGACAGTGGTGGTCGACGGTGGTTGTGGAGGTCATGGGGGAGGTTGTTGCGGTATAGGAGGAGTTGGAGGTGGCCAACAGTGGTAGTGTTGGTGGTAATGGGTGGTGGTGGTCGGTGGCCGATGGTGGTTGTAAAGGTAGCAATGGACGATGGTAGTTGGTGGTGAAGGAAGTTGTTGTAGTAGAGGAGGAGTTGAGGTGGCGAACGACAGTAGTGGTGGCAATGGACGGTGGTGGTCGACTATGGTAGAGGTGGTTGTGGAGGCGGTGGTGGTCGACTATGGTAGAGGTGGTGGAGGATGTTGTTGTAGTGGAAGAGGAGGTGGAGGTGGAGCGGCGGCCGAAACTAGCGGTGATGACAATTAAAACAAATACCACGTTAAGGTTATATATCAAACTAGGGTAGATTGGTAATATTTTAGTTTCTATCTCATTCTTGTTCCACCTATTTTGGTCGAACAAAAAAAAGCCTCTTTTGTACTATGCTATCCCACCTTGTCTCAGTTCTTGTCCATGTCCCTTGTCAAGCCAAACGTGGGATAGTGAGTTCTTGTTCTGTCCCATGCTGCACCAAATGTGGGACAATGAGTTTTGTCCCGTCCCATGTACCAAATGCAACCTTAATTGGACAAGTAGTCAAGAAGGATACGTTTTGTTATTTGGGACAAGTTTTGTAGGACAATGGTAAACAGTAAGACCTACTAAGATATGCAGACTCTAACATGCACCAAGATATGAGGTGGTTTGGTGATCTCCAACCTAAACCTTTAAATGCAACGCTTAGAAGAGACTTAGAAGAGGTCATTATGAGAGATAGAGGTTGGCCAAGATTGACAGTAGGGGTAAGCAGTGAAGAATGATTTGCCCGATTTGTGCACACCAATAAAATTGGCTTTAGATAGGGTGCATGGAAGAACGCCATTTTGTCCCACAATGTAGGTTCATTTCTCTATTTTTGCTTTTGGGTTGAACTGTTTTTAACTAGTTTGGGTTTCATTTTTAGCCTATCACTATTGGTTTGGGTCCTTGGGAGTTGGGATAAAAAGCTTTTGTTGTTGTTGGATTTCCTTTTAACTATCAAGTAATTCGTCTTGCTGTGGCCCTTGGAACTGAATCCAGACACATTTTACTTTATTTTACCATGTCTGTGTATTGCAGGTGTTACCCATCATTGTGGCCCTGTGCCTCTCAAGCATTTTCTTGCAAGTTGTAGATGGGATCTTCAGAAATCCTCCCTGATTCACATGCAGAATATGCCTATAATCCAGCAGAGGAATTTTGGTTCAGTGGCCTCCACCATAGTTCAGAGGAACCCCTTGTTTTCAACTATTAATCATGATGATATCATCTATTTTGAGAAGATATTAGGGGTGAAAAACGTTATCCAGGATGACGAAGAACTACAACCTGCAAACACAGACTGGATGCACAAGTACAAAGGCTCAAGTAAGCTTATGCTCCAACCTGAGAACACTGATGAGGTTCATATCTCTTTCTTTTGCCGAAGTGGTTGTTGAGGCTGGCTTGAATTGCATATAGTTATTACTGTCTATTGTGTTTTTATGCAGTTATCTCAAATTCTTAAGTATTGCAATTCCAGATGTTTGGCAGTTGTTCCTCAAGGTGGAAACACAGGACTCGTTGGAGGAAGTGTTCCTGTGTTTGATGAGGTAACACTACTATGATCCCTTTTTTCCTTCACTTATTCAAACTTCCTGCTTCTACTTTGGACTTTAGTAGTAACCACCCATGGCTAGGGGTGTTCATGGCCCGGCCAATTTAAGGGGCAAATCTCAGTTGAACCAGTAAATTTGGTTTGACAAAATGCCAAAATCAAACCAGCCAAACTTGGCCTGGGAGAACCGGCCAAACCTTCCTGAACTGGTTTGGCAGCATGGGCCATTTTTTCTATCTTTTTTAGGTTTGACAAGAAAAAACTCATATGACAACTAATGGTAAAAATACACACTTATGATCCAACTATTCACAAGTAAATTGAATCATACATTGTTTAAGAAAAGAAAATACATAACCAACCATTCAACTATCAAATCATCCATGTTTAAAAAAAAAGAAAAAAAAGCAAACAATAGAACCCATGTAAGAGTAAACATGTAATTAGGTTTAGGTTTATTTAACTGCTTGTTATTATTTTGAATTATAAATTGATGGTGCTTTGAACCCTTGTCACCGTACGAAAAAACCTTCTTACCACTTTATCTATAAATCCCTGATATATATATATATATATATATATTATTATATGCAGCTGGTCCGCCAAAATGGCTGATTTGGTTTTACGAGCCGTCAATCAAGCTGAGTTTTCTTGGTTTGAAGTTTTCCTAAACCCACCAGCCATAAATATGATGATCAACCTGGCCAAATTGTTTTGGTTTGGCTGGTTTATTCAGTTCCAACTGGATCTTGAACACCCTTGGTCCCTTGCCCATTAGATCTACAATGAACTAAACAAAATATATAATGCTGCTGGTCATCTCTTCCCAGATTATTTATCAATATGCTGAAACATGCTCTGATCTAATCTTGCACTTCTCTCACAGTTTCGGTGCATAATTTTAAGGCCTCATCATGGAAAAAATACCACTTGTCATTCTCTCCCTAGTCATGACTAGGTTTTGATGGGAGAAGTAACACTTGGTTGTCCCCATTAATGAAGTGGTCCTGAATGATGAAGAAAGATTTCTCTCAGATTATTGTGCTTCTCTCAAAATTCATGTTTGTACACAGTGCACAATGTAGCTCAATGTCAACCTGAAGGCAAGCCATTAGGAATTGATGCTAGTGCTTCTGACAATCAGAAGCTAAACCTGGGCTTAGCTTGGTTAGTAGAGCCCGCTTGCTTTCGATCCAGAAAGTAGGCAAGCAGGAATCTCTCCCCCTTTCTGTTTATGGATAGAGAGAATATCTCCTTAGGAGAGTATTTTATTGTTTAACTTAGAAAGGGAGGAGGCAAACAGACCTTTAAAATTCACATGCATCAGCGGCAAACTTTGTTATCAAGTGGGTTTCTAAAGGAGATGCACAAATATAGTGCTAGATATGTGGAGTTCAGCGCAGCAAACATGTGTTGCAGAAAGTCTTCATATATTGTAAATTCATTCACATCATCAAGTAATAAGAGCTGTGAGAACTTGTTTCCTGCTACCAATGCCAAATAGAGTGGCTAAAGGAACATGAAGCTGTGTCATGTGATAGTGCAGCTGGCAAGCATGACATCATTATGAACAGAAGTCCCGGGGTATGTAGATCCCTGACCTACACCAAGGTGTTGATGGTGTTCTTCAAATCTCAGTATCGCCTTAGCTGAGACAAGTTTCTCTTGATATATGCATGTTGGCCTTGGAGCCGGGAGGAGCAAGCTTAGGGAATCTGAAGCAGATTGTGTTGTCGGTGATAAACCATGGTGATAGGCACATATAGAAGTGCATAGCAACTACATGGTTGATTTCTTATCTAATATACTACTTGATGTTCAGATATTAAATTGCCCAATTTTTGCTTTATTTTTAAATTTATTTTATTTTTTTCTTTTCTAATTTTTGACTTAATGTGGTCACTCCATGACTTGCAGGTCATTATTAATACTCGGCGCATGAATAGAATTATTTCCTTTGACAAGGTAGGGAGGTCAGTCTTCTCATATTTTAATTACCTAAAGCCCTTTTTAGTCATTTGTAAGGAAAGTAAGAAAATTTGGTTGCTGATTTCCGTAGGTAATTTCTTTATCAATTATTGTTTGAGAACTTAAAAGGATTAGTTACAATCCTTCTTTCTGCAAAGGATATTTATAACCACTCCTTAATTAGAAATATTAACCAACTGTTCATTAACGAAGTGATCAATTTCTGCAATTTTGTAGGTCAGCGGTGTACTGGTATGTGATGCAGGATGTATACTGGAAAATCTGATTTCTTTCCTAGACAAGCAAGGGTAAGATTTTTAAAATTAAGTTATCTCTCTAGGGTGATCAGTGCTGAAAACTACAAGTGATAGAGGATATTGTTTTGCAATATGCAAATTTGACCTCTTCTTATCCTTTTGAATCATTTGTATGACATATTATGTTTTCTTCTTTCTTTCAGCTTTATTATGCCATTAGACTTGGGTGCAAAAGGAAGCTGCCAGATTGGTGGAAATGTTTCTACTAATGCTGGTGGTTTGCGCCTGGTGCGTTATGGATCTCTTCATGGAACTGTTCTTGGTAAGCATTTTCTGAGTTACTTACATTCAAGTATCTAAACATACGGAATTAAACATTTATATCGACATATTTATGCTATAAGTGCTTACTGTAGTTACTGGTTAGTAGTTCCACCTAGTATATGCACCTTTTGATGCAGGTAAGAATATGTGAAGGTCCTCTTGAACATTCATAATATCAATAGGAATCCCTTTGTGAGGGACATATATTCCTATCACCTCTATATTTCCGAGGAAGTCTCAAGGTTGAGATATATACCTATTTTTCATATTATTTATTCCCAAAATATTGATATAAACTGAGGTGTAGTTTGTACTTGGTTTATTGAAGTATGTGTGTGACCATTTGGCAGACTTCTTGCGAATAATGCTGGCTGTTGATGCCTTTTCAAGTTAGGTATCCGTACTTCTAGATTACTTCTCTCATTGTATATCCTCATCATAGAATCACATACTGGTCTGTATTACTGTATATATCTCTTCAGAAATGGAAGAGTAGAATGTTCACTTTAATGTTACCTTCCTTGGACACACCTACATGCATAAATTTTCCAGAGGTCCACTGAAAGAAAGTATGTGACTGAAAATATGTTGATAGTGGCTGATCCAGGATTTCATATCAACACTGTGCACTATCATTACAAGGTTTTTTCAGAGGTTACACTAACAATAACATATTTTTATTTTTCATTTGTCTCATTATGGAAAAAAAATTCTTAGTATGCATGTGCATATGCTGTCTTCTACACATATCCGCCCCTGACTACTGATTTGTTCAAAAGTGTCTTCTTTTAGAGTCATTATTTATCATAGAATCATCAAGGCTAAACCTATATTCTCTCATATCCTTGCGGTACTGCTTGTGTTTTGAGGGTATTAGTGGGGATCAAAGCCTAACAATTAACATGTAGAAGTTCAAAGTACATATGATTGCAAGATGCATACTAAGTTATCACTTCATAATTTGGTTCTTGAATGATTTCCTTTTCTGTATGTGCTGCAATTATTGCATCTTTAGCATGCCATGTTCATGTACGCCATGTACAAGTACTAATAATCAATGATGTCTTGTCGGATTGTTTCTTCTAAGCTCTTCCTTAGCTTAGGATAGCTGATGCAGAAACACATTTACTGTTTCAGGTCTTGAAGTTGTTTTGGCTAATGGCAATGTGATCGATATGCTTGGGACTTTGCGAAAAGATAATACTGGCTATGACCTGAAGCATTTGTTTATAGGTGTGACAACAGTTCCCTTATAATCATCATTTTAGTGCAGAAGTATATCCATATTTAACTGGTCCATTGCTCATGTATCTATTTGCAGGAAGTGAAGGGTCTTTGGGTATCATAACAAAGGTTTCCATACTCACGCCTGCAAAGTTGTCTGCAGTAAACATAGCTTTCCTTGCTTGCCAAGATTATATCAGTTGCCAGGTAAAATATATTTTATTTTCATGATACGATTCAATTTACAGATTAAATGTTGATGTATTTTCTTGCTTGCCAAGAGTATATCAGTTGATTTTTTCTTCCAACATGTAATTTTTTTTTTGTAATTAATCACATGTTCTGCTTCCATCCATCAGAAGCTTCTATTCCAAGCTAAAAGGAGGCTTGGTGAAATATTATCTGCATTTGAATTTCTTGATGCTCAAGCAATGAATCTGGTAAGTTCAGCAAGTTTGTTCATATGTGTCATAATTATCCCCTCTTTTTTAGGCATTTTTGCAAATTAGCATGTGACGATAGCTATATGGTACTTGTGAAGTATTCGCAACAGCCATGGCATTGGAGAGGTCTATGCTTTCTTCCTTAGGGTTCTATGTAATTTGCTTAATGAGGTGTGCATTTTTTAGGATCTGCTTGTGTATCGTGATCTGATTTATTCTTGTGTTTTGAATGGAAAATATTGTCATATTGTTCTTTTAAGCAGATGTAGCTCGTGTATAATTCTATCTAGCCTTTCTCAAAAGTATAGTTCTTCTTCAAGATGTAGAAAGGCTGAACTCTGGGCAATGACTATTGATGTGTGTGAGCTACTTGGCTAAAATTCACATTGATGAATTTAGGATTAAGTAGGATGGTCCAATGAGAATCATAACCTAGTGGAACATGACCGAAGAAACACATTGAGATTGACAGAGGAAAATGGTATGATTTGTACTTCGTGCATGTCTACCAGCATCCAGGTTGCAGATATTCTAACAAAGGGACTGAGTAGCTCTGGTTTGAGAAGTTTGTATCCTAGATGGGAATGGAGAATATCTATGCACCAGCTTGAGGGGGAATGCAGGAGAAAAAGGTGTTAGAAGCTAACATCGGAAAAACATTTTAGAAAAAGCTGATGTAGGAAGTCCTTAGAACTAGGTCTATACAGCTCCGTGTTTCCATTATGTTAAGAGTATCCCATAATTCATGGGGTCTAATCTAGTCCTCTACATTTTTGGATGCCATAGTTGTGGATGTTCTGCTGTAATAGTTGTTTGAAATATAATATTCCCTTCTCAATTCTCAGCACGTTTATCCAACAAGTATCTCCTGTGCTAGAGCTGAAGCATAGTTAAGAGTGCTCAATTCCGCTTCAGAGCAGATCTGGGGAGGAACAGCTGCTTGGATAGCATTGCCTTGTTTCTACAGAAGTCTTTAGTGGCGCATGACATACATAGATCAAGAGACCTGGGGAATATCCAAAACTAGAAAACCACCACCATGGTTTGCTAATCATCCCTAAGCACGTACTTAAAAGCCTTATGCTGTAAAAATTCTTCATATCAGTAAGTTCCTAGCCAGATTCATGCTATACAGGTTGGACACATTATTTTAAACATCATAGTTTTGTCAAAGATCATAAGACATCCTGCAATTCGATTTATTTGTGTTGTGTATTAAAAGCTTTAGAGAAGTAAGAGGAATATTATTTTCTACTATATGTTGATTACAACATAAGGAACTATATATACAAGTAGAGGTTAGGAGATTAGACTACAACTACAACTCCTAAAATGGGATAAGCACTTATCTACAAATGGTTTCCTTATTAGAGTATAGAAAATAACTCTATTAATCCATATCCGATTACTATTCTACACTCCCCCTCAAGCTGGATGGTATATGTTATACAGTCCAAGCTTGCCTTTTAACGTGTTGAATAGTGGTAAACTTAGCGCTTTAGTGAAGATGTCGGCCACTTGTTGAGTAGTAGAAATGTAGGAGACTTTCAAGATTCCTTTGTCAACTTTCTCCTTGATAAAATGTCAATCCAGCTTAACATGTTTTGTTTGATCATGATGAACTAGATTTTGTGTCACGGCGATAGCAACTTTATTATTACACCAAATAGTCATCGGGTGTAGTACCCAGATTCTTAGTTCACTCAGTAATCTTTTTAGCCAGAGTGCATCACACACACCTAGGGCAGTAGCTCGTAGTTCGGCTTCAACTCTGCTTCTTGAGATCACTCCTGCTTCTTGTTTCGCCATGTGACAAGGTTGCCAAACACATAAGAATAGTAACCCAAGGTAGAACGCTAGTTAGTTTGACAACTTGCCTAACTTGCATCTGTGAACACTTCTATACTTTGATTTTTGTTTCTTAAACAGTAAACAGTGACCTGGTGTTCCTTTAAGATACTGTAAGATTCGGTGAGCAGCATCAAGATGGCATTGAGAATTTGGGATGGTGAATGCATGAATAAGCTTACATAGTTAACTGAAAACGTAATATCAGGTCTGGTATGTGCGAGGTATATCAGTCGACCAACAAGACGTTGGAATCTCCCCTTGTCGACTAGAACTGTAGAACTAGCATCAAGCTTTAGAGGAGAATCCGTAGGAGTAGAGGCGGGCTGAGAACCAAGCATTCCGGTGTCTTTGAGCAAGTCCAAGGTATATTTCCTTTGAGACAAGCTAATCGTAGATTTCATTCTTGCAATCTCCATTCCCAAGAAGTACCGTAATGGACCAAGGTCTTTCATTTCGAAGGAGCGAGTCAGATGAACTTTGATGTTTGCGATGGCAACTACATGATCTCCCGTAAGTATTACGACATATACGATTAGGATAGCGATCTTACCATGTTCTTTTAAGGTAGAAAAGAGTATGATTAGCATGGGCTTGAGCATGCCCAAATTGTTTAACTGTATGAGTGAACCGATCAAACCATGCTTTTAGGGACTGTTTGAAACCATAAATGACCTTCTTGACGACAAAATTTATGGCTGCCATTTGGAGCATGAAAACGGGGGGGCAAATCCATGTAGACCTCCTCGTCGTGTAGGTTGCCATTTAGAATCACATTTTTTACGTCTAGTTGATGAAGAGGCCAATCAAAGTTGGCAGCAAGTGAGAGGAGAACCCGGATGGTATTAATTTTGGCAACCGGGGCAAATGTCTCCTGATAATCGATTATGTATGTCTGGGTGTAGCCTTTTGCTACTAACCGAGCCTTGTATCTTTCAATAGAGCCATCACTTTTGTACTTAACCGTGAACACCCATTTACAACCAACTGTGGTCTTACCATGCGGGCGTTCAACCACCACCCATGTACCATTTTTGTGAAGGGAACGAAGCTCTTCAAATGCTGCAGCCCGCCACTTATTGTCTTGCAAAGCTTCATGAATATTGGTTAGTTCTTTTGTTAAGATAGATTCGAAACAAGAGCCTTCATAGGTGGGGCTAGATTAGCATAGCCAAAAAAATCAGAAATAGGTGCAAGAACGCGAACCTTTTATGAATGCAATGGGTACATCAAGATCAAAATTTGAAGGCAACTTTTGGTGTACCTTAGACTTTGGGGTAACTCCTTTCCTTCGACTGTATGTGATTGGAAAGGACTCGACTTGGCTTGTAGGTTGTGGGACAGGTTGTGGGGTAGTTGGTGATGGAGAGATAGGGGCGGCTGTTTCTGGAATTGTGGGTTTACATGAGGTGGTCTCTGGGTGGTTCTTTGGTGAGTTGCAGAATTGTTCCCAGCTTTCGGGTCCTATAGGATGTGATACTTCGGCTCTCTGGTTAGATTGAGGAGAGTGATAGAATTGATCTTCAAGAAAGGTGACATCGTGTGAAAAGGAGTATTTTTGTTCCTTTGGACAGTAGCATCGATATCCCTTTTGGAAGGAGGAATAACCAACAAAGACACCTTTCACACTCCTTGGGGCAAGTTTGGACCTTTTTTGACTATGAACATGGACAAAGATCGAGCAACCAAATATTCTTAGATCAAGATTGGAAGAGGCATAAGCCTTCCAAAAAGATTTTTGTAGGACGGCTAGAGGTGTTTGGAATTTTAATATCCATGAAGGCAACCGATTAATGAGGTAGCAGACTGTTAGAATTGCATCACCTAAAAAAGATTTGGGTGTATGACTTTGAAAGAGTAAGGATCGTGCTACCTCTAGCAAGTGATGGTTTTTTTTCCTTCCGAAAACGCCATTTGTTGAGGGGTATTAACGTATGGGCTTTGGTGTATAATACTATTTAAAGATCATATTGTGTAAAGATCATCGAACGGAACTGTTTAAAGATACTAATAACTTCAACTTGTTATGTAAAAGATAAATCCAACAAACTCGAGTATAATCATCAATGAATGAAATAAACCATCTTTTATTAGAAATTGACGGGATTTTTTAAGGACCCCATACATCACTATGAACTAGAGAAAATGGACTCGATGCACTACAGGTATGAATAGGACCCGAGCAAAGATGTCCCAGAGTGCCGAGATCCGAGCAAACATGTCTTGGCTCTGATACTATAAAAGCTTTAGAGAAGTAGGAGGAATTTTCTATACTATGTTGATTACAGCATAAGGAGTTATATATACAAGTAGAGGTTAGGAGATAGACTACAACTACAACTCCTAACATGGGATAAGCACTTATCTACACACGTTTCCTTATTAGGGTCTATCTATAACTCTCTATTAATCCATATCCGATTACCATTCTACATATATCTTGCTATATGCATTTCTTCGCTGCATAACTCTTTATAAATCAGCAAGCCTGTTCCTTCTCAGCATGATAATGCATAAATACATTGTCCATTTTCAGAAATCAGAAAATAAGCTAAAAGTTTGGACTACATTGATTTATTTGTCCCTGCATCTGGTCGATGACTCAACAACTGGATCAAAGCTTAACCGAATAGCTTATGTGGTGTGGTTCACATTTAACACAACCCATGAATGATGAATTCATGTTTGCAATGCCTACTTAGGTTGGTACAAGGCCTTGGAATGCTATATTCCTATTTCTTGTTTATTTGATTGACTTTTAGATTCAACTGAAGAAATATAATGGTATCTGTGATATTGTTATTCTTTGCCTATGAATGATGTAATACATTTTTATGTGACGTAATTGTTGTGACCATATTTGGACGCTTAATATGGTTATAATGACATGGCATACATGAAAGAGAAGTCTCTTTCCGTCACATTTAACAATCTGATTTTGTTGTGTTGTATAGGTTCTTCAACATCTAGACGGTGTCCGAAATCCATTACCTTCCGCAATTTACAACTTCTATGTTCTCATCGAGACAACAGGCAGCAACGAATCTAGTGACAAGTAAACTTCCTGCTATTTTACCTGTTTCCATCCATCTCTGCCATAATGCACCGAAAAATCGTATGTCGGTTCCAGTTTGAGTCAGCCTTAGTTACTTTCCTGAATGCAAACTTCTACATTGTTTTATTCAAGATCCTAAACCGAATGAAGTTCTGTGCTATTGCTTTCTATCATTTTTGGAAATTGGATAACTTTGAGAGCCAAGTAGGCTCTCATTAAAATTTGTATTAATCTTGTATAAAGCAGCACAGTGCTCTTTTGTTCCAACTTTAGAAGATGTGCCTAACAGGCTCCAGTCCACCATTGGTTCAAATTAATGCTTATGGTCTCCCTCTTAGTAAATACCATTTAAACCAGTTATATACTTTCAGGAGTTTTGTTTTGGTAAGATTATGTCAAAATAAATTAGCAAAGCCAATATATCGTTACGTACAAGGCTGGTTTGCATGAACAGAAGTGTGCCATCAGATGTCTTTGTTCTTTGATCAACCATTATCTCATCTATACCTGCACCATTGGTGTTAGCACTTCTCTTTACTTCTTTTAGAACGATTAACAAAATTATGCATTGGTGTCTCTAAGACTCTAAAGAGACTTGAACTCACAACCTACTGGTTTTATCCATAGTTACCATTGGGTCAAAGGCCGCTTGGTAGCACTTCTCTTTATTGATCTGTTCTACTTGTAACCTGTTTCTGATTTTCTTTAGGGAGAAGCTTGAGGCCTTTCTTCTCCATGCTATGGAAAATGGTTTGGTATCTGATGGTGCCCTTGCACAGGATATGAATCAAGCATCATCATTTTGGCATATTCGTGAGGTTTGCAATCCCACTATAAATATGTTAAGCATGAAACTTTTCGCTACCAAAACCAAAATATACCTCTTTTAGTTGATTTGCTATGCTTGGTACACGACTCTTAGAGATGCGAGTCCCCTGGCGAATTCTGTTAAGAATACCATCTCTCTATCTGACAAAAACTTGTAAAACAGTTGCTGGTAATTAAGGTTACATACATGGGATTAGAAAATTGTACACTTTGTATGTGATCCAGAGTTCACCTGTAGGACACCCCTGTAAATTGTTAATCTTTTCATGACCTTTTGAAATCAAAATTCAGCAACTTGCCTGTTTTTGTTATACGATTTGCATTATCACTTTGATATGCTAATTTTTTATGCCTTCTTTCAGGGTGTTCCAGAAGCATTGATGAAAGCTGGAGCTGTATATAAATATGATCTATCGTTGCCGGTTGAAAAGATGTATGATCTTGTTGAGGAAATACGAATACGTCTTGGTAACCATCTTATAGTCAAGCTTATTATCATGCATCCATCCCATGTTCAATTGTTTCAGCGTCCTCCTTAAAGGGATCATTAAAAGGAAACAGCTTCTGATATTCAATGTAAAGACCTGCATAACATAAAGCATGGATATCACAATATACCAAATTCTAATTTATTGTTTAATGCTGATGGAAAACTGTAGTTTCCACAACTTCGGTTGCTAACTGATGTAGGCGTAATTTGTCATACTGCAATACTAGCCACAATGATTATGCCAATAAGTTATCTCAACCTGGTATTATTTTCTCACTTTAGTTTGAAACAACTAGGTGCTGCGGCAAATGTAGTGGGATATGGTCACCTTGGAGATGGCAACCTCCACTTAAATGTCTCAACTCCACAGTATGATGACACGGTAAGATTCGTATTCTTGCTTCACAAATATATATATATGGACACCCTATTTGCTTCTAACCTTACAAAATAACCCGCAGATTTTGGCACAAATTGAGCCTTTTGTGTATGAATGGACATCTCGGCACCATGGGAGTATCAGTGCTGAACATGGGCTTGGTCTCATGAAAGCTGAAAAGATTTACTACAGCAAGTCATCTGGAACCGTAAGTCTACTCTGTTATATGGGATATGCAGTGCTTTCGCTTGCTTTCATGAATGTTCTGTATTAAGAAACAGAAATCGTAAACATCACAGTGATTAGCGTCACATTAGGAATCTTTATTGAAACTTCTTGTTGTTCTTTTTCTTTGGGGTTGCAATAAAGATTCTTAATATCGATTTCTAGACCTCCTTTTTATGGATGATACTCTTGCTCTGTGCAACTTCAGAAACAAAGTTTTATTTGTACAGGTACAACTTATGGCTTCTATCAAGAAGTTGCTGGATCCCAGTGGTATACTAAATCCTTACAAAGTTATCCCACCATCGCTTCTATCTTAATCGAGGTTAGAAACTTGATCTGTAACATTTATTTAGTTCTTAAAGAGTTGAGATAGAGTACCCCATGTGCATACTATCATACGCCCACGATCCTATGAGATACTTGATGATTTTCTATCATGAAATTGCAGTACTTTTTGTTTTGAGAAGTTTTCAGGTTACCATTTTCCTATTTGAGCATTATCAACATCAGAAAGAATCTGTGGTATTGATTTGAATCCACAAAGTTCCTTTGTTTTGTCTTGTATTGTCAAATCATTTTTAACCCACTAAATAGAACTCCACAATGGTAGCTGTTATAAGAACTCCTTTTGCAGGTCCAATTTATTTTTTCAACATCAATAATTATACATAAAATCTATTAAAAATGTTAAAAAATATATATATAAAAAAACTATTAAAATCAAGAACCTTGGATGTAAGTGTTTTTTAAGAACTCTCTCCAATGGTAGTTTTTATAAGAACCTCCACTTTTTGCTTATTAAAACCTCCCATTGAAGATGCTATGAGAAATATTCTAGTAATTGTACCGAACTATGTATCAAGTCAAACAATGCAATTTATGTGGTATGAATGAGTATGAAACATGATTGCAGATTGGCGATGAAGGTGTCGGTTGCATTGTAATGATGGTTAGAGGTTCCCAGTTGTGCCTAATCAGGCTTGGTGATTTGGTTGCGACCATAATGTGGTTCATGCATGGTCTGGTGGATCACCGTGTCTCTGTATAATAACAATAACAATGAATCTTTCTTCCATCTTGTAGTGTAAAGTAGGAGTAGTTCATATTTTGATTACAAAACTAAGCAGCCATGTTTACAAAAACCAAGAAAGAAGGGTAGTAGTGACAATTGTTGTATCAGGTAACATTAAATTATAATAATATAATGTTGGCAGGGATGGCAAAGAAAAACCGCACCTGATAGGGAACTAATGCCCAACCCTGGTTTTACCGGGAATGGGAATTGGGATGGAGATACCATTCATCCCCGACCCCGTGTCTTAAGTATACATTTCTATGTATATACACACAGACACTAGGAATAACAGTATAGTGAGAAACCAATGAGTATAAATTATACACTTCTATGTACACACACACACACACAAAAAGACACTAGGTATAATAGTATAGTGAGAAACCAATGAGTATAAATTATACACTTCTATGTACACACACACACACACAAAAAGACACTAGGTATAATAGTATAGTGAGAAACCAATGAGTATATATCTATGTCTATACTATACTATTTTAGAAAGCACGAGTTATGTTGAATTTTTTAAGAGGTATAACTTATTATGCCAAATGTACAATAGTTAAAATCTGTCGAACATCCATGATCTGAGCGTAATATTGAAAATCAAATATTACATTCTTGATTTGGTTGTTTATGAGAAACTTTTGTTGATATAACGACGTGATTATATAGAACTTCAATCAGTAAGTATTGTAATTGATATGTTTGAATTAGAACTACGTTTTTATGTTACCTTTGTACAAATGCAACAATTAAAATTTGGGTAACTAATATTTTAGCATTATATATTGTTTAAACGTAAAGTTGACATTTATATACATAATATATAAAAACATTTCATAAAAAATTAAATTATATAGACAGAGAAACATCTAAGATTCGTCAATAGGAAATGGGAATGAAATCTTATTCCCCGACAAGGATCGCGATCCCCCAATGATACCCTGACCCTATTGCCATCTTTAAATGTTGGGATCAGTTATTGACTGGTCAACCTTTTGGGTCGGGTCATGGGTTGGATAAGATACCACCAGACCCGTTCCATTTTCAGCTAATCTTGCAAAGCCATATTTTATGTGGGACAAAGGGTGAGTAAAGAGTGTGCACGGGGAAAGGGGAGGGTTTTATTTTTTTAAGTTATCTTTATTTATAACTTTGATTATTAGATTTTATATTTATGTTTTTCTTTTTTATTATAAAAATAAATTTAAATTTAAATATAAATATATTTTTTTTTATCTTTTGATATTTTGGTGCAAATGATAGTATCAAACTGAAGTTAAAAATGTAGTATATTTTTATGTTTTTGTATTTGGATGGTTTATTAAATGTTTTTAACCATCTTTTATTACAGTTTTTTTATTTGATTAACCTGAATATCCAACTCATTATGTGAACCGACTAATTACAGAACGACCACCTGTTCATCGTATTTGAACCTTCATGGCTATAAGAAATTTTTTATTCTTACTTGGATTTGAACCTATGACCTTCAGACACTTTTAACCTCTGGAGCTCAAACTCAAATCAATCGGACACCATCCTTATGGTTTTATTACGGTTTTTAAAATAACGTGGGACATAAACATTGATTTTTTGAAAGTAGTACAGTCTTTGTGCATATTTGCAATATAATATCTATAAGAAAAATTACAAACCGAAATAATCCAAGTAATAAAAGAAATATTATAACAAAAAGATGGTTAGAGTGCCAAAAGGTTTTATGTATGTCATCCAATCCAACTGTAAATAAATTATTTAATTTTTAGTTTGGTGTTATTTACATCAAATTTCACATAATATCCCACTCTTGAGTTTAATTTTAAAACTTAAGAGTTTTCTAAAGGAAAACCCATTTTTGAGAATTTACCAAAAAAAGTTTAGACTTAAAAGGGTTTTTTTGACGGTTGTTGAATGGTTTGGTGCAGAATAATTAAATAATGAAAATGATTGAGAGCCACTCATGATATAGTGCAAAATAAAATATAATTTTTTTGGTGATTGTTTACAATGAAATTAGGGCACTAAATGATTAAGGGGGACCCATGATACAAAATCATTCAGAAGGTATTAGAACCATTAAGAGACATATTTTTTTTTTACTAAACAAGATTCACCTCTTAACGATTCATAGGTTGCCTCTTAATGAAACTATTAACAGGTAAACAAACAATTTTTTAATTGAAGTTAGTCAAGCTTTGGTTCTCTCGTTTGCAACCCTTGTTTTATTTGTGAAATACAATTGGCCCATCTCCATAGTGTTACATAGATAATGGAACCATATGTGCATCTGTATATTCATGGACGGAGACAGAAAATTAATTTAAGGAGAGCTTAAGATGCACAAAAATGGCTCCGATAGTGTGTATTGTTGTTTGTGCATTCTAAGCTACTTTCACATTGTTATGTATGATTACATTAATGTTTACGATTTTTTATCGAACTAACAGATACAATCCTATGTGTTCCCTCATTTGGTTGTTGGATTTGGTCACCTTTATTCGGATCTTTATGATGTTTGGTAAAATCACCGACCTCCATCTCCCTTTATTGCAAGAACTGTCGTCCCTTTACCTATGGCAATAATAAGATGTTATTTTGATGGAATGGAGTGTTCTAATTTCGTAATCCCAAATATACCCTTAATCCTGTCATGATAGAAACAGCCGCACACCTCCTTCTCCATCGCATCAATTTCTGATCTCTCTCCATCGCTTCTCAGGTTTGATTTCTCTTTTCTCCATAGCTTCTCCAAGTTCGATTTCCCTCTTCTCGGGTTCGATTTCTCGATTTCTCTCTATTATATGCTCAATTTCTGCTCAACAATATCGTTTTTGTCTTCTCGATTTTTATGCTCGATTCATGTACCAGGAATGCGTGTGGCCTAAGTACGTTGAATTTATCCATCTAGGTCACTCGCATGAAAGTCACTAATGACAGATTTTTCTACTCGATTTTTTTATAACGACACTCAAAACTTGACATGTTCTTGCTTCAAACAGATACAACCAATTTGGAAATTTTGTGAGTTTGTTGCTAGTTTCTGCTCCATTAAAACTTGTACTATGTTCATAAGAACTTGTAATATGTGCATAAGAACTTGTACCATATCCACTTGATTTCATCTATTTTTATTGTTTATTATGTTGCTAATTTTTGCTCCATTGTAGATGTTGCATTAATACTCTTTTGTTATAACCTATAAATAAGAAATGGTCCGGCTTAGTCTCACAACACATAAGCGCAGGGTTATAAGATTATTCTTGGATGAAGCTATGAGCACTATTATTTGATTTTTCATTACAGTTTGTTGTTTAAATGTATACTGGATAGACCATGTATTCAATATTCATTGTCAAATTTGAAACAATTCCAATATTGATTTAGTAACGTCATTTGATTTGTGTATTTTATATTATTTTACTATTAAAGTATTTTTAGTTTAAAAAAATTTAAAACTTTCAAAAAAAGATAGAGGATTTTGGTCATTTATCAGCATTTCATTCCAATTCCAAAGCTATATTATATGAATCAAACAGACAAATTTCAATTTTTTTAACATATTTCATTCCAATATCTGTTAACCAAATATGTGGTCAAACCTAATAACATTTCATTTCAATTCTTTTAAAGTCAAATTCCTTTGACATATTTTATTTTATGCAAACCAAACACCAGCTAAATCTAAGTGGTTTACTTCAGCGCCTCTTAAGAAACAAACAACCTCACGTAGTTATAATTATAGAATCAAAATGCTAAGTTTGTTTTAACAGAAGGACCGATAATGTAAAATAAATAAGGTAGAGACCAAACTTGATATGTACCAGATACTCGAGGGACTAATGATGTAATTTACTCAGTACATAAAATGACAAATATGAGATTATGAGCAGACACCATCGCACCTGCAAAGCATCTCTCCCTCTCTCTCACACACACAAACTGCCTTCTCTACCTTCTCCGGCTCTGTCTCCGCCATTCTCCACCGTCATGACAGGCTCCTCCGCGTCTTCTCGCAAGGTGCTCTCTATCTAAATCTCCATATCCACGTATTTCTCTTTTCTATATACGTATATGCGTGTGTATACACGCCTTTAGTTACTTTATTGTATACACACATAGATACGTATCTAAGTTACGCGTTTCACTGACTTTGTCTTCAGAAAATTAAAGTATAATTGTGATCGGTTACCAATTTTGACTAAAATTTTGATGTTGATTGATTAGGTTTTAAGCAAGATAGCTAGCAATAGACTTCAGAAGGAGTTGGTCGAGTGGCAGGTCAACCCTCCTTCTGGATTTATACACAAAGTCACCGACAATCTTCAAAGGTTATTAATCGTTTTTATATATTTTTGTTTTAAGGGCTTATTTTGACTCCCAAACTGTTTGATTTCCGATATTCCTTCCTCGAAATATTCTCATGAAATGGAAAAAGCTGAAAGTTCCGTTAGGGTTCGACGACCGTGTTAGAGAAGGCTGGTGGATTAATTAATTGTATCTTTTTAGATCCAACTCCTCTCGAATTGGGTCCCTCTTATAAATTGTTCATGGAATTTCCATTTTTTTGATGTCTATCGAAATTGTATGAAGCTTTTAATGTGGAATTACCTATTTGCCTACCATCAATAATACAAATAATCCATGTTATTCGAGAGGAAGTAAATCGTCTAAAACCGACTAATCCTCAGGCGATCACAAATGGGCCTAGAGCCATCACATGTGAACCTCCATGACCACGAGGGCTTTGACAACGTCTAAATTCGAACTAGGGTAGATGGGATTTTCCACTACATCCCATGAAGCCTAACCAAGCGATTAGAAGTAGGAATTTTATTGGATCAAAACAATAAAAAGTCCAGCTTTGTTGTAACAACACAATGAACAATCAACATAACCCATTAAAGTGAATATCAAAATTTACGAGGAAGTATGTGGCAATTTTCTTGGGTACATATGTTGCAATTTTCATTAAAAAGGGTTTTTTTTATTGGATTGTGCCCATAAAACCGGAAATATTGCAATTTTAGTACTTGATAAATTGAGATATGTGATTATTGTTTTTGCATTTTCTTAAAGGTGGGTAATTGAAGTGCATGGAGCTCAGGGGACTATTTATGCTAATGAAAAATACCAGCTCCAAGTTGATTTTCCTGAGCATTATCCTATGGAGGCACCTCAGGTCAGGTGGATGGTCTGAATTGATAGTGTTGGTTATGTTTCTTGTTTTACTTACACTTTGTTTGATGGAACAATACAGGTGATATTTATGCATCCAGCTCCTCTACACCCACACATTTATAGCAATGGCCATATTTGTTTAGGTAAGTATTCGTGCTGTTCCTGTGGATTCTTATAGGTGTGGACCTATGATCTATTTGTGTTCACTTCTGTGAATTTGGGGCTTTTAGTTTGTGTTTTTCTTTTTTCTTTTTAAAGGTGCACCTCTGCTTTTGGGTAAACAAGTAAATTATAGAGTGATTAGCATTTTGAACCATTATACTTGGCTTTTTGTTTATGAAGAACCAACTTGCATGTGAATGTTCAAAACAACACTCTACTTGGCAGAAAATAGCAATTAATTGAGCCTTTTGTGATATTTTCTGCCAACTGAAGTGCTCTTCTATTAATTTCTATGAGTAGTTGTAATTACAACCATGTTGGCTGTACAGAAACATCTGAATTGCTAATTAATTGTGAATTACTAGCAGGATTATAGTAGCAGATTATGGATAGAGACTTGTAGAATGGATGGGAGGAGGGGAGTTTGGAGAAGTTAGAGGGTGAGACATGGGGAGGGGTAGCATGGTGGCTGGAAGTTACCGGAGTTCTATGCCAGATAGTGGGATGTTTTAGTTTGGGGTGGGCTAAATACACCCCTGTATATTACTAACTGCACCCATACCTACTAATTTCCTCATCAAACACGTCAATATCAAATGCGTGATTTGACCTGATTTTGCCATAAAAGGGGTGCATACAACATTACCCTAATAGATGCAAAATAGAAAGAATCGTGTGGACAGTGCTCCTTCATCACTTACTGTAAAGTAAATAGTAACTTGTATGATGGTGATGCAACGTTATGGATTACATCTTAATCAGAAGGCTTAATTTGCTTAATTCTTTTGCAGATATTTTATACGATTCATGGTCACCAGCTATGACTGTGAGCTCCATCTGTATAAGCATTCTCTCCATGCTATCAAGTTCAACAGTGAAGGTTCAGTTATTCTTTTCTATCTTTCTAAAACCTTGAAAGGCTTGGTGGAATCTGTGTTTTTGCAATCATGTGCTGATGGTTGGCAACTAATTTGCAGGAACGACCAGAAGATAATGATCGGTATGTTAAGAACTGTAGAAATGGCAGATCTCCCAAGGAAACTAGATGGTGGTTTCATGATGATAAAGTTTAGTGAAAAGAAGACCAGTCATTCCATTCCCATATCATCTGTTGTCCATAATTTGCATATTTTGCCTTGCTGCAAACATGAATGAATGATATCCGATGTAGCTGTAAAGTGGCAATGCCTATTTTGGTTTGACTGTAAATGAAGATCACGTCTATCTCTTGTTTGTTTTACCCAAAACTGCTTTTCAAAGGATACCTGATTATATGAGTGCTGTTCGGAAACTAAATGGTTACTTCCCCTCATCGAGAAAGTGTTTATGCATTTATATCGAATGTGTAATTACTAAAACGTTCCCATGGTACACATGGATGGCTAAATTCAGGTCGTATAAAAAGGAGTACAAAAACATGCATTGTAATAACACACCAACCTTAGTCTTCTGCTTCCATCTCATCTGCTGGAAATTGAAGTCATCAACAGATGGTTGAACCTCGGTGATAACTATACACTACCGACTCGATAGACACGTCAGTTGTTCCTCCTTGTCAGTTTTAGCAGACTCAGAACGTTTTCGTACACTATGAAGGTTATTGACGCCGCAGGAAGGTTTTTTAGAAGGTTGGCTGTAATTCCTCTGTAGAAACCTTTTAGACCTTCTAACCTGCAACAACCCAAATGAGTATACCTATCAATACATTTTCATTCTCCTAGTACTATATAAATGGGGCATAGCTTAACACTACATACCCAAACAGCCTTCATTTGATTTTTCTTAAACCCTCTGAATATTTTTTTTACTAATATGATATGCTTGTACAAATGGAGATTGTATGAACCAGCCATCCACAATACGATTAAAACTATCGCCTAACCAAATCAAATAAACGCATTATATCCCAGTCGGAGGTAGCGTCTGAGACAGTAGTATGCATGGAGACTTTACCTCCGTCTCAAGAGACGAGTTGTTTCTGAAAAGACCTCCAGCTTGCGAAAAAGGTCGAGTAAATACAACTATAAGTCAGATATGCTACAAAAAGGATTTTTGAGGACACAACTATGAAAGAAAACAAAAAGTCTATCTAACAAGAAAACATATTGAACGCTAGAAACACCTATTCCTGTCAAAAGATACTGCAAGCCTATCTAACGATCTCAACTCTCATGGATTAAGAAGCAAAATGTCGTTTCATGATCCAGAGTTAGAATATTGGGATATATGTGAGATAATGTGGATATATCAACTCTTGGCTAAAATAGAACTTGAGACTTCGGTACCAGCAAAATTGTGGTGTGACAACCAAGTTGCTCTTCATATTGCATTTAATCCCGTGTTTCATGAGCAGACTAAGCACACTGAAACTAATTGTCATTTTGTTGTAAGGAAATTCAGCAAGACTTGATTTCTACATAATATGTGAAAGCCGGAGAACAACTAGGTGAGATATTCACGAAGGCTTTAGATGGATACTTAGTGTTTCCCTTTCTAGTTAGAGTTCATTTAGTTTCCGAAGATATTGTACTAATTGGGTATGTATCCATGGACATTAGTTCTCTATTCAATCAAATATAAGGAAAATTGGTTTACCTCTTTGCACAATGCTATATAGTGTTGATGGCGGTACTGCCATACCTGGAAGATTTCCCCTAATTACAAGCATTAAGATTTTGCAACAAGAGATACTCACCGACCAGTTTCCTTCATGACATGCCAGCTATCAATATATCTTGGAGCCCCATGTATATTGGGTCGTTGCTACAGTTGGAGAGGATAAAAGTTCAGATTACAAGTAACAATGAGTGGAGAAACCATGCTGTACTTCAAAATGAAGATCTATAGTATCCCAGGATGAAATTTGCACATGATAGCAGTTGGAAAAAAATGTGCTATACCTGCAAGCGAGCACGGATGACCTGAAAATATTACCATGTAACATATGAGAAACGGTCACAAGTTAGAAATACTATCATTCTAAACACAAAGTGGTCTAAAATTGCATACTGTATGGATGGATAGGATGATAGTTCCTACCTGGAATGGATATGTCGTAAGGATGGCAGCCAATTTAGAGGAAGCTCCTAAAGTTGCATAATCAATTGTTGTCTGCAAGGAGAACAAGGAAAATGAAATTATCAATGAAGAGAAGAAAGTATATATCATGGCCAACTGAACATAATAGGCATCAGTATATAGAATCATTGATTCTAATATAAAAAAGCATCCATCTTTGATAGAAACCCGTCAGCAGTCTATATGGACTAATCCTTACATGAGGCAACAAGTCCACCAAACTGCATCTCTAACATAAATTTTGACCGAGAAATCGTAAGAAGTTGACATCCATACTGGCCAAAGGGAAAGCCAAACTATCAAAAAGAGTAAATTCTACAGTCATCCTGCATGAGGCAACAAGTCCCCCAAGCTGCATCTCTTGTATAAATTTGGACCGAGAAAACTTAATCCGTGTGACACCCATACTGTCTAAAGGCAAAACCAAACTGCTAAAGAGAGAAATTCTACAGCCAAAAAAAGAATTGCAGAGAAAAACACTTCATGAAAAGCATCTTCAGAACATTCTTAGATGGAATCTGCTAAAAGATAAGACGTGTTCCACCATCTGAAGTGATGTTGCAATAACTTCCCTTCAATTGGAGTCACTTCAACCCTCTGCCAGAATCCTCGTTTCTACTCATATGCAGCCTTCCATTGCTCTAGCTTTCAAAGACATCAGTCGAGTGTAAAGCGTTTAACTTTCATGCAAAGAACTATCTGAAAGCAAGCAGGCTTTTGTGTACTCCATCAACACATCATGTGCAGAATCATGCTTCTATAATGAGTAAACCAATAAATGTTGTATCACCAGTGCACTTCTGTTTGATTAGGCGAGTAGGAAAACAGGATGGCCATTCTAGAAAAATAAACCATTTGGTTGTTAATTGGTTAAAATGGACCTCGATGAGCCTCATTTAGTCTAATACCTGCCAATTCTGTCTTCTTTCACATCCTAAAGTTGCATCCTAAAGTGCCATGGGTATTCCTTGATTCGCCACATATTTCCTGTGCGACATCTTCCCAATTGATGTCCAACTTTGATGCATGATCTCAACCTGTTTGGTCCTTACTAGACCTTGTTGCCTCAGCTGACATGTGGAAAGCCCAGGAAGTACTTTAGAGGTTAATGTGTTGCATCAAAAAGGTTCCATCATTTTCTGTCAGTTTCCAGTATGTTCTAGAGAAACATGCTGCTAACTTCCATGCTTTTCTGTTTCCTGACTTTTGTCTGCTATAATCTGTTTTCAGTTTTTACACCAGCGGAGTTCGTTTCTTCTTTAGCTTGGCAAGTTGGGATCGAACTTAAACTAGTTTTTTTTATCATGTTTATTATTTAAGCCCAATGGTGCACATGTCCTATTATGTTGAGGGTTCTTCCCAAATATATTTGTCTGAATCCTTTACATTGAAAGTATAAACAGACTTGAAAACAACTGTGCATTCAAGGAGACCTTACACTAATCATGAATATACATATATATATATATATATATATATATATAGATAGAGAGAGAGAGAGAGAGAATAAGCAGATGCATATACGTATGAATTATAGTTAAACAAATAGAACCTGAAAATGAATGTCACAAACAAGATGATATCTTACAATAAGCATGAATAATATTTTGAATAAGCACATGCATATGCTAATGGGTTACGACTGGGCCTGAAGCTTGAAATCAATCACCACAGGAACTTACCAATAAATCAGAACTAGTAGCAATCGAGGTGCTTTGTTTATTCCTAAGGCCAACTAAAACTTTACGGAGCTCCTCATATGCTGTAAACTGAATGGCACCATGAGTGACCTGCAGGAGAAATAGCACAAGCAAAAAGCTGCATGAATTTAGTTGGGAGCAAGCATTGACTTGTGTGTATATATATATAATTGGAAGCTAAAATAAATATAATTGGGCCTCAAAAAAGTTTGGGTATGACTTGAAAATAAAGAATATATCATTGAACGCATCTTTATGAGTCATGATATACACCAATGAAATGCCATTAGGTTCCAGGAAAAGAAGAACATTATGATGTTAAACCAACCAATAAAATGAACATCAATGCTGACATACAAAAGAACGTAACATATCGCACAGAACAGAAATAACGATACCAAATCTAACCAGAAAAAGACCAGGTACAAGCCCTTTGTATAATGCCATCCATCCTTCATCTTTCAATATGGTTTTCAAAGCATCTGTGATCATACAATGAATATGGTAAACTGCATATATACTACAAAAAAGGAATACCAAGGTCGCACCATACGAAACGTAAGCAACTACTTATGCACATCTGTAGTAAGTTATCATGTATTTGCATGGTACATACATGAGAAAAACTTCTATATAATAATAGCTGGCAGGAACAAGCATCAATTGTAGAGTTTGACCAGATACATTTACCATCTTTTAGGACAAAAGCCCAGTATGAGATAGCCATTAAGTCAGAAACAGAAAGCAGCCCATCAAATGCAACAACTTACAATGGAAAGTGTAACGACCCTGCCAAACAATTTTAAGAAACATCATGGCTGGAAGCCTAGCCACAAAAAGTGCCAAGGTCATCCCTTTTTCCAAGCTATCCTGCCTGTGTCAAATTTAAATCAGATGGCAGATAGGATGACTCCATTAAAACTTGCTTCACCTAAAATCTCCAGGGAGGACACAAAAAACAATCCTATCCAGTTCTTTACATGATGGACAGCAACATTTCAATGTGCATATGCACATGCCCAAACAAAGAGCGAGGTGGAGACTGCAAGCGAATCAGTGGTGAACCCACTACTGCGGTTCAATGTTTCCTCTTCAAGCACAGTTAACCCCAATCTCCATCTATTTTCCTCATCCTCCCATCCATCAAAATCATTGTAGCTAAAGCTTTCTATAATTGTATCTCTCTCCCTCCTTGATGCCAATAAAATTCCCTTTAACTACACTTCTCTTAAAAAATATTTATTTTGTCCATTTTAAATGGGCGAATTCAATTATCAAACATCAGACCAAATGCTTACCAAATTCAAAACTATACACTTTTGATGTAGTTGCTTTTCCTTCTTTTTGGGGAGAGGGGGTCATGATTCCGCATATTTGATTCGAAAAGCCATCTATGACTCAAAACTAGTAAAAGAAGAACATAGAATGATTTCAAATCTGCAAGTATCAAGCTGGAACCAGAAATCATGATCAATGACATAACAGCTTCCATCACTTTTTGTGACTAACGCAAGGTGAACCATTAATAAAATTATTTATTTCAGTGAGATTGACCAGGAGCTAAAACAACATAACCAGATTAATGCAGATGAAGCCAAAAAAAGCCAGGAAGGGAGAAGAAAGGAAATCAGAAATCACTTAATTTCCAGTTTAACATTAAAGGCTGAGCATACCACCAAAACCAGAATATTGCCGAGTATTGTGATGAGGAGTCTGAAGTTGTAATCTTGTCTTCACGAGCCAAACAGGATTGGTGAAAAGACATACCTGAAAAGTAACAACCTTGCTATAGTAACAAAATAAAGTGGAGCACATACAGATCTAGCTCAAGATATTAAAAGAGAAACGAGTAACAACTTATAGAAGTGAGGCGACAACAACCTAGATCTTGATAATTATTCAAATTACATCAGAGATTAGATGCTTCCTCATGTGTTCAGTTTCTTCACAATATTGGGAACCAATGTAGATCATACGGAAATGAGCAACGGACGACTAGTCAACCTTAAGATATTAAAGCAGCAAATGGGATGACCCTTCAAGCCCCCTTTTTTGTGATCAATCGCAAAAATTAAAAGCAAGAGAAGTGCAACAAACTCACCAACCCTCCTGCTTCTGCAGCTGAAGCAAGATGGATACCCGGGCTTGTCCCTTCTCGATTTATCATATACCTTTGTTTGGCTCTGCTATAGCTACAAACAGAGTACACGGCATGTCAAGAGGTCGGATATGCATGAAAAAGAATGCAGCCGAAGTCCAATGCATGAAAAAGTGAAATTATAAAATAACCAACAACATTCAACAAAAGAGTAACTGGAAAAACTCACTATATCAGCCTTGTCCTATTGTGAAGGTTTCTATGCATACAAAGCTTATAGCTCCTAAAACCTTAAGATTTCCATCAATACAATATCTGGTATAAAGAAATAAATTCTATTAAGGTATATATTGGTAGTTGCATCATGTGAAATGTTTGACTAAAGACATACATCTAGAACCAGTGTTTAATTGTAAGAATAGATCTATTGACAATGTTACTAAGCATGAGAGCCTATGGGTTATAGCCGCATGAGAAAAACAAGGCAGGAAACTAAGACTCAGTCTGTGTCTGATTATAAAGCATTCAAGCAATAGTGCAAATGTAATTTGCACATTTGACGAGTACAATAGCTATAAAAGTACAAAGTAAGTAGAACAGGTAGGGTCAATTAATATGGCTCGTACTTCACTTACAAGTAGAAGTATAGACCCCACGAGATAGTTGACCCTAGTAMCGCAGGATAAAAGCCAGCATAGAGCCCTCTGAGACCCTGAAAAAATGGTTACTATATAATTAAAAGCATAAATAACAATGTTAAACAGAAGATGTGAATGTCTTCTAAAGGTGTTGAGGGAGATATAATAAAAATCTCTTCTGGTTAGCTAATAATGATATTATCACTTTCCTTAAATTAAATATACATTTTGACAGTTTCAGTCAAAATGGGGTTCCTCTTTTGAATCTAAGATTTATATGTTTGAAATTAGAACCCTTGTTCCTCTTGTATTCCTAGTCCATCCTCTTACTGAGTATCTCGGTAAGGAAACAAGAAGCCAATTTAGTGTAAAACAAAGCAATGCACTTGTACTTGTCATTCAGAATTACATACATCTTCTATCTTTGCAAGGTTTGGAAAGTGTGCTTTAATTTTGGAATGAGAAAGTACCGTTTAAAAAGCAGTCCAAGTTACGATCAGTTTTACCAATGTGCCACCACCTTTTACACTCGAACTCACGTTGATACCTAACCCATAGAATAAGATTCCCAGTTCCTAGATATAATGACATTAAGAAGGATAAATGGATGCAAAACTTTGATAAGATTTGTGTAGGGATAAACCTTGCTCCTACTTTCTCTACCCTCTACTTGGCAGTTGGCACGATGGATACAATATCATACCAAATAATTCAATTCCATAATTAATGCAGCAAGAAAACTAAAAGAAGGCTTCAGAACAAAATGTTACAAGCAAACTTAGATCGAAAAAAAGTTTATGTTCGCTTGAATGATGGTCGAACATGCATATATTGATAATAGTAATAAGAAATCAAGGGAGGGATTGCGTGGAGAACAAAGCTTATGTTACTAGATTGCTTACACCAAATAAAATAAGATCAAATTACACTGGTGTAGACTCAATCAGTAATTACTTAAATGCTTATCTCCGTGAGAGAATGTATATTTGTTCCATATGGATCATCCCTGCGTCTGATGTACATGTTCCATATGGGATCATTGCCACAGTTGATTAGATTTACTTAAAAGTAATTTTTAAAACCGAACCCTTTTGCACCATATCATACATCAAGCTTCCATTTTTATTTCTTCGATTTGTATGTGAAACAAAAACCAACAATCATCGAAAAAGAATAAATTGAATTCCCTTTTGACCCCAGAAATACAAAGAAACCACGTTTTCACCATAGAGCAGTTCATACGAAACACTCAATTGAAATAGCTATTTTACATAGAGATAAGATCAAATCAACAACAAGTAAGAAACAAGAATGCAACGAAACTTTAAAAATGCTTTTGATAGTTGTAAGTAGGAAAATTTGCAGAATTTGAGCTATAAAAAGACCATTTTCATAAACCGGAGAAATTACAAATTAGCGAGAATGAGTAGTTTTAAATAAGACGAACCTCTGCACGAGCAATAGTGAAGAGAGCATGAGGAGTATGTTTGTAGCTCGGAAGGTTAGGGTTCCGACCATCATTAACTGTTAGATCAAATAAATCAACAAAACAAAAATACGATATGAAGTTGTTAACAGAGGATTGAAACGAATCGAAATTTGAGTAGATGAAGATTCAGGCACCTTGGAATCTAGTGCGGACAACATCAAGGGGGTGGCAAAACGTGACGGTAGCAAGTCCAGCGATGGAGCCGGCAGCGGCGGTCTCCCATTGCCAATCCACCGCCATTTTTAACTTGGGTTGCATTCCTGCGTGCAAAGTACGTATTTAAAGATGGTTATTCCGTTGGTCCTCCTTTGAAATGCATACCAGATCCTCCTTCACGTTCACGCAACTCTTTTCATCTTTGTCTTCCGGGGTGCTATTTTTCACCAACAATATATAGTTGAGGGGGTGTTTGGAATTGTTTATTTGAAATATGTTATGTTTTTCTATAAAATTAAACTTGTTATAAATCAGAAGGGTTTAATTTTTTTTTATTAAATTTATTACTAATTTGGCATCTGTATAAGTTATTTATCCAAATACTCAAAAGTGTTTATTATCAGTGTCACACCGAAAAACAACTCAATAAATTATTTTTATAAACAATCACAATTACCCACTTAATAACCAATATTTTATGATTCATAATTCAAATTTGATTAATTAGATTTTAAATAACTAAAGAAAAATAAGAATCACGGTCAATTAATCTAAACATTTAAACTTAATTAGAAAGTTACTCGCATAATGCAACGAGATACATCTTGATTTTAATGTTTTCTTTTATTTATTTTTGTCTCAGTCGATGTTATAATACAATTTTATGTGGTTTGAGAAAACCATAATGTTTTTATTTTTAAATAAAATATAGATATGAAGACATCATAAAAATTAGAAAAAAAAAATGATATTGATACCAAGCTCTATTTAAAATTTCTTCTTTTTGTATATTTCTTTAATTCATTTTTTTTAAATTTTGGTTTAATAATATATTTTTTATAAAAATAATAATTAAGTATTTTGTTAGATTTCAATAATTATTCTAATTATATTTTAGATTTTTTATATTTAAAATAAGATGTTTATCCTCTATTTGAGTATGTTTATACGAATTCAAACATGAAGTTTTAGTAAGTCGTATTTACGCATAATTTACTTATAATATTGAATTTTAAGTAATATGCATCAATAAACAACATTTTATGCATAAAAAATGGTTTTTAAGAGTTTTTTTTCAAATGTATTATAATATAGTATAGATTATCATCGATCCAAATCAAAATAACTAATTAAAAAGTAAATTTAATAAAATACTTTATTTTACCGAAAGTTGAATATTAAAAAATATTCTATAACTTTGAAGCAACTAAAAGAACATAATAAAATTTTGTAGAGAAAAATAAAATATACTTCCGTAAATAAAAACTTATTTTTAAATTCTTTTATATTAAAATTTATTTCTCAAAATATTCGTTGGAGACGTAAAAATAGAATTACCAAAAGTAGGTTATAAATATGAAACGAAATATTGAGATAACATAGCAGGTTTGGTATTATCAATAATCAAATTTTCACTTAAATATAAAACAAATACTTTTTTTTTGATGTTATTTACACTAGTTTTAACTTTCTATCCAAATGGTTTAAACTTGGGATCTAAAGATTAAAGTACTTGGAGGTCTCAAGTTCAAATTTAATGAGGAATAAAAATTTTCTTGTGGTCACAGATGTTCAAATGCGGTGACGTCGGGTTACCAACAAAACAGGTAGTATTCATGGGATTAGTCCGCTTACATAATAGATTCGATATTCAGATTATAAGAAAAAAAAAAACTTTGTATCCAAATATAATTTTAATGCATTTTTAAATTAGTTTAAAGTTTAGCGCCCTAAAATCTAGCAAGTAGCATATTAATTTGTTGCCCGCCTAAAAGGATTATTTTAATGGTCACTATGATAACATTTTGAATTATATTTGTAATTGAGTACAAAAGGAACGTTAATATATTGATAAATGCACTAGTTAAACATCATTTGCAATTTCTTTTGTTGGACTGGGACGGGAATAACAACTTTTTATGGAAGGGTGTTATGAATTGAACTTATCCCGATAAATTGTGACATCAAGAAATCAGTATTGATAAATTATGTGACGAGACAAGTAGAGCACCTTAATTCACTTACGACCACTACACTGCATAGAAGCGATAGCGAAGCCTCCTCGGGCAAGACCAATTATAAGTCGATCCCCCATAATCCGCTCACTTGGGGATATTTTACTCCAGCTGTTCCAAGAATGTTGTGTCTTAGGAACCTCTTCAATAAGGTCCGGATTGCACTAATGTTCATTTTATCTTTTAGTCGTCTACTACGTTTTAGTGTTTAGGTTGTGCGGTGGCTAGGCATCTGAATGAAACCAACTTTATTGAAGAACCCCGTGTACCCGCCTCGACAAGGCTATGGATCAGGGATGGGAGGGAGATCCCCAAAATACGGACGGGACCGGGTAACATGGGTATATTAAATATTTATTATTATTATTATTATTTTATATATATATATATATATATATATATATATATTATTTATAAAGAATTAGATTTAATCAAATTAGATATACCTTAATAGTCTAAAGATGCTAACAGTTATTGCAAAACTCAATAAATCCATAATAGATTATAAGTTTAAAAAGTGTTGTATAATTAGGAATAGTTTCATTAAATAGAAAATTATTAGCCTATAAAAAGAGAAAATTGACACAAAAGTCAAGAAAAACCGCAAGGATGATAAATTGCATTTGTGTTTTCAGTTTACTCTTTACAGAAATAAAATTGAAATTTATTTTTTATAAATAGTAGATAAAAATAATTAAATTATTTTTTTATTAATCGATTATTATATTAATTTAAAACATTATTACAAATAAATCTGCAAAATTATCCCATGGAATGTTTGTTGGATTTTAATTCCAGAATTTCTTTAAACCAAATGCAAGATCGAAATAGAATCAAATTCTAAATCTCATCAAATCACACAAACCCCAAATGCCCAAATACAAGATCAGAATAGAATCCAATTCCTAATCTCATCAAATCACGCAAACCCCAAATGCCCAAATACAAGATCGGAATAGAATCCAATTCCTAATCTCATCAAATCACGCAAACCATGACTAAATCCATATAGCTTTAAAGGTAACAAATGAATGTTACGGGCCAAATTGCATAAAAAAAATAACCGGTTATCCGGGTACTTAAATGTTTAAAATATTACATCTTAAGTACCAAAATGAAAGTTTTGAAAATACGTTACCCAAAATAAAAATCAAAGTTAAAGTACGTTACTTTCTCATGCAATTTGCCCATACGATGATGATGCCAAATTGTTGCAACATCTGTAACATGACAGCATCTATGATCTGTTACGATTATTTAGGGATGGAAGAATTACAAGTTTCTAGAAGAATGAAGACGAACCATCTTCCACTATTCAATCCATCTTCAAAAAAGATAGATACAGTTCCTTTCCTCCTATGTGTATTCAAAAAAAAAAACCAAACTTAAAACAGCTTACATGGTGGCAAACAAACATGAATACATACTTGTTCTACAAAGGAAACAAGAACTCAGTACGGAAGTCTTGCCATCATCTCCGACATTTGAAGAAAAATCTGCACCATTGATAAGCCTGAATACAAAATAGAAGGGTAAAAGTTTATAAATTCTTGTTACCCAAACAACCACAAATTTACTTATCAGTATCTATAAAGATAGACTATCATTCAAGTAGATTTCAACGTGTATTTTTTGGGTAATCATAGGTGTCCGAGCCAACTTGCGCACACATCGATTAATCCCATTCGGACCCCGGAGAAAATCCAGGAAAATTCCTAGTGGCCTTGGAAGGATTCGAACAGGCAACTTATGGGGTGGAGCCCCAAAGGCCCAAACCTTATTGACGGTTGAGGTAATCCCTCAAACCCGAAAAGTGCCTGGGCATGTTCTCTTAGGGCATGTTCTCTTAGGGTGCGTTTGGTATGCATATAAGTAAGATTTAACCGGATGGGACAATATTGGCTATATCGAGGTAGGCGGTTGAAAGAATTGTGGAATATTTCAAGGATTTATTGTTTTAATTTGACAAGGGTAGTTTAATAATTTAACTTTCTTGTCTCATTTTCCTTATTTTATTCCACCTATTTTGGTGAGACAAAAACACTGCATTTTTGTCCCAATTAGTCCTGTCCTGGTCCAGTCTAATTGTCTAATTGTCGCATCAAACGTGGGACATCAAAATTTTGTTCTGTCATTGTCCCGTCCTGTCCCACATACCAAATAAAGTAGAAGACGGAAATGCTACAACTTGGTGAGTAGAAACTGAAAATAACCAGTCCTAGGGTCCAGTTCTAACCAGGTCCAGTCCATCTCAACCAGGCTTCAGCCAAAAAAGAGCCTGGGTCTGGTCCATCCTAACCGGTGTAGGTCCTTTTAGCATACACTCCTAGTCCAGTCCTCGGTACCCAAGCCTTTTACCACTATTAGCATGAAGAAATCTCTTTGTTAACCACTATTTGTCTCTACAGCTACCATTTTTCCCTACATATATAATGCTACACAATAACTAGCAAGGTTCTGCAAGATGTATGTACATGCCTAAACTCGACATGAATGTCTACCATAAATATAATTGAAATTATTGAGTGCATTCGGTCTTTTAACAGGAACAAGTGCCACTCAACATGAACTCGACTCATGACAATCTCATAAGAAACCATAACGCAAAAATTATCAACCACCCACATATCATAATAATGTGAGTTTATGTTGTAACATATTAATAGAAGATTTAAAATTTTCTAAACCCTACAACTCCAAAGCATCCTCAAATCTACGAAGCAGGAATTAAGAAACAGAAAGTTTAACTTACAACAAGAAAGACACAAAATCTATTTTCTATTAATTGTGTAAGAAGCCCAAATTCGAGTCAGCTGGGGAAGTCTTCACACTATGTCAAATATAAGCAAATGGTGAGCGAACTACGTTCAACTCAAGTGAAATTATACTCCCAAGTTGTATAGATGTTTTCACATACGAGTATTATCAAAGTAAACAATATGTACTATAATAGGTACCGAAAATGAACATATTACAGGCAATTTTACATGATTCTGAGTAATTTTCAATATGTAGAATTCATTTGAGCATTTGGAAGCTCAAAGTAGATCTTACCAATCCAAACCATAATTGGCTTCAACTGAAGACATATATGAAACCTTCACTTAACTGCATTCATCAGTTGAATGACAGTAACATTCATCCAAAACAAGAAAAATAATATCCTCCAAGCAATGAAAAAGAAACTACAACTTGACCTTTGATTCAAAACCTAAAAATGCAAGCTTGAAATGGATTATGTCACCAATTTACCAGCAAGATTGTTCTATTCGAAGCGATTTGATAAATTGTAATGCAAATGATCATCATATGTCTTTCAAACAGTTCAAAATCAACATCAATTCAAAGCTCAAAGACACTTCTGATGTCATAAAAACCACTTCAAAGCATACTTATTAAAGCATTTCAATAAAATTACCTCATTCCATAACCACTTTAGCACCAATACCCTTCATTTTCTCAATTATCTTCTCAGCTTCCTCTTTGGGCACCCCTTTCTTCAACAAAGTAGGAGCTTTCTCCACCAATTCTTTAGCCTCCTTTAAACCCAAATCAGTAAAAGTTCTTACTTCCTTAATGATCTTAATCTTGGATCCAGCATCAAATCCACCTTCAAGTTTCAAATCAAACGTCGTCTTCTCTGCCGCCTTCTCTTCGCCTCCTTTCACCGCACCACTACCGCCGCCTTTCACTCCGGTCTTCAACCCCATCCCGGGCATCATCACCGCCATTATCGGCATCTCATTCATGCCCATTTTCTTCCTCATGACCTCTGTTAAGTCCGCGGATTCCAGCAACGTTAAATTCATCAGCTCGTTAACGATTTCCGAGACGCGAGTGGAGGGTGTTGAAGAGTTCGAATTTGATTGTTGTGGAGAAGAACAGAATCCTCGGAGTGTATGCAAATGGGTACATTGTGGAGGATGGGATTCAATCAAATTAGGGCTTCGGCACCCTGATAAACGAAATTGGTGGTGTAAAAGGGACTGGGAAATTCGTTGATAGTAGTATTTCTTCATGTTAATGGCTTTTTCCTTGTGTAATCATGGAAGATGGTGATGGAAAAATGAAAAACCAGGAAAGCAGGGTTTTAGACGTGATTTACAGTGCGACGGCGATAGGTTTTGAAGATATGCGCCTCCGAGGTTTTAGAGATTAGAAGAAGTTAAGGGGTCACTTTGTAATTAGGATAAAAACTAGGGTTCTTTGTGAACTTCTCCGATTTTCTTGGATACATCATAGATTGCAAAGCGACGAGTATAGGGATGGGAATGGACCCCGA
>NC_037528.1:16581790-16603732 GCF_001531365.2 Cynara cardunculus var. scolymus | reverse complement strand
CTTGATTTGTGAACTAATGTTTACCTTAACTAGAGTTTTACCACTTTGGTAGTAGGTTTCCATTAATCATCTACCATTTCAATAATTTTTTGTTTTTAAAAAAAATCCCCGTTTCCCGGTGGGGATCCCCGTTCCCCGTTGGGGACGGGGATGGGGATGTGATCATAATCCCCGGCGGAGATGGGGACGGGGACGGGGACACATACGGGGGATCGGGGACGGGGACGGGGACGGGTATTGAGGTCCCCGTCCCATCCCCGCTCCATTGCCATCCCTAGACGAGTAGACATGCAAATTTTAGCCGATGGGGTGGGTACCCATAATCTTAAGAGGGTCGAGATTCTTGCTTTGACGGGTAATAGGATTGGGACGGAAATTTATTTTCATACTTGAAAGAGGATCGAGAATGGTATTATTTGTTTTTAATCCGACCTTAATTAATTTTTTATTTTATTTAATATATGTATACAGTGTGTATAAATAAATATATATGTAGTGACATCTTTAAATATAACCAAATTAAAGGATACAACAGTTACAATTCAATCTTGACCTTCCATGCTCTTGATCAACAGCTGAGAATTTTCTGAAAATTTAATTAATTTAAAAAAATCAGGGAAAAGTAATTTTGAGACCATGTATATCTTCATAATTAATTCACTAATTTTCTCATTCCATTTCTCTCTCACAAAATCTCTCTCTCTCTCTATCAGGCAATCGTCGGTAACCCACAACCACCGACCACCTTTATCTCTCTCTCTCTTTCTGGGTAATATCCATACATATTTTTATCTCTCTCTCTCTCTCTCTCTCTCTCTCTCTCTTCTCTCTCTTTTTATTTGTTGAATGCCGCTAGAAGTACGGTGGAGCCGACACTTAAAAGATTTTGCATGGATGGTCTGAGAATATTAACAGTCGGAAGCTTTCATTTCTGAGATCATGACTTCGTTTGTGAAAAAATGATGAAGATGAAAAGGTGATTTTTTTTTTCATGTGGATCATTTTTCATATTGTTTGTATATGAAAAAGTGATAAATTTTTGTATATGAATCATTTTTGTATATGAACGTTTTCATATATAGATCATTATTGTATATGGTTTTATATATGAAAAAGTGATGAATTTTTATATATGGATCGTTTTTGTATACGCTTTTTTCACATGTTGATCATTTTTCAAATTGTTTCATATATGAAACAGTGATGAATTTTTGTATGTAGATCATTTTTGTACATGAAGTTTTCATATATAAAAAATAATGAATTTTTGCATATTGATCATTTTTGTATACTGTTTTTTCACGTGGAGATCATTTTTCATATTGTTTCATATATGAAAATGTGATGAATTTTTGTATATGATTATGGATGATCATGAATTATTTTTATATTACAGTTATAAATGGTTATGAATTGTTGTTGTATTATATTTTTGAATGGGTTATCAATGGTTCATTTATTAAGAAACTAATAATTTTTACGAAAAATTTGAACTATTCCTAAAAGACGAAGTCGGTTACGTATGATAACCAAATAAGATATTTAATATTTTTTAAGAAAAATCTAAATTTTTCTTAAAAATATGAATTTGTAAAAAAGACCCAAATACCCTTGGTTGTAACGGTTATACCATTTAAGTTGGTTGCATTTGAAGATGTCTCTATGTATACCTTTATTATTAAATGATAAATATATTTTGATTTTCAATATTGGTGATTAATGTAGTGATGATTCAATATATTTTATTTTTAAAATATGTTGTTTTTTTACTAAATAGGTATCTAACGGGTTCCCCGAACCCGTCAAGGATTAACCGGGGTGGGATCGAGGATGGAGGATAAACGAGGGTTGGTAGGTGCGAATATTACTTAAGGTGATCCATATAGATATAAAACAATAAAATAAATATATAAATATTTTATATTAATAACAACCTTTAATAAAATATATGCATGTAATTAACCAATTTCATTATAAAATGAAATAACATTAACCTTTACTTATTCAACACTATAAAAGACAGAAGAATTGCTTAAAAGATAATAAAATAAGACACCATCAACATTACAGAAGACGGTGAATGTTACCACCGGAGGTCACCGACGGCTACCTCTACCTCCACCTCCACCTCCACCTCTACCTCCTCGTCCACTACAACAACACTTCTCCATCGCCTCTACAACCATCGTCCATCGCCACCTTTACTATAGTCAACCACCGACCACCACCATCGTTCGCCACCTCCAACTCCTCTACTACAACAACTTTCTTCACCACCTCCACAACCACTGTCGACCACTGAGTACCACCGTTCATTCCCACCTTTACAACCACCATCGCCCACCGAGCACCACCATCTATTACCACCAATACTACCACCTGTTAGCCACCGTCAACTGCTCCTATACTGTAATAACCTCCTCCACAACCACTGTCGACTACTGACCACTAACAACTTCCTCCATGACCTGTCGACTACCGACTATCATTGTCCATTGCCACCTCTACAACCACCACCAACCACCATCATCCATTGCCACCACCACTACCATTGTTGACCACCTCCAACTCCTCCTCTACTGCAACAACCACCTTCGACCATCGACCACCACCGTTCATTGCCACCATCACCACCACCACTATTTTCATTACATCAACTACAACTACCTCCTCAATCATTGTCAATCGTCACCACCACCACAATCCACTATCTTCACGTTCTCTATAACCATTGTCGTCCACCAACCAGAACTACCTCTACCTCTATAACAAGCGTTGGCCACCGACCACCACCGCCCATCGCCACTACTATGTCGGCCACCACCACTACTACCATCAAATTAAATTTCTCATTCAAATTTAGTACCATTTTATATGTATGTATTCATTTATATGAAAATTGTGTAACAATATATATAATTTAAACTTTTTAATTATTTACTTTATTTGTGTTAATTATAACTATTATATAATCTTTAAAATCATCAAATAACTTTTGGGATAATTTGTCTAGTTCTGTCTCGTTCAGTCGTAATTGTATAAAAACCAGACATACACTTGTTTTGTCAAATCCAATCACATCCAGTTATGTCTAATCCTACCCTCTTGCACTGTCAAATTCTGTCATGTCCAATCATGTTTATATACCAAACCCACCTTAAAGATTTGAAATAGTTTTTATTGAAATTAATTATTTTGCTTATATTAAATTTTTTTAAAAAAAACACACTAGTTTTCCATTGATTTTGAGGTTGAGCACAGACAAAGGGTGGTTCCGCCCATGAGGATTAGGGATGAATTACTCGTACTGTTTTCATCCCTAATCACAAGTCCATTTATATTTGACATAATTTATATATTTTGTTAACTTGAGAAACAATTATAAACATAAAAGTAATTTTTTATTATAATTAAAAGAAGTGCATATTACGTAAATATTCAAAATACCACTAAATAAAAATAGTAATTTTGATTTGACCAAAATATATTCGACCACATCAATATATAGTATTTGAATATGTTACTGAAACAGATAAAACTTTGTTACACTGAATTATCTACTTCATCATAATCTATATATTTAAAAGCATTTGAAAATTACATAAATAAAATATAGAACAAGATCAATATACACTTTATTAACTTATGAATAATTAAATTTTATTTATTTACTTTATTTAAAAATTTAAACTTATTGAAACAAAATACACAAAACCTGTATAAAAAGGGATTTTTATTAAAATAACCATTTTATACAACTTTTTGCCACAAAATAATCAATTTTTAGAGGTTTTGCGTTTTTGACCACCCAGATCTACCCATAGGGCGATCCGTACACATATAGGGCGATCCCAATAGAATTCTAAAAATAAAAAAAATAAAATAAAAATTCTTAAAAGTCGAGATTACTGTTCACCTCGAAAACTGGGTCGTCAGATCTACCCCAAGGGCGATCCAGGCTGTCAGATCTACCCCTAGGGCGATCCAGCTTTTTAATATTTTTTTTGGTATTTTTAATAAAACTGATACGCCATTTAAGTTGTGTTTTTTTAACCTTTTTAGAACCAAAATTCATGGGCAAAAGTTTAAAAATAAACCATTATAATTATGGAGACGCAAAAATTATTTTTATCTGTTTTGGGTTTCGTAAATCAGATATAATATCTGATTTACGAAATTTGACCTCTATTTTGTTATTTTGTGTTTTTTATTTAACAATTAAGGGGTGTTTTTAATAAAAAAAACACAAAATAACAAAATAGAGGTCAAATTTCGTAAATCAGATATTATATCTGATTTACAAAACCCAAAACAGATAAAAATAATTTTTGCATCTCCATAATTATAATGGTTTATTTTTAAACATTTACCCATGAATTTTGGTTCTAAAAAGGTTAAAAAAACACAACTTAAATGGCGTATCAATTTTATTAAAAATACCAAAAAAAAATTAAAAAAAAAAATTAAAAGGCCGGATCGCCCCAGGGGTAGATCTGACAACCCGGTTTTCAAGGTGAACAGTAATCTCGACTTTTAAGAATTTTTTTTTAGAATTCTATTGGGGATCGCCCCAAAAAAGTACGGATCACCCCATATGTGTACGGATCGCCCTATGGGTAGATCTGGGTAGTAAAAAACGCAAAACCTCTAAAAATTGGTTATTTTATGGCAAAAGATTGTATAAAATGGTTATTTTAATAAAAATCCCGTATAAAAAACTACAAGAAACAAATTAATGAAAATATTTCTTATAATTATTAAGTTATATTTTTTTAATTTCAATTTATACATTTTATAAATATAATTTTAGATTTATTAAAATAAAATAGTTAAAAACAATAGAAAATAATAAAAATACAAGGATTAAGTTCTTGTTAAAACACCAGTTTCTTATAAAAACATATGATTAAATAATAACCAATATTTGATATAATCGAGGTTTTTATAAAAATATCAATATCTATACTATATTATAAATCATTTGACAAAAACTCTTAAAAACCATTTCTTTATGCATGAAGTATTGTATGTTGATGCATATTACTTAAAATTCAAGATTACAAGTAAATTATGCATAAACACAACTTATTAAAGCTTAATGTTTGAATTCGTGTAACTAACTGCAGATAAACATAACCATATACAGGATAAACATCTCATTTTAAAATATAAAAAATCTAAAATATAATTAGGATAATTATCAAGTTCTAACAAAATACTTAATTATTATCTTTATAAGAAAATTATATTATTAATCAAAATATATATTACTTCGTTATTGAACCTAAATTAAATTATAATGAAAATAATGAATCAAATAATTACACAAAAAATAGAAATTTTAAAAAGTTAATTTGATATTAATATCGATATATTTTTGTCAAAATTTTATGATATCTTCAAATTTATATTTTATTTAAAAATAAAAATATATCACTTTTTCAAAATCATATAAGACCATACTATAACATCGACTGAGATAAAAAAATAAAATAAAATATCTAAATCAATATGTATCTCGCTGCATTACGCGAATAGTGTAATATATATAGATGCTCTAAAAAATCAAAACGTCTTATTCAATAATAGTTTTCAACCAATCTACTCGTTCAGCTTCCCCTTTGGATTTATGGTTAAGCCTCAAAGATATATGGAGCACAAACATCTACAACAACATTGAATTCTAAACTCAGTCGTTTCATCGACACTCTATTTTTCTTGTTTCAAACATAAATAAATGAATAAATGTGTAAAATCCAAACTTCACGTGGGAAACACTTGAATGTAGTCGGAGGGCATAATCAGGGGAAAAAATGCCGTGCACCCGACCCGACCCGACCCGACCGACACCATCTGAATCCCCCATTTTACTACATACCATATAGAATCCTAGTGCAAAAGGGTAATCAAGTCCCATATGTTCTTTCACTTGTTCTTGAAGATCCTGGAGTCCCCTCAGCCTCACGTGTCCACGAGGCTTGACTCGTGTACCCGTCGTTAACGTCTTCCGGCCGCATGTAGCTTGGCCCTCCTCCTACGCCACTCAACTGCAGTTTTTGTGTCAAAAAGTATGAAAAATGAACTGTTAAAAAAAGTTCTTTTTTGCTCGCAAAATGGTACAAATTTCTCAATCAACAATCACTCCAAGATTGAAACTTGAATGCTAATAAATATAAAAAAAGATTTGGATCTTGTTTAGGTCTAAAGAGTCTCAAGAACTCATGAACTGAATACAAGAATACGTTCACTTACAATCTCCAAACATGCAGATAAAATGGTCATCCCTGGCAATGCATCAATTCCATGCTGCATTGATCAACAATAATTTAGAATTTTTCATGAGAAAATAGACACGAAACCAGACCAAAAGAGCCCGGTATATCCTACCTACAAAGGTAGAATGAGAAAACAGACACAGACCAAACAAAAATATTTTCTTTTTAAATCTGAAAATAGGCTTACTCCGGCTAAAATGGGAATTTGATTAAAAAAAATGGTTAAAAAGTGAATTTGGTTGGGAAGATCGGCTATTTTGGTCAATTTCCGGGAATTAATTGCAGCCTACCTGCTTTTGTACTTGAGTGTTGTAAACAAAGCCACCGCAGCAGAACAGTGTTGAAACTACAAAGAATCTGCTCCATCGACATTTTGTTAACCACATCAATTAACACACATGTCTTTGCAAATAAACAATAACACGACAAAAGTATGCAGTAGCTGCCTTTTGAAATATGAGATTAATAGAAGATATATTGTGCAAATAAAGATGATTAGATTACATACACGCAGGCAACAATTCCGAATAAAGCCCATCCTTTAGTAGATTTTCCGGCTTTATCTTGCTTAGATTCTGCAACTTTTAAAAAATCATCCATCAGATCAAGTTTTAAATGAAGATTACCTGCTTCCCAGAAGTAATCATTACAGAATATTGATAGCATTAATTAAGTCGATATAATTCCACTATTATTCATATGGGATCGTATTTTAGATATTTGATTAATAGTCAAACACGTCTGATAAACGATTGGGCAATACACAAGTTTGGGATCTAAAATCAAGACCTCTAAACAAGTTTCAACCACTAAAGCAAGTCAAATGTAGATTTATATCTCAAGCAGGAGGAAGATAAGAAACCGAGTATTACCGCACATTTTTGTAAGCGTAAACTGGATGGAATCATAACCCTCCACGGGGATAGTTAGCTGAACCTCATATGGGCTATCATGTGCTGTTTCACCTGACATTATTCATGGGAATTTCAGAAAATCGAGTTGCGGATGATATAGAGACAGTGAAATGCAAGTATATAATAGCAGAAGATTTTATACATCTCCAATCAATGTTTAACAAAGTTGGAGACAAAGTTGTCGGCCGACTCCCAGTTGTTGCTGCTGAGCCAGACAAAGTAACCTCCAAACCGTCCTGGGGAGAAACCTTGTAAAAATACAAAAAAACATAATGTCAAATAGAATCCAACCGATGGAAACAAAAGAAAGTGATTGTCCATTGAGATAAGAAAATACCGTAATGGATGGTTTTTGTACTAAATGGGAAAGGGAAGCTATTGCTGTCATATAGAGTGATACATGACTCTGGTCCGTTTGGAAGCTGAAATAAACAAAGGTAAGAACTTTCCAGAAAATAATGGAAAATTCAATGCTGACAAGATGATACACATCCTGACCTGAAGTCCTTATAAGCCTTTTCATAACCATATTGAGTCATGCCATTGTAAACCTACGAGTTGTTGAGAAGTGAGTCGATGATATAACAGTATTTTGCCAACATAACTTCCAACTAATGGTAAATCAATGGGGGTTAATATAATATCTTACAATTTCCCATGTTCTTGGATGAAAACCCACTGTGGATCCTTCAAACACTCGTAAACCTGGTTTCTCGCATGGAATTGCAAGATCAACGATCATTCTGCACTCAAAACATTGAAATAACTACATAACTCAAGCCGAGATATAAAGTCATAACAACATGCATTTGAGCTTACTTTATGCTTGATAATGAAATGAGAACATTTTCAGACTAATTTATCATCAACAAATAAGATGAAGGTTAGTGATGGAAATTGTATTTTTATTGTGTTTGAAATCTCAATCCATTAAAGCACCAAAAGGTCTATGGATGCTTTTTATTTGTAAACCAAAGTAACATCACATCAAGTTCACAATTTATCATCAGCAATACAAAATTTTGTAAGCCTATATTTGGTATCCTAAAACGTAAAACATTTGTCAAACACAATTTTTCTATCTGATGCACACTTTTTTAGAAACATAACTGGAAAACCAAACAGGGCCGTATTATCTGTCCCGGAAAGATAACTAATATATAGTTAAAATATCAAACTTAAATTAGCATCTAGGATTAAATAACTATTGCCAAAGAAAACAAGAGTTTTTGCTGGAGAAAACCTGCAATCTGACTCCAATGTAACATTGCATACGCATTCAAGTCCACCTGAGAATTGGCGAGGGAAAACGTATGGTAATCAATGTGGCTATAATGAAACAGATGTACCTTCAAAGCATGTGTCTCTTAAGGCGTAAAAAACTCATAAAAGCATAGCCCATTACAACTAAAATATCAGTTAATCTCAATTAATTTAAAAGCATAGCCCAATTAATTTTTGAAAATCTGAGTTTTCGCCTGAATGAAGTTAGCAATCGAGGCAAAAGTAATCTATGTTCCGTCCATGCATTTGTAAAGCCGTATAACTGGAAAGAACGATCTTGTGAAAATATCTATATTTAAGGGGCAACATGAAAATGTGTACTCCATCTAAAAGTATATAACCGTAAATCAACCTCAAAAGTTCTACACTTTGATAGACTTGGTGGTAATTGTCAGTTATCTTATCAATACTTTACAATATTAATTTTTACGTGCTCCCTTTTTATTAACTTCTTTTGGTTATTTTGATCGAGTCCTACATGTGATGCGCTATAGCTTAAATTGAAACCCTTCAACTCATTCATAGAGTAGCTCTACGTACCTTTGCACCGCCCATTTGGGCAATCGCCACATATGATATTTAACTGGATTTAAACAAGAAAGATTTAAGTAGTCCAAACGAACAACAGCTAAATGACTGTATGGTAACTTCCGCAAGGTATCATTAAGCTTACTTGAGATGTACGCCCCCTTTTATCATGACTTTTTTCACAGTGTTGCAGATCACCATTGTAAAATTCCTGACACATAACAAACTCCCGCATGCAAATTGAGACAACGTTTGAGGTATTTAGGTCTTTGATGCATGTATAACTCATCCAAATATACTTTTCATTAATGTTATATCCCAAGATGTGATGGTTGTTCCACTGTGACCAAAATTCCTAACTTAATATTTGGTCATTTTGCATGGTTATATTTCAGTGTAATTAGATAAACTAATGCTTTTTTCAAATAGTGGTATGCTGTTAACTGATAAGAGATATCTTTGAGAGATGAATCTTGAGGAAACAATTATATCAGACAAAGAAAAGAAAAAAGATTCATGAATTTCTGATTTATGTTGGCATATGAGGTTCACAATACCAAGATTCTCAATTGAGCTTACTTGAACAAAATCATAATGTCCTGAACCAGCAACAAAGTAGTTGAAGTCATCAAATCTGCCAAAACCAACATATCCCTGCAGTAAGCCCATACATTTACAGTTGCCATCATGCTTTTAGATTAAAAATTAACAAGTATACTTTCAGCATTCAGTGGGAAAAAGAGACAGCTTTTGCTTGGAAATATAGTTGGATTTTCAGATTTAATGTAATAGAAAAAATGCAAAATCTCCTAAATAATCAGAGTCCAGTATACAATGTAAACCATTTATATAAACCTGTGATTCATAACCCATCTCATATGAAGGCAAAAAAAATCATTGTGAGTGGCTTATTTGGACACACATAGGTTAAGCATGTTCAGGTTCCGACCCTAGTGAATTAGAACTTAAGAGCGCTTATATCTCATTCATTGGTCAATGCAAGCAATCCTTACACTAAAAACCAAACTGAACTGAAGAAACCCCATATATCTCTCCAGGAGGGCGGAGATAGGGTCTAGAAGGGGTAAAATGTGCGCAGACCTTACCTTGTTTCAAAAGACATAGAGGCTATTTCCAAGAAGAACCCTGGCTTGCAAAAAAAGGTTACTAAAGAAATTATAAAGCACAACATTACTTTACATAAAGCACATAACAAGATTATATAAATAATTAAATAAGAATGCAAATAGCCTAACTAGCTAAAAAGCACATAAAACACTCCCACTACCTAAAGAAGCTCCCTACTTCTACCGAAAGAAACTGCAAACCTATGTGAAGATTCTCGGCCCTTCCCCAACCCACCCTCTACCCTCTCAACCACCTCCCCCAAACTCTTCTACAAGAAATCAACTACCCTAATCCACTGCCTCTAAAACTCCTATCTAAGCTCATGCCCTCGGAAAGTAAGCGTGCCTCCATGTCTAGCCTTGGTTGCTCATTCCACGTCCTCCTTGGCCGAACCTTGCCTCCTCACCCCCTCAACAATGACACTCTCCACCCTCCTAACCGGGGACATATGTGGTCTCCTATAACATAGCCAAACCACCTCAATATTCCTTCTCTCAGTTTATCCAAGATAGTTCCCACTGAAGCAAACCATACACTCTGAGGTGTAAAGATTACATCACATTTAACAGCTTCATGGAAGGCAGTTATATCATTCACTGAATTCCAAACAACTAAAATAATGTTTAAATACCAACAAGATACAATGATTATGTGCAATTATATATTTCTGTCATTATTAGCATTCCAAGTATTGATCGATGTATAGGGTGATTCTTGGAGGAATAGGTAAGGTTACTCTTTTGTGACAAAAATTGTTATAGGTGTGAATCATGTAAACAACCTCATTACATATATGCAAGGGAAAGCCTTCAGATATATGCAACAGTGCAGACAAAGATGAAAACTTTTAGATGCTAGTTAACAGTATTATAATTTATCATCACAACAAATTAGTGAGGGTTACATCTCCCACACAGGCACATACAAAGAAACAAAGTTAATTTTCATCATCAAACTTGAGGAAAACAAAGTAATATGAGTTACCGGTTGTGATCTAGTTTCCATATCTTTACAGAACCGAACTGCATAGTCAGTATCCTAAAAAACGAAACCAAGATCAGTAGGGACAAAGCAAAATATCCTAAACTACAAAATAAAAAAGATTTGTTTGTGTACACATTACCCCTCCATCATACTCAAATGGAAGTCCAAGCCAGCTACTCTGTGTCATATCTTAAAGAAAACTAGATGGCAACGTGAAAGTAATCTTATACTTATAAAAAATTTACGACTGTATAGTTTTCGGTAGATGAGTTAAGAGTCATTGTTTTCAATTGCTAAACTGCAAACACATCAGAAATAAGTATTCAGATGCCGTAATTACCATATTTTCTTTCAAAATGGTTACAGATACACAAAACACATAGAAGTAGGATACAAAATCATAAATGTGGCTAGAATTGTCAAGAACATAGCAATTTGTAGGGGGCACCACCACTGCAGCAACACTCCCTGTTTGATAGAGGAAAGCTGGAAACAAAAGAAGAAAAAACAAAGTTTCCATTAAAATTCCACAAATTCTGACAAGATTAAAAGCATTGTGAACCAACCCCACCCTCATTCGACTAAAAAGGAGATCACCAATAAAAGCATACCCTGAATTTGGGTACATACACTGTTCAATTCCAAGATTGATATGGATTTTGAACTTGAAAAGGAAAATTTGACAGAATAAACTAAACCTCATAACAAATACTATGAATAGAATGCATTGGTGTTACCTACGCCCTTTGGCCCAATTGGTTGAAAGGGTTTATTTGGTCGTTTCAGAAAGAAAAACAAAAATAAATAATGATGTGGGGGTTAAGTTAAAGCTGGATCCATATCAATTTTGCATTTGAAACATACCAAGTTAGACAGCAAAAATCTAAAGTTTACGTTTCTTCAGAAAGGCGAAAGAAATCAACCCCATGAAATTTTGAAACATAAACGAGTAAAAAACTGTAAATTCACCATTTACCTGTAAAAATGGTTAGGAAAAAACTGATCCTGCGCTTCATACTAGAACAAGGAAAAGGAAGAGGGTGTAAGGCATCAAGAAATCTTGAAGTGAAATACATTTGTTTCATTTAAGGTTATTGATTTGAGATTTAAATTTCTGTGGATAAATCAAAGATCGAATACCTGGTTTCCCTCAAAGTGAATGAGAATGACGAACTACAGGCGGCGAGTCGCAACCAGCAATTGTCAGAATAACATACGAAACATCGAATACATGATGGTGATTTTGTTCATTAACCCTGTAGCTCGTGAAGTTGAACACCAATGCTGTCGTAATCGTTTTGGGTTTGTCTGGAATGCCCCGCATAGGGTTCGGGTCTCCGGGTCTAGGGGTCATTTCCGGTCAAGGGTCGTAAAAGAAAATGAATATAATTTTAAACAAGTAGGTAATGGTTTGTACCAACGTCCCAACTCGTAAATTGGGTGTAATGTTCTTTTTTAAATTGGTACAGTTTGTACTAACGTCACAACTCGTAAATTTGTAAAGTAGAAAAACTTATAGAAAAGCAATTCTCTACGGCCTCTTTACCATTCTGTATAAATAGGTTATTCTATTTGTACAAAATTCCATTTAAGCATCTTATTGCTTTAGATGAAACGCTTTTTCCTTTCACCGATAGGGATACAGATCGATATGCACCGATTGGAACTTCTACTTCTAGAACAGGTGGCTGGTATACTACCATAATGAAACTGTCTTCTAGAACCCGGTTGTAACTCAATAGAGTGAATAGGTTACCTTGTAAGGTATTGTGTTACACCTTAAATGTCTGGATTTAGCGTTACATAGTAAAAATAGGAAAAAGCACGATCAATGCAAAGTAAGCTTAAAGTTACAATGTTCGATACTTAAAAAAATAGTAATACAAAGTTTCAGATAATGGGGCATATCTTGTTGTCTCCATAGATCAGACAAAAGTTCAAATTCAAACTCGAAAGCAAACTAAGCTACAAGGGTCTCAACGACTTTTAGTGTCAATGGAACTCTTGAAAGATAGACAACAATGAAGATAAAGTGAATGCATATTCTAAAGGCGTTTTTTTAACAAGGAATAATAAGTGGCGACAAGAATAAAAGGAAATTGGAATTTGTAAGTCTAAAGATTAAGCTAAAGTAAAAACATAGTACTTTTAGGGGCTGTTCGGTTCGTTTTCTGTTAAGACCTATATTGATATAGTTGTCTGTATTGATATAGTTGTCTGTATATTAACAGATAAGTTGTTGTTTGGTTATTGTGATGAATAAACAGTCTGAATAAAAAAATGACTATTTTACCCTTGGTTTTACATAGAACATTATAGATCACATTTCTCAAAACAACAATATTAATAGATCAATTCATAAAACTATAAACAAATCCCTAAATGAAACCCCAAATTAGAAAACATACCCAAATCTTTTTTATTAATAACAAATAAAAAACAAGGGTAAAACATGAAGGAAACAGGATCCAAACCCTAAAACGAGAGATGCAACTCAAAGGAGGAAATGGAGATGGGTCGTCGGTGTGTGAGGCAGAGAGCAGGGAGGGACGGCCGGTGATGGTGAGGGCGACGACCGGCGATTATACCTCCAAATCCATCAATGGCGGAAGGCAACATTCAGCTACAGCGAGGGAGAAGACCTGGAAGGAGACCAGGGGGAAACACCCCAACGCACCATGGGGATAACGAAGGTTGTAGCGTCGAAAATAGGTGCAGGAGCAGGGCATCTGCGGCGGAGAAGGAGATGGTTGAGAAGACGCTGGAAGTAGGTTGTCGAAAGTAGGTGCAAGAGCTGGAAGAAAGGTGGAAAGGAAGACGCTGGGCATTTGGGGGGGGGGGTTTAGAAATGTGAAGGGGCAGATTTGGAATAAAGGTTTGAATAAGTAGCTGAGTCCATAGGACTCCATTTTTCTGGCTGACCGAATAAGCCATAAACGAACAACAATATATGGCTGACCGAATAAGTCATACATGTTTAACAGTCCATTAAGTCATTACCGAACAACCTCTTAGTTGAACAAAGAGATAATAATAATTAATAAGCAAGCATGTTTTTGCATGATTTAGAGCCGTTAACCAAACACTTATCAAGTAAGGGGAATGTTATATACACTTTTTTTATATTAAAATTAGATTAACTCATGTATTAAAAATATAAAAAAAAAAATCTTGATGCTGACAAATGTATGAAATTAGTAGGTAGAAATGTATTTACCATAATAATATTGATACCGACAATTTTTTAAATTTTGATTAAATGAATTTAAAATTTTGATTATGCATCGGCATCAAGAAATCCCAAACAAAATAAACCATCAAGAATTCAATTCATTGCTGGGAAACTTGACGTATGATGGTTTCGATCGCTCGAACGCTAACAACCACCAAAATCCCCACAAACCTAAGCATCATCCCTAAACTGCAATTTCCTCATTCTAATCGTCAACGATCTCAAGAAACTCTCAAGTTCCAGCAAACAAAAATCTTGGAATCACAACTAGTCTCTCTCCTCGATTCTTCCAACAATCTCAACCAAACCAAACAAATTCATGCCCATATCATCCGTAAAGGCCTTGATCAATGCTGCTACGTGATTACGAAGCTAGTTCGTGTCTTGAATGCTAAATTCGACGTCCCTATGGACTTATACCCCCGCCGTGCGTTTCAACAAGTGAAGCACCCAAACCCGTTTTTGTATACGGCTTTGATTCGGGGTTACGCTGTGCAAGGACCTTTTATGGAGTCTGTGATGTTGTATAATTTGATGAGACGACAAGGGATTGGTCCTGTTTCGTTTACTATTACAGCTTTGTTGAAAGCTTGTAGTGGTGCTGGTGGGGTCACTTTGGGAATGCAGATTCATGGACAGGTTATAAGTCTTGGTGGGTTTACTTCTGATTTGTATGTGGGCAATACTTTGATCGATATGTACGTGAGATGCCAGTTGTTGGATAGTGCTCGTCAAGTGTTTGATGAAATGCCTGAAAGAGATGTAATTTCATGGACATCGTTAATTGTTGCTTATGCGAGAAATGGGAACATGGAAGAAGCAGGCGAGTTGTTCGATAGATTGCCTGTGAAGGACATGGTAGCATGGACAGCAATGATCATGGGGTTTTCACAGAATGCCAAGCCTAAGGAAGCTCTGGAGCACTTCGATAGAATGCTAGAGGCCCGGGTTGAAACAGATGAGGTCACGCTGGCTAGTGTCATTTCAGCTTGTGCTCAATTCGGTGCAACCAAGTATGCCAAATGGGTTCGTGATGTTGCCGAGAGGGCTGGTTTTGGACCTTCAAATAACGTCGTCATTGGGTCTGCACTAATTGACATGTACTCAAAATGTGGAAGCATTGAGGAAGCATTCGATGTGTTCAATACAATGACCGAAAAGAACGTTTACTCTTACAGTTCAATGATTCTTGGATTCGCAATGCACGGGTGTGCACAAGAAGCAATCAACTTATTTGAAAAGATGGTGAAAACGGATGTAAAACCTAATAAAGTAACATTCTTGGGAGTTCTTACTGCTTGTAGCCATGCCGGTTTAGTACACCAAGGTCGAACCTTTTTCGCAGCCATGGAAAAAGACTACGGTGTAACCCGAACCCAAGACCACTACACATGTATGGTGGATCTTCTTGGAAGGGACGGACTCATTTCCGACGCCTACAATCTCATCAAAACCATGCCCATTTCACCTCACGCTGGTGTCTGGGGCGCCTTGCTTGGTGCTTGCCGTATCCATGGAAATGCCGACATAGCCGAGACAGCCGCAACCCATTTATTCGAACTGGAACCGAATGCCGTAGGAAACTATATACTTCTCTCAAACACCTACGCTTCTGCACGAAGATGGAACGATGTTTCAAGAATTCGAGCATTGTTTAGATCAAAGGGTCTGAAGAAGAACCCTGCAAGCAGTTGGATAGAAGGGGCAAAAGGGGCGATTCACGAGTTTCTTGCAGGCGATATGAGTCATCCACAGACGTCCGAGATCAAGAAGGAGTTGGAGGATCTTTTGTGTAGATTAAGGTTAGATGGGTATATGCCTATTTTGAGTTGTGTACCATATGATGTGGGTGATGATGAGAAGATGAAGATATTATGGGGGCATAGTGAAAAGCTTGCATTGGGTTATGGATTGTTGGGTGATTGCAGGAGGATTAGGATCGTGAAGAATGTAAGAATATGTGAAGATTGTCATGTGGTTATGTGTGGGGCTTCCAAGATTAGTGGTAGGGAGATTGTTGTTAGGGATAATTCCAGATTTCATCATTTTCGTAATGGTGTATGTACCTGTAACAATTTTTGGTGAAGATAGGAATTAAATTAACATATGAATATATGTTTTATATTTATCATGGGTGTTTATTGGACGATGTTATTTACAGTTATCCTGTAAAGTGTACTGCATATTTGAACTCAAACTGTAAAGTACTACACTGAAAAATTTGGTACGTGGACGTGTTTTGGTATGATTCAAAACCCAACCCAAATAGCATGATGGGGTATAAGAAAACAAAAAAGGTGTATCACGAAAATTCTAAATTATATAATTTGATACAGTATTATTGTACGATGCAGTTTGCCGGTAAATAAGCATCATTTGTGTTTATCTAACATGGTGATGTTGTTAAGTTTCTTTAAGGGTATCCTAAATGATGTCAATACTAATCCAGGTAAATCATGATCGTAAAACATTAGTCTTGAGAAACTCAATATACAATTGTTGTTGACGTCTAAAATAAAACCCGGACAAATGAAATATCTCACCACATCCCTACGTCTTAACCATTACATTTGGATTTTGCTCGAAGTGACTCATTTGAATGTATTTCTTGTGTACATGCAAGTGCTTGATGGAATTGGATAAAAGCTTGTTCCAATTATTGTCGGCTTGCTATTGAATCTAATGACATATTGCACATGTTTATAATCTTTGCACGCATTTTCTGTCTTTTGTGAGATTTGAACTTTTGATATTTCGAGGACTGGACTCTGGTGATAGCTCAGATGCTACTAAGGGGCTGTTTGGTAGTTACTGAATGGTTTGGTGCAGAATGATTAGGTGGTTTAGAATAATTAAGAAACTCTCATGATATAGTGTAAAATGAAATATAATTGTTTACAATGAAATTAGGGCGCTGAATGATTAAGGGAGACCCAAGAAGCAAAATCCGTTTAGATAATTTTAGAACCATTAAGAGACTGGTTTTTTTTTTTACTTAATAAGATTCACCTTTTAATGATTCAGAGAGTCTCTCAATGAAACTATTAAGAGGTAAACAAACTCCTCCTAAACCAACAACACACTACTAGAAAAACAAGTGTTATCCACGGAATTTCTGATGAATTTGCGGCGAATGGAAAAAGTAAACCTTTCTCTGATTTTCGTCATAAACCTGCCATTGTGTTTTCGAAAAAAATATTAATTATGTTCATTGGCGAATTTTGTGGCGAAATTTAGTTGATTTGTTAATTAAATTACACAAAAGTCCGTTCTTTTATATTCTTTTTATTTCAAGGAACTTAAAAAATAACTAGAAACGTCTCTATTGATATAATATGGTTTTGTATGGTTTGAGAAAATTATAATGTTTTTATTTTTGAAAAAAACATATCGATACTAGTATCAAATTAACTATTTAAAAGTTTTTTTTTATGTAATTTCTCTAATTCAAAATTTTGATAAATTAATTTAGGTTATATAACAAAATAATTTATTCTTATTTTATTCCAGATAAATACATGTTTTCATAAAACCAAATCCAATTTCATGACGTATTATCCTTTTGACAAGTCGAAAAAAAGAAATATAAGATAGAAAAGTTGCAATAAAATTAAAATAGAAGATATAGAACGTATATATCACGATGCACTTCATTACAAATCACGCCCCAAAATACAAAACCATATGCCAAGCCCCTGCCTTGCCCTATCAAACACACCCAGGCACAAAGCAGATTATTATATATATATATATATATATATATATTCACTCAACCAAACAAACAGGACGTACAGGTGAAATAAAATGATCACTGGTGACCCCCTGGCAACTTCTCCTTTATCTTTTCCATCAGTCCCTTCTTCTCATGCCCTTCCTCCCCTGCTTCATATCCACCACCACCACCACCACCCACGGCGGTGGCTGAAGTCTTCTGCTCATCACCACAATGATCACCACCAGGTAACTTCTGCTTTATCTTCTCCACCACACCTTTCTTCTTCCTTCTTCCTCCCTCTCCATCATCCTCAGACTGCATGCACAATTAACACACAACATCAATTTAATTATAGTTGATTTTTTTTTATCTCTGTTTCTTAGAAATTAATTTTATATATGAATATGAAAGATAGTTTATTAGTTTAACTTACGGAGCTGGAACTGCCACTCCCAGAACGATGGAGGATTCCACCATCATGTTTCCCAGCTTGTTCATGGCCATGCGTTTGAATGGTGGTTCCGATCTCATGGCCTACGGTGGTGGACTGAAGTGGGTTGTGAGCATACTCGTTGGTATTGTGGTGACCTTCTTTTACGTATTGCTCATCTCCTGATCCGTATTGTGCCATTTTTTCTGGTATAAAAGATTGATGCAGAGTATGTAAAATGTAGAATTGATGATGAGATATGAGATGGGTTTAAAGATCAATATATATATATATAGAGAGAGAGAGAGAGAAAGAGAGTGGAGATGATGGGATTGATTAAAGATATATGGTATGTGGCGGATTGAAGATGCATGGCAACAGCACAACCGTACACGTTGGAGATCGAATCCTCACGTGCCACGTACGTTAGGGTTTGGAAGGTTCCAAAGAAACCTACGAAAGGGTGATTGACATGTGTAAAGCAATGTCGGCCGAGATCGATCATGGAGTGAGTGAGTTTTTTCGATAAGGTTTTGGAATTATCTGTCATTTTATTTCATATGATAACGACGTTAGTTGTCTATCGCTGGTATTGCAATAGGATGTAAAATTAAAGTTCAATTTTTATTTTATATTATTCTATATGATAAGAAAAAAGAAGAAGCAAATATTTAAAAAAATACATTTGATAACCACCTGTTTTGAGTGTAATATGACGTGAGTGTAATCTGAAGTTATTGTATTTGAATATTTGTTTTTATGTATTTTTGACATATGAAGCCAAACTTAAACTAATCAAACACCTCTGTGACACTTTAATTTGACATTTAAAGTCAAACTCAATTTAATCAAACACCTTGTAATTTATCTTCTAAATTTTTATGATTTTTTTTAAAGTGTAAATTAAAGTTGATTTTACATTTTGTTGTTTTATGAAGATGAAAGGTTCAAATCTAAGGAAGAATAAAAATCTTCTTGTGACCATGGAGATTCAAATGCGATGACTTCGGGCTATTTGCAAAACAGGTGGTCACCCTGGGATTAGTCAGCTCACGTAACGAGTTGAATATCAAGTTAATAAAAAAAATGGTGGTTTGTGAAGTGGTGGATGCGTCCTTGAAGATGCTTCATGTCCCAAATTTATTAATAGATTGGTATGCTGATTGGTTTTGTACGTAGAGGGTTTCAACCCTTTTGTAGATTGCTAGATTTAGGTTCATGTCATTATTGAAGATTGAAGAACACAAACATTACATAATTTTGTTCAACACTCGATTTAGAATTATTGTTTTTCATCTAGTTTTTGACATGTGATTTTTTATTTTTATTTTCAAAGAATTTATTGGTTTCTAAGTTTTATTACTGATTTATTGGTAAAGTTTACTGTGGAAGTCTTCCAGCTGTTTTGAAACTAGAAATGGAGATCACAGGAAAAACAGACTTGGAAAACGAAGTTGAACTTGGTGTCCGGTGGTTCAGAATTTGTCCCAAAAAACATACCTAGGGAGAGGGAGGCATAGCGAATGGAGGAGGGGACCGGAGGATGATGTGTGACGAGAAGATGCGGCCAGATAGGAGGAAGCCGGCGTGGCAGATGCTGTGTCGAAAAACAGAGGTCCCGGATGGAGGGGGTGGTCACTGACGACCGGGGAAGGGAAGGGACTGATAGACAGGGATGATGGATACGTTTACCTCTATATATATCATTAAATACTAGAAGAATACTTGCACAATGCAGCGAGATACATCTTGATTTTAATGTTTCATTTTATATTTTGAGTCTATCAATGTTATAATGCGATTTTATGTGGTTTTGAAAAAAAATAAAATATTTTTATTTGTGAATGAAATATAAATTTGAAGATATCATAAAATTTTGATAAAAATAAGCGATATTAGTATCAAATTAACTATTTAAAAGTTTTTTTTATGTAATTTCTTTAATTTAATTTTTTATTATAATTTATTTGAATTTTAAAAACAAACTAATTTATTTTTGGTTTAATAAAATAATTTTTTAAGATAATAATTAAATATTCTGTTAGAACTCAATGATTATGTTAATTATATTTTATATTTTTTATATTTAAATGATGTTTATCATGTATTTGATTATGTTTATCTGCAGTTAGTTATACGAATTCAAACATAAAGATTTAATAAGTTGTACTTACGTACAATCAATTTGTAATCTTGAATTTTAAGTAATATGCATCAATAAACAGTACTTTATGCATAAAAAAATGTTTTTAAGAGTTTTTGTCAAATGATTTATAATATAGTATATAGAAAATAAGATAATTTAAAAATAAAATAAAGTTATAAAAAGACGATATTATTCCTGACTTAATTGAGCATCGGTTGGTGAAATTAGTACAACGGACCCAATCGAAACAAAATAGAAATCACAATAACATAAAATGTAATTATTTCGTTTGAAGGACCTAATAAGAAAATCTCAATAACGAAGCAAAATTTTTGTTGTCTACTCTTTTTTAAATTAAATATTTTTAGCTAATATATATACACAAGTTGATAAAGCTATAATTGTAAAACATTTTCTTTAATATTTTTAACCATGGTTTTGGATTTTACTCATATTTTTTTATTGACTTGGATATCTAACACGTTATACGAGTCCACTAATCTCATGATAATTATCTGTTTTACAGATAGTCTGGAGTCATCTCATTTAAACCTTCATGACCACAAAGAAATTTTCATTACTCCTTAGATTTGAACCTACAAAATACCGATACTTTTACTCTTATTTTTTTCACACCATACAATAGAAAAAGAAAAGGGAAAAGAGACAAACGGCAATAGAACGTATAAATAGATAACATTACAATAAAGCTGTACGTATCCCAACCCCTGCCTTGCCATATCACACACACCCCAGGCACAAAGCAGCTTATTGTGTATATATACATATAGCAACATCATCTGTGTATGCATATATATATATATATATATATATATATATATATATATAGCATCTCATGACTCAACCAAACAGACGGGTGATTACTGGTGACCCCCTGGCAACTTCTCCTTTATCTTTTCCATCAGTCCCTTCTTCTCATGCCCTTCCTCCCCTGCTTCATATCCATATCCACCAGCGACGGTGGTGGCTGATGTCTTCTGCTCATCGCCACCATGATCACCACCAGGTAACTTTTCCTTCATCTTCTCCACCACACCTTTCTTCTTCCTTCTTCCTCCCTCCCCATCATCCTCAGACTGCATCCACAACATCAATTAATTTACACTTTTTTTTTTTATCTCTATTTCTTAGAAATAAATTATATATATGAATATGAAAGATAGTTTATTAGTTTAACTTACGGAGCTGGAACTGCCACTCCCAGAACGATGGAGGATTCCACCATCATGTTTCCCAGCTTGTTCATGGCCGTGCGTTTGAATGGTGGTTCCGATCTCATGGCCTA
>NC_037528.1:16555116-16578235 GCF_001531365.2 Cynara cardunculus var. scolymus | reverse complement strand
AATATAAAAAATCTAAAATATAATTAGGATAATCATTGAATTCTAACAGAATACTTAATTTTTATCTTTATAAAATCTATAATATTAAACCAAAAATAAATTATTTCGGTATTAAATTTAAATTAAATTATAATAAAAAATAAATTAAAGAAATTACATAAACGATGAGAACTTTTAAAGAGTTGATTTGATATTAACATTGATATATATTTTTTCAAATTTTTATGATATCTTCAAATTTATATTTTATTCAAAAATAAAATCATTATTGTTTTCTTAAAAACACATAAAATCGTATTATAACATCGACATAAACAAATAATAGAATAGAACATTAAAATCGAGATGTATCTTGCTGCATTGCGCGAGTACTCTTCTAGTTCCTTCATAAATCAGATTTATCAAAAGTCTTAAAAACAATTTTTAATGCACAAAGTACTATACATTTATGCATAAAGTCTTAAAAACAACTTATAATGCATTAAGTACCACTACTTTATGCATTCAGTCTTATTCTTTTATTACAATTAAAATAACATATAATACAAGTTACCAATGCATATTATTATATTTTATTTTCATGTTCCCAAGATGCTTTTGACACCTTTCACTCATTCACCCTCTCATACCTTTATGTCTTCTCTCCATTCCCTGAGGTGAGATTCAAACTGATATTCACCATGAGTTATTAAAAATTTTCTCATTCAATTGCTCTAGAACTCTCGGGCTCGCTCTCGATCTCTTGATTCTTTGGTCTTAGTGTAAATCGAACACATTTGTGGAGTCGTTTAAATATGTTGGATTTTAAATATATTGGATTTTAAACTGTCATACAAATTTTTTCGCCGATAGACTGTAATTGGAACCATAACTCTTATTTATTCAAATTGTATTAATATGTAAAGATCAAATGTAACTTATATTATCGTTAAATCTTCTCTAAATAAAACCAGTGAAACTTCAAAATCGTTAAAATTCACGGCTCCCGTTATATTGCACGGGTACACAACTAATAATGTCTAATGTAAAATAGAGATATAACTTGTTTTTATATATTTTATTATAAAATAACAAAATATTAAAGAATCAAAAACTTAAATTAATGCATTTGGTTTAGATGTATTAAAGTTTATTGCCTCTTATATATTCATAGGTTTTTCCATAAAGTGGTGACGAAACGTATAACTTATATAAATATTTTCATTTTTCAAGTCAATTCAATCCATTCGTTTGTAAAGCCATTTACTCAATCATAAATATTTCTGGAACACCTTTAACATAGGGACAAATAGTCAATTTTAAAAGAAATTATTGTCAACATCTTTCGGATATTAATCTATCTGATTCAAAAGGGAAGAACTTGTGTCAGCATCTCAATTTCAATTCAAACATGATTATGTATAACATGTTTTTATTCAAAAGGGTAAGTTAATCATTTTTATAACTATTTATAATTTCTGTTTATAAATAAGGGAATTCAAATTCATTATAAGTCATATAAACCAAACATACCAAAAAGTCTAAATCCAAACCAAATGCAAATCACTCTAAAATCATTTCAGCAAATGAGACGCGCCCTTAATTCATTGGATTGTATTCAAGCCTCGTAGTCTATGAAACTTATGTACGAGAAAAACGAACTCATTTTTGTATTTTTGATATTTAATACCAACTAGTCGTGTGTGTGTGTGTGTGTTTATAGAGAGAGAGTCTCGTTCAGAGGAAAATCGCAAGGAAAAAAAATTGAAGACTGCCCTGATAATCGTTCATCTGGACGACATAGTCAATCTGAGGTTTCAGATGCCCATACAAAAAAAAATGCCCATAATATATTTATATAAAAACCAAAATAAACTACAAGAGGGAGTTTGGAACCTAGTCAAGTTAAGCGACTCATCCCAACACCAATTTTTATTTATATATGACAAAAAAAATGATATACAATGGCGGAGGACATAAACCAAAACCCCGTATAACAAAACATATAATACATCACCTAAAACAATGACTTGACAAGAATTACACAAATTAATTAATAAGATCAAAATGTTATGAACAAAGAAAAACTCCATTTTCAATTAAGCTTCTAAGATTATATCCATCAATAATGGTTACCAAACTATATTTAAATGTTTACAGTCTTTCAAATTAAAAAAGATTGAATTAATCGTCTTAATAATCATATTTAAACGTTTAAAATATTTTAAATTCAAAAAGATTGAATTAATCGTCTTAATGATCGTATTTAACTTCAGATTATTTCTAAAATATAAATCTATACAATATACAAAGAATTGTTAACAATTAACTCAACGTTACTCGTATTGTTGTTTTGTAAATAAGGCGATCCACATAGAACCTTAACCTCTTACGATTGTCAGTGAGATAACAATCTCCTCTTGAGGGAATGCAATAATGCAAAAATATCATACATTTCGTCACCTATGAAATTATAATGTCAATTTAAGAGAGCATGTAGAAAGTGCATAATGTTGGGATAACCTTTTGAGGGGAATTCGCATATAGAATGAATTGAAATAGATAAAAAAAAATAGGGAAAATTGTATTAAAATGTAACTAACTTTCATCTGATTCATATTTTGGGGAATCAATTTGCAAAATAATTATAGAAAAATAACTAAAATTCGTTTTTTTTCAAAAATTAATGCAATAAAATCTATTTTTTATTTCAAATCTCGTTTTTTTTTAATTTAGATATCAAATTGAAGATCTAAAAAAAAATCCAAATTACCACAATAAATATTGTTTTTTACTAATGCAAAAAAAATCAATTTAATAGAAAAAAAGTAATAGATGCAATAAAAAATAAATATCACATTCAAGATTTTTATATATAACCAATCCGTATCAATATTAAAGTTTAAATCAAATTTGGCAAGAGACCTTTAAATTACATGTTCACCATATCAACCAGACCCTTAAATAAACAAAAAGTTTGATAGAGACCTCTAAATAACGATTTTGAAAGTTGGTTCCCCAAAATAAGGATCAAGTGAAAATTGGTTCCATTTTGATGCAATTTTCCCTAAAAAATACACATCAAACCAATTTATAATTTCGAAGAGTATATATGTCGATTGAGGGAGGATGAAAACCAATCTCCTTTGAATCACCCTCTTTTCTACTATGACACATAAGTGATCAAGCTAGCCGTTAAAGAACTTAACCATAAAGGGGGTCAGGAAAAGCGGTCTAGCATGAAAAGGAAAGATTGTCAAGTTAGCCAAGGTGATTGCCTACTACCAAATAACCAACCTGATTACAAATCTTTGAAATTAAAGAGGCGGACAAGCAGTAGGCAAGTCATCCTTGGCTATCCAACAACGTTTTTTCTCTCCATGCAAGACCCTTTCTTCCAATCCTATTTGCTACTGCAAATTCTTCTATTATAGTGATATGGGTTTTTGCAACTCTTCCCTATTTATAGACAAGATGAACACAAAAGAGATCAAATCGGGCATTTTCTATGTTCAAATGGCCAATCTCATCCAAATCTCGTTTCTCTTTAGCTATTTGGATTAGCATAAAACCCATGCCACACAATTCTCTTGTGAACCTTATCATGCAAAAAGAATATATTTTCATCATTGCCACCTACGTTTGTCGAAACGAGTCCAGTTAATATTTTCAAGACACGTATGACTTTCAATATGGTAATTTGTTTGAACCCGACATTAATTTTGGGTAGATTAATAGGAAAGAACGGTCGATATACGAGTGGCAAAAACTTCATTGCTTACAATAATGTCATAAAAACAAAAAGATCAAATTGGATCATTAAGTCATATACGAGGTCACTTTCATTAGGTAATTAAAAAAACACGTGTTTCTAGGGATAAAATGGCCCAGCTTTGATTAAATTGCACCGTCTAATTTGTATCCCTGTATATTGTAATTTTCTTTTCCTCTATTTGCTCAAGGAAACTAAAGAAATCGAAATCGAAATCGCTTATGTTTTCTTTTATTCTGGATTAGCCACTTTCATGTATATACTGAAGAAATAAGCCATTATCTCCAAAATATCAGCCAACAATGACTTTTTCAATTTTTCAGGTCCGATCTTTTTAAATATTAATTGATATGGCTTCTATATTTAAGAAGCTATGGAAATATTAAAAAAAAGTACACACCACAAACAACTTTATTAAATACTATGTTAAAAGCATAAAAAGGAATTAAAAAGTGTAGAATGTGGCTGCTGGGATTCGAGCCCAGGTCTCCACGGCCACAACGTGGAATTCTTACCACTAAACTACAGCCACTTTGATGTTCACATTTTATCTAACAATCTTATTAACAAATTCTGATTCGAATATATGAAGGATTAAATTGGTCTAAAATAAGTTGTTAACATGGTCTATAACTTTTATGTCGTATGTAAAAGTTATTTAAATATTATATAGAATATAAAATTAGTTTTATATCATGTTTTTTTCTAACTTTTATGTAAAATATTTTTTAATTAGATTGTTTTCGTTGAAACGCTTTTATTATTATAAATCATAGGGTACATTGCAATTTTGGTCCATATGGTTTATTGTTTTTCTTGTCTTGGGTCCATTAAAGTTTAACCTTCGAAAATCCTCGTGGTATGAGAAAGTGCTTGGTTTGAGTCCTTAAAGCTAACAAAGGTCTGAAAAATACATTAAATCTCGTTAAGTCAGGGGTATTGTAGTTATTTTACTGTTTTTTTAATATCTTTTTTATTAACCTGGATATTCAACACACTATACGAGCTGACTAATCCCGGAGCGACCACCCGCTTCGCAGGTAGCCCAGAGTTTTCGCATTTGAACCTCCGTGGTCATAAGAAGATTTTTATTCCTTCTTGTATTCGAACTTGAGACCTGTAGGTATTTTTGACCTTTGGAGTTTTAACTCAAACCAATCGGGACACCACCCTTGTAGTTAAATTTTTTTTTTTATCTTATTTGCGTGAGATACATGAGACCACATTTTTACACTTCGAACTTCACAGCAGAACACTGTGAATGTATTCACAGTGTTTTGTTGTGAAGATTCAAATTTTTTTTACCTTCACAACGTTTTGTTGTAAAGTTTTAAGTGATAAAAATGGGGTCTCACAACTCTCACGAAAACATGTTGGTCTCACGTGAACTCAACCTTATATATATATATATATGTGTGTGTGTGTGTGTGTGTGTGTGTGTGTGTATTAAGTAGTTTTTCCATCTTCTTGTTATGAATTGACTTGGAAACCGCCGTTTGAGAGAGATTTGACGTAGGGACGATTTTTGGGAGCAAGAGAGAAGATTTGAAGCGATTTTTACCATCTCCATTTCGTTTAAGTCGATAACTCGTTTTTATTTCCAACAATAGTCAAACTTTAGATTGTTAATGTATTTCATTTGTGATTCCTTTGTAAAATGTTGTGAACAAGTTTATTTGTTTGATTTCTATACGAATGTCATTTTCATTTGAGTTATCAATTAATAAGATCAATTAACGTTGAATACACCTGTGAATTTGAGAGCTTGTTCAAATTCCCATTTGGGGTTAAGATTAGCTTAAAGAATTTGTTTTAATCAATGTATATCTAAGGAAAAATCGAGGTTGTTAAATCTTGTTGACAACTATAACCAGTTTGGGCTTGTTTTACCATTTTTGCATCATAGGAATCAATGATAGTGTTTGCATCACAATTGAATGTGAGATATTGTTGGTTTTTTTTAATTATATTTATTTTATTCACATAATCAGTGTTAGTAAATATCTTAATCCACCCCCCTTTACTTAAAGTTTAGAAGCTGAATAATAGCCACGACCAATTCATGTGGGTTCGACCTGATTTACCACTATTACAATTAAGATTCAGATGAGAAGCGCAAAAAAAAAATCTCCATCTTTAAATGCATATTAAAATGAGAAGATGCAACTGATATATAATCGTGTTCAAGTGGCCAGCTTCATCCAATCCCATTTGTCTTCCTAGCAATACATCACAAAATGGTGTTTATTAGATTGATTATTTATCACTTATTAAATAAAAAATCACTAAAAACAATGGATTAACGATGAATTATCAAGGAAAATCAACTAGGAATCAACTATAAAAAGAATTAGCTACGGATTAATTAGTGAACGTATTAGTTACCTGTTAACTAGGAAACATATTAGATACTGATTAACTAGGAAACATATTAGCTATGGATTTGCTAGGGACCAGATTAACTACGGATTAGTTAGGGAATATATCAGTTACGGATCAACTTGAGGTTATATGAGCTACGAATTAACTAGAAATTAATGTGAGAATTGGTTTAACAGTCCGTCGCTAAATTTGATTTTTTATTTAAGAGTAAACTTCAATTTTCGTTCATGTGGTTCGCATTTCATTTCGCTTTTTTGTCTTCCATCCTAACAGATATAAAAAAACTCTATTAAATTAGGCATAATACAGTCTTTTTACCTTTTTTTAATATTTAATTGTATTATATTTACTTGTATTATATATTATTATACACTTTAGTGAAAATAACCTAACCTAACACACAAACCCCAGGACCCACCCTCAAGTCCATCTTCTTTTCCTCAACAACCTGCACCATTTTCTTTTCTTCCTCAAGTTACATTTGACTTCCGACCCAATCTAATGCATGGAGGTCAAAATATAATAAGACAAAACAGTTACTTATTGTTTGATAAAATAGAATTGGACATGATAGAATTAATAAAATGACCAATTTAATCATGTTGAGTTATTTATATATTTTGATTAATTATATAATTGATTGAATTATAATAAAATAAGTATTTTAGATAAAAAAAATATAGCATTAGAATATTATCGTTAAAAAGATTATAATGACAACGAAATATGTAGCTTCCAATTTTTTATTTTACATCTTTTCAATATTTTTTTTTAATATTTAATAAATTACATAAATTAATTAAAATATAGAATTTGTATACAAATAATATTTTAAGGATAGTAAAATGAAATTTTAAAAAACATTAAATACAATAAATAAAAATTAAAAAATGAATAGAATACGGTGTATTTGATGTTTTAGAAGAGAATTAAGTTTTATTTTGAGATTATATTGATAAAACATAAGTTTGTTCCATCTTCTTCCAACTTGTTCCATGGGGACGGGATGGGGGTAAAACACGTTTGTTCTACTTTACTCTATATAAAAGTCCTATCAGTAATACAATAATCTTTATTCTGTTCTATCATATTAAATATACCAAGTACACCCTATATAAAAAAATTGATACTGACTGGTAATGTCTCCATATGGTTTACATGTAATTGAGAAAATGATAAGCGGATAACATTATTTTGAGGTTGACGTATGCTGAACTGTTGGTTATTATTATTATTTTTAGAATATAATAATTACATACAGTAAATAGATTAAATAAACTCACATACTGTTCTCATCTTTGGTGAGGTTTGAACATTTGACATCCTCGAAGGCCAAAGACTCACATACTACTAGGTCAAATGCCCTTTAGTTTTTTGGTTATTTTCTTGGTGGTCATTATATAAAAAAAAAACTCTAGTCAAACAAGTTTATGGGATCCGAATTTTACGTTATAAACATTTATAGGTCGTTTACCAAACGTTTATTCGGGTAACATTTACCAATTCACGTTATCTTATCGGATGTATATGGCAAGGACCACTAATTTTACCTGGTAAGAACGAAGGCAAGGACCGAGAGTCTTACCGTGGTAAGCAATGGCGACGGCTTTACCACAGTTAACACTTACCAAGTAAATTGTTGCATACAATACCGTTTTGATGGACTAAAAAACTTACCCGACGACTTATCGTTTTGCCGGTAAGCACTTATCAAGGTAAGCTTTTGATAAGTAGCTTTTTAATTTAAATAAAGATCTATTCAACACAATATATTATAGGATAATTTAATTAAACTCGCATATTATATACTAAGAGTCATTTATCAAATGATTACCAGGTAAGTGTTTATTCGCAAGAGTTACCTCCTCATTTTCCACGTGGGGTAACATTTTCGAGATTAAAATGAATTGTTTTAAAGCGGCTTCTATCCGATAAGCGCCAACCGAGTAAGAGTCTTCTCCCCAGTGTAAGTACTTCAGTCGTTGTCATTCCTCTTACGGGGTAAAAATTCTCGGTTTTTGCTATGCTCACGTAGTAAGGTAAATGATCTGATAGTGCTTATGTGGTAACCGTTTGGTAAATGGACCGTTTATCAAATACTTACCTTATAAACGCTTACTGACAAGAGTCACCGCCTTTATTTGCCATGTTGATAACATTTTCGGCCATAAAAATAAATTTTTTGTAATCGTCTCTTACTCGGTAACCGCGAACCAGGTTAGAGTTTTCTCCCCTAATTACCAGATAAGAACGTCGGTTGTTATCATGTCTTTTATCAGATAAGATTTTCGATCTTACCCTCATCACCTAGTAATATAAATCACACGATGAAAGTTTAATGAACCCCTAAATAAACCGTCATTATAAATTCATTTTTACCAATGTAAAAATCAAATCTTTCTCAATATTTGTTTAATCAAAATTATAACGTCATACGTTAAAAAGTATCATACCTCAGCTGATCCAGGTGTCGGCTCATCATACGTTAGAAGTAACAATGGAAGCTTCATCAGCCGCTCTAAAGTCCAAAGTGTCGGCTCATTAGATTTTTTCCTTAAAAAATAAATCTTCTTATATTTCTAAAAATTTGAAGTTCAACCATTTATAAAATCTTAATATAATTTGTTTCAGACATTTTATAGGTTACGGAGTGAGATGAAAAAAATGCCCTTGTTATGTGAAAAAAAAAATCTTCAATATATTATTTTTATTATTAGAAAAATAAGATTAAAAATAAAAAAAAATATTAATAATACATTATAAAAACGTTTTTCTAAGTATACTTAAACACAAAATCAATCGATAACTATTACTAAATAAACATTATATTCCTTATCATTTTTACATAGCATTATCAATCCGTTCTACAATCAAAAACATCTTATGATATATCTTTAAAGTATAACTGATATCATTTTGGACTATTTAAAGTGACACTCTATGTAAATCAAAATAAATCAGTTGATTTCACCATCTTACATCGTGTTATGTCTTTTATTAACTTTTTATATTTTTAGGCTTAAGGAAACTTTTTCAGAACCATCAATCTTAGAATAAAAAGTCAATGTTGGTTATAACTTGAGAGTTTATTCTTATTAAAATAAAAGGTAGGATTTTCTTAGTTAATAACAAAAAATCTAATATATTCTAATACAAGAATAGAAATCATACGTATGAAATAATCAAAAGAGTTATTGAGAAATGAATGATGAAGAAATATCAAGATTTTATAGGCAAGTAGTATAAAATAAAAAATAAGTAGAGAGACAATAAACAATACTATAAAAATGAATGATCAATTAACTTTTTAGTTTTTACATATTTTATTTTTCAGTATAATTAATTAATACATGTTTGGACCCTTAATATAATACGAAATTCGTTTTTGGTCCTATTAGATATTATAAAATTGTTTATTTTATTTACTATTTTTTTCTACTACTACAATAATACTATATTCTAAAATATTTGGACCCCTATTTCTTGTGGGTCCTGGGCATACGTCCGGCCCACCCTCTCCCAAAAACGACCCTAAAGACTACACATGAATTGAGTTGGTAAAAGATATTTAAACAATTCAATTTAGTTAATAGGGTTTGAAAATTTTTTAATCCATTAAAAGATATTAAAAAAAATAACTGGTAAAAGATATTTAAACAATTCAATCTAATTATTAGGGTTTGAAATTTTTTAACCCATTAAGAAAAAACAACTCAACCGTACACAACTTATGCGAGTTGGGTTGGTACAGGTTGTGATATAGTAGCAACATTACAACATGTTTAAACAATGATTAGTTACTACTCTCAATTAAATGGCATTTTATGATATAGGAAGAACGAGAAGAATGTTGAAATAGAAATCAAAGTAACAGGAAAAAATGTGACACAATCATGAAAAGAACCAGTAGTTTGTCACGATCATATGTATATAAAAAGCAATGCTAAAGTGTCTAGCTGAAAATGCATATACCATATAATAAAGGTATATGGTTCATCGGGTTGGGTTCAAATCATCATAACCCAGTTCCAATTCAATATCTATATTTAGAAAATTTTATATTCGATTAGATACCAAGTAGTTTCGCGTTAAGTTATATCGAGTTGGATAGACTAGATCGACAGTTTCGTCAGGTTTTCATGCACCAACACACCCTAGATCCAAGGTTGAGAATCATCATGTGGGATGAACGATTTCCTTTTGCACTCAATAAGATCGGGTGCATTATGTCATGTTGTGTTTTTCAATTCTTTTACCATTTTAAGAAAGACATTGCAAATATTTAATATCTCATTTAACTGAACTCTCTTTCAGATAGATTTGTGTCGTCGATTACCAATCTGAATAAGTGTGTATGCCAAAAATTGCACAAAAACGATCAAATGTTGGATTGCGGGCCTTATCAACTCTAGATTGAATTTTCGAAATAAATAAAACAAATACCGAAGAAAATGTAAATATGACAGTTGAATTTGGTGGCGTGAGAACCCCATCGAGGGTAAAAAATGTGGACATTGGTGATGTCGTCAATGCATTATGGATGTTAATTAGGGATGGCAATTGTTAATAATAACAATTACCATTACAAGACATTGATAATGAATTTAAGTATAAGTAATCGTGCGTAATGAATGTAAATTCCAGTATCCCATGAATTCTTCCGAGAGCAAATGAGAGTAGAATCTGATTCGGGGCCTCTTTGAATGTATTGATCTCCCGATTTATAGTTGAGCATTTATAATTGTCGATTATTGATCATAATGATTGTTACGGGCGTGTCTTGATGATACAAATTGGTCGCCAGTTACATTTGTTGTGTTGATAAAACAAATTTTTGGTCATAACTTCAGTTATATGTGGGACCTGCAACAAGTGAGAAATATACTTGTTGAGGTTAATTAAAACTATCATTTGTTGCTGTTATCCAATAAACACAATTGTCATGGTTAATTGTAAGTCGAGAATATCATGGTCATGATGATATATTAGTCGAGGATATCATAGTGGAGCATATCCTAGTCGTGTTTATACCCGGATATTTGTAGGAGTTACAATCATAACAATAATGATATCGAGAGTTACATCCATGTAATAACGATACCAAAAGTTACATCCATAATAATTATGATATCGGGAATTACATCCATGATAATTAAAAATATTTGTGAATATTGACTGTCATCAATTAAATATTGGGTAATCGCTCCATTAATGAGGATTTTAAATAAAACAATCACCTTCTTGAGTTGTTTTCATTAACATTACCAAGAGTCAAGTTTTAGAATAAAGACGAGATACAGGCGACACGTAACATGCAATTATGAGATGTTAAGGCGCCATCTCAAATGATTGTTGACACAAGATGTCTTTAGATAACCAATTTGTCTGGTTATTAATATGATTGTCGTACATACTATTCTCGTCAGACGGAGATATGACTATCGTGGATATTATTCTCGTCGGTCAGGGATACGACTATCATGGATATTATCTTTGTCGGTTGAGGATACGAAATTTTTATCCAAACAATCAAATTAATAAGGTTCATACAACTTTTTGTTTAGTTTTATATAACAGAGCTATAATATTAAATCTAAAAGAATTAGGGATTGTTTGTTTGTCTTTTAATATTTTCATCTAGAGACAAAATTTGAATCATTGAAAGATGAATCTTGGTTGGTAAAAAAAAATTGTTTCTTAATTGTTCTAAAAATCTCTGAATTATTTTGTATTGTGTCTCTCTCTCAACCATTCAACGCTATAATTTCATTGTAAACAATTACCAAATAATTATACGTCATTTTACACTATATCATGAAAATCTCTTAATGATTCAGCAACTGCAAATAGCATCTAGTCTTTATTTTCGTACTTATGATTCGAATTCGAAGTGGTTGTGCAAATTTTTTTTTTTTTAATAAATTATTAATACCCAAATTTCTTAATCAATTAATAAGTTGCCATTGTCTTGCTGCTTTTCTTTGTTTTGTTTGGAGTCCAACTCTTCTTTCTCTTTTGCGACCAATTGTTCTTCTTCCATTGCCCTTGCTTTTGCCTCTTCGTTCTCCTTTCTCTTCACATCGAAAAACCCTACGAGTCCACCGAGAGCAATGTCAGGATCGTCATCCTTTAACAGTTGCTCCGCCACTTCAGCTGGTGTAATCTCAACCTCCCGGATCAAATCCTCGATTTTCTCAAACAGATCATGTTGGGTGATGTTAAGATAGTTGGACGCTAGGACCCGGAACCCGCTTGAGGTGCAATACGACATGTGGATGTGAACATCCATACGGCCCGGACGAAGAAGCGCTGGATCAAGTTTGTCTTTCCTGTTTGTTGTGAATATGATGATCCTTTCGTCACCACAACTCGACCATAATCCGTCAATAAAGTTAAGAAAACCCGACAAGGTTACCTGAAAAAAATAATTATTATTTGACATTTGATTTTATATTAACATTATGAATAATAAATAAATAAGATATTAATTGATTAATCAACAAGCTACAGAATCCCAGTGGTATTTTTCTAAATATTTTATAGATCCGTTTAATATAAAAAAACACATTAATCCACTGGTAAAACTTTAATGATTAATCTATTTTTCAAAAAAATCAGAGTTTTAATTATTTACATAAGAAAAAGTTTAATGATTTTTTTTATTAAAAAAATATTTAAAAGACTTAATAAAAAAGAGAAAGTTTAATATTATTTTTAAAAAAATAGATTATAAATCAAATCATTTAAGATGAGAAAGTTATTGTGTTTTTTTGGATTTTTTAAAATAATATATTAAAAATAAAAAATTGGAATTACTTACCCTCTGTTCTTCCGTGTAACCTCGGCGGTGATTTTCCCGAGCTAAAGCTTTCGCCGCCGCTACCGCCACCCGATCATGCAACTCCACTGAACAATCAATGTCCTCCACAACCAATATTGAACGGTTAGCCGTCGACACCAGCAAATTCCGCAGCTCCGAGTTTGACTTAATAGCAGTCAACTCCAAGTCATATATGTCAAACTTCAAGTAATTCGCCATGGCCGCGATCAAGCTTGACTTTCCGGTCCCCGGCGGACCGTACAACAGGTAGCCTCTCTTCCATGCCTTTCCGACTTTCCGATAATACTCTCTCCTCGCCGCAAACCTATCCAAATCTTTCATCATCTTCTCCTTCACATCGGGATCCATTGCTAGCGTCGAAAAGTTCGCCGGATGGTCTAGATTCACCGAAGTCCACGCCGTTGGGCGACCTGAATACATGTTCTTCGTATTCACCGTGAATAGCTTTACGGTTTTCTCTTCTTGTTTCCTAGTTGTTGTGTCATTAATTATAAACGGCAGGTAGTCGTTCAATGCCAGATCTTTGTGTTTCCGATGAAATGTGAGTTCCAATGTTCGTTGATCGGATCGGGAAGATCCGCTCGAGTCGTCGTCATTGTAATATTCTCTCGTCGGTGTCTTCTTGGAAAGGAAAGACCACTTGAACTTGACTCCATTGTAAATGTCGGTAAACTCCTCGTTGGATTCCATGGCGACTCTGATGTTTTTCTCGCTAGGATTTTTGGTCACCTTCAGACGGTGAATCTCGGCCGAGATCCGGGCGGCAAGGTAGAGTTGTGTGGCGTTGTAAATTTCGTTGTCACGAAATCCGTCAGATTCGTAGATTACCATGGTCAGCTGTGTGGAGAACTTGTTGATGAAATTGCGGAATCCGAAATAGAGGTAGTCTTGGAACTCCGGGGGCATGTAATCCCGGGCGACGCTGCGAGCGACCATGGCGGCGGCGGCAACAGAACCGATGGTGGAAACGACGGTTTTGGCCATGGCAATTTTGGATTCAGTTGACGAAGACATTTTTTGGAAATGAAGGGCTAGGATTTAGTAAGAAATGGACGATGAAGGGCTAGGATTTAGTAAGAAATGGAAGATGAAGGGCTAAAGGGCTAGGATTTAGTAAGAAATGGAAGATGAAGGGCTAGGATTTAGTAAGAAATTAAAGATGAAGGGCTAGGATTTAGTAAGAAATTAAAGATGAAGGGTTGTGGTTGGTTTGTTAGAGATGGTGGATGGGGTTGGTTTTTATAGGGTTAGGGAGGCGTAAGATAGGGGTGCGTTGACGTGGGGTTTACTTTGACTTTGAAAAAAGCATGGGTTGAGTTGGGTTAGGTTATGGAAATGACTATTTTGGTCATGGAAATTATGGATTCAGTTGATACAAGTGAGGGGCGGTGTCTGATGATTTATTTCCTTTGAAACGTATCATAAACAATAAAGACTAAAATACGAAAATAATGACTCTTTTATCCCTGACATTTACAAATTACAAGGTTCCATGGTAAAGTTTTACTTTTATTATGGTTTTCGTCTTGGTTCGTCATGTACTAAGTGGACCACGTGTAAGTCAACTAAAGGCAATTTGGTAATTTCACATCTTAAGTTTACATGCTTTTAAAACATATGTCACGTGAGATTCAGATACCGTATACACTCATGCATTACTTTAGGGTACGTTTGGCATGCCATGAACAAAAATTACATGGGACAAGGTGGAACTATTTTTAAATCTGATGGGACTTTTGTTCCACCAAAAAAGGTGGAACAACATGGGACAAGATGCAAAATTACTACTTTACCCTTAAACCCAATAGAAAACCTAACCCTCTTTGCCCTCATCTCTTTCACCACACCAGTTCACGACCTGCTCGCATCCTTCCATTTTCTCCTTCCACGCCGTCCTGTCCACCGGCTCCACCGCCTCCTTCCACYGGCTCCACCGCCTCCTTCCACCGGTATGATTWCTCCTTTCGCATCAATTTCTTTTTGCTGTCCGCATCAATTATTTTGCTGGTAAACCCTAACAAAATCCCCTCTGGTAGATAAACTTGTGCAATACAATGGTTTTGGTACATTGATGCAGCTGGTTTGATTTCTTGGACCTAGATGATTGATTTCTAACACACTTCAAATTGATGTCGTACATTAAATTCGACTCAATGCTTCCATGCTTGTTTGGGTTGTTGTAGTGTGATTTTAAATGCTTCTATGCTTGTTTGGGTTTTGATCGTTATTACCATTTAAGGGTAATATGGTCATTTTAACAGTTTTGTCCTGTCCTGTCCTAGTTGTACCAAACATGGAACAGACAATTAGTCCTGTCCCGTCCCGTCCTGTCCAGTGTGCGTACCAAACGCTACCTTAAGGTTAAACCAACTCAAATTTTGATTTATCAAACCATAGATCAAGGTTCGTTTTCTGTTAAGATATATATAGATATTAGTTGTCTGTAATGATAAAAGTATCAGGAGGTCTCAGGTTCAAATCCAACGAAGAATAAAAATCTTCTTTTTGCTATGGAGGTTCAAATGCGGTGACTTCGGGCTATCTGCAAAGCAAGTGGTCGCCCTGGAATTAGTCGGCTCGCATAGCGGGTTGGATATCCAGGTTAATAAAAAAATGATATAGTTGTCTGTATATTAACAGATAAGTTATTGTTCGGCTGTTGTGATGAATAAACAATCTGAATGTCAGAATTGACTATTTTACCCACAGTCTTTATCTTTGTCTGAAAAATGATTTTTTGATTGTAAAATTTTATGGATCAATTTTATTACATCAGGTACCCATAACAAGAACAAGAAGTAGATCAAAGCATATGGTAATACAAATGCATCCTCACTTCCGGTCGGTTTATTCCCCTTCATCCCTCCCATTGTCAAACCAAAGTAACGCTTGCTAGAAGCGCGGGTTGGGCTTGGTTGGGGCCCCCAAAAAATATTAGTTATGTATTATATGTTATAAAAATGTTCAATGTTATAAAATTAAGCCCAACCTTTGTAAGACCAAAAGCATGTGGGCCCAATCCCAAACTTAATTAAAGTTCTAACTAATCAGATTGGAGACGTGACAATGGAGAAACCAAGAAAATCGCTTCATCTTTCTTCTTTCTACTTTGCATCACACGTATCCGAGAAATCTACTCAAGCTAATGCCGACCTTCCAATTTCCGGCAATAGTCTTCAGTCATGATGGAAAATCTCATGGATTTTCTTACAACAATAACCTTTAATTTATGATTCTTTATATATTTCGAGTTCGATTCAAGATTGACGGATTGACCTAACTTTTCTCCAATCTCCAACATCTGAATTCTCAAATATCACTTCTTGGTTTTAAATTTCTGATTTGATATTGTGTTTTCAACAACTAATTCCTTGTTCAATTGCACTTCACTACAAGAAATCAAGAAATCGAAATCGAGATTTTTGTCCAGAAGGTAAGCTTTTGCTTGAATATTAATTTTTAATTTGACGTTTTTGCTAATTTATCTTCAATTTGTGTGTTTGGCTACTCTGTTTGTGCCGTTTACAACTACTAGAAAAATAAGTCCATAATATTAAGAAATCCACATATAAGTACAGATCAATGGTTTTGTCATAATGCCAAAATGGTCAATGATTTTGTCAACAATTTGGCTAGTGCGTATATGGTATATGTTTTTTTAGTGTTTTTGTCATAGATTGTTTTTTTATACTCCTCGTCCTCCACTCGAAGAGTTGTATTGCATGAAGTATCATTTTTTATTGTATTGAATTTTACTTTTGATGATAAAGAAAACATTGGTTTGAGATTTTGCGTGACTCCGTTCATATGGAGGACCCATTTTCTATTGCTCGCCTATGACCCATAAAATGTTATGAACGGGCCTGACTTCAGCGAAAACCTCTCAAATGGTTCGAGGTTTGGGGCGGAATTGGGAGAAGTTTTCGCTGAATGTTGGCATTTCATTTCGGAGTCGTTTTCGGTAAAATAAAGTATGAAATCCTACTCACACTCAAGAAAGAGATTCAATAATGTTGTTTAGTGTATGTTAAAATCTCTGGAAGTTTTCTCGGATCAAAATCAGAGCCGAAAGGCTGTCAGATTATCAGAAAACGAGAAAAACAATGTTTCGGTAAAAAAAACAAAACTTTAAACACAAATATCTCTATAAATAATATGTACTTTTGAGTGAGTCTTGTTTTTGGAGTTGGAAAAGATGTTATAAGAATTTTGCAAAAAGAGTGGCGAGAAACAAGGTCGTACTTGCCAAAAAGATCGGCTGTCCTACAACCCTCGCGACCGGGTCGCACCGGGCGCTGGAGAGGTCGGTCATGGGCTCCATGGGCCAAACCCGGGTTCGCTAAAGCTGAGCTTGGGTGGAGAATTGTTGGGCCGGATGGTTGGTATCTTTTGGGCTTTAAAATCAAATCAAATTCAGCCCCATTTAATATGTTTTGGGTTCAATAAAGAGAAGATTTTGGGTTTAAATTTATGGACCAAAACATTAATTTTAATTAAAAATGATTTCTAAATAAATAACATGTCTAATTATTTAATATATTTATTTATTTTAGGAATTTCATTCAATTAAATTTATTGGGGTTTTTATGCAGCATCAAATTTTCTATAGTTTAAAGGTTGTATCATTAAATTATTCAAGTGTATTAAGTTATTTAATAAAGCATCATAGTTAATATAATTAACTGTTTAAGACGCTTTAAAATGACAATATGAGAATACCCAATTATAAAGATACTAAATTTAACACTTTGGGTTATTATTTAATTTCGCAATTTGAGGTTGACCATAGTTTAGCATACGTTGACTTTTTGGAGAAACATGGTCGTTTAATTAAATATTACGATTATGGATTATAGGTTATCAGTCGGAACCTATCACTAAGTAACCTATGCTGTCAGCCAAGCGTTCATGAGAATTACAAGAAGATGCATATCTATGTACCAAATTTATTTTTGACATGTAATGATTATTTTATACGTATGCATGGTGAATTAATTTTATATACATGTTACGGTGCATTTTTATATGTATGTGGCGTTTATGAAAGATGACATATTGTGTCTTACGGTTTTTAAAACTATAATTGCATGCTTTTATTGGAGACAATCTTATGGTCAATTATTAGGGATGGATTCGAAATGGTAAGTCATAAGAGTGACACGACCTAGTAATGGGCAATCGGACGTGTAAATCGATCGACAAAGGGAATGTCAAGGTGACGGGACAACCCATACTCGTCAAGAGATATCATTTATTTTCAGCCATACATGTTTTGTTTAAGGTTTGCATAGTAATTATAACGAAACTTGCATGTTTAATTTGCATGATATGATACGATTTCATTCATGAAACGTAAACTCATTGAGTTGCCAATAATATGCATCTCATGGAAAAGAAATACAGAAGTAGATAAGGGCAAGGGACAAGTTTAGAGGCTTGTCGGGTGTCCTAATCGATCTCTTTATATATCTTAAGTTTATATGAACCAAACGATAAAACTATCTCTTTAAAAGTGCAGTAGTAGGTTTATAGAACAAATTTAGGTGTTTTAACAAAATATTCAAAACATTTTTTTAAATAAAACGTCATATTAGCTATTTTATAGAACACTTCTCAAATTTAGGACATATTTAAAATAAGTGAAATTAAATGTTTAATAGAAAATAATAATATTTTATCAAATATATTAAACATTTCAGTAATACTAACTTTTAGTAATACTTTGGCTATGCTATATGCGGGGCTGTTTGATTCATTATCCACTAAGACATGTATGTATTAATAAAGTTGTCTGTATGATAACAGATAAATTGTTGTTCGGTTTTTGTGCTGAATAAACAGTCTAAATGTCAAAAATGACTATTTACTCTTCAATGTATACTTTTGTCTGGAATAAAATAACCACTTGCCTAAAATGTTGAATATATGACTTTGAATGATAAAAACTGTCTTGAATATGTTTGATTATTCGTTGTTTTCCTGTTGTTACAATTGTTTCCCCCCCATTAAACTCATACTTTCGGATTGTGGTCATCTTCTTGTTCATCCCTATTCTTGTTCATCCCTATCACAATACGATTAGTAAAGAAAAATTGTTGAGGAAAACCCAAGATTCATTCAAGATAAAAACCAGTTTGAGACTGAAATTACTAGCATCAACCCTTGCCAGGCGAAGTTCAAACGTAGCCACCATGAATGAAAGGAGCAGATCGATCTCAGAGGACCAAATCGATTTCAGAGAAGGAGCAGCTCGATTACAAATATGAAGAGGGTTGATTTGAGAGGGTGTTTCAAGGATGCAACGAGATTTCTTTGATTCAAGGAGGAATCAATTGATCTCGATTTCTTTGATCTAGTGAGTGATCGATTTGTTGGGAGAAGAAAGTCTGACCGACGATGAGAGAAGCACCAACAATAGGAACACTAAATTTGTATAGAAAGAGTTGTTCGTGAGAGTGATTTTGAAAATAGGGTTTTTATCTTGGGTAGCTTGTGTTTTAAATGTGAAGGTAGATTTTTAGTACATGGGTAGATGAGGAATTATTATGGCTGAGGTCAAAGGACTAATGTTTTTTAGACGAGTAATTTAGTCATAGACTGACCGAATAAACTCATACCGAACAACTAGATATATAGCTTTATGAATAAGTCATATGACTAATGTAATCCATTAAGCTACCACCGTACAACTTCTAATTTTAACATTCTAAAAATATCTTGTAATAGCAGTTTGAAGTTTGACTTTGACTGGAATTTATGGTCCAAAAAGTCTTATATGGGTTTTAAATATCTATCGAAGAAAATGTTGATTTGTAATAGTGGATTGCCTCGTAAGCCCTTTTGTCGTTTCTCACTACAGTCGCAATCCGATATCGACGTCTATTTTATTTTAGCAAAATTATTTATATATTTTTAATTATTAGTATTGTATTTTGTTAATGGTGATTATAATTATACGCGATGAAAAGTATATTGTATCATAATTTTATCATATAATTTAAATATTGAAATGAAATTACAAAAGTTATAAAAATGTATTGTACTTGAAATTATAGCATCATGAAATAAAAGTATTGAACTTATGTTCAAAACATTACATTAATTGAATCATGACATATTACATACGGGTCGTGCTTACAAAGTCACGTTTATTTTTATTGAAATAAAACATACGCAAATTACTAGCTTATTAATACGGCAGTTTAATTGCTATCATATTCTTCTGTCATTTCATTCTCTGTAGCAGCTAGTTCCTCATCTTCCATCATCTTCGCCATGCCCTCTGCCTCTTCATTCTCCATCCTCTTCACATCAAAAAACTCGATGAGACCATTAAGCATGATGTCTGGGTTGTCATCTTTGAGCAATTGTTCTGCAATTTCAGCGGGTGTAACGTCTATCTCCATCATCAAATCTTCAATTTGTTGAAAAAGATTGTGCTCATTGATGCCAAAATAGTTGTTGACGAGAACACGAAATGCGCATGGGGTGCAATACGATAAATGAATATGAACATCCATGCGACCGGGACGGATAAGTGCAGGGTCGAGTTTGTCCTTATGGTTTGTGGTGAATATGATAATTCGTTCGTCACCACAACTTGACCATAATCCATCAATAAAATTAAGAAAACCAGACAAGGTTACCTGGTCAAAACAGTTGGTATTAAATTCGTTATGAATTCAAATAGAATTAAGAATCACTTCATCATCACTCAATTAGTTTTATAGAGATTAATTTTTTTTTAAAACCTATATTTAACTAATCATTATTTATATGTTTGAAATTTAATAGATTATATATTACTTAAAAATAATATTAATGTATAATATAGTACATAAAAAAATATGTCTATACTATATTATAAAACATTTAACAAAAACTCATAAAAACCACTTATTGTATATGAAGTACTGTTTATTGATGCATATTACTTAAAAATTCAAGATTACAAGTAATTTTGCATATGTACAACTTATTAAAGCTTTATCTTTAAATTCGTCTAACTAACTGCAGGTAGACATAATAAAATACAGAATAAACATTCATTTTAAATATAGAATATCTAAAATATAATTAAGATAATCATTGGGTTCTAACAAAATGTTTAATTATTATATTTATAAAAATTCTGTTGTTAAACCAAAACTAAATTACTTTATTATTAAATTTAAATGAAGTTATAATAAAAAATTGAACTAAAGAAGTTATAACAAAAAAAGAGAACTACTAAATAGTTAATGTAATACTAATACCGATTTTTTTTAAATTTTTATGCTATCTTCAAATTTATATTTCATTCAAAACTAAAAACATTATTGTTTTCTCAAAACCACATAAAATCGCATTATATCGATATAGACAAATAATAAAAACTAAACATTAAAATTGAGATTTATCTCGCTGCATTGCACGAGTACTATTCGGGTATTTATTAAAAACGTAAATAACATATTTTGGATATATCGCTTTTTAAAATAATTTCTACCATTATTTTAACATATAATTTTAAACATCTATAATTATTATACTATTTAATTAATAAAATGATAATTTTAACCTTATTTAATTTCTCTAACTACAGCCCTTAATATTTTTGCCTTATCTAGAATATATCAAAATTTAGTTGTATGTTTTTTAAATTGCACATTAACTTTAGGAGTAACATAAATAGAAATATTTAAGGTTATTTTAAAAAGAAAGAGTAATAGCATTTCCTTTTTCACGAACCTCATTCTCTTTGGAGTAATACGATGACCTTCTACGGGCGGCTTTTGCGGCCTCTACGGCCACCCGGTCATGCAGCGTCGCCGAACAATCAATGTCCTCGACCACCAGTATTGACCGGTTAGCCGTTGCCATCAACAGTGTCCGAAGCTCCGAGTTTGATTTAATGTCAGTCAACTGCAAGTCATATATGTCAAACTTCAAGTAATTCGAAATGGCAGCGATCAAACTAGATTTCCCGGTCCCCGGGGGCCCGTACAACAGGTACCCTCTCTTCCACGCCTTTCCGACTTTCCGATAATACTCTCTCCTCTGCTTAAACCTATCTAAATCCTTCATCACCATCTCCTTCATATCTGAATCAATGGCCAACGTAGCAAAGTTCGACGGGTGGTCAAGATTAACAGATTTCCATGTCCCCTCCCTCGAGTACAACCCATTTGAATTGACAGTGAAGAGCTTGACGGTTTGCTGTTCTCGTTTCTTCTTTTCCGCGACCTGGACTATAAATGGCAAGTAGTCGTTTAAGGCCAGATCTCTGTGTTTCCGATGGAAGGTGAGCTCCATAGATCGGAGATCGGATCGGGAAGAATGGGTGACGTCATCGTCACTGTAATATTCTCTAGTCGGCGTCTTCTTAGAAACCGTAGACCAGTAGAATTTCACTCCTTTGTAATTATCGGTGAATTCCTCGTTAATTTCGGTGCCGATGACGATGTGTTTCTGGTTAGGAGTTTTGGTAACCTTCAGACGGTGGGTCGCCGGAGACATTCTAGCGGAAAGGTAGTGTTCAGCGGCGCTGTAGACTTGGTTGTCCTGAAACTTATCGAATTCGTAGAATATGAATGTGAGGTGTGTGGAGAATTTGTTGAAGAAATTGCGGAGACCGAGATAAAGGTAATCTTGTAATTCAGGAGGACAGTATTCGTGAATGATGGTACGGGTCACCATCACGGCGGCGGAGGCGGAGCCGATGATGGAGACGAGGGTTGTGAGGTTGGGGATTTTGGATTTGGGTAGGGATGACATTTTAGCAATGAAGGGATTGATTGAAGGATATGTTAAGAGACGAAGGTTTATATAGGTCTGGGGGTGGTAGGTTTGGTGTTGGCAGAGAGAGTGGTAGGTGTGATGCATGGTAAGTTTGAATGCCATGCATGCAAATTCACATGAGTCGACCAATTTGAATCATTAACCAGTGTTTTACACCATGAAACGCATGTTTACAATAATCCTTTTTTAAATTATTGAAATAGTTAAACGAGTCGATAATCATATTTATATATTTAATTAATAAAAATCAATATTATTTTTAATATATGAATCCATCTTATTATTATTGATTGTTCTTTATATATATATATATATATATATATATATATATATATATATATAGGGTTGGGTTCACGTGAGACCAA
>NC_037528.1:16550487-16554837 GCF_001531365.2 Cynara cardunculus var. scolymus | reverse complement strand
ATCAAACTTTGTAATCAGTTTAAAATCATAAAAAAATATGTGAAAATATTGATTATAATCATATGAGGTGTATTATGAGAATTGTTTAGTCATAATACATATCAATTTGTCTTTAACATATATTCTCATAAAGTATTTATATTTACCAAGTAAACATTGTGTTGTTACCTACTTTCAAGATTCCATCATCAGACCATTAATTGAACCATTATGGTCATGAAAACTTAAAAGTGTTGTCAAGAACAAACTATCATTTTCATTGAGAAAACTTAAGAAAATTATAGAAGAGAAAAGTAAAAAAAAAATTCTAAAATCCCAACAAAAATAAAAAGGAACGCACACCTGAATTAGTTTTCTTGAAATAAACTTGAAAATAAATTTGTTAAAAAAATAACAATTTTTGAAATGAAAAATAAGTAAGTGATGGAGATGAAGAAAGATGAAATAAAAAACAAATTAATTGACGGAGATGAAGAAAAAAAGATTGAATGATGAACAATTCATGAATAAAAGTTAGGGAAAATGAAAGGATTGTGTTAAATACAAACATAAATGAATAATCAATGTTTATAAAAATTAGAATGTAAAATTAAAAAAAATTAAAGGAGTAGTATACATGAAAAAAAGATAAATAAGTTTCTAATATTTAGAAGAAGTCAAGTCATCAACCTTGGTTTCCCCATTAATATATATATATATATATATATATATATATATATATATATAGATTATAGTGAAAACATATAATTTTAATTTGAATTTTTTTTTCTCTATTTCTATTTTCTTTATTGGTAACATACACAGTAATTAAACATTTAAAAAAAATAGTATTATAATTTGTAAATACATTTTTAAATCTATAAGAATTTGTAAACACCAAAACATGTGTTTTAAATATATAAAACATATTTATATACACGTATATTTGACGTGACATTCTAGGAGTCCGAATAATATGATACATGAAATAGAAGATGCCACGTCAATCTTCCAGGTTCCTGCACCACATACTCAAATACCTATTTCACCAAAGTGTTTTAATTTTTAGCTCAAGTTTACATTTTAATAAAATTTTAACTTCTTTAATTCTTATACATATTATGTATTGTGATTATTTAATATCCTCAATTAATGCTAAAAATAGTTAAGAACGAGAACAGATGGCCTGAATTTGTGAATGTCTCAAGAAAATGACACAATAATATATGTTATGATGTGAATATTGATAATCGAGTGATGATCTGATACGAATACCAAATATAAATGTATTGAAATAACAATATTCAAAGGAAATAGCATATTTTTAGTGCAAAATTTTGATAAACTTCAGCATACAAATTATACAAAGGTGTTGAAATCTAAAATCTTATTGTACTTTTTATTGATAAAGGGTGATGTTGAAGTTTGAAATCTGAATTAATAAAACTATTTATTTTTGTAAACTCATAAATGTTTTAATTTGTTTATTTTACCTATTAGAAAATTCTAGTTGAATTTATAAATAAATTTATACGATTTCAAATATTTATTCATCATCATTAAAAAAATATAAATCTAGATTATATAATTACCATTCATTTAAACAAAAATATGTAATTACACGGTATTTAAGACATTAAAATATATCAATTGAGAGAGATGAGGATCAATTTGATAATTATTGATTAAGGTCAATCGACTGAGAAACGTCGTTGTTGAGTGTTTAAAGAACAATAAGAGGCAAACAAGAGGTCGACATACCCTTTAATAAATCAAACGTAAGAGTCTGATAACAATTTTTTTTATATATAAAACAAACGAGTCCTAAATCATTGTTCAGATGAGTAAAAAATATATACCAAATAACACATTTCAATCATCGATGAAAATTATGAATTCCTAATAATTCCATTTGCATTAATAAATGCACAAGTCATATTTATAGATTCGATATGCATTGCCTACTTGGATGAGCTCATAATCGACTTTAGATGATATTATTCTTTCATGGAATCAAATCAGTACGGGTTACATTTTTTTTTAAAAATGTCAGACTTATTACAAAAAAATAGATCATGTTATAGTTGAAAGAGTATTCAAATAGAAACTCCCATAGTCACACTAGATGCACAAAGCTTTCTTTAAATGTCTGACATCATCAAACGTCGTGTATGACTTATCTTTCAATTGAAGAAAATACGTGTGAGGAAGGTTAAACTTGTACTTCTATAAAGAATTCTTCCAACAATTCTACTCGTGTATGTGTATCTAAATTTAGCCCTCCACAAATAGATATTTAGTACTTGATAGTGTCAAACCCAACCCCATCATAAGATGCATTCCAAACATTGAAGAAGTTGAGCAATACACAAATCTGTACCAAATTAGAAGGTATGAATAACGTTTTTATATGCCACAACTTTTTTGAAACAAAAATAGATGAGGATGGTGTGACAGAAGAAGTAACAACTGTGCCTTCCAGTCAAAGTTTACTAGTGGGACTATAAAGTGGCCTCACTTCGCTYGCCTCCCTTCCGGTCGCCTCAGCTTCTGATACAAGTCTGCTAACTTTACCTTATAACGAATTCTTTTGAAATAAGATCCCGAGCTCGATCTGGTTTAGTATCAAGGTCTTGGATGTATGTTAATGTAGTAAAGAAAGGTAATTGTTTAAACGTTTAAACAAGTTGAAAGAGTGTGAAAACAATTATCCAATGCACAATATAGGGCTGAGGACAATATTTTTTGTGTTGAAAATATGACGACATTATTTATTAATATTGAACACAAGAACAAAATGTGTGATTTATACGAATCACTAAATATATATATATATATATATATATATATATTAGCTTTATTAAGGGGTTATCCTGTATCATATCTGGATCCAAATTTATATAATTGATCCTTGAATGTATTTCTTAATTAAATGTGTGTTTGTCTTACGCGTAATTTTCAGTTGATTTAAAATAAATAAGAAAAACCTATTTTGCCAAAAAACTATGAAAAATATAGTTTTTGCCAATGTCGACATCCAAAATTATTAAATTATATTTTAATTGTTGAGACCAACTTTATCATTTATGGTAGTTACGATTGTTACGTTAGAGTTTGAAAGTACGAGATCATGCTTAGAATATTTTATTAAACTTTTGTATTCGAAAATCGAGAACCATAATCTTACATAAATTATGGGAATTGACTCGTAGTGGGATCTTGGGACAATTTATAGATCGATGGATTAGAAATATAAGCATGTTACAAATATGAACAACATGGAAAAAGTTGAAATTAAATTAAATTTAATATTCTAAAAATATTCTTAAATATTAATTGTTTTGAAGTTTGACTTTTGAGTTGAATTGATTAATGGTCCAAAAAGTCCACACATTATATTGGTAGGGATGGCAATGGGGCGAGGATGGGACGGGGACCTCAATACCCGTCCCCGTCCCCGATCCCCCGTATGTGTCCCCGTCCCCGTCCCCATCCCCGCCGGGGATTATGATCACATCCCCATCCCCGTCCCCAACGGGGAACGGGGATCCCCAACGGGGAAACGGAGATTTTTTTTAAAAACAAAAAATTATTGAAATACACTAATATTAATATAAGACTTAAACAAGACCAAAAAGTTTAAACTAATATTATCAAAGTTAACGTCAAACGTACTAAAATTACATCGAGTAATATAAGACTTAAACAAGACCAAATTGTGATTGCAATTTGAAGGGTTGTTGCTGCTGTAGGCACATGATATCAAGTGTCAACAAGAACCTAATTTGTATAAAAACCTAATTTGTAAAAGAAAGCAGACCAACCACAATAATGTATTAATTTGGATCCAAATCAAGGAAYATATATAACAATTAACGTGGTAGTATAAAATGGTAGATGATTAATGGAAACCTACTACCAAAGTGGTAAAACTCTAGTTAAGGTAAACATTAGTTCACAAATCAAGGAACATATATAACAATCATTATCAAAGTGGTAGTGTAAAATGGTAGATGATTAATGAGGAGGGAGGATGCGGGAACCGGGAAGAAATAGGATTAGGAAATTGAAATTGTGAATTCGTACTCATGGACTGGATTGGAGGAAGGAGAAGATGCATTTACTTTTTTTATTTCACAGCCCAAAGCCCAAAGCCCAAATTCATAAATATATATATATATATATAAAACGGGTACGGGGCGGGGCGGGGCGGGGAGTGCTATACCCGTCCCCGTCCCCGTCCCTGGCTTGCGCCAAGCGGGGATCCCCGTCCCCGTCCCCGAGACCCGATTTTTCGGGGAATCCCCGTCCCCGACCGGGGCGGGTGGACCGGGTTACCCGACGGGTCGGGGTCCATTCCCATCCCTATAT
>NC_037528.1:16547693-16549206 GCF_001531365.2 Cynara cardunculus var. scolymus | reverse complement strand
TGTGTGTGTGTATATATATATATATATATATATAACTTGACACATATCATTTAAAAATAATGTGTTTATAGATAAAATCTGAATAGATAGTTTTTAAAATTAATTATTTGTATAGATTAATCCATAAAAAATAAAAAAATATGACGTAATTAATGGAATTAAATAATATAATTAATAAAGCTTCTCTGTTAAGTCATATAAATAGATAAAACTCTTTAGAATTTAGAGGCTTATTAAATAGCTATAAATAACAATTGTTGCTTGTTTAAAAGTGTTAAAATTGATTATAACATATGGTCTTCAACACATACAATACAATGCAATGTCGAGTTTTTCGCCTTTGCCTCTACCTCTTCATTCTCCATCCTCTTCGGATAAAAACACTCGATGAGACCATTAATCATGTTATCTGGGTTGTCATCCTTGAGTAGCTCAACGAATGTGACTAGGGATGGACCCACATGGTATTACCATCAAATTATACCACCACTTCAAAAAAATTCTAGGGTTCACCCTCTGGGTATAAGATCTATCTCCTCCATCAGATCATTGATTTGTTCGAAAAGATTGTGTTGGTTGACGCCAAGATAGTTGTTGATGAGAAGAAGAAATGTGCATGGGTTGCAATAGGATAAGTGCAAAGTCAAGTTTGTCCTTACAAAAATAGATTTGGGATTTTTTGAATATTACTTTCGGGAATATTTAGTGACTCAGCTAATGCTTCTACGCCCACATTTAGAATTTAGATACTTGATCGAGCTACTTTGTCAACATTAATAACTACTATTGAAATTCTAGTTCTTATTTATTGTGATAATTATATGTTCATGATCACAAATATTTGAGATTTTTTACTTATAAGAGTTTTCTCTCTACTTCTATGCAAAAAGCTAACTAATTTGTGAGAAAGCAAGTAGAAATATGAGCCACATAATCCATTAATTATAAAATTACATAATTTTTTTTAAAAATTAGGATAATTATCATTTTGAATTTGATAAATCTTCAAAAATTTAATTATATCTTTTTGATTTATTTATTTTTAATTTAATAAATTCATAATTATTTTATAAAGTTTTATGCAACTTTTTTCTAGGTATCAATTTTTTTTAATCAAATATCATATGTGATATATACAATTACTTCATAATCTTTTTCTCTAATTTTTGAATCCATGTTTTAAATTTTTTTGATCCACATTTTGAATCACAAGTGATAAACTTCGTTTAACATATGATCTGTTACATATCAAATACGATCTATAGGATCCATTATGTGAACTTTTGTACATATCATATATGATATTGAATATAAGTGACGTATCATTAGATGTGATAATGCTTACATCACAAAAAGATCTGTAAATGCAAATATACATAATCATATATGATTATCACATATGATTAACAAAAATATTTAAAATTACAACATATTAATTGATCATAGATATTACATGTGATATTTGATGTAAATTGTGAACTTATTTTATCAAAAATGTATCTAATTTTTATAT
>NC_037528.1:16538653-16547606 GCF_001531365.2 Cynara cardunculus var. scolymus | reverse complement strand
TTTTTATCCAATTCAAAATGACAATTATCATAGTTTCTAAAATTTATTTTTATTTTTATTTATGGTATTTTTTATAATGCGGCTTATATTATTCTCGTCTTCTCACAAATTGACTGACTTCTAGGGTTGAGTTTTCGTGAGACCCACCTGTTTTCGTGAGACCCGTGAGACCATCTTTTTATACTTGATACTTCACAGTAAAACGCTGTGAAAATAAAAAAAAGTAGAACATTCACAACAAAAATAGTGCTAAGGTTACTTTCACAGCGTTTTGCTGTAAAGTTTCGTGTAAAAAAAGTGATCTCACGGGTCTCACGAAAACACGCTGGTCTCACGTGATCTCAAGTGTGTGTGTGTGTTTGTGTGTGTGTGTATATATATATATATATATATATACAAGGTTCGACCCCGTGTATTACATGGGGTATTTTAAATGAGAAAAACTCTGGACATTAACTCTGAAAGAAAATATGAACATTAACTCTGGAACATAAGAATTTAGAATTTTATTTGTTAGGTTGAAAAATAACTCTGGACTTAACTCTGAATAAGAGGAATTCAGAGTTATGTTGTAAGTCTGAGAAATAACTAATATCTCATGACTTCATGTTGATGATTTGTATCACTAATGTCATTTAAGTGTAATTGGATTAAATTGTTGACCAATGTAATCATGATAAATATCGAACAGGTAAGTAAGGTGCGGAGTGCACACTTGTTTGAGTTTATTTTAATTTAGGGGAGAAGCCCCTAAACGACGGGGGTCCGGGGGCAGCGCCCCCTATGGCGGGGTCCAAGTGGCAGCAGCCCCTGGCGAGGTCCAAGGGGCAGAGCTCCGGGTAATATTGTTTTGTGAAAAATGCTTAAAAAATTCGAATTTGTAATTTTAAACCCGATTTTGATGACCACTCTAGATAATACAACTCTGAATTTTCCCAGAGTTCTCATGCAGAAGACATCAAGAGACAGAGCTCTTACTCAAGAGTTAAGTGTCTCATATACAGAGCTCGTGCTATATTCCAAGGAAGATCAAGGCTTAAACGCCAGAAAGGTTAAGTGTTTGATGCAGAGCTTCATAGTGCAAGCAGAGCCTCTGCATAGTGCATGCAAAACCTCGATTTGACTCGTGTTTTCATTCCAGTATGAGTCTGTCTTATTTACACTTAGGGGGAGAGTGATGCAGAGCTTCACTCCAGACACAGAGCCTCTAAGTCTCATACTTCTAAACCTGGATGCGAAATCGTTGACGGGTCTCTAAATCTGGAAAGGAGGACTCCATATTTTGGAACTCTGAACCGCCAGTTACTCTGCGAAGGTGGTTATACCACGAATACGTGAAATTAACCGTTCGAAGGGACACATGTCACTTTAATAGACCTATTTGAACCGTAAGTGAAAATTGTGTCTAGATACATGTGAACCATCCATTTCATACAAACCTTATAAACTAATCACATCCATCCATTTTTTTGATTAAAGGCCAACATTGAAACAAACTAAATAAGTAAAGTAAAAAAAAAATAAAAGAATTCATAATAGAGACACGGAAGGGGAAAATAGGGAAAACATGTTCTGTGAACCTGTTTCATTACAACTATTATACATATGAACATTATTCATTACAAACTATTATACATACCTATGAATATAAACTTGTTTCATTACAACTCTTATACATGTGAACCTGATGCAATCATATATGACTCTGTTTCATTGAACAGTGTGAGTCTGTTTCATTGATGTTAATAAATATCTATTAAAAATTTACCGGTTTCAAGATTATTAAAAAATCTCTAATCTATATAATCTTCTTGATTTAGACACAACTAAAATCTTACTAAAATTATCAATTATAAAGTCAAAGGACAATCATACCCTTATGAATTAAAAATGAAGAAAATTATGTTATTGATTGATGTTAGTTTGTACAGTTTGTACAAAAGAGAGCGGTTTGTATTTGATCACTTATATATATATATATATTTGATCACATATATATATATATATATATATATATATATATATATAAGTGATCAAATACAAACCGCATGAAGTACTTATATTGATGCATATTATTTAAAATTCAAGATTACAAGTAAATTATGCATAAGTACAACTTATTATTTATTAAAGCTACATGTTTGAATTCGTGTAACTAACTGCAGAAAAACATAATCAAATAGAGGATAAACATCTCATTTTAAAATATAAAAAATTTAAAATATAATTAGGATAATTATTAAGTTCTAACAAAATAATTCATTATTATCTTTATCAGAAAATTATATTATTAAACCACATATAAATTACTTCGTTATTGAACCTAAATTAAATTATAATAAAAAAAATTTGAATTTTAAATAGTTAATTTGATACTAATATCAATATATATTTGTCAATTTTTTATGATATATTCAAATTTATATTTTATTCAAAATAAAAACATCATCGTTTTTTTCAAAATCAAATAAGACCATACTATAACATCGACTGAGATAAAGAATAAAATAAAATATTAAAATCAAGATATATCTCGCTGCATTGTGCGAGTACATATATATATATATGTATGTATAGATAGATAGAGGTTTAAACGAGAACACCTTTATTTTACGAGAACGACAGAACACCTTTATCATGTGATAATACGCGTGAGGGGACCATGTGATATGTGGATGACGTGTTCTACGACTTAGGTCGTGCCAAAGGTTGTCCGCGTCTATGATGGTTTTGATGGATTATAATATCATATCAACAACACCCTTATCACATGTGATAATATTTGTGAGGGGGTTTAGTGGTGTAACGGCGACTTGACCTGCAACCAAGATCGTCGAAAATCGTCCGCGTCTCTGATTTAGTATCACATGTGATAGAATAATAGTATCACATCTGATTGTCTATAATAAAAAAATGTTCTCACATTCTCATAAAATAAATGTATTTTTGTTTGAATAATTCCCCATATAAAGGTGCAATCTTCCGTGGCAGGCGGATGATCCTCTTACAACTTTGAAAGAATAATGCATACGTTGCATACAATTATTTTAACCTAAAGTATTTATTCTCATTCAATTTAATTGTAGGATATTTTAAACCAATTCCTTTGTTAATGAAAATATGTCTTTTATCGTCTTTTTTAGTGTAAAAAAAGCGAATAATTAAATCACTAAAGTTTTTATTATGTCTTAAGAATTCATGTATCATGCACGAAACGACAATCATATGTTAATGAAATCACATAGTAACAAATATTTGCTGAGTCAAACTATTTTATGTCCACAATCAATCATTTGTTTTTAATTTATATCTATATCCAGGGACGGACCCAGAATTTTTTTATACGGTGGCACCATTTGACCATAAGAAAAAAAATATATGAAATTTTTTTTCAAACGATGACACCGTTTGACTATAAGAAACAAATATACGGAAATTTTTTTCAAACGGTGGCACCGTTTGACTAAGAAAATGACACTAATATGATTCGGACTTGGGTGTGGGGTGGAATAAAAGCCTCGCCGATTAATCAAGTAACATTTGTAAACAGTAAACAAAAAAGAATGATCAATTTGTATAACCTAAACAATTAATCAACTAATCAAGTAAACAGTAAACAAAAAAGAATGATCAATTTGTATAACCTAAACAATTAATCAAGTAACATTTGTATAACCTAAACAATTAATCAAGTAAATAATAAATAATCAACTAAACAGTAAACAGAAAAGAATGATCAATTTGTATAACWTAAACCTAAATCAAATAAGGTCACAGATTTGGGGCTTTACCAGTTTACCGCTTTAGTTAATGCCTTAATGGACCATTAGATTTAGGGCTTTAGTAGTTTAGTTAATGGACCATTAGATTTGGGGCTTTAGTTAATGGACCATTAGATTTAGAGCTTTAGTTAATGGACAATTAGATTTTATTTGGGCTTATTTTTGCATTTTATTTGGGCTTTAGTTGCACTCTTAGAATTTGGGGAAAAATACGGTAGCACCTTCCGAAACGATACGGTAGCACTGTTAACAAAACTAAAAATTTTACCCTTCGGAGACGAAATAATACGGGGCACGTGCCACCCATAGCGACACACTAGGTCCGCCCATGTCTATATCTATACTATATTATAAATTATTTGACAAAACCTTTTAAAAACCATTTTTTATACATTAAATATTGATTAAAGCTCCATTTTCAATTCGTATAACTGACTACAAATAAACATAATCAAATATAGGATAAACAACCATAAGGGTGGTCCCTGATTGATTTGAGCTTGACTCCAAAGATTAAAAGTACCAGGAGGTCTCAGGTTCAAATTCAAGGAGAAATAAAAATCCCCTTGTGGCCACAGGGGTTCAAATGCGTTGACTCCTGGCTATCTGCAAAGCAGGTGGTCGCCCTGAGATTAGTCGGCTTGCATAGCGGGTTGGATATCCAAGTTAATCAAAAAATATATATACATGATAAACATCTTATTTTAAATATAAAAATTTAAACTATAATTAAGATAATCATTAAGTACTAACAGAATCATTATATTTATAAAATTATATTGTTAAACCAAAAATAAATTATTTTGCTATTAGACCTAAATTAAATTATAATAAACAATTGAATTAAAGAACCTGTACAAAAAAAGAGAGCTTTTAAATAGTTAATTCGATATTAATATCGATATATTTTTTTGAATTATTATGATATCTTCAAATATATTTTTATTAAAAAGTGAAAACAAATATATTTTTATTCAAAAGTAAAAATATTATCTTTATCAAAACTACATAAAACGTACTATATCAACAGAGACAAAAAATAAAACGAAACACTAAAATGAAGATGTATCTCACTGCATTGCGTGAGTCCCTTCTAGTATATTATAAAACATTTGACAAAAACTCTTAGAAACCATTTTTTATGCATGAATTACCGTTTATTGATGCATATTACTTAAAATTCAAGATTACAAATAAATTGTAAATAAGTACAACTTATTAAAGCTTCATGTTTGAATTCGTGTAACTAACTACAGATAAACATAATAAAATACAAGATAAACATTTTATTTTAAATATAAAAAATCTAAAAWATAATTAAKATAATCATTRAGTTCTAACARAATACTTAATTATYATYYTTATAAAAAATTATATTATTCAATCAAAAATAAATTACTTCATTATTAAATCTAAATTAATTTATAATAAAAAATTGAATTAAAGAAATTATACAAAAAACAATAATTTTTAAATAGTTAATTTGATACTAACATTGATATATTTAGTTTCCAAATATTATGATATTTTCAAATTTATATTTTATTCAAAAATAAAAAAAATTATTTCTTTCTCAAAACCACATAAAAACCGTATTAAAACGTCTACAGAAACGTAATAAAAGGAAATATTAAAATCGAGATATATTTTGTTGCATTGCATGAGTACCCTTCTTGTTAATTTAAATTGAAAAAAGAGTGATACAATTAAGAGTAGATATATTGTTAACTTTGTTTAATTTATTTCAACAGACCTATGTTGACTCATGACTTTAAAATATATCACATATGCAATATGCACATGATATCATCCCCCAATTATTACCGTAAAAGAAGATTTTTATTTTTATTTTCATATAAATAATATACTGCTTTATAAAATCTAAAATATGCATGCCCGTTTTTTTAACTAGAATGTATCCAAAATCACAAGTCGAATAAGTTTAATCCTTACGATTTTTATTCCTTTTCACTCATTTTTCTGCATCCAATTTTGCCTTCTCTTTTTCTTTTTACGTTACCTTTATCTTTATCTCTTCCTTCTCCTTTCTTGCCGTTTCTGCCTATGCTTCTTCCTTTTCCTTTCTCTTTGCCTCTGCCTCTTCATTCATTTTTCTCTCTGTTTCTTCTTTCTCCTTTCTCTTTGCCTCTGCCTCTTCATTCATTTTTCTCTTTACATCAAAGAACTTGATGAGACCATCGAGAACGACACTTGGGTCGTCGTCCTTAAGTAGTTGCTCTGCTACTTCAGCTGGTGTAACATCCACCTCACTCATCAAATCCTCAATTTGGTTAAAAAGATCATGTTGCGTGATGCCAAGATAGTTAGAGGCAAGAAGACGAAACCCGCATGGGGTGCAATAGGACATATGGATATGAAGGTCCATACGACCTGGACGAATAAGTGCAGGGTCAAGTTTGTCTTTTCGGTTAGTGGTGAATATAATAATTCGCTCATCGCCACAACTTGACCATAATCCATCAACAAAATTAAGAAATCCTGACAAGGTTACCTACAATTAATAAATTATCATACATTATATGAAAAGATCCATAAATACTTTGAAAGAAAAAAAGGATTAAAAAACATATTAAAATTTATATTTTGTTTATATATAGCACTAGTAAATCTACTTTGTTTTGTTCTTCACACAAATCGAATATAATTACATTTTTATATTGATGTACACATGTTTATTTAAAATAATGATCAGTTAAAATAATTCTAATTGAAAATAAAAAGTACATGGATGAATCGAAGAATCAATCTAAAGCATTAGATTAACGTAATTTAACGGATGTGATTAAAAATCTAATTGTAACCATAATTTTTAAAAATACGAAATACTTTCCCTTAATTTTGAAAATGAGATTTAAATCACCTAATGGTTCATAATATATAGACTAATGGTTCATAAAAGGGTGTGTAGGTCGAGGCCTGAGTAAATCACATGAGATTTTAGTATAAAATCACTTATGATTCGACCGTTTTTTATTATATTATTTAATTCTCGTATATTAACCTGAATTAATACAACCGTATTTATATATAAGAGTCTGGTTCAAGGGAAAATTGTAAAAAAATGAAAAACTGAGTAATATTTTTGTAACCGTTCATGTGGATGGTATATACATATGTGTATATAAGTAGTTTGTAAGCAATTTGTCTACTATGCACATATGCATAACATGCTCACTTGCATAAAACCATGAAACAACTTCAATTACTTGTATAGATACATACATATCTTCCGGATGAACGTTTAGAAGGTTATTCACTCGTTTTTCACTGTTTTGAGGTTTCCGCTGAAACCAGTTTTCATTTAAATATAATGCTTCTTTAACATACCTCTTTCTCTTTAGGGTAGTTCTCTTTCTTCTTCGGGGCTGCAGCTTTTGCCGCCTCTACGGCTACCCGGTCATGCAACTCCACCGAGCAATCAATGTCCTCCACCACCAGTATCGAACGGTTGGCCGTCGCCACCAACAACGACCGCAGCTCCGAGTTTGACTTAATATCAGTCAACTCCAAGTCATATATGTCAAAATTCAGGTAATTCGCCATGGCCGCGATCAAGCTTGATTTCCCCGTCCCCGGCGGACCGTACAACAGGTACCCTCTCTTCCATGCTTTTCCGACTTTCCGATAATACTCTCTCCTCGCCACAAACCTATCCAAATCCTTCTTCACCATCTCCTTCGTATCGGCATCCATCGCCAGCGTGGCAAAACTCGCCGGATGGTCAAGGTTCACCGACGTCCACATTGCCGTAGCCATCCTCGAATACGACGAATTCGTGTTGACCGTGAATAGCTTCACTGTTTTCTGTTCTTGTTTCTTCATCTCGGCGTCATTAAGTATAAACGGCAAGTATTCGTTCAACACCAGATCTTTGTGATCCCGATGAAACGTGAGTTCCAACGATCGGAGATCAGTTCGGGAAGTACGATTATCGTGACTGTAATATTGTCTAGTCGGAGTCTTCTTAGAAACCAAAGACCAATAGAATTTGACTCCGTTGAAAGTATCGGTGAAGTCTTCGTTGACTTCCATGGTAACGGTGATATTTTTTTGGGTAGGGTTTTTGATGACCTTGAGACGGTGGATGTCAGTAGACATTTTAGCGGCAACGTAGAGTTCTGTGGCGTTGTAGATTTCATTATCCTGAAACCCATCGAATTCATAGACGACCATGGTCAAGTGTGTGGAAAATTTGTTGATGAAATTGCGGAAACCGAGATAAAGGTAGTCGCGGAATTCAGGGGGCAAGTAATCCCGAGCGACGCTGCGGACGACCATTGCGGTGGCGGCGATGGAGCCGATGGTGGAGACGATGGTTTTGGCGGTGGGGAGTTTGGATTTAGCTGACAAACGATGCATTTTAGAAATGAAGGGATGCACTAATATTGTTCTTTGGGAACTTGAATGATATAATATATAGCGAGAGACTTGAAATATCATGTAATCATTTATATTTGTATAATCTATACAACTTAATCTTAATCGTTTATTTAATTTGATGAATATGTGATTTTATAATTTTTTTGATCGTTTTCTAATATAAAGTATTGAATGTAATTAATGAACTCTAATAATCTTCTATAAGTATTCAAATCATAATAAATGAACTCTCTTCATTTTCATAAATATCTCAATTGACTGGGTTGCATTGATTATACAAATATGATGAGTTGTATTTGAAATGTCATATATATATATATATATATATATATATATATATATATATATATACTAGTTGTGTAACCGCACAATGCGGCGGGAGCCATGAATTTTAACGATTTTGAAGTTCTATTGGTTTTATAAGATAAAATTTAATGATGATATAGTTTACACTTGGTCTTTACATATTAATAGAATTTGAATAAATAAGAGTTATGGTTCCAATTACAGACTATCGATGAAAAAAATTGTATGCAGTTTAAAATTCAATATATTTAAAATCCAACATATTTAAACGACTCCACAAATGTGTTCGATTTACAYMAAGAGHAAARAACCAARAAACTTGAGTTTTAAGATAAACACTCAAAACCAATAAAGAAAAACTACAAATTTGACAGATTATAAGCCATGAAAAGACCAAAAAAGATGAGTTTTAAAATGACATTTCAACTGTTTACCCTCTTTCTTGTCCAGAAACTCAGATTAAG
>NC_037528.1:16537025-16538283 GCF_001531365.2 Cynara cardunculus var. scolymus | reverse complement strand
ATTATGTATGTTAATTTGATAAATGTTTAAAATGAAACATTTAAAAGTAAAGGACGTAAAGTAAATTAATTAGTTAATTATAGAGGTATAAAGTGTAAATTTAAAATTATAATTTAAAAAAAAATGATTCAATGTTAGAGGGGTGAGTGTAGAGTGTATGTGAGAGGGTGAGTGTATATGAGGAGAGGAGAGGGTGAAAAAGTGACAAAAGGTATCTTGGTCATTTAGAATTTTAAGACTTTAAGACTTTTGCTAAATTTGTTTAATAAGATAGTATATATATATATATATATATATATATGTTTATTCAAGGGAGAACTGATTAGTTTGGGATAATTGTGAGATCCAATCTCAACCACAAATCAATGGATAAATTAGAAAACCAATATTTTTGATAATTTGATTTAAAATTATAATTAAAGGGCATTTTAGGTATTTTAAATTTTTTATCTCCTCTCTTTCTCCTACCTTTGGCCTCCAATGAACCCCATGTGATATCCAAAATACATTAAGATACACAATGTGATACCAAAAACAGACCAGGTAACTTTGAAATCACTGTGATATCAATTGTGATACCACTTCGATTAAGTAAAAGACAAAAGAAATGATAAAAGATCGAAATTATTTTTTATGTAATGGAGTTTTTAATAACCGTCAAAGGAAATGTTTAAAACTAGATATTTTTGCAAATTACAATAATCATTTTATAATTTTAAAATTATAAAAAGGAAAAATGTTATTTTCAACAATAAAAAAATGGGGACCAAATTCGTAGTTCACTCAATTTTTACGATGAATGAATTTTAGAAATGGAAGTGATAGAAAATGAAGTATAACTACCCCCACTGTCCCACATAATAATAATAATAATAATAATAATAATAATAATAATAATAATAATAATAATAATAATAATAATAATAATAGTATAACTACCCCCACTGTCCCACATAATATAATAATAATAATAATAATAATATATCCGGGGTTGATATCCTCACCCCCTGGCACAACTTTCTACCCTCTTCTCTTCACATTAACGTCGATTCCTTTTCAAAATTTAAAATGGTGTTTTTTATTCCCACCCCCTCCTATTTCTTTTCTTCTATTTTTTCTATACCTCCACTTACATAAGACAATAAAATACATTAAAATTTATTTATTTTATTTTTCAATTTTAACCCTTAATATTTTTAATTTTAATCCTTCAATTTTTTAAATATTTTTCTATTATATCCTCTACGTTTTTTTTATC
>NC_037528.1:16523753-16536950 GCF_001531365.2 Cynara cardunculus var. scolymus | reverse complement strand
ATATTTATATTTGTATATGAATTTTTTTCAATATTTATATTTTATATCTTTATAAAAATTTGTTATATTTATTTACTTCTTTATTTTTATTTATACCCTTATGATATTTATATAATTATAGTTTCATAATTAAATAAACGATGTTCAATATTGGGTTCATTTTGAAGGTATTGACGAGACGATTACGATGATATAACTTATTAAAATAAAAACATATTTTTAACGGATTTTAGTTAATATACAATTATGTATGTTAATGTGATAAGAGTATACAACGAAAAATGGAAAAAGTAATGTATATAAAACAAATTAAATAAATAACTGTAAGAGTATAAAATGTAAGTATTAAAAATAATTTATGTAGTTATGGTTTTTAATAATATGATTAACCAAAAATATTCAATACATAGCTCGTTTGAAGGTATTCACAAGACGATTATAATGGTGTAACTTGTTAAAATAAAAATGTATTTTGTTAACATATTTTATTTAATATACAATTATGTATGTTAATGTGATAAGAATGAAAAATGAAAAAGTTAGGGATATACTAAAAAAATTAAATAATTATCTACAAGAGTATATAGTGTAAGTATTAAAAATATTTTTTCCGTACTATATATGATAGATAATAATATAATTAAATCCGAAAATATTCAATATTGTGTTCCTTTCAAATGTATTGAAAATACGATTATAATAATATAATTAAATCAAATAATATTCATTATTGGGTTCATTTCGAAGAGATTGACGAGACGATTATAATGGTGTAATTTTATTAGAATAAAAAGTATATTAAAATTATGAGAGGTTAATTTCTTTGTCGGATATAATTTTAGTTAATATAAAATTATGTTTTTCAATATGATAATGGTGTAAAACGAAAATTGAAAAAATAAATTATGTACTATAAATTAAATAAATAACTATAAAAGTATAAAGTGTAAGTATTAAAAAAAAATTTATACTATATATAATATATAATAATATAATTAAGTCAAAATAAAATAAAAAATTTAGAAGGAAAAGAAGTAACGTAAAAAATATAAATTAAATTAATTAACTAATTATAGAGGTATAAAGTATAAATTTAAAATTAAAATTTAAAAAAATTGGCAATTTCTAAAACGACTCCCTTGTCAGTTTCGACCCCTCCCTCATAATCTTTCATTTTTATATACTTTATTTAATAATTTATATTTTATACCCTTAAATTTATTTAATTAGTTTACTTTATACCTTTTAGTTTTTTATTTTTTATTTTATACTTCGATCTTATTAACACATATAATTACATATTAACTAAAATATGTTAAAAAAAATACGTTTTAATTTTAACAAGTTACATCATTATAATCGCCTCGAAACGAGTCCAATATTGAATATTTTTGGATTTAATTTATTTAATTAGTTTACTTTATACCTTTTAGTTTTCTATTTTTCATTTTATATTTCGATCTTATTAACACATATAATTATATATTAACTAAAATATGTTTAAAAAATACGTTTTAATTTTAACAAGTTACATCATTATAATCGTCTCATCGATACCTTCGAAACGAGTCCAATATTGAATATTTTTGGATTGAACTATATATATGCCGCTATAACGTATTGGTTGATTGATTTTTTAGAGAAAAGAAAATCACTCGTAAGTTTTTTTAACATAAATAAATATATTTGATATTTTTTATTCAAACAAATTCCAACTTTAATTAGTCACCTAAATAATCTTGATTACAAGTATTTTCTATATATTCTTGATACATATCAAATCTACGTTGGTATGGGACAATCCATGTACTTGCATCTGGAAGCCATGACGTGGCCAATGATGTACGAGTGTGGCCATTGGGTATTCTCTGTTTAATACCACCTTTATGTAATGGTTACCATTAACATGACTATTACAATTGACACGTGTTGGGATAATGGTTGCGATTGTGTCATGAATGATAAGTATGTCACATTGTCTGCCCTATGACTGAAAACATGCAGTATGACATTAAATCTTGAAGCACCTAGAATTCCCATTTCAGGCATAGCGATCCAATACATTTCCGGTGCAAAGACATTTTCCATGAAAAAGTTCAACGCTTCGTAAATTCTTAAACACTCGTTGGCAATAACATAAGAGTAATAATGTTGATGCTAGGTTAGTTCAATCATTAACTCACGCCGAATATTGCCCCATGCGTTTTCATGACCACCCAAACAAGTAGATATGACTCAAAATCCACAATTTCCATCACCCACTACATCTTGTATCTGTGTGATGTATGAATGAAATAAACTTGGGATTTGATCAAGAAATGGGTTTGGGGGTGTGGGTTGTCGTTGGAAGTATGAGCTATGCCTCGTTGATTTTTGATAACCAAAATCTTCAGAGTTGATAAAGGTTGACGCGTTGAAACAACTATATCTACGAGGGTCGTCAATATTTTTTTATTTAGAGCTTGATTATTTACAGAAGGACGTCCACGAGTGGTTCTATGAACTGAGGGTTCATGAAACAACGTTTTTTATGACATAATTATATCGTTTAACTTTTTCAGCAAGCTCTTACGACCAGAACTGGTTGTTTATTGAAAGTTTCTTTAAACATTTGTACTTCATCATCACATTGAATATCCTTATCTTGTGCGGAGACACATGGCGAGAAATCAAGTTTTTTTCCAAAATACATCGATCGCATCAAGCGGAATGGGTACCCCTGACATGTATATAGTGCTAGTTCATGCGCACATGGCAACCCATGACTTGTACGCATTTTACAACCACAATTTTCAGAAAATGCGCTAGTTTCGAAAGACCGCACATATTCACTGGAAATCATATCAAGTGCATTAAATGAAACAAGGCCCCACAAATTTTGAAAATGTGGTTTGTTATATCTCTGTCTCCTAATAATTTGGCATGTTGGCTTTCAACTCTATTTGTTGTGTGATTTCCAAAATTTAAATATTGATCAACCCACTCAGATACGAACATTTTTTTATGTGGCGTCAACCATACACTATCCATGTAATTCAAAACACCTGAAAAGTATATCAAAAAATATATCAGTATATTTAGTAATAATGGTTAAACTAACTTATATCAAGAATACTTGGATAATTGAGCAGCATTTCTTAAAGTTTGACCAAATTGTACGTGTACAAATCTTGATTTGGAGAATAAACTAATTGCGACCATGCTTGAAAAAAAGAATTCCACAATTGAGACTCGTGTATCGATGGTCTACAATGTTTGATAATATTTTGTTTTATGTGCCATATACAAAGCAATCTTTTAGCATCAGGAAATACCACTTTGCATGTATTAATCAAAGCAAACTCTCTGTCTGTGACTACCAGGGTAAAAGTTATCGTATATTCTTGAATTTAGACAAGCTAAAGCCCAAATATAGTTTGATACCTTTTCTTTATGCATGAAAACAAATGCTATGCAAAATGTCATGCCGGTTGATGTTACACCAATGATCTCAAGAAGAGGCATATTGTAACTGGATAATAAACAAAATAATGATATTAAATACAATAATAATATTAAACACAATATTAACATTAACATAAAACACATCCATACCAATTTGTTTTATATATGGCATCGATGATCAACACTTGTGGGAATGCACGCCAAATCTCAAATGATTTTGGATGAACGAAGAATAAATCTTCCAACTCGTTTGTTTCGTCATTTATACGAGTCTCAAAATCATAATTTCTTTCAACAAAAAAGTCCACAATAATCTGCATTTGTGGTCTCCCTGCATCGTCTCTTGTCCTAATATTTTGAACTTCATTATATATTGTTTTTGACGTAGACGCATTTTCTACATTTATACACTTTAACATGGACAAAATGTATCGTGGCTTGACATGTTGGGCTGATAGATCTTCAACTAGTTGACGTTCAGGTTTGTTCAGCCGCATTGCATATGCATGACCCTCCATATGTTGTGCAAGGACATGATTATGTGTATCACATACAACCCTCAACGTCCACCAATTACGCTTAGTCGAATGTAACGCTATCAACTTAAATGGGCAGTCAAGCTTTTTTGTTCTAGTATTACGACTGAAAATCTTGTCGCTTTTGTAAACCCCACTACATTCACATATAAACACAACTTTTTAAACATTCCTATTTGGCTTAGCCTTTATCTTTTAGTAACAACAACACAACCAATTGAATGTCCTACATTACACACCTATTCAGTTATTTCTTCTCGAGAATTGAAAACCTGAAATTATTATATTTTGTTATAACTTTCACTTGTACCCGTAAGTATTAATAAACCTAGATGTTAGTTAACATTATATTGTACCTTGTTGGTGACAAATTCTGATGTTGGTGCAAAATCTTCACTCATGTTTGCTATCTACAACTTCGATCTAGAAGAACGAAAGAGAGATATTTGAACTATGTATAGAGGGAGAGGGAGAGAGCGAAAAAATGTGAAGAATGTGAAATACGATATATGAATGATCGTTCGTTCGATATATTTATCGAATTGGTTTTACTTTATTTCAAATCGATAATTTTACTTTATTTCAAATCAATAACTTTACTTTATTTCAAATCAAATTATTAAACGAATAATATATATATATATATATATATATATATTATATCAAATTTCGTAACGTAAGATATTAAAATATAAGGTAAAATATGATTTAATCCCTAAACTTTACGTTTAAAATAGTTTAATTAAAAGCTTAGTAACCTGCTATAGCAGGTCAAGTGGCTTAAATAATTAATTCCAACAAGTTTAGGGATTAAAACATTCATTAATTTTTTTTAAGGATTATAACATTCATTAAAGAAGGTTAGGGATTATAACATTCATTAAAAAAGTTTAGGGGTTAAACCATTTTTAAACGTAAATTTTTACCCTTTAATATAATAATGTATGTTTTTCAATACATTTTAGTTAATATATGATTATTATGTTAATGTAATAAATGTGTAAAACAAAAATTGAAAAATCAAGGGATATATTATATATTAAATAATTTACTATAAGGGTATAAATTGAAAATATTAATTTTTTTTACGTAGTATGTATGATATATAATAAGATAAATAAATCAAAAAATATTCAATATTGGACTCATTCTAAAGGTATTTACGAGACAATTATAATGATGTAACTTATTAAAATTAAAACGTTTTTTTTAACGTATTTTAGTTAGTATACGATTATATGTATTAATATGATAATAATATAAAATGAAAAATATAAAACTAAAAGGTATAAAGTAAATAATCATATAAGTATAAGGGTTTAAATTGTAAATATATATATTTATATTATTTAAATTGTCGATATGAGTTGTAGTGTTTAATAGGGAGGGTCAAAAGGTAAGCTAAAGAGGTCGAAAAAGCATGACCCAAAGAATTAGGTGCATGTGAGGGGTTGAGAATGTGAGGGTCTGAGTGAGGGAAAGATGTGAGGAGGAGGGGGTGAGAAGTGACGTAAGTGGGTGGGGCATATCAACCCCCAATAATTATTATTCAGAAGACCGAAGAGGCGTCAATGAAGTCTATTATTTTAAGGGTCTTAGTTTAAAAAAAATATATCTATACTATATTATAAAATATTTGATAAAAACTCTTAAAAACCATATTTTATGAATGAATTACTGTTTATTAATGCATATTACTTAAAATATAAAATTACAAGTAAATTGTGCGTAAATACAACTTATTAAAGCTCCATTTTTAAATTCGTATAACTAACTGCAGATAAACGTTATTTGATAAACATCTAATTTTAAATATAAAAAATCTAAAATATACTTAGGATAATCATTGAGTTCTAACAGAATAATTATCTTTATAAAAATTATATTGTTAAGTAAAAAATAAATTACTTTCTTATTAGACATATATTAAATTATAATAAAAAATTTAATTAAAGAAACTGTACAAAAAAGAGAGCTTTTAAATAGTTAATTTGACATTATATCGATAACTTTTTCAAAATTTTATGATATATTCATATTAACTAGGTTCGATCCCGTGTATTACACGGGATTATTTGAAAAAATTAAATCGTGTCAGGAACTTATCATGCAAATATGAATGATCATCGAAAGTACGATACTACTTTAGACTTGTACTATTGAAATGATTCTGAAGAATAACTCTGAAGAATTACTCTTCAGACTTGAATTTAGAAATGAAACTATATCAATAATTAGTTAAAATAAAGTTAACCCTAGAATAAAATTAAATTTATGAATGAAACTAAATCAGTAAATTGAATTTAAACTTAGCAGTAAATTTAGAACGACTCTTCAGACTTGTACTGTTGAAATAACTTTTAAGTTTAACTTTGAAGAAGGATTTCAGACTTGGACTTGTACTCTTGAAATTAACTCTGAAGTAAAACTCTTCAGATTTCAGAGCTCTGTATAATCAAGAAAAGTCAACTTTTGTCGACGTCCGCCACAAATCCCACACAAATCCATCACTGAATTTAAAAATAAAATAAAATTTTATTTCTACAACTTTCTCGACGGTTTGTAACGGATTTTTTACTTATTTAATACTGTCACAAATCCGTCTGGAAATCCGTCACAAAATTAGTCTACTTATTTAAATAAATTAATTAGCGTTAATTAATTAAAATTCACGACGGATTTTAATTGAATTTTATATTTAATTATACTCCGTCGGAAATGTTTAAGAAAACTTTTTTAATTTCTTTTCTCTTCCAAAAAATATGTTTAAAAAAATCCGACGGATTGTAATTTTCTAATAAAAAGTTATATTTCGTCGGAATTTATTTGAAAATATATATGTTTTATAAAAAAATATAAAAAACTTTTTTTAATAAATTTAGACGGAATATAATTTTTTATTATAAAAATTATTATTCGTTGGAAATTTTGAACTTCTTTTAAATATATATTTTTGGAAGGAAAAAAATATAAATAAATTTTTTTTGAACATTACCAACAGATTTCGGACATAATTTGCATTTAACGGCGGGGGTTTTCCGACAGCAATATCCGTTGGATAGTTGTTTTTCCTACAGATTTTGCCGTCGAAAAAACCACATTTTTTAGTAGTGATCAATCAAATGAGTATAATTGAACTGTTAATGTAAATTGTGTCTAGATACGTTCAAATGGGTCTAATTGAACCACTAATGTAAATTGTGTCTAGATACGTGTTTAGGCGAGAAAACAAGAAAACCGTCTCATCAGAAGATGACACGTGTCACCTAAGTTATTAATTTATTGTAAGTATAGATTTTTATTCAAAAGTAAAAACATTGTCTTTCTCAAAACCACATAAACTGTATTATATCAATAGAGACAAAAAAAAAATAAAACAAAATATTAAAATGAAGATATATTTCGTTGCATTGTACGAGTATCATTCTAGTTTTATATGTGAGAAAAGAGTAAACTACAAATTTGTGTCAATGTGGTTTGTGAAAAAGGGATACTAATTGTTTCTATATATTCTTAAATGTTTTTCTATTAAATGGTTTTTTTTTTCACATACATTAATATGAAAATTTTATTTTTACATTTTTAATATACGACTGACCTAATCATGATATTAAAGTGATGCAAAAAACATTGGCCGTGTGAAAATGGCACTTTTTGGTATTTGTAGTTTTAAAATTATAAGATGGTCATTATGATCTGTAAAAATATCCGGATTGATCTCTCTTTAATGGCCGTCAAATGAAAGAGATTTTTGTCATTTTATCGATTTTTTGTTTTTTTGTCAATTAAAAACCACATGAACCAAAATTATAAAATCGATTTTGATTCGGTAATGCAGAAAAAAATCGATAAAATGATGAAAAATTTAGTGACTGTTTTCACTTGCTTGAGTAAGGTTTGGTAAACGTCCCCTAATATGATGGTGTATTTTTTGCTCACTCAACAACTGTGGTTAACAGGAGACGTGATATTAAACCTTGGACCTATCTTATATTTGTGGAAAATCAGTTTACTCTTTTATCAACTGAATTACATACCAAAGATTTTATTCTCCAAACATTATTTTTGATAAAATATAATTGACTTGTTCTGATTTTTGGTATTCGTCTTATCTTATGTTATATGTCACTGATTTTGTTAATTTGCTTTACTAAAAAACATTTTAAATTGTCCAACAATAACTTATATGTTGGAATTATTCTGATTAAATAATACGGTGTTTAATTTAAATAAAAGGCATAACAAAGCTTGTTTTATTTTAGTATATTTTACTCTTGTTAAAGTTATTACTATTACGATTGTTAACTAGTTATTTTGTAATTGATTTTGTTAAGATAAATATAAACTTATATTAGTTTTAAACGTGAAAGTTGTTTACAGCTATTCGAAAACGTAATGAATGATGATATATGGTTTGTCATAAAGTGTAATAAGATTATAATATTAATAACTAAATATTTAAAGTATTTTTTAATATTCATAATTTGTTGACCAAAGTCTTCGTTTCCATTATTATGATCTTAATATGTAAGGAATTTGGTTGAACTATGATTTTTCGCTGCTAGAAATGAGCTCTGATCTTTGTTTCTTCATCGTTTTTAATGTTGCGTTTTAGCCTTTGTGTTCAGTTTTAGCCTCCTCGTTGGTTGTTGTTCTGATTAGTTTTTGTTCCCACTTAATTATGGTCCCTTTGGTTTACATGATTGGTTTTGATGGATTTGGATTTCATGGAGGGATTTGGATTGGAATGGATTTGAAATCATTAGTGTGTTTGATTTGTAGGATTTGGAAAGAAATTGAATTCCATTATTCATAAATAATTTATACAAAAATTATAAATGATTACAAAATAATTAAATTATATTTTTATTAATTCGATTATTATAAAATAAAATGTTTTCAATATTTTCTAAAACTTTATTTCATACAATCCTACGAAATCTAATGAGATCCCAAGCATCATTTCAAAATCATATGTTTGTAGGATTTTAATTAAATCACAGGATTTCAAATCTGGACAATGCAACAAACTAAACATGAGATTGAAATTAATTTAAAACCCAAATCATTTAAAATCCATTACATTTCTAATGTTCCGATAGTTTTATTGTGCTTCTTGCAGAATTTATTCTCATCTTCTCTTATACTTATGTGTGTTTGGATGATTAATCTAGTTTCTTGCTTTAGGAAGTTTCTTTTCTTCTAATACAATTAAAAGAAAATAAGCGATGCATCTCCTAAATTGTAATCAAGAAAATAAAAGTTAATCGTTAAAAAATAAAAATAATCATCATATTTTACATTGATTGTAAGTTCATATCTCAACATACATGACAAATTTAGGATCTCTAGAGTTACGGAAAACTTCACATAATGGTACAAGCAGGATTTGGTTGTTCGTAAATAGTCATCATACAACCCATGCCCATTTGTTGACAAATAATACAATCGTATCTCATGTGGTTATCGTAAGGATGCATGTGAACTTTTTCCTCAGGTTTTTTTTCTGTTTGTTTCTTCTCTTCGGGTTTCTTTTCCTCTGGTTTCTTTGGAGGAGCGGGTGGAGGTCCTATTGTCACCACTTCCACGAATTTTCCTGCCTTTTTTGTTTGTAAAATTATCTCGTAAGGATCTGCATCTCCTGTTACAGTTACTGTTCCTTTGGCTCCATCAATTTCTATTTTATCTACACCTACAATCAACCAAAATTACACAAGGTATGAAAGTATTATATTCCACTTGTTAAAAATTAAGATAACAAACGATAAATGGAATGAAACAAGCAAATTGCATAAGGTTTAGTAGCAAATACATATAATTTATATACCTTGTACCTTCTTAGGTTCTCTAAAGTTATCATTTATTAATTAATTAAACCGTATACTGTTTGTGTGACTGTTTGAGCCATTGATTATTAAACAATTATTTGAACAAGGTTTTGTAAGAATGGAAATTTTAAATAAAAAAATTGCATATAACTTATTCTTTTACAACTTGTTCAAAATCATGTTACAAAAACACCAAATAAATCATTCACTTCAAAGAACTTCTGAAATGGGATGTACCTTGAAGACCAGAAACTGATCTCAGGATCTTCTTCTTGCATTTCTCGCATGATAATTGCACCTTCAATACCGTCTTTTGCACCATTTACCCTTCAACTCTCTCTCTCTCTCTCTCTCTCTCTCTCTCTATATATATATATATATATATAGTCGGCATGGACAAAGGTCGCATTGGGTTGTTCACCATCCCTTGTCACTATTTCAAAACCCAACTACATTAATTGGTGATAATCTTGTTTTATATTCGGTTCATGAAATCATTTTTGATTTGTTTCGTTTATATATTTATTATAACAGTTTGTTAATATGTTAATCAAACGATACATAAATATACATGAGAATCAAATTCAAGATCTGTATATAAATGTAATACAAATTTCAGCTATTTATAAACAACTCCCATTTGACTTTGTCTATGTCATATCATGCTATAGTTCTTTGTTTTCATGGATTTGCAGCTTTGGTTTCTCAAGAAAAATATATATTATTAATTAATAAATAAAAGCCTCCTAGCTTATTTATTTGATAAATAACTCATATCTTAACACACATACACATATACGTGTGTAGATTTAGGATCATGTGACTTGACATATTTTTGTGAGACCCATGAGACCATCTAAATAACATTGAACTTTCATAAAAATGAACTTTTATAGTGTTTCCGCTGTGAAAGTTCAATGTTTGTTGTAGTTTAATGATGTTTTGATGTGAATATTCAGTGTTATTTTGTGGTCTCATACAAACAAACTGGCCTCACAAAAAAACATGTATTATATATATGTATGTATATATATAATATAAATAGATAGATAGATAGGTTGGGCTCCGATAAGAATGGAAGTTGTGGTGAGAAACGTAAGAAAATATTTCCATCATTGAATCAATCTTAAATGAATGTCAACACTAATTAGGTGTAACGAGATGCACCGGATCGATTCCTTTCTAAAGATCAATTCATGGATGAACATAAAATTAAAAGTGATCAAGGGTTCAGACCTCTTCTTACATTTCTCATCATAATTTTTCTTCTCATACGATCCATTCATCTATAGCGGTATGTTGAGTTCTAGTGAGAATGAAAGTTATGATGAGAAAGATAAAAAATGATCTCCACATTTGGATCAATCCTAATTGAATATCAAAACTGATGAGGTGCACCGAGATTCACCTGATCAATTCCCGTATCAAGTAATATGAAATTTTGGTCTTAATTTGTTGGGCCCATATGTGATAAATAATGTATAAGGACTGGGCTCAAATAAGTTGTAACGGCCCAAGATATGCACAAATTTTATGGAAATTTCAACCTTGGACTAAAATGAAATATAAAGTCAAAGTAGAGGATCAATTATGTTCTGTGTTAAACATACAACGTTACAGCCACAGGGATCAAATCATGGGCGGACCTACCATGGTGGTTATGGTGGCACGTGCCACCGTATTATTTCTCCGTCGAATGGTAAAAAATTTAGGTTCGTGAAAGATGCAACCGTATTAATCTGTTGCGTGTCACCGTATGTATTTTGAAACTACAATGAGAACAAATTTTATTTGATAGAGTTGGTTTGCAAGGCTTTTGTTCCACTCCAGACCCAAATTCAAATCTTGTTAGTGTCATTTTCTTAGTCAAATAGTGCCACCGATTGAAAAAAATTTCTGTATATTTGTTTCTTATAGTCAACCGGTGCCACTGTTTGAAAATTTTTCCCTATAATTTTTTCTTATAGTCAAATGGTGCCACCGTTTGAAAAAAATTCTGGGTCCGTCCCTGGATCAAATATCAAAAATGGAGAACTGAAGGGACTTGTTTTGTCTAATTTACAAAAGAAAATCGGTACTTAAATGGAGAATTGCCGGTCGACACTGTCGAGGAGTGTAGAACACGAGTGGTCCCAAAACTCAAATCGAACCCGAACCGAAATGAGGTGTTTGTATAAAATCCGAATGTCTTGAATTCCTAAAATCCGAACACAGCTATTGAAGAAATATTTGGTTTTAGGTTAGGTATGGTTTCTGGTCACCCGCCTCATCCGAAAACTCGAAACATACATATGTATAGTTTAAAATATTTTATAAATATATTTATTTATCTAATTATCTTTAAAAAAATTAAATCTTAATTGTCCGTACTCTTTTCAAATTTGTAAATCTACCATCATTTCATCATTCTATCAATCGATTGAATAAATTTTCAAAATCGATTTGAAGTACATATGTTTTTTTTATGCATATAACTATACCCAAACCCGACCAACCCGAACCTGAAGCAATCTGAAATCTAAAATCCAAAATCGGAGATTGGTTTTCATATACAAAATTCGATTGGATTTTTGGTTTGTCCATCTAAACGCCACCTGATGTACACCCCTACTTGACACAGTCGATTTGAGGGGTAAAATCTGTGCATACTTTGCACTTGTAACGCACAAGTATGAAAGGTTGTAACTTGAGAATAATATAGTCAAAAATTTATGAAAAGGTTTATAACATATGCTTTAAGATGATTTCATCTCTAACTAAAATATATTTAAAAATTAATCCAAAATGATATTTTATCCACACGGGTGTCAACTTCGTCAAACCCAACTTGTACTATTAAAGTAATTAAAATATGCAAATCAATAAGTGTAGAAATTGAAACACCATAATATTACAAGCTTCAAATTCAGTTATAGTTTTTTTTAACACATGTCATGTTGTTGGAAAAATTATTTAAAAAAAGTATAAATATTTTTATTTGTTAAATTATAAAAAATGATGATATTTTATTAATTTATATAAGGAAAAAGTCTAAAAAAATCCAATGAACTTTAGTGTTTGGAATAATTAAATTTTTAGACATTTTTTTGGATCAAATAAGTTCTTGAACATTCCAAAATTTGTTAAATAACTTCTTAAACTTTCTAAAACCTGTTAGATACATTCTAATGACCTATACAACTGGTTAATGTGCTAAAATAATGGAAAAAGTCTGAAAAAAGCTAACGGACTTTTATAATTTGAACGATTAAGTTCTAAACATTTTTTAAACCAAAAAAGTATTTACATCTATAAAATAAAATAAAATAAATATACCAAAAAAAAATACTTACATTTATAAAAAGATACTTACATTTAAAAAATATTATTCATAAAATCTATTTTAATTA
>NC_037528.1:16520313-16523687 GCF_001531365.2 Cynara cardunculus var. scolymus | reverse complement strand
TAAAAATAAAATATATTTCGTTGGTGATTTTTCAAATTAAAAAGATAGAAAATAATTTGTTTAAATTTAACAATAAAATTTAACTAAATAGATAATTAATTAAAACTTGTCGCTTGAGCAAATCATATACATAATATTTTTTATTTTTTTAATTAGAAAAATCATTAACAGAATTTTTTTATAAAAATAAATTTCAATAGAACCGATCGTAATGGAATCTGTTTAAGCAAATCTCGTTCAGTGCTTGATAGAGTTCAGATTCCCCAATAGTACCAAACTCTTGTTATTCATTATAAAATATAAATAATCTTTTTTAAATGTACGTACTTTTTTTTTGTAAATATAGATAATTTTTTGGTATATTTGTTTCATTTTATAGATGTAAATACGTTACATAATTATCGTAGTTCACACAATGATAAAGATATAGTAAATTTTGTGGAGCGTTTCAAATGTTACATATTTGAGTGACACAAAATACCAAGTTGAAAAGTAAATCTTGAACAATGTCGTTTAAAAATAGATCTTGTACGAGGTTTAAGGTTGGGTGTATTTGGGCATGCGATTTCCAATGATAAACATAATCAAATAGAGGATAAACATCTCATTTTAAAATATAAAAAATCTAAAATATAATTAGGATAATTATCGAGTTATAACAAAATAATTAATTATTATTTTTATAAAAAAATTATATTATTAAACCAAATATAAATTATTTCGTTATTGAACCTAAATCTATACTATATTATAAAGCATTTGACAAAAACTCTTAATTTTTTTATGCATGAAGTACTGTATATTGATGCATATTACTTAAAATTCAAGATTACAAGTAAATTGTGTATAAGTACAACTTATTAAAGCATGTTTGAATTCACGTACTAACTGCGGATAAACATAACCAATTAGAAGATAAACATCTCATTTTAAAATATAAAAAATCTAAAATATAATTAAGATAATTATCGAGTTCTAACAAAATCATTAATTATTATCCTTATAAGAAAATTATATTATTAAACCAAATATAAATTACTTCGTTATTAAACTTAAATTAAATTATAATAAAAAAATTGAATTAAAAAATTACACAAAAAATAGGAATTTTAAATAGTTAATTTGATACTAATATCGATATATTTTTGTCAAAATTTTATGATATTTTTAAGTTTATATTTTATTCAAAAATAAAAACATCATCGTTTTTTCAAAATCATATAAGACCATACTATAACATCTAACGAGATAAAGAATAAAATGAAATATTAATATCAAGATATAGCTCGCTGCATTGCGTGAGTACCCTTCTAGTATATTATAAAACATTTGACAAAAACTCTTAAAGACCATTTTTATGCATGAATTACCGTTTATTGATGCATATTACTTAAAATTCAAGATTACAAATAAATTGTGAGCAAGTACAACTTATTAATGCTTCATGTTTAAATTCGTGTAACTAACTGCAAATAAACATAATCAGATACAAGATAAACATTTTATTTCAAATATAAAAAATCTAAAATATAATTAAGATAATTATTGAAAACTAACAGAATACTTAATTATCATCTTTATAAAAAATTATATTATTCAATTAAAAATAGATTACTTCGTTATTAAATCTAAATTAATTTATAATAAAAAATTGAATTAAAGAAATTACACAAAAAAACAAGAATTTTTAAATAGTTAATTTGATACTAACATTAATATATTTATTTTTGAAATATTATTATATCTTCAAATTTATATTTTATTCAAAAATAAAAACATTATTTCTTTTCAAAACCACATAAAAACCGTATTAAAACATCTACAGAAACGTAATAAAAGAAAAACATTAAAATCGAGATATATCTCGTTGCATTGCACGAATAACCTTCTAGTTAATTTAAATTGAAAAAAGAGTGATACAATTAAGAGTAGATATATTGTTAACTTCGTTTAATTTATTTCAACAAACCTATGTTGACTCATGACTTTCAAGTATATGACATATGCAATATGCACATGATATCATCCCTCAATTATTACCGTAAAAGAAGATTTTTATTTTTATTTTCATATAGATAATATACTGCTTTATAAGGTCTAAAATATGCATGCCCTTTTTTTTAATAGAATGCACCCAAAATCACAAGTCGAATAAGTTTAATCCTTATGATTTTTATTCCTTTTCACTCATTTTTCCGCATCCAATTTTGCCTTCTCTTTTTCTTTTTTCGTGACCTTTATCTTTGCCTCTTCCTTCTCCTTTCTTGCCGTCTCTACCTCTGTCTCTGCCTCTGCCTCTGCCTCTGCTTCTTCCTTTTCCTTTTCGTTTCTCTTTGCCTCTGCCTCTTCATTCATTTTTCTCTTTGCTTCTTTTTTCTCCTTTCTCTTTGCCTTTGCCTCTTCATTCATTTTTCTCTTTACATCAATGAACTTGATGAGACCATCAAGAACGACACTTGGGTCGTCGTCCTTAAGTAGTTGCTCTGCTACTTCAGCTGGTGTAACATTTACCTCACTCATCAAATCCTCAATTTGGTTAAAAAGATCGTGTTGCGTGATGCCAAGATAGTTAGAGGCAAGAAGACGAAACCCACATGGGGTGCAATAGGACATATGGATATGAAGGTCCATACGACCTGGACGAATAAGTGCAGGGTCAAGTTTGTTTTTTCGGTTAGTGGTGAATATAATAATTCGCTCATCGCCACAACTAGACCATAATCCATCAACAAAATTGAGAAATCCTGACAAAGTTACCTACAAAAAATTAGTTGTACTTAAAGTTTTAGTTAATCAACGCTATATATAAACAAAATATATTTACTAATGTTCTTTTAAAAAAATATTTGTAGGGTGAGGTTAGAAAAAAATAATAACTAAATATTAGAATACGAAAACAGTTAATGTGTAATGATCCATAAAAGGGCGTGTGGACGGTTGCAACCTGAGTAAATCACATGTGATTTTAGTATAAAATTATCTATGATTCGATCGTTTTTATATTATCTTATTTAGTTATCGTTCTCGTATTAACTTGAATTGATGCAACCATATTTATATATAAGGGTCAGGTTCTAGGGAAAATCGTAAACAAGAAAATAAAAAATAGTAACATCCTCGTAACCGTTCATCTGAATGGTATGCACATGTACATACAAGTAATTTGTAAGCAATTTGTCTGGTATGCACATATGCATGACATGCTCATGTGCATAAAAGCCAAGAAACGATTTCAATTACTTGTATGCACATATAAATATCGTCCGGATGACGATTTAAGAAGGTATTAACCCGTTTTCATTTAAACATAACTAGTTGTGTACCCGCACAATGCGGCGGGAGCCATGAATTTTAAAGATTTTGAAGTTCCACTG
>NC_037528.1:16517377-16519208 GCF_001531365.2 Cynara cardunculus var. scolymus | reverse complement strand
TAAAGAGAATTTTAAAAGATATGTATTTATTTGAACAATATAAAATAAGAAAATTTACCTTTTTTACAAACAAAATATATCTCGAAAATAATGTTTCATATTTATTTAATAAATATTTTACTCTAAAAATATTTAATTTGAATGTAACTTAATAAGAAAAAATAAAAAAAATTAAATGTTTTTTAGATAGTAGCAATGAAAAATGAATATCACTAATAATAATTTGAAATAAGTTTTAATTTTAATTTTAGTTAAGTCATTAAAATGACGTGTCATCCACATCACCTCATTAAAGCCACACAAGCAAAAAAAGTCAAAGGATTACCGGTTTAAAAGATAACAGGTTACCCATTGCTATTATGGGTAGATTTTTTAAAGTACAATGTCTTAATAAAAAATAATTTGAAAGTATATTGCTATAATAAAGAAAAACAAAAGTAGAATGCTATAATAAGAAATTTTATGAAAGTAGGTTGCTATTTCATGCATTTAACCCTATATATAATATATAATAAAGTCAAAAACTATTCAATATTGGACTCATTTCGAAGGTATTAACGAGAAGATTATAATGGTGTAACTTGTTAAAATAAAATTTTAAACATGTTTTAATTGATATACGATTATGTATGTTAATTTAATAAAGGTTTAAAATAAAATATTTAAAAGTAAAAAACGTAAAGTAACTTAATTAATTGATTATAGAGATATAAAGTGTAAATTTAAAATTATAATTTAAAAAAAATTGGTTCAATATGAGAGGAGGTGAGAAAGAGAGGGAGAGGGGGGGAAAAATGAAAAAAATGAATTAAGGGTAGTATAAAGACCTCTTTCTCCTTAGGGTAATTCTCTCTCTTCTTCCGGCCTACAGCTTTTGCCGCCTCTACCGCTACCCGATCATGCAACTCCACCGAGCAATCAATGTCCTCCACCACCAGTATCGAACGGTTGGCCGTCGCCACCAATAACGACCGCAGCTCCGAGTTCGACTTAATATCAGTCAACTCCAAGTCATATATGTCAAAATTCAGGTAATTCACGATGGCCGCGATCAAGCTTGATTTCCCCGTCCCCGGCGGACCGTGCAACAGGTACCCTCTCTTCCATGCTTTTCCGACTTTCCGATAATACTCTCTCCTCGCCACAAACCGATCCAAATCCTTCTTCACCATCTCCTTCATATCGGCATCCATCGCCAGCGTGGCAAAACTCGCCGGATGGTCAAGGTTCACCGACTTCCACTTTGCCGTACCCATCTTCGAATACGACGAATTCGTTTTGACCGTGAATAGCTTCACTGTTTTCTGTTCTTTTTTCTTCATCTCGGCCTCATTAAGTATAAACGGCAAGTATTCGTTCAACACCAGATCTTTGTGATCCCGATGAAACGTGAGTTCCAACCATCGGAGATCAGTTCGGGAAGTACGACTATCGTGACCGTCATATTGTCTGGTCGGAGTCTTCTTAGAAACCGAAGACCAATAGAATTTAGCTCCGTTGAAAGTATCGGTGAAGTCTTCGTTAACTTCCATGGTAACGGTGATATTTTTTTGGGTAGGGTTTTTGATGACCTTGAGACGGTGAAAGTCGGTAGACATTCTAGCGGCAACGTAGAGTTCTGTGGCGTTGTAGATTTCATTATCCCGAAACCCATTGAATTCATAGATGACCATGGTCAAGTATATGGAGAATTTGTTGATGAAATTGCGGAAACCGAGATAAAGGTAGTCGCGGAATTCAGGGGGCAAGTAATCCCGAGCGACGCTGCGGACGACCATTGCGGTCACTACCAAAAAACCCACTATTTCCGGCGGCCAAATCCGCCGGAAAT
>NC_037528.1:16487102-16517277 GCF_001531365.2 Cynara cardunculus var. scolymus | reverse complement strand
AGAGAGAGAGAGAGAGAGAGAGAGAGTTTGTTTCAAATACAATTCATAGTATTTGTACAATCAATGCAATCCAATAAATTGAGATATTTATAGAAATAATGAAAGTTCATTTATTATGATTTAAAATGACCTTTTTAAGTGTTATTTTCAAAAAAAAAAATAGGGACCAAATTTGTAGTTCACTCAATTTTTACGATGAATGAATTTTAGAAATGAAAGTGATAGAAAATGAAGTATAACGACTCCCACATATAACTATAATATAATATACCAATAAAAACCAAAATAATAATTATTCAAAAGACCGAAGAAGAGGCATCAATGAAGTCTATTATTTTAAGGGTTCGTTTATTAAACATTTATTTGATAAGTGTTTACCGGTAAAATTTAATATTATTATTTACGTATCAGGTAAGATTTTAGTCCACCAAAACGACATCCTATGCAACAAATTTACCCGGTAAACGCTTACCGAGAGTCGTCGCCCTCACTTACCGGGTAAGATTCATGGTCTTTGTCTCGCTCTTACCGGGTAAGATTTTTGGTCCTTACCATATTCATCCAGTGAGGCAACATGACTTGGTAAACACTTACCTGATAAGCGTTTACTGGTAAAACTTAATACTATCATTTACTTACCGGGGAAGATTTTAGTCCACAAAAACGGTATCGTATGCAATAATTTACCCGGTAAGCGCTTACCGTAGTAAGAGCCGTCACCCACACTAACCGGGTAAGACTCTTGGTACTTGTCTCGCTTTACCGGATAAGATTCTTGGTCCTTGTATATTCATTCGGTAAGGTAATGTAACTTGGTTTTCACTTACCCGAGTAAGGTTTGGTAAACGGCCCCTAATACGAGGATGTATTTTTTGCTCACTCAACAACTGTGGTTAACAGGAGACCTGATATTAAACCTTGGACCTATCTTATATTTGAGGAAAATCAGTTTACTCTTTTATCAACTGAATTACATACCAAAGATTTTAATCTCCAAACATTATTTTTGATGAAAGATAATTGACTTCTTCTGATTTTTGGTGTTCGTCTTATCTTATGTTATATGTCACCAATTTTGTTAATTTGCTTTACTAAAAGACATTTTAAATTGTCCAACAATAACTTATATGTCGGAATTATTCTGATTAAATAATATGATGTTTAATTTAAATAAAAGGCATAACAAAGCTTGTTTTATTTTAGTATATTTTACTCTTGATAAAGTTATTTTGTAATTTATTTTGTTAAGATAAATATAAACTTATATTAGTTTTAAACGGTGAAAGTTGTTTACAGATGTTCGAAACATAAGGAATGATGATATATGGTTTGTCATAAAGTACTGTAATAAGATTATAATATTAATAACTAAATATTTAAAGTATTTTTTAATATTCATGATTTGTTGACCAAAGTCTACGTTTCCATTATTATGATCTTAAAATGTAAGAAATTTGGTTGAACTATGATTTTTCGTTGCTAGAAATGAGCTCCGGTCTTTGTTTCTTCATCGTTTTTAATGTTGCGTATTAGCCTTTGTGTTCAGTTTTAGCCTCCTCGTTGGTTGTTGTTCTGATTAGTTTCTGTTCCCACTTAATTATGGTCCCTTTGGTTTACATGATTGGTTTTGATGGATTTGGATTTCATGGAGGGATTTGGATTGGAAGGGATTTGAAATCATTAATTTGTTTGATTTGTAAGGTTTGAAAAGGAATTGGATTCCATTATTTATAAATAATTTATACAAAATTTTATAAATAATTAAATTACATTTTTATTAATTCGATTATTGTAAAATAAAATATTTTCAACATTTTTTAAAACTTTATTTCATACAATCCTACGAAAGCTCATGAAATCTCGAGCATCATTTCAAAATTCTATGTTTGTAGGATTTTAATTAAATCCAAGGATTTCAAATCTGGACAATGCAACAAACCAAACATAGGATTGAAATTGATTCAAAACCCAAAACCCTCCAAATCCATTCCATTTCTAGTGTTTTGATAGTTTTATTGTGCTTCTTGCAGAATTTATTCTCATCTCCTCTTATTCTTGTGTGTTTGGAATTAATCTAGTTTCTTGCTTTAGGAAGTTTCCTTTCTTCTAATACAATAAAAAATAAATGATGCATCTCCTAAATTGTAATCAAGAAAATAAAAGTTAATCGTTAAAAAATCAAAATAATCATCATATTTTACATTGATTGTAAGTTCATATCTCAACATACATGACAAATTTAGGATCTCTAGAGTTACGGAAAACTTCACATAATGGTACAAGCAGGATTTGGTTGTTCGTAAATAGTCATCATACAACCCATGCCCATTTGTTGACAAATAATACAATCGTATCTCATGTGGTTATCGTAAGGATGCATGTGAACTTTTTCTTCAGGTTTTTTTTTCTGTTTGTTTCTTCTCTTCGGGTTTCTTTTCCTCTGGTTTCTTTGGAGGAGCGGGTGGAGGTCCTATTGTCACCACTTCCACGAATTTTCCTGCCTTTTTTGTTTGTAAAATTATCTCGTAAGGATCTGCATCTCCTGTTACAGTTACCGTTCCTTTGGCTCCATCAATTTCTATTTTATCTACACCTACAATCAACCAAAATTACACAAGGTATGAAAGTATTATATTCCACTTGTTAAAAATTAAGAAAACAAACGATAAATGGAATGAAACAAGCAAATTGCATAAGGTTTAGTAGCAAATACATATAATTTATATACCTTGTACCTTCTTAGGTTCTCTAAAGTTATCATTTATTWATTAATTAAACCGTATATTGTTTGTGTGACTGTTTGAGCCATTGATTATTAAACAATTATTTGAACAAGGTTTTGTAAGAAGGGAAATTTTAAATAAAAAAATTGCATATAACTTATTCTTTTTCAACTTGTTCAAAATCATGTTACAAAAACACCAAATAAATCATTCACTTCAAAGAACTTTTGAAATGGGATGTACCTTGAAGACCAGAAACTGATCTCAGGATCTTCTTCTTGCATTTCTTGCATGATAATTGCACCTTCAATACCGTCTTTTGCACCATTTACCCTTCAACTCTCTCTCTCTCTCTCTCTCTATATATATATATATGTATACAGTCGGTATGGACAAAGGTCGCATTGGGTTGTTCACCATCCCTTGTCACTATTTCAAAACCCAACTACATTAATTGGTGATAATCTTGTTTTATATTCGGTTCATAAAATCATTTTTGATTTGTTTCGTTTATATATTTATTATAACAGTTTGTTAATATGTTAATCAAACGATACATAAATATACATGAGAATCAAGATCAAGATCTGTATATAAATGTAATACAAATTTCAGCTACTTATAAACAACTCCCATTTGACTTTGTCTATGTCATCTCATGTTATACTTCTTTGTTTTCATCGATTTGCAGCTTTGATTTCTCAAGAAAAATATATATTATTAATTAATAAATAAAACCCTCCTAGCTTATTTATTTGATAAATAACTCATATCTTAACACACATACACAGATACGTGTGTAGATTTAGGATCATGTGACTTGACATATTTTTGTGAGACCCATGAGACCATCTAAATAACACTGAACTTTCATAAAAATGAACTTTTACAGTGTTTCCGCTGTGAAAGTTCAATGTTTGTTGTAGTTTAATGATGTTTTGATGTGAAGATTCAGTGTTATTTTGTGGTCTCATACAAACAAATTGGTCTCACAAAAAAACATGTATTATATATATGTATGTGTGTGTATATATATATATATATATAAAATATAAATAGATAGATAGATAGGTTGGGTTCCGATAAGAATGGAAGTTGTGAGAAACGTAAGAAAATATTTCCACCATTGAATCAATCTTAAATGAATGTCAACACTAATTAGGTGTACCGAGATGTACCGGATCGATTCCTTTCTAAAGCGCAATTCATGGATGAACATAAAATTAAAAATGATCAAGGGTTCAGACCTCTTCTTACATTTCTCATTATAATTTCCATTCTCACACGATCATTCACCTATAGCGGTAGGTTGAGTTCTAGTGAGAATGAAAGTTATGATGAGAAAAATAAGAAATTATCTCCACATTTGGATCAATTTTAATTGAATATCAAAATTGATGAGGTACACCGAGATTCTCCAGATCAATTCCCGTATCAAGCACAATTTATGGGATGAAAGTGAGATTAAACGTGAGCAAAGGTTCGAATCCCTTCTTACACTTCTCGTTTTAACTCCTATTTTTCATAATCTTTCGCTTATATATACATACATTAAAGATGGATTACGGCTGAATATTTTATATTGTGCTAAATCAGTAAAGAGATGTTATATGATAAAATATATTTTAATTAAAAACAAAATATATCATGTCAATGATTTTTCAAATTTAAAAAAATAAAAAATGATTTAAAAAGGATTAATGATTAAATTTATTTTTATTAAAAATGATTCCTGATAAATTTATTTTAAATAAAAATAAAATATATTTTGTTGGTGATTTTTCAAATAAAAAAAATAAAAAATAATTTGATTAAATTTAACGATAAAATTTAACTAAATAGATAATTAATTAAAACTCGTTGCTTGAGCAAATCATATACATAATATATTTTATTTTTAATTAAAACAAATTTAATAAGTAATCAATTTTAAATTATTTTTTATTTTTTTAATTTGAAAAATCATTAACAGAATTTTTTTATTAAAATAAATTTCAATAGAACCGATCGTAATGGAAATTGTTTAAGCAAATCCCGTTCAATGCTTGATAGAGTTCAGATTCTCCAATAGTACCACACTCTTGTTATTCATTACAAAATATCAATAATCTTTTTTAGATATACGTACTTTTTTGTAAATATAGATATTTTTTGTTGTATTTGTTTCATTTTATAAATGTAAGTACTTTTTTTGTTCAAAAATTGTATAGGGACTTAATAGTTAAAAATATGAAAGTCCATTGACTCTTTTTTCCAGACTTTATCCATTATTTTACCACATTAATCAGTTTTATAGGTTATAAGAATGTATCTAACATGTTTTAGAAAGTTCAAGAAGTTATTTTACAGATTTTGGAATGTCCAATGACTTATTTGTTCCAAAAAAATGTCCAAAGATTAAAGGGGGTGTTTGAGATTGCTTATTTGAAACAACTTATGCTTTTCTACAAAAGCACTTATCAACTTATTATAAATCAGGAGAGTTTAACTTTTTCAAAAACTTCTTATTACCGGTTTGACACCGGTATAAGTTGTTTATCCAAACAATCAAAAGTGCTTATTACCGGTGCCACACCGGAATAAATCAATAAGTTGTTTTTATAAGCAAACCCAAACACCCCCTTAATTATTCCAAACACCAAAATCCATTGGGTTCTTTTAGACTTTTCCCTTTATATAATTTTAAGCCCAAATATGTGTAAACTAATTGCTTGAACACAAGAGTATCTTTTATCGTAGTTCACATGGACGGATCAATTCAATGAACCATCACATAATGATAAAAATGTGGTAAATTTTGTTCAGCGTTTCATACATTACACATTTGAGTGACACAAAATATAAAGTTTAAAGTAAATCTTGAACAATGTCGTTTAAAAATAAATCTTGTACGAGGTTTAAGGTTGGGTGTATTTGGGCATGCGATTTCCAATGATGATCAAAATTCAAGAGGGTGGTGCGACAGTTTGGGGAGGAGAGATGCACGGAGCGACTAGCGAGAAGTATTTTAATTTTAACATCGGGTTTTTGATTAGTATTTGTTTCAATGTTGATAGTGGTTGAAAATCAGTTATACTTTTAACCTTTCAAATACTTTTATGGTTTTATATTACTTCTCTTGCTTTTTTCAAATTTTATTTTATACCTTATATATCATATTAATTAATCAATTAATTATTAGCTAAAATACATTAAAAACATATTTTCTTTTACAAATCACACCGTTAAAAAGATCTCGTCGATACTTGCAAAACAAGCCCGATATTAAATATTTTTAAAATTAATTAAAATTTTAATGTCAACACGAATAAAAAACAACATATTGTTAAAGTTAATTATACGCATGTATGATAAAACCGTACTTTTTAATTAATTTTTATTTTATCTTACTATAGTTAGTTGATGTAACCATTTCGAAAATTTTCTAGATCCGACAAGGCCCCGAGTCTAGCCCCTTTCCACTGATTGAACCACCCTTTGGCTGCAAGTATGCAATTCTCTGATCTCTCCACCTTTACACCCTCCTTCAAGACGTTAACTACAAGTCTATATTTTGGGTTCTTCCTGATTATGCGTCCTTTTTTACAATTTTTCTTTTACTTATAGTAGAATAATTTAGATTGATTTATGTGTTATAAATAAGGGAATTTTAAGTTGCATTTATATTTGTTTACTTTATTAATTACTTTAATTTTTTACAGTCATTGATAAATATTTAATAAAGAAAAAAATAACTGGTAATTCGTCGTCTATCCCTGATAAGATTAATGTTGATAGTTATAAATAAAGTCGTATGGAATGGAAGTTCGTAGAGCATATCTATTAAAAAGGTCTTGCCAACCTCAAAGCCATGATTTTCCTTACTATGCATTTGGGAAAAGATCATGAAGATTCAACCCTATTTAGTTTAATGAATTTTCTACTTAGCTTAAGTATAGTGTCAGTAAAAATGGAGTCAACAGTTTACGGTGCCTTCATGCTAAATGTTGAAGATCAAGCACGGGCACTGATTTTTTTTTGTTTTTTGGCTTAGGCTTCACAAATCGGACAAAGAAAGAAAGGCTGACGATTTAGAATGTTAACTTTTATTTCTATTCTCTTTTACATGATGCTCCCCTCGTACAAATTCCTAACTCCGTCGCTGATGAAATTTTAATAATGATCTAATTTTAAAAAGGCGAGCTTATATGTTTATTAATTGGATAGATCGATGTTTCTTTCGTTCTTAATATTAATCTCAAATAGAGGCTAAAGCGATTGTTTGAGACCATTGTTGATTAAGAATTTATTGAAGAAATTGTTTTGACTATTGAATATGTATCAAGAAACTGGTCATTAGGGGTGCGTTTGGTGCGCAGACAGGACTGGACAGGACAGGACGGGACAGGACAGGACAGGACAGCTGTTCAGCGTTTGGTAAGACAGGACAGGACATGACAGAACTGGTTAAAATGACCAATTTACCCCTAGTGAGCTGTTTAGTGTTTTTTTACTACGAAATGCGGGGGCAGTGGGTTCATCATCTTCATCCACAATATCAAACACATTTACCAAAATTCAAGTTAAAGTCACAAACGGTTCCTTAGTTCATCCACAATATCAATCACACAAACGGTTCCTTAGTTCATTACCAAACCAAAATTCAAACACAAATTGATGCAAGGAAGACACTGTTAATCGAACACAAATTCATTACCAAACCAAAATACAAACACAAATACATTACCAAACCAAAATAAAAACACAAATTCATTACCAAACCAAAGGGAAGACAGAACTCGATTTGGTAAGAAGGTAGATAAATTCATTACCAAACCAAAGGGAACTTGACTATGATACAACAAATCATAGTCGTAAAAATTGACAGAGGGAGATTTGGGAGGAGATCGATTCAGGGAAATACCTGATTGTTGTGAGACARAAGATAGACAGATGCAGAGATGGTGGAGGCGACAACCGGCGACGGAGGAGACGGAGACGGTGGAGGCAACAACCGGCGACGGAGGAGACAGAGACGGTGGAGGCGACCGGCGATGGCGAAGCTGTGGAATGCGACGTGAAGGCAACGTGAACTCGGGAGAGGCAGCAACTCATGGGAGACGACGAGATCGATTGGAAGGAGGAAGGAGGGTGGAAGGGGTGGGAGGAGCAGCGGGCTGTTGCCTGTTGAAGGTCGCCGTCGATGGTCTTGTGAAGGCAGAACTCGCGTGTAGGGGAATAAGGGGTAATGAGGGAAAAAGACTTATGTTCCACTTAGTTCCAGGGTTAACGGTGGAACACGCGTGTCCCATGCTTGTACAAGTTAGTTCCATTTAGTTCCACATTTAGTCACACCAAACGTAAGACAAATGTGTTATGTCCTGTCTTGTCTCACCCTGTCCAGCGTACCAAACGCACCCTAGATGTACATGGTGGGTTTGGAAGTTGATTTTTACTATGCACCTTAATTATCGATGTCGTTGGCTCGAGTGGAATTTGAAATGAAACCCAGGGTGAGAATCCTTTATAAGTTGATTTCTTAATTCATCGTAGTTTAATTTATGTTTGTCGTAATGGTTAATTTCTTCTTATCGTTATTCTTCAAGAGTCCACCCCCAAAATTTTATCTGTGGTTTTGTATTGTGAAAAGTATAGAAGTTAAATGCATTTCATACCGAATCCCTCTTGATTCCACAATATCTACTACTAATACAATTAATTTTGTGACATCCGAGTAGGCTTATTAATTATTTATTGGCCTTGATAATTACATGAAATTTCCATTTGTTGTAAAAATGAAGTCACATAATTTATATCGTCTTTCTTTTCTTATTTGACAAAATTGTTGAATCATAATTTTGTCAAACCGAGGTTTTTCAATTATTGTCAATGACTACTTCGATGAGAAATTCAAGAATTGAAGACTTGACTTGAGACCTTATTTAAGAACCATTTGCTTGACAGAATTGTGTGAGATCATTTTCACTGGAATTTGAAAACACAAAAAATTGAAACACGAAATAATCTTGAAAAGGGAGTAAGGGACCGTTTACCAAACGCTTACCTGGGTAAACACTTATCAAGTCACATTACTCGGTAAGAGAAAAACAAGGACCGAGAATCTTACCCGGTAAGTGAGGGCAACGACTCTTACCATGGTAAGTGCTTACCGGGTAAATTGTTGCATACGATACAGTTTTAGTGGACTAACGTCTTACCCACTAAGTAAATAATAGTATTAAATTTTATCGGTAAGCACTTACCAGATAAGTGTTTAAACGACCCCTAAGTGGAAATAAGATTATAAACATAAAAGAGAAATTAAGAGAGAATGAGAGTGGGCAAAAAATAAGCCAACAATTTCATAATGTAAATGGCAAGATGGTAATTAATGGAATGTCATTTTGGTAAATAAATAAAAAGCGGTCATAAATTGTTGGAAAAGGTTAAAAAAATGGCAACTCTGTTGATCAATTGGAGCCGCAAGCCACAACGTGACGAGAAAAAACAAATAACTGGTCCATTTAATCGAACCTATTTGTGATAATCGATTTGCTTAAAAATCCTTAAAACAATCCAGAATAATTGATCTAAAATTATAAACTTAACTAATCATAACAAGCTCTTAACAATATGAATTCCTTAAACCAAATAAATCTATTGATTTTCGTTTGGATCAAAGTCACCGGATTGAAGGACCAAATGGCCTTTGGGGTAATGCATGAGACATGATTCGGAATCATAAACGTGAATATGAAATGCACAACACTAAAATCAATATCTAGTTTAATACATACTTACATGATGGTACAAGTTGTACAATATGGTTCCGGCGGATTCATATGAACCATGGTTATTGGTGGACAAGGGTAGGGTGGCCTATTGATAGAGGGACAGTCACAAACACTAGGTTTGGGTGGCTGTGGTGGTTTGGGTGGTTGGGGTGGTTTGGGTGGTTGGGGTGGAGGTCCAATTGTCATCACTTCTGCACATTTTACAATCTTCCTTGCTTTTAAAATTATCTTGCAAGGATCTGCATCTCCTATTACCGTTAATGTTCCTTTTGCCACATCGATTTCGATGTTATTCACACCTACATTCAATTCAATTCAACAAAAAACCAAATTATAAATGAAATAGATTTTGCAAAATTAGTGACATCAAATTACATTTAACGTTTACCTTATTATAAAGGTAAATTTTAGCTCACATCTGTTCAACGATATAATTTCAAACTTAATTTTTGCGTTCATTTTTATTGGGTTTTTTTTTTTCAATTGTCGATGTAATACAATCAACTACTCAATGAAAAGAAAGTGTTTTGTGTGAGAAGGGTCACATTTCGACATATAGCTCCTACTCAATTATTGGCACAAACCAAACTTATTACAAAAATATGGTTGTTTACTAGAACTTTTATTGAATAAACGTTTATCGAGTGTCACTTACTTTACTAGCAAGCATGTCAAGCAGACCTCCATTCATGACATTTTTGGCATGGATAAGATGTAAAAAAGGGTTATCGACATGTACAAAAAATCTTCAATACATTGTTTTTATCCTAAAAAATAGCATTGAATCCACAAAATACTAATAATTCATATAAAACCATTTCCTCAAGTATTAAATCAATCAGTAATTAATTATTTCTAAAGTAATATTATCTACCATATCATTTTTGCATCTCGTCAATCTGTTTCACCATAAAAACGTCTTATGATATACCTTTAATATATAGATTGACATCATTCAAGGTCATAATATCGACTATTCAAAGTTAATTTTTATGTAAATCATATAAACGAGTTGGGTTTCCAACTCAACTCATATAAATGTTTTTCATCATCATTTCTAATTATTAGGGTTAAACAAAAATTTTCAAAACCATCAATCTTACAATCAAAAGCTCATGTCATTTATAATTTAAGATTTTATTATTGTTTTAGAGATAATAAATTACTTAAGATTCATGCACTCAATATTAGGTACTAAGAATTCAAAATGTATGAAAAAATAAGATAGTTTTGCAATCGTAGATATAAATATAAGTTGGGTCGTCTCATATGGTTGGTAACATTTTCAAAATATATGAGTTTTCTATGTTAATACAAAAAATAGAAATAATGCGTATGAAATAACTAAAATAATCAATGGGAGATGACTGATAGAGAAATAAACCAAGCTTTTATTGGCAACTAGTTTTAAACCTTGATACTAAATAAAAAATAACTTCGAGAAAACAATAAACAATATTGTAGGGTTGTCCCAGTCTTTTCGGAGGTCTGTTACATCTATGCTAAAACTATAGATCGTTTGAAACAAATAATAATAAATAAAATATAAAAATTCATGTTATGTTAAAAAATTACAAACTAAAACAACAAAAATGTATAAAAATGACAAAGTCAAAAAATTATTGAAGAGTCATTTTTGTTTTTGATCACCAAATTCTGAAACTAAGGGTACGTTTGGTACATTGGACAGAGACATGCCAGAACATGAAAGAACAGAACATAGATCTCTGTCCCATGTTTGACATGATTTTATGTGGAACAGACAGGAACATAGTGGAACTAAGTGGAACATGCCTGTTCCACCCCTACCCCATGGAACAGGGTGGAACAAGGTGGAACAGACTTATATTTTACCAATATAACTTCAAAATAAAACTTAATTCTCTTCTAAAACATCAAAGATCTCTATTTTACATTTTATTCATTCTTTAAACTTTCTTTAAATTCTTGATGCTTATATTATATTTACCTTTTTCATATATCATTAGTTGATTATGAAATATGTATTTTTGCAAGTAGTAGTGGTTTGATATAAGTTATACTTTGTACACCGTATTTGTTAACATTTATATTGATTCTTTACTGAAAAAACACTAAACAGCTCACTGGGGGTAAATTGGTCATTTTAACCAGTTCTGTCCAATCCTGTTATGTCCTATCAAACGTTGAACAGCTGTTCTGTTCTGTCCTGTCCTATCCTGTCCTGTTATGTTCTGTCTGCGTACCAAACGCACCTTAAATGGTCATTTTTTGATTTTGAAAATTAATTAGATAGGTCTTCGATGAGGTGGGTTTACATGTTGGCCTATGTAAAATTGGTCCCCAAACACAAGTGTTTCGGCTCTGATAAAAAACTCATTATTATCATGCTAATAAACCGTCATGAATAATACTATAAATAAACCATCAATTACCTTTTTAAATATTTTCTTCCCATGTTTAATTAATTAATACATGTACGATCCCGAGCCCCTAAATATAATAGTAAATTGTTTTTAGTACTATTAGATGATAAAAGATTTCTCTTTTATTTATTAATTTTATAAGCTATTATTATCTAGTAAAAAATTGGTTCCCTGTTTTTGTGGGTCCTGGACGTATGTTCCGTCCGCTCTTTCTCAAGAACGACCCTGATGACAAAGATCGAGAATTTTATTTCGGTAAAAGACATAACAAAGATAAAAAATCTTATCTGGTAAGTGAGAGAGAAGACTCTTACACGATAAACATTTACAGGGTAAAAGATGGTTACCACAATCCATTTCAATACTTAGAAATATAACTTGACAAGGTAAGTGACATGGTTACTCTTGTCAAGAAGCTTTTACATATCTGGTAAGTGTTTGATAAATGATTCAAATATTCAAAAGAAACCCAATAAATTTCATAAACATATAAGATCGTTGAAATTATAATTTAATTGAATATTTGGATGTATATGATTCGATTTAAATTCATATATATCATGCATCTTAATTGACTTTTATTACAAAGAAATTGCCGTTCTTACTATCGATTTCCAGATCAGTGTTACAATGATTCTAAATATGATATTTTACATGTACAAATTTTTTTAACAAATCTTTTCGTATTTATATTTTCATAATTATGTAAAAAATCACTTTATTACAATAAGATGATATATTATTACCGCCTAACATGTATATATAACAATTTAATAGTATAAAAATAAAGAACGACTGAAAAAGTAAAATTACCTTCGAGCTTAGAAACCGACTTTAGAATCTTCTTCTTGTTTTTGTCGCATATTTGCACCTTGATTACCGTCTTCAGCACCATTTTGCCCTTCAACACAAACTCTCTATCTCTATATACATATATATATATATATATATATATATACTATATTATACATACATGTATGTATGTAGAGATATAAAGAGAGAGAGAGATTCTGCATGCATACACAAAGGTCCAAGTGAGTCGTTAATCATTCCTTCTCAAATTTTGTCATATATTTATTGATGTAGCTTCTTAATTTATTAGACCCGGGTCATCCCTAGGGAGGGTAACACGGACGTACATCCAGAGCCTTAGGCCCAAAATTTTCCCTTAAAATACAATAGTAGTTTAAAAGAATTTAACAAATTAAAGAAACCCAAAAATTATAACATATAATAAGAGGCAAAAAGAATTTAGTTAATAATAAGAGCTCAAAAATATATCAGCTAATTACATTGGAAAAAAAAATAAAAAAAATTAGTTGGTCATTCATTATATGTTATTGTTCATTGTCTCTCTAATTTTTTTTACCTCTTCAACAAGGTCCAATGATATTGGTTATTGTTATCTCTATATGCTTGACTGTTTTCATACTTCAACAATTCAACGTTAAAATCATGCGCTTGTTATTGCTATATATTTTTGTTGGATATTTTTATCAATTTTTGTTTTTATTGACTATTGTTATTTGGTTATGTTAATCTAATTGTTTTTGTTGACTATTGTTATCTATTTTTGCTTCTACATAAAATATTTACTATTGTTTAACAATCAATCTATTGTTCTTATAATTTATGACGTGTTTCATGGTTTTGTAATTAATAAATAAATTTTTTCTACTAGATGTATTTAGTAATGTCTCTTATATATGTAATGTTCCATAAACTTTTAATATTAACATCTTATTTTAGTTGAGCAAAAAAAGAAGAAAAATATAATTTAAATATTTTCATCAATTGTTTGACTTATGTATATTTCATTGGAATTCCACCATACCACAAGATTCTTTTTAAGTGCTCAAACAATCATTTGTTGAGTTTGCATATTATATGTTTAATTCATTATTTATTCTTATTGGATTTTAATGGATTTTAATGGATTATCTTTTCTTTCATATTCTTATTGATCTATATTTATCTACTTGTCTAGAAAACCTTGATAATCTTATTTATTATTGATTTCTTATTAACCCTCACAATTACTTCATTCACAATAATCTCTTTTTTGTATCAAAATAACACATATTTTTTTGTTATGAACTAAAAAAAAATTCTTAATTTTTATAAAAATTTAATCAACCATAGTTTCTATACTCTTGGTTTCAAATTATCTAATAAGAAGTACGTAAATTTAAGTATCTTCTTATATATCTATAATAAACATAAATAAGATTTTTTTCCTCAATAAATTATTAGCATTTCTTGTATTCAATTTTATACTAATGAAAAACATTTATTGAATTTTTTTCGTACTTACTGAGGGGCACTACAAGAAAATTGAGCTTTGACGATGCGCCTTTTGGCGATGACATATTTGCACCACAAGTTATAGCGACATGTTATTGTTATATACTTTTTCTAATGATAAATGAACTTTTAGCGATAACAAAATTCGTTGTAAACTCCTTATTTCTTGTAGTGGGTCCTGCTTTACGTTCGTCCAGAGCCTATAAAATGTCAGGAACAGTCCTATATTAGAGTATATATAAATAAAACACTGAAGACCCTTTGAAAAAGTGATAGAACTACCAAATCGACTGTTTGTAAGAATATGATGTGGAAGTGGAACTCTAACGTACAATGTCTTGTAATTTTGGTTTAATGGTATAATTTTTTATAAAGATAATAATTAAGTATTTTGTTATAACTCAATAATTATTCTAATTATATTTTAAAATTTTTATATTTAAAATGAAATGTACATTCTTTATTTGATTATGTTTATCTGGAGTTAGTTACACGAATTCAAACATGAAGCTTTAATAAGTTGTAATTACACAAAATTTACTTGTAATATTGAATTTTAAGTAATATACATCAATAAACAGTACTTTATACATAAAAAATTGATTTTAAGAGCTTTTATCAAATGTTTTAATGATAGTATAGATTTGGTTGGCTTTAAGAATCAAAATGGCAATATTATATTTGGATGTTAGCAATATTTATTCACTCTTGTTATGTTGATTTGGTTTAATTGTGCATTTAATGGTCTTAATCCCAATTAACCATGCATGAGTTTTAAGGTGTATCTCCTAATCCTATAGTTCAAGAATGCTATTATCATATCCGAGAGTAAATTCATTTGGTCTTCGAATTAACAATCGAATAAAAGAAAATGAACGATCTTGATCGCTTCATCCACTTATGGCTATACTCATATCAAACGCAACACTAATTCAAAAAGGTTTAGTTTAGTTTGAAAGATGTTTTTGCTTAACGTGTATATCTATTATCCAACCATATAGCTTTCAATGTTATACTTCATTTACCACATGTAAAATCGTTCATCGTAACATTAATTAAAAGAAGATCACAAAAGTAAAGATTTCGATCATGTAAAATATTTCAGTCCAAAAATATAACAAAAGTAAACATGAGTTTACATTAATGGGTCTCCCACATATCTTAGCATTTCACAAGTCATACACTTGATCATTGACTCCAAATATTCATGGTTTGCTTGACCCAATGATTAATGCCACTACCACATATTTATATATCGCGATGGTCAATTCGAAGGAATAACATCTATGTTATTTATTAGTCTTATTGGATGTCTATAGAAATGGTTTTGAGTCGGCACATGTGGACACAAACATAATAAAACAAAGAGCTATAAAATACATCATAAAATATTTATGGGACCCAAATCAACCTTTTAAAAATTTATATTTTCAATAAGTAAAATATAAATTTTGTCTTTATGATTTGTTGAAAAGTGTAGTTTGGTCCCCATCATTACAACTTATAGTTTTTGTGACTGTAATTTGTAGTCGTTATTGTTCTTATATTTTTGACTGACTTTATTAAAAAATGAAACTTGTTACGTTGGGTGCGTTTTTAACTTTTTACACTTTATGTAGCTTTCTTATTACATAAAAAATTTAAGGTATACATGTCCAATAACTATTAAATTGCATCGATAGGACTCCCTAAATCATATCATATCCCCTCTTTTTCTTATTCACCGACCTCTCGTGTTGAAGCCTATCAAAACATTAAAGCTTAATTTAATGATGTGACACTGAACTTTAAGCTAGGGCTTTTTACTCTTTCAATAATCACCGCCAACAAAAGCATCTGGTCAACTCCTTTAACGAAACATGAATATACCATTATTTTGTATGGTTCATAGTAAAATTAAGTGAAGACTAAGCTCAAATTCTGCAATATAGATCCATAAATTGCGGCAAAATGTGTTTTAGATACAAAAATCGAGTGAAGTAGAGCGAGAAAATGGGATATAATAAGAGGATACCGATACTAGACTTTGAAAGAGATTGAAGAAAAGATGACCCATATGTAGTCTCTCTCGCAAATCGCATTGTGGGAGTTTTTCAGCATGTGGTTTATTAAAAGGAGGGTTATGAATTTATAATTTTAAAATTATAAAAACGAAAAGTGTTATTTTCAACGACAAAAAATAGAGACCAAATTTGTAGTTCACTCAATTTTTACGATGAATGAATTTTAGAAATGGAATTGATAGAAAATGAAGTATAACTACTCCCACATATAATAATAATAATAATAATAATAATATACCAATAAAAACCAAATTAATAATTATTCAAAAAGCCGAAGAGCCAGCAATGAAGTCTATTATTTTAAGCGTCATAGGTATTGTTTATCAAACGCTTACCTGGGTAAGCACTTATCAATTCACTTTACTTTACTGGGTGAATATGACAAGGCCTAAAAATCTTACCCGGTAGGCAAGAATCGAGAGTCTTACTCGGTAAGTGAGGACGAGGACTCTTACCATGGTTAGCGTTTATCGGGATAAATTTTTGTATACGATGTGTTTTATTGAATAAAATATTACCCGGTAAGTAAACGATAATACTGAATTTTATTGATAAGTACTTACCGAGTAAGTGTTTAGGTAATCGGCCCCTTAGTTTAAAAAACATATTTTATATATGAGAAAAGAGTAAACTACAAATTTGTGAAAAAGGGATACTAATTGTTTCTATATATTCTTAAATGTTTTTCTATTCAATGGGTATTTTCTTTCACATACATTAATATGAAAATTTAATTTTTACATTTTCAATATACGACTTGACCTAATTATGATATTAAAGTGATGCAAAAAAACATTGGCCGTGTGAGAATGACTCTTTTTGGTATTTGTAGTTTTGAAATTATAAGATGGTCATTATGATCTGTAAAAATGTCTGGATTGATCTCTCTTTGATGGCCGTCAAATGAAAGAGATTTTCATCATTTTATCGATTTTTGGTTTTTTGTCAATTAAAAACCACATGAACCAAAATCATAAAATCGATTTTGATTCGGTAATGAAGAAAAAAATCGATAAAATGATGAAAATTTTAATGATTGTTTGAGAGAGGGATTCAATCCGAACGTCTTTTTGCAAACCATCTTGTAATTTCGAAACTATAAAGATAAAAGATGTTTTCGACAAACCATAAGGTCCAAATTTTTAGTTTACTCGAAGTATCTTATAATATGTATTAAACACATTTAATTAGCACCGTCGTCCTTAAACTATAACTAATTTTTAAGTTAGATTATATTCCCTTTAACATTTCGACCAACTGGTCTCACACATAACTTGATTGTAAGGAGACTAATACGAGGATGTATTTTTTGCTCACCCAACAACTGTGGTTAACAGGAGACCTAATATTAAATCTTGGACCTATCTTATATTTGTGGAAAATCAGTTTACTCTTTTATCAATTGAATTACATACCAAATATTTTATTCTCCAAACATTATTTTTGATAAAATATAATTGACTTGTTCTGATTTTTGGTGTTCGGTCTTATCTTATGTTATATGTCACCAATTTTGTTAATTTGCTTTACTAAAAGATATTTTAAATTGTCCAATGTTAACTTATATGTCGGAATTATTCTGATTAAATAATACGATGTTTAATTTAAATAAAAGGCATAACAAAGCTTGTTTTATTTCAGTGTATTTTACTCTTGTTAAAGTTATTTTGCAATTGGCTTTGTTAAGATAAATATAAACTTATATTAGTTTTAAACGTGAAAGTTGTTTACAGCTGTTCGAAAAGTAAGGAATGATGATATATGGTTTGTCATAAAGTGTAATAAGATTATAATATTAATAACTAAATATTTAAGGTATTTTTTAATATTCATAATTTGTTGATCAAGGCTACGTTTCCATTATTATGATCTTAATATGTAATAAATTTGGTTCAACTGTGATTTTTCGCTGCTAGAAATTAGCTCCGGTCTTTGTTTCTTCATTGTTTTTACTGTTGCGTTTTAGCCTATGTGTTCGGTTTTAGCCTCCTCGTTGGTTGTTGTTCAATTTTGTTGTTCTGATTAGTTTATGTTCCCACTTAATTATGGTCCCTTTGGTTTACAAGATTGGTTTTGATGGATTTGGTATAATACCCCGTATTTAGAAAAGCTAATCTTATAGCCGAAAACCCAATTATGTCCAATTTTTGAAATCGTGCTTTGTTGACTTGTATCTTAGTATTCAAGAGTTGTTCAATAAGGCAAATTCTTTATATATATATATATATATATATATATATATATATATATATATATATATATATATATATATATANATATATATATATATATATATATAAGTTCTATTGTTGGTTGAAACAATCTTGGATAGAACCAAATTGTAAGGAAATTGCTAAAGTAAGGTTAATTTAGGAATAAGTTTAAGATCAAGGGTTAGATGGTAAATATTGTAATTATATATATAAAATTATTTTTTTTAAAACCCAAAATCATATTTGTCTCAATGTTCATTTGGTTTTCTTCTCCTTCTCTCTAGAAAACCCTAAAATTCAACCATAAACCTCAAATCTCTTATGTAATTCCAAAATCTTTGAAGATTGTAGGTTATATTTGAAATTAGGACTCAAAGTAAGATATTTTTATGGTTTGATTTTTTTTGTGATTTCTTCTTCTTCTTTGGAGAAAATGGGTTAAACCCCAAGTGTATTTATGAATATAGGTGAAATATTGATGATTTGAAGTGGAATTTCTTCAAGATTGGTGCTGTTGGAAGTGACAGATGTAATTCAGTAAGTTTGAAAATTTGTATAAAATCAACCATTTGTCCAAATAAGATGTTATTTAAATGAACAGAAAGATCTATGAGTGTACTACACCAAAACCTAGTTCTGAGTTTAAGCAACTCGAAAATATTGGTTTTCCCAGCCTTGTTCTGCAGCTTCGAAATTTCGCTCTGTTAGTGTAAATTCTGTAGTAATTATACCAGAGCTTCAAATTATGTGAATCCAGTTTCTTTGAAATCCTAAGAGGTATATCTACAACTTTCATTTTTACATGAAAGTTTGGTTAATCTTCTAACTATGAGAAAAAGGTTTAAACTTTAGGTGTTAAGAATTTGTTAGCTACCGTTTTGATATGTAGCGATTGGATTTTTACAAATTTTGTTTAGGGTTCTATTAATTGTATTGAGTGTTTATTATGTGTCCTAAGGGTATTTTAAGCACATTTGAAGGTCCGTAGGATCTTTTTATTTATAAGGGCTTGTAGGAACTTGAAATTGATAAGGATTGTTACTGAAAGTCGTCTAAAGGTATTTTGTTTCTAACAAGTGTAGGTAACCCGGAAAGAGAGAACCGTTTATAAGCCACAAGCCTCTTGTGACTATTTCTAACACTTCCAAGGTACGAATATCTACATTCTTTCAATACGTAGGTAATCAAATGTAGTGATTGTCCATTCCGCGGAATCTTGATCATGGTATTCATCCACAAAAGTGGATGTTATCCGAAATCTTTTGTGTTTATGGGATGTCTTATTTTAAAGACTTTGTATGCTTGAGACTTCGATCCATTAACGGTGTATTTTATGATTCTTGCCGACAAATTAATTTGAAAGCTTCATGGTTTTATTGTTCTAGTTATCTCATGTTAAATTATTGATACGATTAAGGAGTTTGAGTTTAAAGTTATTGAATTTAGTTATGACTAGGCTCAGTACTTGGGGCACAGGTATTGAGACGCCTCCATGATGGCTAAAATAGTCATGGCATTCTCATAAGGGTTATGGCCAAGCCAAATAGAGAATACTGGATGCATCCTTGAACCGAATACTATGTACCATGGTTACCGGATAAAGCCGAATACCAATTACATTTGTTACTGGATAGAACCGAATACCATATATCTCTGGTTACCGGGGAACGAGATGGTGTGGTGCCCAACACTTCCATTCCATTACGACGCCTGATTGGACTGATCATCCATCGGGAACAATGTATCCTAATGATACGGATGACCTTCTTACTTTGATTTATTTATTTATTTATTATATAAGCTTCAATTCAGATATTTACACTTAAATTCATCTCAACTTTTATCGTAACGTTTTCTTGCGTTTACTATTTTATTTTGTATTTATAATGTTGTTATTCGTTCACTAGACAAATTTTGCTCAGCCGAGGTTTGTTTTGTTTTACCTCGGCAGGTTCAAGATCTAACTCGGGGGCAGCATGAACGGTCGAGATGGCTTAGGATGCAGGAAGAATAGTTTTAGATCAATACTTTTGCTATGTAAATATGTTAAGTATATTAACACTTTTTTGGTTGTAATGTAATCTTTTGATCTGTTTTCGGTTGTGACACGCCTCATCTTAGGCCTAGTAGGATGGAGGTGTTACATTTGGATTTCATTGAGGGATTTGGATTAGAATGGATTTGAAATCATTAGTGTGTTTGATTTGTAGGATTTGGAAAGGAATTGGATTCCATTATTTATAAATAATTCATACAAAAATTTATAAATAATTATAAAAATAATTAAATTACATTTTTATTAATTCAATTATTATAAAATAAAATGTTTTCAACATTTTTTAAAACCTTATTTCATACAATCCTACGAAATCCCATGAAATCTTGAGCATCATTTCAAAATCGTGTGTTTGTAGGATTACAAATCCGGACAATGCAACAAACCAAACATGAGATTGAAATTGATTTAAAATCCAAATCTCTTCAAATCCATTCCATTTCTAGTGTTTTGATAGTTTTATTGTGCTTCTTGCAGAATTTATTATCATCTCCTCTTATTGTTGTGTGTGTTTGGACGATTAATCTAGTTTCTTGCTTTAGGAAGTTTCTTTTCTTCTAATACAATAAAAAATAAATGATGCATCTGCTAAATTGTAATCAAGAAAATAAAAGTTAATCGTTAAAAAATCAAAATAATCATCATATTTTACATTGATTGTAAGTTCATATCTCAACATACATGACAAGTTAAGGATTTCTACAATTATTGCATATATATATATTATTTCCTAAAATAAACTAATTTAATCTTTACCATTGATCAAGAAAATAGATGGATGAGATTGGTTTATATGGATGAGGTTGGGTTCACGTGAGACCAAAGGTTTTTTGTGAGACCCGTAAGACCAATTTATGTTTATTGATCAATTTTATAAGCTAATGATTTAATGGTCTAAAGTTGTACGGTGACAATTTTGTGATTATTGAGAAGTCTCGTGACAATTTTGTGATTATGAATGTTTTAATTGTAGATCTAATTCAAGGGTTGAGAATTGGTCTTACGGGTCTCACGAACAACCATTTGTCTCACATTATCCCAAGTCTATATATATATATATATATATATATATATATATATAAACTTCATTTCATAAATCATAATTTTTCATTTTGTTCATTTTTTTGTAATTATGAGAGGTTGATTAATCATTTTTATTGTGGATGATGTTAATCATGGACATTATCATCTTAATTATTTTAATTTTAGAGAAATACATGAAATAGTTTCATTAAAATTTCATTAAGTAGTATATGAAACAATTTCATAACCATATATGAAACAACTTCATAAAAAAATATTATATGAAACAATTTCACAAGATTAAACAATTTCATGAAAAAATTTCATAAGATTAAACAATAAAATCGACGGATGAGAGTAATTTTTACGATTTTTACAAATTGGAGTGGTTTTCATTTGATCGCTCCTCTCTCTCTCTCTCTCTCTCTCTCTATATATATATATATATATATATATATGAGAATCAAGATCAAGATCTGTATATAAATGTAATACAAATTTCAGCTACTTATAAACAACTCCCATTTGACTTTGTCTATGTCATCTCATGCTATAGTTCTTTGTTTTCATCGATTTGCAGCTTTGATTTCTCAAGAAAAATATATATTATTAATTAATAAATAAAACCCTCCTAGCTTATTTATTTGATAAATAACTCATATCTTAACACACATACACAGATACGTGTGTAGATTTAGGATCATGTGACTTGACATATTTTTGTGAGACCCATGAGACCATCTAAATAACACTGAACTTTCATAAAAATGAACTTTTATAGTGTTTCCGCTGTGAAAGTTCAATGTTTGTTGTAGTTTAATGATGTTTTGATGTGAATATTCAGTGTTATTTTGTGGTCTCATACAAACAAACTGGCCTCACAAAAAAACATGTATTATATATATGTATGTATATATATAATATAAATAGATAGATAGATAGGTTGGGCTCCGATAAGAATGGAAGTTGTGGTGAGAAACGTAAGAAAATATTTCCATCATTGAATTAATCTTAAATGAATGTCAACACTAATTAGGTGTAACGAGATGCACCGGATCGATTTCTTTCTAAAGATCAATTCATGGATGAACATAAAATTAAAAGTGATCAAGGGTTTAGACCTCTTCTTACGTTTCTCATCATAATTTTCCTTCTCACACGATCCATTCATCTATAGCGGTATGTTGAGTTCTAGTGAGAATGAAAGTTATGATGAGAAAGATAAGAAATGATCTCCACATTTGGATCAATCCTAATTGAATATCAAAATTGATGAGGTGCACCGAGATTCACCGGATCAATTCCCGTATCAAGCACAATTTATGGGATAAAAGTGAGATTAAACGTGAGCAAAAGTTCGAATCTCTTCTTACACTTCTCATTTTAACTCCTATTTTTTTTTGCATAACCTTTCGTTTATGTATACATACAATAAAGATGGATTACGGCTGAATATTTTATATTATGCTAAATGAGTAAACAGATGTAATATGAAATTTTGGTCTTAATTTGTTGGGCCCATATGTGATACGAGGACTGGGCTCAAATAAGTTGTAACGGCCCAAGATATGCACAAATTTTATGGAAATTTCAACCTTGGACTAAAATGAAATATAAAGTCAAAGTAGAGGATCAATTATGTTCTGTGTTAAACATACAANAAAATGGAGAACTGAAGGGACTTGTTTTGTCTAATTTACAAAAGAAAATCGGTACTTAAATGGAGAATTGCCGGTTGACACTGTCGGGGTGTGTAGAACACGAGTGGTCTCAAAACTCAAATCGAACCCGAACCGAAATGAGGTGTTAATAGAAAATTCGAATGTCTCGAATTTCAAAAATCCGAACACAGGTTTTGAAGAAATATTTGGTTTCAGGTTAGGTATGATTTCTGGTCACTCGACTAGTCCGAAAACTCGAAATATACATATATACATACACACACACACACACACACATATATATATATATATATATATAGTTTAAAATATTATATGAATATATTTATATATCTAATTATCTTTAGAAAATTTTAAATCTTAATCGTTCATACTCTTTTTAATTTTGTAAATCTACTATCATTTCATCATTCAATCAATCGATTGAATAAATTTTCAAAATCGATTTAAAGTACATATGTTTTTTTCTTTTGCATATAACTATACGCAAACCCGACCAACCCGAACCTGAAGCAATCTGAAATCCAAAATCCATTATCGGGGCTTGGATTTCATATACGAAATCCGATCGGATTTTTGGTTTGTCCATCTAAACGCCACCTGATGTACACCCCTACTTGACACAGTCGATTTGAGGGGAAAAATCTGTGCATACTTTGCACTTGTAACGCACAAAAAAATCATACCTCGTGTAACATGTATGAAAGGTTTATAACTTGAGAACAATATAGTCAAAAATTTATAAAAAGGTTTATAACATATGCTTATGACGATTTCATCTCTAACTAAAATATATTTAAAATTTATATTTTATCCACACGGGTGTCAACTTCGTCTAACCCAACTTGTACTATTAAAATAATTAATATGTGCAACTCAATAAGTGTAGAAATTAAAACACCATTATATTACAAGCTTCAAATTCAGTTGTAATTTTTTAACATATGTTGTGTAATTGGAAACATTATTTAAAGAAATATAAATATTTGTATTTGTTAAATTATAAAAAACGATGATATTTTTTAATAATTTATATAATTTTAAGTCCATATATGTGTAAACTAATTGCTTGAACACAAGTGTGTCTTTTATCGTAATCCATATGGACGGATCAATTCAATGAACCATCGCACTATGATAAAAATATGGTAAATTTTATGGAGCATTTCAGACGTTACACATTTGAGCATTTCAGACGTTACACTATGAAAAGTAAATCTTGAACAATTTCGTTTAAAAATAAATCTTGTACGAGGTTCAAGGTTGGGTGTATTTGTCAAGAAAAATTTATGGTTATACAGTTACTTAATTATCGATGATCATTGGCTCGAGTCGAACTTGAAATTAAACCCAGTGTGAGAATCCTTTATAAGTTGATTTCTTAATCCATTGCAATTTAATTTATGTTTGTCGTAATAGTTAATTTTATCGTATCGTTTTCCTTCAAGAGTCCACCCCCCAAAATTTTTATCTTCGGTTTTGTATTGTAAAAAGTATAGAAGTTAAATACATTTCATGCTTAATCCCTCTTGATTCCACAGTCTCTACTACTAATACAATTAATTTCGTGACACCAAAATAGGCTTATTAATTTATTTATTGGCCTTGACAATTACATGAAATTTCCATATGTTGTAAAAATGATGTCACATAATTTACATCATCTTTCTTTTCTCATTTGATAAAATTGTTGAATCGTAATTTTGTTAAACCGAGGTTTTTCGATTATTGTCAATGACTACTTTGATCACAAATTCAAGAATTGAAGACTTGACTTGAGACCTTGTTTAAGAACCATTTGCTTGACACCGAGAATTGTATGAGATCTTTTTCATTGTAATTTGAAAACACAAAAAATTGAAACACGAAATAATCTTGAAAAGAGAGTAAGAGGTCGTTTATCAAACACTTATCCGGGTAAGCGCATAGCAAGTCACAATACCTTACCGGATGAATATGGTAAGGACCAAGAATCTTACCCGGTAAAAGGGAAACAAAGACCGAGAGTCTTACCCGGTAAGTAAGGGCGATGACTCTTACCATGATAAGTGTTTACTGGGTAAATTGTTGCATACGATTATGTTTTAATGGACTAAAGTTTTACCCTATAAGTAAGTGATAGTGTTAAATTTTACCGGTAATCACTTATCGGGTAAGTGTTTGATAAACGATTCCTAGGTGGAAATAAGATTATAAGCTTAAAAGAGAAATTAAGAGAAAAGGAGAGTCCGGCAAAAAAATAAACCAACAATTTTATAATTTAAATGACAAGATGGTAATTAATGGAATGTCATTTTGGTAAATAAATAAAAATGCAGTCATAAATTGTTGGAAAAGGTCAAAAATGTAACTTTGTTGATCAATTGGAGCCGCAAGTCCACAAGGTGACTAGAAAAAAAAATGATTCATTTAATCAATTTTTTAACCTATTTGTGATGAATCGATTTGCTTAAAAATTTCCAAAACAATCCAGATATTCTAATCTAAAGTCTAAAATTAATTAATCATCAAAAGCTCTTAACAATATAAATTCCATAAACCGAATAAATCTATTGATTTTTGTTTGGACCAAAGTCACCAGATTGAAGGACCAAATGGCCTTTGGGGTAATGCATGAGACATGATTCGGAATCATAAACGTGAATATGAAATGAACAACATTAAAATCAGTATCTAGTTTAATACATACTTACATGATGGTACAAGTTGTACAATATGGTTCCGATGGATTCATATGAACCATGGCTAATGGTTGACAAGGGTAGGGTGGCATATTGATAGAGGGGCAGCCACAAACACTAGTTTTGGGTGGGTCTGGTTTCTTTTCAGGTGGGGGTGGAGGTCCAATTGTCATCACTTCTGCACATTTTACAATCTTCCTTGCTTTTAAAATTATCTTACAAGGATCTGCATCTCCTATTACCGTTAATGTTCCTTTGGCCACATCGATTTCGATCTTATTCACACCTACATTCAATTCAATTCAATTCAACAAAAAACCAATTTATAAATGAAATTAGATTATGCAAAATTTAAATGACAAAAAATTACATTTAATGTTTACCTTATTATAAAGGTAAATTTCAGCTCACGTCCTTTCAACGATATAATTTCGAACTTAATTTTTGCATTCATTTTTATTGGATTTTTTTTCGATTGACGATGTAATACAATCAACTACTCAAAGAAAAGAAAGTTTTTTGTGTGAAAAGAGTCACATTTCGACGTATAGCTCCTACTCAATTATTGGCACAAACCGAACTTATTAGAAAAGTAAGGTTGTTTACTAAACTCTTATTGAATAAGCGTTTATCGAGTGTCACTTACTTTACTAGCAAACATGGTAAGCAGACATGTTCCTGACATAATTTATAGGCCATGGACAAGATGTAAAAAATGGCCCTCAACATGTACAAAAAAAACTTCAATACATTGTTATATCATCAAAAATAACATTGAATCCAAAAAATACTAGTAATTCATATAAAACCATCTACTCAAGTATTAAATCAATCAATAATTAATTATTTCTAAATTAATATTATCTACCATATCATTTTTACATAACATCTTCAATCTGTTCCACCATAGCAAACATATAAGATATACTTTTAATATGTAGATTGACATCATTTGGAGTCACAATGTCGACTATTCGAAGTAAAATTCTATGTAAATTAATATAGATCAGTTGAGTTTTCATCTCAACTCATATTAATGTTTTTCATCATCATTTCAAAATTTTAAGGTTAAACAAACTTTTTCGAAACCATCAATCTTACAATCAAAAGCCCATGTCAGTTATAGTTTAAGATTTTATTCTTGTTTTAGGGATAAAAGATTACTTAAGATTCATGCACTCAATATTAGGTAATAAGAAGTCGGAATGTATGAAAAAATAAGATTGTTTTGAAATCCTAAATATGAGGTTCATCTCATATGGTTGATAATGTTTTTCAAAAGATATGAGTTTTCTTAGTTAATACAAAATTAGAAATAATGCGTATGAAATAACTAAAATAGTCAATGGGGACATGAACGATAGAGAAATATATCAAGGTTTTATTGGCAACTAGTTTTAAACTTTGATACTAAATATTAATAACTTGGAGAAAACAATAAACAATAGTAGGGTTATCCCAATCTTTTCGAAGGCCTGTTACACCCATACTAAAATTATAAATCGTCTTAAATGGGTAATAAATAAAATAAAATAAAATATAAAAGTTCATATCATGTTAAAAAAATTACAAACTAAAACAACAAAAATGTATAAAATGTCAAAGTCAAAAAAATATTGAAAAGTCATTTTTTGATCGACAAATTCTGAAATTAAATAGTCATTTTTTGATTTTGAAATAAATTAGATAGATTTTCGATGAGATGAATTTAGATGTTGGCCTATCTAAAATTGGCCCCCAAACACAAGTAATATGTTTGTGCCATGTTCAACGACTCATATTAACATGCTAATAAGCTGCCTTGAATAATACTATAAAACAAAAAATTAATTACTTTTTTAAATATTTTCTTCCTAAGTTTAATTAATTAATATTTGTACGAGCCCTGAATATAATATTAAATTGTTTAGTACTATTAGATGCTAAAAGATTTCTTTTTTATTTATTAATTTTTTAAACTATTATTATATAGTAAAAAATTGGTTCCTCGTTTTTTGTGGGTTCTGGGCATATGCCTGACCCGTCCTTCTCCAAAAACGATCTTGATGACAAAGATCGAGAATCTTATTTCGGTAAAAGACATAACAATGATAAAAAAAATCTTATCTGGCAAGTGAAAGAGAAGACTTTTACATGGTAAGTGCTTATTGGGTAAAAGATGTTTACCACAATCCATTTAAATACTTAGAAATATTATTTGACAAGGTAAGTGGCATGATTACTCTTGTCAATAAGCTTTTACATATCCGGTAAGTGTTTGATAAATGACCTCAATATTCAAAAGAAACCCAATAAATTTCATAAACATATAAGATCGTTGAAATTATAATTTAATTGACTATTTGGATACATATGATTCGATTTAAATTCATATCATGCATCTTAATTGACTTTTTATTACAAAGAAATTATCGTTCTTACTATCGATTTCCAGATCAATGTTACAATGATTCTAAGTATGATATTTTACATATACAAATTTTTTTAACAAATATTTTCGTATTTATATTTTCATAATTATGTAAAAACTCGCTTTATTACAATAAGATGATATATTATTACTGCCTAACATGTATATATAACAATTTAATAATATAAAAATAAAGCACGGCCGAAAAAGTAAAATTACCTTCGAGTGTAGAAACCGACTTAAAAATCTTCTTCTTGTCTTTGTTGCATATTTGCACCTTGATTACCGTCTTCAGCACCATTTTGCCCTTCGACACAAACTCTCTATCTCTATATATAGGCACACACACAAATATATATATATATATATATATATATATGTATGCATGTAGAGATAGAGAGAGAGAAAGAGAGATTCTGTATACACAAAAGTCCAGGTGAGTCGTTAATCATTCACTCTCAAATTTTATATATAAGATGATATCTGATAAAAATATTGACCAATTAAGATTGTTGTCATATATTTATGGATGTAGCTTCTTAATTTATTAGACAATACATAAATAAAAAACCGAAGACCCTTTGAAAAAGTTTATAACTACCAAATAGACTGTTTGTAAAATCGATGTGGAACTCTAACAAATGTCTGCAATATTTTATTTATGTTAATGAATTTGGTGTGATTGGAATATCGTTGGCAAAGGAGGATTATTATTTGAAGGTAGGTAGGTAGGTATACAAGTTGACTTCCAAGATCAGCTATTATGGATGCATGGTGTCGCTCATTATTATATAAAGACGTACTACCTAATTCATCATTACATAATTAAAAAAACTTGCAATTATAGATCGAAAGAGATTAGTTCAAATGTTAATCCAAATTATTTGTGTTAATTTTATAAATTTTTTAGACCAATTACAATTTATTTTAGTATCAGGTTCTTCACTATCTAAGAATTTAATGTTAAGGGTATATGGGTATTTTTTTTTTGTAACTCCTATATCATTAATTGGGAGTTACAAGATCCATAAAATCCATAATCTTTGCATTTTTAATATTGTTCTTGTGATTTTGTTCACTTTTTAATATTGATCTTTCATTTTTAATATTTATAAATTTGTAATCGATGGAGGAGATTCACTAATAAAGTGTTTGTTATCGTTCAAGCAATACGGATAAAGACATTGGAAAACAACACGACAACATTGAGAATATTAAAATTGTTTATGGTGACAGTCGTAGTTCAAGATCGGGAAGTTAATTGAATAATCAAAGCGAGTGTCTTAGTAATTATGAACACAAATTGACATGTATACACCCGCATGAACACAAATTGACATATATGAACATTTGTGGCAAATATGAACATTTTGAACATATATGTGAACATTTGCGACAATTGTGAACACAAATTGAGCATATATGAACACTTGTGGCAATTATGAACACAAATTGAGCATATATGAACACTTGTGGCAATTATGAACACAAATTGAACATATATGTGAATGCTTATGGCAATTATGAATACAAATTAAACATATATGAACATTTATGGCAATTATGAATACAATTGAACATATAATATTTATAGTGTTTGTAACCGATATCATTAAATGCACATTATCTTTTAAATAAATACCCTCCAACAATTATGTTCACATATGTTTGTGAGATTACACATTTAATAAATTAAATTTATAATATGATTAATCTCAACCCTTTATTTTAAAAATCAATGGTCATAATTAGTTCATAAAGTTAACACAATAAGTAAGGTTAACAAATGAACTTGCCCATATATATATATATATATATATATATATATATATATATATACTTGGG
>NC_037528.1:16479650-16487027 GCF_001531365.2 Cynara cardunculus var. scolymus | reverse complement strand
AACCATTAGATCATTTATTTATAAAATTGATCAATGAACATAAATTGGTCTTACGGGTCTCACGAAAAATCTTTGGTCTCACGTGAACCCAACCCTATATATATATATATATATATATATATATATATAGAGAGAGAGAGAGAGAGAGAGAGCAATCAAATGCAAATCACTCATATTTGTACAAACCGTGCAAACCACCCTCATTCGTTGGTTTCATTGTTTAATCTTATGAAAAAATTTCATATAATATTTTTTTGATAAAGTTGTTTCATATATGATTATGAAATTGTTTCATATAATACTTATAAAATTTTAATAAAACTGTTTCATGTATTTTTCTAAAATAAATATAATGAAGATGATAATATCTATGATTAACATCATCGAATAAAAATGATTAATCAATCTCTCATAATTACAAAAAAATGAACAAAATAAAAAACTTATGATTGGTTGAATGAGATTTATACGGTTTGTATAAATAACGTGGTTTGCAAAATAAACATCATTGATATATATATATATATATATATATATATAGACACACACACACACTATAAGGGTACTCGTACAATGCAGCGAGATACATCTCGATTTTAATGTTTTTTTTTGTCTCGGTCGATGTTATAATACGGTTTTATGTGGTTTTGAGAAAACAATAATGTTTTTATTTTTGAATAAAATATAAATATGAAGATATCATAAAAAATTGAAAAAAAAATATTGATATTAGTATCAAACTAACTATTTAAAATTTCTTGTTTTTTGTATTTCTTGTTTTTTGTGTTTCTTTAATTCATTTTTCTATTTTTGGTTTAGTGATATATTTTTTTATAAAAACAATAACTATGTATTTTGTTAGAACTCAATGATTATTTTAATAATATTTTAGATTTTTTATATTTAAAATGAAATATTTATCCTCTATCTGATTATGTTTATTTGTCGTTAATTACACGAATTCAAAAACAAAGTTTTAATAAGTTATACTATGTAAAATTTACTTGTGATATTTAATTTTAAGTAATATGCATCAATAATCAGTACTTCATACATAAAAGTTAAAACACGAATTTTAAGTTTTTTTGTCAAATATTTATAATATAATATAGATTCGGTTGGCTTTAAGAGTCAAATTACCATTAATTTGCGTCATATGGCAATATTATATTTGGATGTTAGCAATATGCATGTATTCACTTTTGTTATGTTGATTTGGTTTAAATGTGCATTTAATGGTCTTAATCGCAATTAACCATGCATGAGTTTTAAGGTGTATCTCCTAATCCTATAGTTCAAGAATGCTATATCATATCCGAGAGTAAATTCATTTGGTCTTCGAATTAACAAATCGAATAAAAGAAAACAAATGCTCTGAATCGCTTGATCCACTTATGGCCGCACTCGTACCAAACGCAACGGTAATTCAAAAAGGTTTAGTTTAGTTTAAAAGATGTTTTTACTTAACGTGTATATCTATTATCCAACCATATAACGTTCAATGTTATACTTAATTTACCACATGTAAAATCGTTCATCGTAACATTAATTAAAAGAAGATCACAAAAGTAAAGATTTCATGTAAAACATTTCGGTCCAAAAATGTAACGAAAGTAAACATGATTTACATTAATTTGTCTCCCATATATCTTAGCATTTCACAAGTGGTACACTTGATCATTGACTTCAAATATTCATGGTTTTCTTGACCCAATGATTAATGCCACTACCACATATTTATATATCGCGATGACCAATTCGAATAAATAACATCTATGTTATTTATTAGTCTTGTTCGATTTCTATATAAATGGTTTTGAGTCGGCACATGTGGACATAAACATAATAGAACAACGAGCTATAAAATACATCATAAAATATTTACGGGACCCAAATCAACCTTTTAAAATTTTATATTTTCAATAAGTAAAATATAATTTTTGTCTTTATGATTTGTTGAAAAGTGTAGTTTGGTCCCTATCGTTACAAGTTATAGTTTTTGTGACTGTATTTTGTAATTGTTATTGTTCTTATATTTTTGACTGACTTTATTTTATAAAAAATGAAACTTGTTATGTTGGGTGCGTTTTTATTTTTTTACACTTTATGTATCTTTCTTATTATATAAAGAATTTCAAGGTACACATGTCCAATAACTATTAAATTGTATCGATAGGACTCCCTAAATCATATCATATCCCCTCTACCTCTCGTGTTGAAGCCTATCAAAACATTAAGGGGGCGTTTAGTTCGCAGAATGATTTCTGAATGAATGGAATATGTCAAAGAAATTGGAATTTGGAAATAATTGGAATAAAATGTTATCAGGTTTGACCAAGTGTTTGGTTGACATGAATGGAATTTAATCTGTCTAATGAATTGAAATTTGTCTGTTTTGTTTGCAACAAAATTGGAATGAAATGATGAAAATTAGATAAAAATACCCTTACTTCTATTTTTTTAATTTAAATTTTTTAAATACAAATAACAATATAAAAATAACATTTAATGAGAAAAAAAAATGTTTATCATTTATTGAAATATATATACACATAAAACGTGAAAAAAAATTCAATAAACCATAAATCAAACAATTCATACAAGTTGACACATCAAATACACATATATAAATATTGTTCCCAACAAGTGTTTACACATAACATCCAAGCAATAAGCAACGGCTAGGGTTTAATAAGAGCATAAGGGTATTTGCGTCATTTAAACACTTTTGGATGGAATGAATTTAAATTCCATCAGATTTGGTAAGGAATGGTGAATTTCTCAAATTTGGGAATCTTTGGAATTCAATTTCATTCCATAGGTAACCAAACATTGGAATGAAATTTGGTCAACGAAATTGACCATTCAATTCCATCAGATTCCGACGGATTCCAACGAACCAAACGTCTCCTAAAACTTAATTTAATGATGTGACACTGAACTTTAAGCTAGGGTTTTTTACTCTTTCAATAATCTCCACCAACAATTCAACTCCTTTAACGAAACATGAATACACCATTGTTTTATATGGTTCATAGTAAAATTAAGTGAAGACTAGGCTCAAATACTGCAATATAAATCCGTAAATTGCGACGAAATGCGTCGTAGATACAAAAATCAAGTGAGGTAGAGAGAGAAAATGGGATATAGTAAGAGGATACCGATGCTAGACCTTGAAGGAGATTGAAAAAAAAGGACCCATATGCAGTCTCACTCGCAAATCGCAGTGGTAGGAGTTTTCCGCCATGTAATTTATTATTTAATTAGCTTGCTAAATATAACCATAATATAAATTTAATTGCAAGAAAAAACAGTGAATAGTTAATGTTAGAATATTTAATATAATAATATATAAATTTATGCTTAATTACTTTTAACTTTAAGGAACAATTTAATCAAATATGGTAAAATTTGTTCCAAAAGAAATAAAAAAATGAAAAAGACAAAATGTGGATGGTAGGGTTTAGAGGAAGAGGAGGGTTATGAATTTATATTTTAATTTATGTAATGTTAATAGAAAAATAGGAGGGGGATAAGTATGAAGTACGTGGAATTATGAATTTATAATGCTTTTAAAGTACGTACATCGATAGTTAAACATTAACTAATGATGCTACCACATAAATAATTCAACACCTTGACCATTTAACATGGCAGGATCAACCATAAATCCATTATTTGATTGGCATCTTAAAAGTTGAAGATGTTGGTGTTCAACAGGACAACAACTACATTAAAATAATCATATAATCTTGATTATATAAATAATAAGACACATAATCATTTTAGAATTTGGGCCAGGTTGAAAGTTGAATGTCGTTGGGCCGGGCCTAGTGCTGAATGGTGATGCAACAAGAAGTTGGATCGAGAAAAAAAAAAACTTTTGATTTAAATAATATTTATTTTAATAAACAGATTATCATTAAAACATCAATTATATGTTAAAATGGTATCATTAAAAAATAGTAATGTTTAAAATATTAAGATGTATGAAAATTAGACCAATTCAACACAACTCAACTAAAAATTAAGTCAAACAACGAGCTAACCCAATGCATTCTAGGGTTGTAAATGAGTTAAGTTTATATGAACCCGACCCGATTAACTTGATCAATCTCCTTGTTTCCTTGGTCTAGACTCTAGTAGTTTTGGCCAACAATTCAAAGTTGCCCGGTTCAAATCACATCACATGCTCATTTTCTTAATACTTTTTTTGTTTATTAAGTGGAGGATCAGGTGTTTTATAAAGATTGGTAAAGTATTTATAGGATTCTAGAAGGGCTACGTTGGATATGCTATAAATTCAGAAGGTTAGCGGAGCAAGTTTCTGGATTCTTGAGGGGTTGCTTCTGTAACCTCTTGTCATATTTAAATGGTTGTAGAAACTATTAGGATTTTGTAAATACTTGTTTGTATTGTATTGTATTGTATTGTTTTAGAGATGAAATATATTTTATTCGTGGATTTTGTAGATTAGGTACCCTCCTGTTTGCTATCTCATGAATTCAAAAGAAACCCAACAAGAATCAGCAATCGTTTGTTGTTCCTGAAGTTGGAAAACTGAATAGATCTGCCTGCAACAGTGAGTTCAAGAAGAAATTAACGAATTTAAGTACCATAATATGTATTAGAAGCGATTGGTGTCGATTCAACATCAAATTTGAGTCCTTGAGGCCATTGAACTCATGAAAAGTTGGTATTCAATATGTGATTTTTGACGGCTTCATTTTTAGCAAAGCTCTAAGTGACATGGGATATGGCGTGGTAGCTAGGTCAAACCTCATGCCGTAAAGAGTTACGGCGAGTTAAGGCGCTATATACATACATACACACACATACATACATACATGACACTTATGTGTGCTAGTGATTTCAATAATAAAGTAGAACAAATTAAATTTTTATAAAGTGATAAAACTAAAAAAGAAAGAAGAATTATCAACACCAAATACATAAAGCTTATAAAAAACGATATCAAGGTGCAAACTCGAGATTAGATCTCTTGAATCTCAACTCACTACTTTTTTCAATTTTCAAAGAATTCATGTTCGACTCTTCGTGTATGAGAATGAGAGTAAGTATTTACCTATTTAGGTTTTCAGTTGTTAAGTTTTATTTTTATGTTTATTTACGTCTTAAGTCTTGTACATAATTATCATTTATCCCCCAATTTATATATTAAAAAAAACTCACACCTTACAAAATAAGGTGTTGTAACGTGCAATTAAACGTTGTAACGCGTCATAACGTGTTACAATGGAAGCCAAGCCTTATAGTGGAGGGACAAGAGTTGATGTGGTAACGAACCCAAACCTTGACGCTATAACGCGACATAACGAGTTATTTAGAACCATGATTTTAAGTACAAATCGTTGTTAGAATTGACGTTTAAGCATGTCATACGATGCCAATATATGCTAATATTGTTTGTAAGCAAATAATTAAAGAATTATGAAGTTAGTATGGAATATATTGACAAGAAGGTCGTGCATGTCGAACCAGTCGTCTCTTTGCACTGTAAGCCACTTTGGCGAGTTAAGTGAGCTCACATAGATGATGAAAATAGAAAGATCGCAAGCTAGCTTGCATGTGAGCCAACACGAGCAATGCAAGACCAAACACGAGGTCAATTTCCATACACTATCTTGCATTTGGTACGTTAAGGCAAACTCAAACATACAAGGTCAACCTTGATCTTGCATTGGGTCAAAACGTGTTTATTAATTAATCATTTGTTAAGAGATTCTCTAGTTTAGATTTGTCTGTGATATACATTTTATAAACCTGTCACATCAGTTTCCTTTTTTATACACATTTTGTAAACCTTATATATACCCTTACGTCCATAACCTAATTTCTTATTATTTTTATTATTTAATTGAATTGGTCATACGATTTTAATAAACAACTAGTTCATTTTTTATAATTTCCTCCGTTGACATGTACCACTTCAGTAAACTTCAGTTTTCTTTATGGTGTAAAAATGTATAAATTAGGGTTTAAGAACATTACTTTGAAGATGTTCCTAGTTTTGTAAAATTTAAACCGAATAAATTTAAGAAATTGTATATATGTAATAATAAGTTGAAAATATAACTTTTAAGATATTTTAACTATGTCCTAAATAGTTTGGAATATATAAAGTATCAAAATTATATATATATATATATATGTATGTATGTATGTATGTATGTATGTATGTATGTATGTATGTATGTACGTACGTACGTATGTATGTACGTACGTATGTACGTACGTACGTATGTATGTACGTACGTACGTATATATGTATGTACGTACGTATGTATGTATGTATGTATGTATGTATGTATGTATGTATGTATGTATACATATATGTGTGTGTGGAGGTTCAAACGAGAACACCTACGTTTTGTAAAACGTGAGAACACCCTTATCTCATGTTATACTAAATGTGAGGGATCTGATCGTGTGTGGACAACTTGGCCCATCATCTAGGTTGTGAGAAAGGTCGCCTATACACTAATCACATGTGTTTATACACGTGATGTGGCTAGTAGTGTGTAGGCGTCTTGGCCCACAATCTAGAACGCATTAAGCTCGTCAACGCCTCTAATTTATTATCACATTGTATCATATGTGATATACTATAGTATCACACGTCATTTATTATATTAAAAAGGTGTTGTCATATTCTCGTAAAATGAAGGTGTTTTCGTTTGAAAAAATATATATAGTTGGGTTCAGGGTAAAATCGGAAAAAAATGAAAATTAGAGGAACACTCTGGTAATCGTTTATTTAGACGGGATATGCACATGTGTATACAATTAATTTGTAAGCAATTTGCCGGTATGCACATGTGCATAACATGCACACGAACAAAGAAATAGCGTCAATTACTTGTATGCGTATGTACATATTGTCCAAATGAATGGCTTCCTAATATGAAGTGTTAATCATATATAATGAACTCTAATATTCTTTCTTAAATATTCAAATCATAATAAATAAACTTTTTTATTTACATAAATATATTAATTGATTGATTTTTACGTTTTGTAACATTTATTTGATTTGTCCTCCCTGTCTCTCCCCCTACCTTCTCTCTCTCTCTCTCTATATATATATATATATATATATGTGTGTGTGTGTGTGTGTGTGTAAGGTTGGGTTCACGTGAGACCAAAGGTTTTCCGTGAGACCCGTAAAACCAATTTATGTTTATTGATCAACTTTATAAACTAATGGTCTAAAGTTGCTTATTAGCAATTTTGTGATTATGAATATTCAGATTGTAAATCTAATCCAATTGTTGAGAATTGGTCTTACGGATCTCACAAAAAACCTTTGGTCTCACATGATCCCAAATCTATATATGTATATATATATATATATAT
>NC_037528.1:16475883-16478635 GCF_001531365.2 Cynara cardunculus var. scolymus | reverse complement strand
TATATATATGTATATATAGAGAGAGAGAGAGAGAGAAAGAGAGAGAGAGAGGAGCGATCAAATGCAAACCACTCAATTTGTACAAACCGTGGAAACCTCATTCAATCAATTGTAATTTTTCATTTTGTACATTTTTTTTTTGTAATTATGAGAGGTTGATTAATCATTTTTATTGTGAAGAGTGTTAATTATGGATATTATCATATTCATTATTTTAATTTTAGAGAAATACATGAAACAGTTTCATTAAAATTTCATTAAGTATTATATGCAACAATTTCATAACTATATATGAAACAACTTCATCGAAAAAGTATTACATGAAACAATTTCATGAAAAAATTTCATAAGATTAAACAATGAAATTGACGGAGTTTGCACGGTTTGTACAAATCAGGTGGTTTGCATTTGATTACCCCTATATATATATATATATATATATATATATATGTGTGTGTGTGTGTGTGTGTGTGTGTGTGTGTGTGTGTGTGTGTGATGTTTACTTTGCAAACCATCAATTTCATACAAACATTACAAACTAATCACATCCATCCATTTTTTGATGAAAGACCAAAATTGAAACAAACTAAATAAATAAGTAAAAAATAAAATAAAAAAAGAATATTGGAGACACAGAAGAGCAATACGGGAAAACATATCCTATGAACTTGTTTCATTACATCTGTTATACATATGAATTTGATCCAATCATAAATGACCATGTCTCATCGAACAGGAGTTTGAGTCTGTTTCATTGGAAATTATCATGTTTTATTGAACAGTTTGAGCATGTTGTATTGGAAATTAGTGGCGATTTTTTTCAAAAAATTTAATGGATACCTCAATTAAATATTTGCTAATATTGTGTTAATCAATATATCATCCATATTTTATATATAAATATTATATTGTTACCAAACTTATATATTAATATTAAATAATTACCAAACATAACTATTATAAATTCAAATCACCATAATACCCTTATAAATTAAAAAAAAACAAATGGATTTATGTGATTGATTGTAATTAGTTTGTAAGATTTGTATAAATTGGGACGGTATGTATTTGATCGCTCATTATATATATTTATATATATATATATATATATAGATTTATACGAAAATATTAACCAAATAAGAGAATGAATATAGACCATACAATTTATTATATAATGTCTTAAATAAATAATTCAAAATTGAATAAATAAAGGTATAAAATAATTTATTTATATAATATTTATTTAAGATTCTATCTTTCATTTAAAAATTTTATTTTCTATTTAAGACATTAAAATAAGCGTAATTTAATTTTCATTTAGAGAAATTCTTTTTATTAAGACAATATCTAGAAAAAAAAATGTATTTTTCGTCAAAATAATATGTAATTCATAATTAGTTGATTTTTTTCCAAATTTCTTTCATAATCAAATATGATTTAAAAAGTGAAAAATAATGATTCAAATTAAACATTAAAAAAGAAAAATAATAGAAACAAAATCACATGTGATATGTAACAGAACATATTTAATATATATATATAAGATGACATGTGATTCAAGATGTAATTCATAATTTACAAATATTACATGTGATATTGTAGATAATTTATATTTCATTTTCATTTAATTTTACTATGATCAATAGCACATATGATATTTTGACAAAAAAAAGTCGCGACTCTCTTTTGAAGAAAAAAAGTCGATGATACATGTCAGTTTTGATGAAAATTGTAGAAAATCACAAATAAATTACTTTAATAAAAAAATAAATATTTTAAATTAAAAACTAAATCACGCTTATTTTAAATGTCACAAACTAAATAAAAATGTTAAAATCACAAATTTTTTAATAAACTTTATTAAATACATTAAATAATCTTTACAGAAATAAAGTTTCGTGTATAATTCATATGCTACAAATAACACAAATGTCATTTTTGACGATTTTTAAGAAAGTTTTATTTAAGGTATGCTTCAAATAAATTGTAACACCCCTACTTTCGCCATAGGAGATGTCACATCTTACACACTCTAATCTACCAAAAAAAAAAACTTTCGTAATATAATGTCATCAACAAAATAAAATAAGTAAATAAGTAAACTCCAAACTACAACGTAAAACTTAAAATCAAAATCAACTTCTCCTACCTTAGTTCATCCCATTCCGAACTGGGTTAGAAATCTAAATAAATCTAAGGGGCCGTTTGGTTCGCGGAATTCGAAGGAATTTGATGGAATTGGAATGATAAATTCCTTTGACCAAATTTCATTCCTTTGTTTGGTTAATATCTTGAAATGAATTGAATCCTTCAAATTCCAATGAATTCCACAAGTTAAGGAATTCATCATTCCTTAGCATAATGGAAGGAATTGAATTCCATCAACACCCACAACGACCATGCTTCTACTGTTTGTGATGCCCCACCTCTAAGCCCCTCACTACCACCACCGCACCACTACTGTCATCACCACCCATCCTACCCCACTACTAACCACCATGCCATTACTGTTGTCATCACACCCACCCACATTCGGTCACTCACTGCACGTCCCTGCTACGACCATGCTACTATCGTTACTGTCACGCCCCTAACCTAACCCCCACCACCACACCATTATTGTCGCTATCACAGCTGCCACTCACCCCCACCCCACCACTAACCACCATGCCACTATTGTTGTCATTATACCCACGCACTCCCAGGCCCCAGCCACCCAACCACTATCTCACCATTATCATCGTCACATCTA
>NC_037528.1:16470322-16475718 GCF_001531365.2 Cynara cardunculus var. scolymus | reverse complement strand
GGGGGCGGTTGGGTGGGGTTGGGGCGGGGTGAAAGCTGTGATGACGACAATAGTGACATAATGGTTGGTAGGGTGTGGGTGGGGCGATATGTGGGATGGTCCAAACAAAGACGATTGTTCCAATTCTATTGAGAGATTTCATTCCAATTCCTACCAACCAAATGCATGGTCAAATTCCATCAAATTCCATTCCAATTTTTTCAAAGTCAAATTCCTTTGATGGATTTCAATTCCATCAAATTTCATTATGTGAACCAAACACCCCCTAAAAGTTTAAACCATAATTATTACTTAAATCAAAGAAAATTTATAAATACGTCTAAGTTGGTCCCTTGTATAAAAGCTTGGTAAGTTCATGGTTTTCTTGCATAAAAATCACTCATGATCAAGCAGATGATTATTCAATACCAAGAAAAGAACATATATCATGCATTTAATTCGAACACGTTTAGCACCAGTTAAGTTAGTAAATCTCCCAACCTGTCTTAGTATGGTATGGATTACTTTACCTCCTTGTGATCTCCTTTGTTTGTCTCTGATGGGCGCGACCCACATCCAACCATTCTCCTTCACGGGACAGCTCGTTTGTCTTACCGGCGTGCCGGTTGTAATCCCAACACACACTAAGACTCGTTTCACAAATCACCAAAAACGATAATATGTAAATAACTCCAATGAAATGGCATACGTATTGATAATATTTTTCATTAATAAAACATGCTCCAAAATAATATAAAAGGTATGTATGCATACATCTCAGGATAAATCACATGAAATCTCATCTGATTGGGTATATCGGCTAGTATCAGCGTCTGACAAGTGACCCTCAAGTCACAGACTACATCCCATTAATGATCCAACTCGCCAGAAGTCAACTAAAGGTTAACTATGACTTAACCCCAAAGAATATAATCCTATCTACGTTTTGTACTTGACATTTTATACATATTGTAGTTCTTCGCACCAAACTAAAGTGTTCAAACGATATTTAATCCTGATTATGGCACATTAAATGAATTACTAAATCTTACCATCAACCAAGTGATTTAATAAGGATACCTCCTAGAATCAAGCGATTAAAAGGATAACATAGTGTATATATATATATTTTGACCCAAGAATTGGATTTGCATAGAACTTTTAAAACCCATTTTCTTTTCCTTTTGATTTGCTGTAAATTTTATATTGTGCAATCTCCAAACTTACTGTAATAAAAAATTATTATTGTGAACAATAAATAATGATTTAGAAAGTAAACTTTAACTACTGCACGTTTCATATGTAGGACTTGACAAATGATACAAAAACGTGGTGTATAATGTTTGATGATGTAACATGAGAATAAGACATACATACTTTGAGTGCCACAAAAAAATTGCTTTGTTAAAACAAAAATGAGAAATATAATACATGATTAATAGATTATTGTTTATGTCACATTAAAAATGTAAAAGATTTCACAATTCTTTCACATATTTACCGTCAAACACAATTATATCAAACACATACTTTACAACATCTTTCTTCTTCCTACCTTCCTCCTTTTATTTATATCATGAAATTCTACAAGAATACATGAGTCGTGGTTTAACCCAAATATTTAATTATTAATAGAATATTTGAGTTTGGGTGAAAATGAAAACTATGATGATAAGGGTAAGAAAATATCTTCAATCTTGGATTAATCCTAATTGAAGAGAACCACTAGATCAACACTAATGAAATGCACTAAATCAATTCTCTTCTAAAACGCAATTCATGAATTTGTCTTAGGATTTAAAATGATCAAGAGTTCAAATCTTTTTCTACACTTATCAGTTTAACTCTTATTCTCATATGATTCTTCGTCCTAATGGAATACAAAAAATATATATAGATGTAGGTCTTGTTTGTTTTTTTTCTTAAAAGAACTCTTATCAGTCCCTTATGTCTGATCTATTAAGAGGTAAGATCATTCAGATTGTTTGCTTTTTCATTTTTTTTAAAAACACTTATGTCTTATTGTTCTCTTATTTGTTTATTCAGTTTAACACTTATGTTTATTTGCAGTTAATTACACGAATTCAGATATGAAGCTTTAATAAGTTGTACTTACGCACAATCTACTTGCAATCTTGAATTTTAAGTAATATGCATTAACAAACAGTACTTTACACATAAAAAATGGTTTTTAAAAGTTTTTGTCAAATGTTTTATAATATAATATATATGTATACATATATATATTATATATATATATATATATTATAAAATTGTTAAAAGAAAGTCAAATATAATTTATTAGTTTTCACTTTTCTATATTAACTTTATTTTGTTAATATCGAAAACGATAATTAAAAATTGGAGACCGAATAATACTTGAGAAATTTTGAGGATATTGTTAGATGCGGGGAAATTTTATAAAATCCTTTTGGTTTTAAAGAATGTTAGATATATGAAAATTTTGGGTTCATTTGTGAGTATTCTCGATCCTTAATGTTTTTCTCCATTTTTCCTAAGTAGAGGTGGTGTCATCTACATATATAAATTTGATATATTTTTTAAAATGGTAAAGATATTTTTAAATTATTAATTTATGATTTTGATTAATTTAATTTTTATATATAGGTATTTGAAAATAAGTTAAACATAATAATATAATAAGATGATTAAAAATTAAACTTATTAAAAAAAATGTAAAAACTTCGAAAAAGAATAAAACAAAATTAATAAATACATTTAATAATAATTAATTAGAAAAATTATATCAATTTTAACTTATATATTATGTATGTTTATTAAAACAAAATAAAATAGTTACAAAACAATAAAAAGAAAAATACAATGGAAACAAAAAATGTGAGAAGAACTCAGGTTCTTGTTCAAGCATCTAAGTTCTTATTATTAACATGAACTTTTATTGTAAATGCTCTTCGTGTTTAAGTTCATCGTTCATGCAAAAATATACACACATACATATACGTAGAGAAAAATAATATCACAATTTCTAAATAGAATAAGAAAGAAAATGATAAAACAACAAAAATCCTCGTAAATTAATCGACTTAACAAAATTTATTTAACAAGTCAAAACAATAGATTTAAGATGTTACAAAATATGCATTGCAAAACTAAAATCTGTAATTATTTTTTAAAAAATGAATTAAAACATTGTAACGTGTAACCCACATAGAAGTAATTTACTCTATACAAAAATCTAAAGAGTCCGATTCATGCCATTAAAATTTGTTAGAAAAGGTCTGTGAAGTTAAGGATATTTTTGTCCTTTTACTTTTTTATTTTATTTTTTCTTTATAAAACTAAGGGGCCGTTTACCAAACACTTACTTGGGTAAGTGCTTACCAAGTAACATTATCTTACCGGATGAATATGACAAGGACCAAGAATCTTATCCGGTAAGAGCGAGACAAGAACCAATAGTCTTACCCGGTAAGTGAGGGCGATGACTCTTACAATGGTAAGCGCTTACCGGGTAATTTGTTGCATACGATGTCGTTTTGATGGACTAAAATCTTATCCGGTAAGTAAATATTAGTGTTAAATTTTACTGGTAATTACTTACCGGATAAGTGTTTGGTAAACGGCCCCTAAAACTATCCAATAATGACATTCCCAATAACATATCCCAATCGAGGACTCTTCTCCGGCCAAAACACTTCTCATGTTCTTCGATTACGCCATTTTAAGTGACATAAGAGTATCTCTAATAGATTTTTTTAAATGAAAATCAAAAGTCAAAATTTTAAAAAAATTATATTTGTCTCAAATAGCTTCACCATTTTGGAGATTTAAATATGAATTATATCATTAAATACATATTTTATAAAATATTATTTATCTCTCTTATACATTTAGTTTCAAATATTCTCGTTGATTGGTATGAAGAATAAAAAGTAATTTCTCCATTAAAGTTCTCAAATTTAAAAAATTTCACCCTTTCTTGTACTTTCTCCGTTTCGAAAAATTTGTTGGAACATTTCTTTTTCAAAAATCTTCATTTTTTTAGAATTTGTTGAAAATATGGAAATTCTTTAAACTTGAAATCTCTCCAAAAATAAATTAATTTTTGTTTTAATTATTTCTATTAATAAAAATTCTTAAAATTAAATATTTAGAAAAAAAATAGTCATTTATTAATTATCTTAAATATTTTAATAAAATAATTAATAATACAACCTTTAAAATAAAGAAAAACAATAATTTACTAATTATAGTAAATATTTTAACATCTAAAACCAAAAAACTTGGAGATGAAATTAAATTTTGTATGAAAATATTGACTTCTCGTTGTATAAATTGAATCAGACTCGGTGGAGACATCCTCATCCTTCCCTAAACCCACCACCATTTTTTAACTCACCCCCAAATGCGACTCCATTCTTCTCCAAACCCTCATTTCCAACCTCTTAAGACGACGATGGTAGAGAGGCCTTTCGACAATCGAGTTGTGATCGATGATAAATGGATGAATGCCAGTTTTGAACTGGAAGCTTTGATTGATGGTGACGGCGGCGTTTCCTACTATCCAAAGCCCGGTCTGCTCCACATTCTTCTTAATCGATTGGTTCGTCTTCCTCATTTCTCATACAATTCCTCTTTCCACTTTTGTTCAAAATCGGCTGTAAAAACGATGAACAATTGCATTGAAATTAGGTTATATTTGAAATGAATTGAGTTCTCTATTGATGAATAAACTTGTAATTATTGTTTGATTTCAGAGTAAATGGTGCATTGCTGCAACTTATGGAGTTATTGTGTTGAGGCATGATAATGTAGCAGTAGCAGTGTGGGCTGTTCTTGGTTCTGTTTTAAATATCGCGTTATCGTTGGCTCTAAAGCAGATTATATACCAGGATCGGCCGGATCCTGAAGTGAGTTCCGGCCCCGGAATGCCATCTTCCCATGCCCAATCGATTTCATTTGCAGTCGTATACATCATTCTTTCAAGTAATCCGCTTTCTCAAAACTTTCTGTTTTCAATATATTTGGTTCCTGATTGTAGAATTGTATGTTTCAGTTGTTAGATGGCTGGGATTGAATGCATTTTCTGCTTTTCTTAATGGGCTTGTTATAGTCGTTGGTGTATATTTTGTAAGTACGCATGCCTCCTTATTTCTTGCCATCAGCACCACTACGACAGAATTCAGACACTAAGGGGGTGTTTGGGAAAGCTTATTTAAGGTGCTTATCAACTTATTTCAGTCCACAACCGTCGATAAATTATTTTGAGTGTTTGGATGTGAAAAAAAAAAACTGCTTATACCGGTGCCAAACCGGTAATAAGTTGTTTTTGATAAGTTACTCCCTCTTGACTTATTTGACATATTACCCTTTTAACCCTCTCATCGCATCCGTCTCTCCTCTCATCGCATCCGTCTCTCCCCTCTCATCGCCGG
>NC_037528.1:16458129-16470197 GCF_001531365.2 Cynara cardunculus var. scolymus | reverse complement strand
CTTCGCTTCCTGCTTCTTCCTTCTTCCTGCTTCTTCCTTCGCTTCCTGCTTCTTCCTTCTTCCTGCTTCTTCCTTCGCTTCCTGCTTCTTCCTTCGCTTCCTGCTTCTTCCTTCTTCCTGCTTCTTCCTTCGCTTCCTGCTTCTTCCTTCGCTTCACCAACTTCCAACGATTCTAGGGTTTCAAATATGAACCCTTTTTCTTCAACCAACTTCCAACGATTCTAGGGTTTCAAATATAACCTAAAAATGAGCTGTCCTTTTTGGTCATTTTACATTTTGGTATCGCTATAAGCTAATCCAAACACTTTTTACAAAACTCCAGTTTGATACCGCATAAGTTAATAAGCACTTTTACAAAAAAGTATAAGTTGTTTTAAATAAGCTTACCCAAACACCCCCTAAATATGTATAAATGTATTAATACATTGTGTCATAAGACTTAAAGTTATAGAATTAGTCAATCATGTGTCATATGTAAGGTTATTATATTAAGTTGATTAGACGTTTTCGGGCATTTTAACAAGTTTTTTTATGATACTTTTGAAATAAAATATCGTGTTCAGGGACGAACCCAATTAAGAGCATACGATGGCTCATGCCACCGTATTGTTCATCCTTCAAAGTGTAAAAAAATTTAGGGTAGTGTCACCGTATTAATTTGTTTGTGCCACCGTATATATTTTGAAACTACAATGAGAACAAGTTTTCTTTGGTAGAATTGGTTTGCAAGGCTTTTCTTCCACCATAAACTCGAGTTCGAATTATGTTAGTGTCATTTTTTTAATCAAATGGTGCTACCGTCTGAAAAAAATTCTGGTCCGTCCCTAGTCGTGTTAGTTTTTTTTGTATGACATTTTTTGAAAAATATCTTTTGAAAGGAAGTAACCTGTAAAAATGTGTTCAAATGACACTTTTTATCCTATAAGAGACTAATAAGACAGTTTATTTCAAAAATGTTCTCAAAACTTGTCAGTACATCCAAAAGCGTTCAATTAACTTATTGCAACACTTTTAACACATAATTGTTTGGTCTTATAAAACAATATGTTAAGATATTTATACATATTTGGCATCATATAAATTGTTGTAGTGGAATATGGTTTTCAGAATTAACGCATATTTTGTCCTGCTGTCCATCGATACAGTCATGGCTACGGGTTCTACTACGTTATCACACAACCAGTCAAGTGATCGCAGGTGCGGTGGTGGGCTCTATCTTCTCCGTCTTATGGTTTTGCACCTGCGATCCCGTGGTTCTAAAGGCATATAGCTCCTGTTTATGGCGTTAACTTTCTTTGCTTCATTTGTCTACTAGTAATTTGTAAAAAAAGTTGTTTCCTTACCTTATAAAAAATCGTGGTTAACATTAAACGTGATCATAGTTCCCGTTTCAAACACGAAATTTTCATTTCAAGGCACACAAATATAACGTTTTCTTGATCATCGGTACAATGATTTCAAAGCCACCCTCCTGGACGTACATTATGCATCTCTAAGAGAGATCGATACACAAAATATAAAAGTTTTCTTGTAAGATTGCTCGTAACTTATATCATCGTTAGTTTCCGATAGGTTTCAGGCCTCGTTTCCAAGCCAACCACTGAGCCCGTCTAGCGGCACGAGCCCTCTTCCACCTCTGCACGTTTCTCATTCTAGCGAATATTTTTCTAACCTGGTAAAGCTTGTGTCCCTGTTGACTGATAAGATTGGTGGTCGATGAGGCTTGGCTCAGAACTATGTCGTACCCATCACCAAATGACTCCATCCCTTCTGCTAGAAGCTGCCAGAACAGGCCACCGGCAGCCGCACCACCGTGTTTTGCCGACATGTATATGTTGTTGTAGACCAAATTAAATAGTCTGTCTCTTTGGTATGTGCTGAAATTCGGATCTTTAGCCGATTTCCCGAATTCCGTCAAGAGTAACGGTTTCTTGAGGACGTATTGGGCATCTTGAATGTGGGTTCTTAGCCAATCGTTGAGGAAATTGAGTTGAGATTGATCGTCATAGCTCGTTAGCCTGGTTGAACAATAAAGGGATGAGTTCGTAAAGTAGTGATAGGAAATGCGAAGGGTAAAATGGGAAATTACCATTGGTCGGGATAGGAGTGAAGGGTGGCGAAATCGATGCCGGGAACCAGGTTGTTGGAAATGAAGTCGGTTCCGACATCGAAACCGGGATTTCGGGAATTGGTTTTGCCGTAAAAGCCTTCGAGACCTGCTTCTAGCAAGTGATTTCGATCTATGGACTTCACATGTGCAGCCATTTCTGTAATCCATGCCTGCTCATTATCAACACCAAAATACATATATAATCTTGAACCAACAAGATAAAAGTCGTTACAGTTCCATTATTTTTATATAAATTTAATTAAATTAACCGAAATAAATGGTTAATTTAGAACAAGAATAAACAATTTGGTTCGAAAAATCTGTAGTATTTCGGTTATGACTGTTAGAAGGGTATTTATGTAATGCAATGAGATATATCTCGATTTTAATGTTTTCTTTTATATATTATTTTTGTTGATATAATAAGGTTTTAAAAAAACGATAAAATTCTCGATTTTTGGGCAATTTCTTTAATTCAATATTATTATTATATTTTAATTTAGATTTAATAATAAAATAATTTATTTTAAATTTAATAATATAATTTTTTATAAAAATAATAACTAAGGAGGTATTTGGTAAGAGGTATTAAGCAGTAATTAATAAGAATAAAAATAAAAAAAACTGTTTGATTTTTTATATTATAATGGGTCTATTCTTTCAAAAACTCAAATTTTCATTCCAAATTAAATTAAAGTTTTCATTGTTATTTTCATTTTTATATCTATTTTCATTTTTCTGCCCGAACTAAACACCCTCTAAGTATTTTGTTAAAACTTCATGATTATTCTAATTGTATTTTAAATTTTTTATATTTATAGTAAGATGTTTATCTTATATTTGATTATTTATATCAGCAATTAGTTACACGAATTCAAACATGGAGCTTTCGTAGAATTTACTTAAATCTTGAATTTTAAGTAACATGCATAATAAACAATACTTCATGCATAAAAATGATTTTTAAAAGTTTTATCAAATGCTTATCTATACTATATTATAAAGTATTTGACAAAAACTCTTAAAAACCATTTTTTATGCATGCAGTACTATGTATTGATGTACATTACTTAAAATTCAAGATTACAAGTAAATTATGCATAAGTACAACTTATTAAAACTCCATGTTTGAATTCGTGTAACTAACTGCGGATAAACATAACCAAATAGAGGATAAACATCTCATTTTAAAATATAAAAAATCTAAACAATAATTATCAAGTTCTAATAAAATAATTAATTATTATCTTTATAAGAAAATTATATTATTAAACCAAATATAAATTAGTTCGTTATTGAACCTAAATTAAATTATAATAAAAAAAATTGAATTAAAAATTTACCCAAAATATAAGAATTTTAAATAGTTAATTTGATACTAATATCGATATAATTTTGTCAAATTTTTACGATATATTCAAATTTATATTTTATTCAAAAATAAAAACATCATCGTTTTTTTTAAACTCACATAAAACCTTACTATAACATCGACTGAGATAAAGAATAAAATGAAATATTAAAATCAATATGTATTTCGCTGTACCGCATGAATACCCTTCTAGTAATATAATATAGATAAGTATGTAGCGAATATTTTGTGCAAAAATAAAATTAGCATTTGAAAAATACAATGGCTTTTATTTTTTTCATTTTCATATTTTTTAAGAGAATATAATCAAAGGCAAAAGCAAATTATATTAACATGCATGTTTACTAAGACAATACCAGTGTGACAATTTATGCTCCTCTCTAAACATTCATTTTTAAGTGAGTCACCTAACAAGCTGTTGTGACCTCTTACAACATTTAAAACTAGAAATCCTTTTGTAAAAAATTTCTTAAATTGGTGGACAACAATACCAATCATTTACTAGTTTTAACATTATAGCATCTCCAACAACTATGTTACAATAGAGATTTTGAAGATTTAGGGTATACTTTTTCTCGAACAACTATGTTATAACGTATGCTAAAATATAGAAAAAGAGACGGTAGAAAATCTAAATGTTTAAGAGAAATAAATAATATTTTATTATATATATTGAATATTATAATAATATAACTAACAATGTAATCAATGAAATAGAGTAACTATTCAAGTTTTGATTGTAATTTTTTTTGGTAGATTTTAAATATTTATATTTTATTTAAAAAAATTATATTACGGTTCTGTTGGAGATGCATTTTACAAATTTTTCTATGATTTTGGGACATGTGAGCTCTGAAACCAGTTGTGGATGTGTTGTGTGTCTATTGGTGCTTGGTGCCACCCAATGAGGTGGGTCAGTAGGTATGGCTCACAGAAATTACTCAACAGCAACACCAGGAAGTCATGACGCTGTGGAAATGAGGCACCCCTCTCTTTTACTTATGGGACCTAAAGTTAGGTAATCATTTTATTTTTGTTATTTTTTTGTTTTTTTTGTCTTTTTTTATACTAATTTTTTTAATTATCTTGTTATAAATATATTATATATTTTCTTTTCTCTTTTAATATATTTTTTTAAAAACCTTACTTTTTTATTTTTAAGATATATATATATATATATATATCGTATATAATAACAATTAATTTTTAATAATTATTTATTAAAAAATATTTTTTTATATTTCAAATTACATATTAAATTGAATATAATAATAATATTATTAAATCCTTACGTATTATAAAAATATTTATTCAACAACTATCTAGATAGATTAAAATAAGAAAATTCATAACTTAAAAATCGTTTTTCCACTTATTTAAATAATGAAGCAAGGAATCTATAATATATTACATTTTTTGGGTTAAAATAATCCAAATAATTAATTTTTAAGAGTTCGATAATTTATTTATTAAAAAATATATATATAAGAATGAATTTTTTTTGTAAATAACTATGACTCTCTGAGTTGCACAATATTAATTATTTTATTTTATTCACAATCTCTTAATTACATCATTTTTAAAAATATTAAAATAATCCAAAAAATCTGAAATAATATTTTTTGTAAAAGTGATTACATTTTCAAGCCTTTTATAAATATCTTATTTATTTTTCAAATTATTATATTTTTAAGTCGGTTCGGGTCCAATATTATATTTTGGTTGATTTTGACCTTTTATTTTTTAAATCATGATTCAAATTTCAAAACATTTTACACCCGGGTTGCCATTAGCACTCCCCGTGGAAATCCAACCCAGATCAGTTGCAGAAACCAATGAAGAATTGAAGTCAATTGGTCAGCCTTTATTTTAGTTGATGTTTTCAAGAAACTTAAGAAGAACATACCAAAATTCAATCCCAGATAGAAATCTTGTTCTTTTTCTTGATCACATTCTTTAAAAATCAACAAGGGTGCTGGTTTGAAGTTTAAGAACTTGACTGTTATTGATTTCGCATAAAACCCTTGTTATCGATTGCGCACACTAAATCGGGACTTATTTTGTGACAAATATGAAGCAAAAAGGACTGGCAAGAACAGATTGACATAAAAGGTCGAACAAGAACCTGAATTGTTCTCCCTGATGTATCAGAAGTGCATCTGGGCTCATTCATGAGCTCCCAAGCCATGATTGTTGGGTCATTCTTGTACACAACTCCAGTTATTGTATTATATCTATTGAGCACAGTCTGCATAATTATAAAAATATTAATAGAAAATCAAAAAAGGATTGTAAAAATTAGGTTAATTAAGTGGGTACCTGAACATGATTCTTGTAAAACCCCTTAGCAACAGGGTTTCTGAAGAAATCATCATCAGATGTTATGTATTGACCTTGATTTCTAGCCCAATTCACATACTGCTTTTTACCACCAAGGTTTTCATAATTGTTCACCAAACTCAAAACCAGTTTCATCCCAAATCTTCTTGCTTCAGCCACCACAAAATCCAACCCCTTTTCAACCCCACAACAAATTCAAATCAAGAAAATGTCAGCAACCTCACACCCACCAAAACAACCCAGTTTTTTTTTTTTTTTATAAATATAATATATCATTAATTTAAGCAAAAAAAAGGTAAAATCTGTCGGTGTACCTTGAACATTTGCTCATTGTAAGAACCAGGGGAGTATTGTAAAGGAGTGGTGCCACCATCACTGAAAGCCCAAGTTCTTGCAACAGCAAGGCCATGGGAAGATGCTTGTTGGAAAGCAGCTGAAACTTTGGGTCTTTGAGAAGGGTCTGAAGCTAAAGTCATCAACCAATAAGCATTGAAGCCATTGGCATAATAAGGGCTACCATTCAACATGAAATGCACTCCACTTGTTGTGATGAAACCATCATTTCTTGATCCAGCTGCCTCAATATCAAGAAAGATGCTCTGGTTTTGGATGAATAGAGCAACAAGAAATATTGATAATGCTAAGTTTTTCTTCATCTCTCTCTCTCTCTCTAGGGTTGTTTGAAAGATTTAGGTGAGTTTACAGAGAAAGGAAGCAGTTTTTAAGGGGTGGAGAGGCAATTAGTGTAGGGTTCCTGTGTCCAACATGATTAGAGAAAAGAACGGTAACTGCCATATTTACAAAAGAGTAAAGGGAATAAATTTGAGGACGTCACATTCTTTAATATTCTTTAAAAGTTGTTATAAACATCAAGGTATTAGGGTTTTTTAATTGTTGTATTTAACTTTTTATTATCCTGGTTGATTATTGGTTTAAGAGTAAATTACGTTTTTAGTCCCCCTGGTTTGTTGAAAATTTCTATTTTTGTTTTTATGGTTTCGAAATTAGTTTTCATCCTATGATTTATAATTCATTACCTTTTTTCTCTTATGATTGAAAATTTATGGCTTTTTTTTCGTTTATATTTATTATAATTCATTTCTATCTTAGTCATTCATACTTAAAAGTAATGTTTTGGTCTCGAAGACGAAAATAAAATCAAATTTCAAACCATAGGGATGAAAATCAAAATTTTAAAACGGTATAAATGAAATCCACAATTTTTAACAAAGCATAACGATGAAAAAAGTTTTAGCTTGAAACTTTGAAAGAGCAATTTTGGGTAAATTATGAAATGTAAAATGAATCATTATACTTGGCAATTTCTCTCAAAACATATTGTTTATGTAAAAAGGTTTGTAATTGATAAGACGACAACACCGTTTTGTTCCAAGAATATCATGTGAGAGACAAATCAGATACAGCGGTCCGCTAGCTAGCCAAATTAAGAGCCAATGCCTATAAGAATCTAGAAAAAAAATGGAAATTTGCACTGTAATTGTCAGACTCGGATCATTGTCTGTTTATGCATGTACAACATCTAGAACCAACTATGCTACATCAAGGGAGCTTCAAAATATCTTGTTAGTTAGTTCTTTGGTGAAAATAAACTCAATGATACTTCGACAAAAGTTGAAGGTTGTTTAACAACATACAAAAAACATAGATATTTTATCAAAGGATTCCGTCATTTGACGTCATATCCATCGAAATACAGTTTAGATGTTACAATTAGGCAAGAGTTCGATCGTAATTCTCAATTTGAACATCTATTAACAATTGATTTCCAATTTGGTCACACCAACTTAGCCTTAAATTGTGTGTCTTATGTACTTCTGTCTTGGTGTGTAATTCTAGTAAATGAGGTGTTATTATCGCACCCATCAAATGCTGTTGATCCCAGATTTCTCAATAACACTAATATTTAAGTTATGAATAACCTAAATATGTCGTGTGGATGGAATAAAATGAAGAACACTCAAGAACATAAATATGAATATTCAAAAATATACTTGAGTGCGAATGATTCACTTTATTCAAATGATTAGGCGGAAAAGCGTAAACGATTACAAGAGAGCTAATGTCTATTTATACTAGAAAGCTAATTATGGAGATTGTTGTCTATGGAAGATATTTAGCAAATCTCTTATGGAAAGGAAAGCTATCTAAACATATAGAAAGTAAATAAAGCAAAGTAAATCTTTGGAGAATCCAGCTACCGATTTCTCATCTCCAGCTGTCTTCTATGGAGCGTTGTTCAACCATGTCTTGATATCTTCTTCATCGGGTGCCTCTGGTTGAACTGTCGTGGAAGACTCCAAGTGTTGGTAACCAGAGGGGTTATGAAGATGCGCAGTTCATCGCACCTCTGGACGTTCACCGGTCTACTGATTGTATTGGACACGTAGTCTTTTTGCCTAGAAGTCTTCCATCGGCCTTCTACTCTTTCACACTTGTTGTTTTTCATTACTTTTACAAATATAAGTTATGAGGTCTAACAAATGTTGCATTTGATTTATAAAATCATGAATGACAGATCAAGTAACCATTACATCCTTTTGTATCGAAATAAATAAGAATTCATTTAGATCAATATTGAACATGTTGCTTTTATGACACATTTACACAACCAATAATATTTACGAATTATGCATTAGCATAATTCGATCTTTGCTCTTTAGTTAAAGAACAATGACATTGAATATTTGTTAATGAATATATCGTATTATACAACATAAGTAATAAGTACAAACATTTCAACGATAATATTTATATATAATTGATATACAAACCTGAGAAAATATTACATATGCAATTTCAAATATGGTAAAAAAAAGTTCAAATATTTAACAAGAATGATACATATTGTGAATAACATTAAGATTTCGTTATATTCATGTTCATTTGGGTCTCATGTAGAGGTGGCCAAAATTCGGTCCCGGGCCGGGCCTTAACCGGTCCCTACCGGGCCTAATCGCGACAAAAACCGGCGGTAACCGGTCCCGACATAACCGGTACCGGTCCCGGTCCCGGTGATTTTCCTTGTAACCGGTCAAGGTTATTAGTAACCGGTTGTCCCAACCGGTCCCGGTCCCGGTCCCATAACCGGTCCCGACCGGGCCTATTCAAAAAAAAAAATGATTTTTTTAAAATTTTTTGGTTATTAATACATTTTTAAAATGTTATTAATGTGTTTGTAATATGATATTTTGAATATGTTTTATTATAAATACATTTTACTATAAATATGTTTTGTTATATATATATATATATATATATATATACACGTTTATAAATACGTTTTGTTATATATATATATACGTTTATAAAGACGTTTTGTAATATATATATATATATATATATATATATACGTTTATAAATACGTTTTGTTGTAAATACGTTTAAAAATACACAATAAAAATACGGTTTATTATATATACGTTTTGTTGACTTTCGTTGACCGGGCCGGGCCGGGCCGGGCCTATAACCGGTTACATAACCGGTCCCGGTCCAAAAAAAGGTCAAAAACCCTAACCGGTTCATAACCGGCGGTCCCTCAACCGGTCCCTACCGGTCCCGGTCCCTCTCCGGTCCCGGTCCCGGTCCCGGTCCTCCGTCGGTTACGGGCCGGGCCGGGCCCATTTGGCCATCTCTAGTCTCATGTCACCGTCTCTTGTAATTACATGTTAAGATCAATTATGGCACGTCTCATTTATAAAGCATTATCTTATTATCGATTATGACATAAACGGTCCCCATTCTTAACCTAAAATGTGTAAGACTAAGTTTAATGGTGACCTAAGCTCAAGGCCGGCTTAACCATTAGTCCATTGAGGCTTAAGGTCTAATGATGATGAGCCAGATATGGATAGTTTCAACATGATTTCATTCTTGAACAAAAATCCATTTTTTTAATAAGACCCATTTTAAAGATGTATTTAATATACTATTTATCGTCATTAATGATTTTTAGTTAAATTTATCATTAGTTTTCTCCATACCAAAAAAAAAAATATTAGTGGTATTTTTAATTTGTATGTTTTATTTTATTTGCTTGAGTTTCATAAATACATATTTACCTCAACTATTTATTCCTAATAATTTTACACCATCATTTTCTTTTATTCTTCATTTTTACTAAAACAAAACTCGAAAAATAAATCCTAAAAAGTTTAGAGAATTACTTAAAAATAAAAAAATTAATCAATCAAATAATAGATAGTAAATGTGTCGTTTGAAAATAAATAAAGTGTTAGGTATAAAATATTATTCTCGTCAGACTTTAAAACTTCTTAGTCATACTATTTTTCAGTTTTTGTCTTATTTTTATTTATTATTTGATATTTTTTTGTTATTGTGATATACTTATATTATTTTATTTATTTATATCCCTAAAAACAAAATATAAGAAAGAAAATGGTTTAATTTTCCTTAAAGTTTGCAACCGACTCATGTTTGGTCAACAATTGACTTTCCCAAAGTTGAATTGTATCAAATAAAAACATGAGACATTGAGAAAAAAAGTGACATTAAAATAAAAAAAATTAAAAGAGAGAGAGATTAAAGTGAAAGGCAAAAGTCCCCTTCCTTCTTTTTTTTTTTCTCTTTCATAGCAAAAAATAATATTCACAAATTAAAAGGTTGGGGCCAGGATCGGGTATTGTATCCTTCGACCTATCCCGTACCCGGTATATAATTTTATTAATATATTTTATATAATATATGTGTGTATATAATATATATATATATATTATTTCTAAAATTAGATCTTGACTAGGGACGAGAATCGGGGTTTGATTAGAAAATAAACCGGGGACCAAGGATGGGGATTAGAAAACTCACTCCATCCCCATCTTGTTGTCATGCCTACTTTGATAGGTAATTTGATTGGAAATCATTTGATACTTTTCCATAGAGATTGCAAAATAAATATATTAAATAACGCGTCAAAAACTTTTTGAGATAAAATTAATAAATTTTAAATCTTAAGATGGGTTGATTGGCATGTCAACATTTTTCTTGTCCATTTTTTAGTTTTATAAATATTTTAACTACGATTATAAAACTATAGTATTAAATAATTTTTAATATAACGATTTAAAATGTCTGAATATAATATCTCATTTTTGTTAAATAAATCGGTTGAGAACATCTAAGGTTTATGTAACATGTATATTTATTTTGATTTGATTTGAGCATTATCATAAAATAAATAATTGATGTAAAATATTTTTGCATTTAAAAACACATTATTTAATTTTGGTACCAAAAAGTGTTCAATAAATGGCAACAAGAGTTACTAACTTTCATTAAGGGAAGGGGTTGTATTTTGTTAAGGGTCACAATCTCCAAAAAACAAGAAACTTGTGGATGAATTAAAGCAACTCCATGTGAAATTGTCTTTATCAAATCAATACCTATAATTTGATTTAAAAAATAATTTATAATAAATTATTAAGATATCATCACAAAAACTGTAAATCAAAATGAAAGTCACGGATATGTTGCAACTTGGTAAAAATGAGTCAAAAATAAGGAAAACGGTCATATAGTCGTTGGGTATCGGTAATAAAACGATAATACTTTTGAAAAATTGGACCGGTCCAGTGCCAGGCGAACCTTCTTTTTTGACAAAAATTGTAACCGGTCCCGGACTGCGTGTCTCAATCAGTCTCGGACCCATTTGACCGTCTCCAATTCACGCTATATGTCAAAGGTAAAAAATTATTGGTATAAACATACATAATATATTTATTTAAAAAAGGCACCATTAAATTGAACACATAATTAAAATGATTCCTAAATACTTATTCATATGTTTATCTAAATATATGAAAAAGCAACTTCATGTGAATGTCTCTCCATCATTTCCCCACCCTATTTATAAGAACTGTCAATGCTTTTCAAGATCACACCCCTCAATCCATAAACATAACACATGGATCTGACCTTCCTCATCCAAATATACATTCACATTTAATGACCCGACCCAATTCAATTACAAAAATATTTAAAACCCATTATTTTATATTAAAAAATATAATAATTCTCACACGTAATCTACATATATGTGGTTTCATAAATTATAAATAAAAAGTATATATTTTTCTATAACTTGAATACAAATATTGATTGTTATATATATATATATATATATATATATATATAGGGGAGCGATCAAATGCGAACTACTTAATTTGTACAAACCGTGCAAACCGCATTTAACTAATCATAATTTTTTATTTT